>NC_142516.1:66978409-67593181 GCF_057876585.1 Rhinolophus sinicus | reverse complement strand
CCAAACATGAAAATTGTTTTCCAGTTATAACATAATTAAGAATAGATTACTGCATATTTCTAGCCTTTGCAGATTTAAAATCCTTAAATGTAAAAACAAATGTTAAAATGCAGTAAAGTACTACAGACAATATGAATTCTCAGTGTTTATAAAAAATTACCTATTCAGTGAGCCAATAAATATTTATTGTTACTACATGCCAGCCACTCTGTTGATTCCACAAATTTCTGTCCTTATACATACTCATATGGTCCCTATACATCCTTTCAGTCTATAGGTGTTCTTTCAATCTGGTGGGAGAAAAATACCACAGACACATTAAGATCATTACAAATTATGATGGGTACTGGGTGGAGGAACACACAAAGATATAAAATACGTAACAGGTAGATTTTTCCTCACCTGTCAGATCAGTTATATTTGAGATCTGAAGAATCAGGTAGAAATTCACCAGGCAAAGAAAGAGAGGAACAGTACCGGCCCAGGCTCTCGACCTGCAGGGAACCCAGACTTCAAGGCTTCTCAATGAAAGTAGTTGACATAATAAAAATTGAGTTTGGGACAATAAAAGAGGTGATTAAGGAAAAATAAAATAGAATTAAGCTTCTCCTTTCCAATCCTGACACAAGCAAAGAGAGGCCACAATTATTTAGCCCAAGGGCTCAGGAGTCATTTTATCTCCATGGACTTGCCCTTTCCTAACTTCCGCAAGACACCACCATGTCCATTATGTGGTGTTAGACTAAAAGAAGGGATGAGGTGGGGGCAAAGGCGAGGGATTTGCATGATAGTAGAGCCCCAGGTTCTGATCTTTCAGTGTAGGATGCCTACAGAAGACAGACAATATGAATCCTGACCAGAGAACCGCAGTTGAGAGTTTCTGTGTGAGTGCCCAGCACTGAGGCTGTGAAGGTCAAGGGCAGGCAGTGAGGACGGCCCATGGCCGCTTTGAGGATGATCTTGACTACCTCATGTCCAACACTGTGCTGAAACCTTTCCTGGGCTTTTCTCATTTAATACTGACAAGTACTTTAAGTTAAAGACTACTGTTATCCCTATTTCACACGTGAGAAAAGAGGATGTGGTTTTAAGGAATAAGTAGTTTGCTCAATATCACAAGGCTTGTAAATTCGGTATTTGAGATCAGATATGCTGACACTGTCTTTCTGGATCTAAATCCACTGTACTGTAGGGGATTGAATTGCCCTAAGGTATGGGGCCCTTAGCCAGGTCCTGGAGCAGATTCAATTTGGTTATAGAAATAAAAGTGCCCTTACACTCTAGTGCTGTGAAGAAGAATCTACACTAGCTTCACTGAAATAGCTCATTCTTGAGCATGAATATAAGAGGAAAGGGTAAGTACAGGAAAATCAATCATGACATTATTAAAAGTATAGGGAGGGATTGGTAGCTTGGCCTACGGTTAAGCCTCAGGTTGCTAACTATGGAGCCAGAGTGACGTGATCAGGTTTTAGAGATAATTAGGGAGTAAAATCATGGAACTTAGTGATGGGTTGTTATAGGAGGGTTCAGGGAAAGCAAGTATCAGAGATGACATCCATCTTCTTGCTTCACTCCAAATCTCCTTTTGTATTAGTTTATGTGCTCTGGAACTCAAAGGAGGTGTTGAGCAGAAGATACAAATTCAGAAGCCAAGCATACAGTGAAGAATTTCTATCCATATTTGAAAATGGTCTTTCCCAACTATAAAAATGTATTAGAGCAATTTTTATAAAAATTTCTTTGCAAAATCCTTCTGGTGAAATATCAGGTCAAATAGTTCTAAATCTGATTTTAAGGCAAGAATATGGAAATAGCTTTTTTCACACTAGAGATATCTATGTATTTTTCAATGCCAAGATTGAAAGTGGAACTGAATGACTCATCACCAAAGTGGGCCAATTGTCTGCAAACTGATGGGAAATATCAGTACAGTTATGTACCCAGGGATAGTCAGCTTCAAAAATAATTTTAACTGTATTAAGTCTTATATCATTTTCTTAAAAGCCAAAACACATGTCTTTTAAGATAGGGTACTTCCTGTGGTTAATAGGACTAAATTATTTACCATAATATTAATGCCCTCCCAAAATAACTTCAGCAATCAATGCTATCCTTACCAGTATTAAGGACAAACTGTCACCTACCTGATATAATGTCAGGAAACTAAGACGTTTCCCTGCCACATCACTTCTTTTTCAAATTACCTCCCCTCTTTTTCCTTCATTTTACCAGTGAATATTTAGAAAGAAGTTTGTTACTCACTGTCTTTACATTCTTGTTCCCAGCATCCGCTTTTGTAAATAGATTTCACCTAAACCAAGCAATGCATGAGTTTCCAAAGGATGAGTAGGAGTTTTGTGTGTAAATAAATAAATAAATGCATATATACACACATACTTAGAGAAAGGTCAAGGAAACATATACCGATATCATAATCATCCGTCACATGTCAAAATCAGAAATCTAGGTAAAGGAGTAGTTTGATTAAATTCTTCCAGATCAAGCAGCTATGCCTGTATACAGGCCCAGTACAAACACCTGGTAAAAGTTGTTCAGAGTTACCTATTTTACTTGAGTGCCACAGAGACAAATTCATTATTCAAAAAAGAGTCACTTAAAAAAAAACAACCCTCATTGTCTTGTAAATTCAGGCTGCTGTCACAAAATGCCACAGACTGGGTGGCTTATAAACAACAGAAATTTATTTCTCACAGTTCTAGGTGCTGGGAAGTCCAAGATCAGACTGCCAGCAGGGTCAGGTCCTGGTGAATAACCTTTTCCCCTTTACACAGGGCCATTTTCTTGCTGTGTCCTCATGTGGTGGAAAGAGCGAGCTAGTTCTCTGGCCTCTTCTTCTAAGAGCACTAATCCCATTCAGGAGGGTCCACCCTTATGACCTAATTACCTCCCAAAGGCCCCACTTCCAAGTACCATCACATTAAGAATGAGATTTCAACCTACGAATTGGGAGTAGGGAGCACACACAAACTTCAGTCCATCACACCCACGTGATAGTGAGTTTCTGAGTTGGCAGGTATGCGTCACTCCTCACCCAGGTGTCTGCCTACATACAGAGCAGGAATCGCTAATCTAATCACTTACTGCACTTTCCCTCAGATACTGGATAGAGCCTAAAAATTCTGAGCACAGCACTCTATTATTAATCAGATATGAGATGTGTGATGAAACTCACTTGCCATCCCTGGAAACATGGAAAAGCACTGAAGATGTTTGTTCTAAATTACATATTGCCACTTAACTGCAAGGTATTTTTTGACAAATTACATTGCATAACATTTCTGAGCCATAGGTCCTTCCTGCCTCGTGTGGTTTTTGCAAGGAACAAATCAAGTAACGTCTGTGAAAATGTTTTGTAAATATTTTAACATGTTGTCTAAAGTTATTTCTTGTTACCACTTTTATCTAGAGCTGCACAGGAAATGGGAACATAGTGAAGTCAAATTTAAATAAATTCTAACAAATACTTTAGCCAATATTCTTGGGATACAATTGCTTTACTTGAAAACACATATTCTAAAATTTGGTTCCACCTGGGATGGCCGAGGTTCTGAGAGCCATCTGGGGGCTTGATATGATGTGAACATTCCTTTCATACTGGTCCTTTTTCCTATTTGCATTTATGTGATTGACCATGTGTGCACCGAGAAAACAAATCTTTTTGCAAGTGTGTTCCTTGATTGGTGTATGCATGCTCAAAAGGAAATTGTACTAAGTGAATAGGCATCTTAGGTTCTGCGACTAAGATACAGGAAAGAATCAAGGAGAAAAATCTCTGCTTTGAAGAGATAAAGAAAGCCTATAATCAGAGTTATCCAGGCAAAAGCATTACCTGTGGGAGGCTGCTCTACTTTGTACTCACGTAGCACTTTTCATCCAGAAAGCTTGAATCACATACTATTTATTAAGCCCCTTCATGTACAGGGACCTCATTGATCCTCTCAGCAGGGTTATAAAAGCACATTATGGACCCCAGTATGTGAATATGAAAAACTAAGGCACTGGGAAGTGAAGGGCCTCATCAAAATGCACAAAAGTAAACAAACACAAAAATTAAGACTATAAGGATAATTATGGGTCTGATTCACTTTCTTTAGTGTGAGCCCTGATTTTTTAGCTGTTTATTTCCATCACAACCCAAATACTTCCAGTGGCAGCCGTGTATGCAACAGAGAATCTCTGTGGGTAAGGGACACATTTTATTAAAGCAATCTGTTAACCTAAAATACCCCTATGCCTCTTTTTCATCCAACTGAAAAGCATATAAGACTTTCAACCAGCGGGAAAAGTCGACAGACCCTTCACAAAAATTTTTAAATTATGTATATTTATTTATTTAAATGTGGAGGTAAAGCAAGGACACATGTCCACAAAATATACTCTATCCAGTTTTGCAAATAGCAATTCGCTCTTCTAGAATAATATGCTTAAAAACCCAGTGTGTGTATTAGAAAACACAAACAAAGCAGGCACTGCTGTTGTTACATGTCAAACCTTTCCCACCTCAGAACTCTGCTTCTGCTGTTTCCCAAAACATTTCTGACACCTTCAATCAAATTGATATAGTTATTCTTCTTTCATAGCCACCAAGACCTATAATGCTATACCTGCCTTTTCTAAAGTAAGAAAAGACAAAAATACATCTTCCTTCTTCGTGGGAACTGAGAAAAGAGAATAAATATACCCCCTTCAGTAATTCTTATCTTTCTTGGTCAAAGGCGAAAGGTCTCAGTGCTGCAAGCTGAGTAATAATAAACTTTGGAGAAGGAAAGTTAATCCAAAATTAGTGTTATTTCATCTCTACACTGACTGTTGACGTGAGAAATTCACGTTTTCCCTTCATTTAGACTCCCATTGTGATCAATGAGCTGAATGACAAATCCCTCAGGTAATTATTCCTTTCACTTTAAAAACAGGGTGTACTGGAGTTTCTCATAAACATTTAACATATCACCCTTTCTCTTTTTTCTACATACATGATTTATAAAGTAAGCAACAAGAAAGTCACATTTGTAACACAGGCCACAAAGCCTGGTGATCCACACCAAGTGATTTTTCTTGTAATACCATTTCCAATTCTGCTGAAATGTGTTTTGGCGGGATTTGTAAAGTTTTCATAAATAATATAGATGAAAAATAAAATTAAACAACAACAACAACAACAAATAACTTGGAGGTGCTATTGCCATTGTTTTCCTGTATGGTATTTATGTCTCTTTTTTATATGTACATACCACAAAAACATACATAATGACATACAATAAATAGCTCACACCCCAGAGAAGCCTCCATCAAACCAAAAATAACACTACAATTGCTACACACACACACACACACACACACACACACACACACACACACACACACCTGCATAAAACAAGCTTTAAAAAAATCAATGAATACATCATTGGAACAAAATCTACTTATGGCAAAGTACTTTTCAAATTAACCTAACATATTTCAACAATAAGACACCATGTTTGACTTCAAGAGAGATGCAGCTAGAAATTAATAAAAGCCAGAAAGTTTCTTTTGGATTAGAAGAGTCACCTGAATGAACAAAATTCATAATAAAACTGTAGCAAACAGCTCCTCCTGCTCAAATTTCAAACCGTAATCTTATAGACAAAGCTGAAAGAAAGGCAGAAGGGAAAGGAAATGAAAACCTCCCCAATCTATTTCTGGCAATTCCTGTGGGTGGCTTGATTTCTCCACCTAGATTTATACACTCCCGCTTGTTTCTACCTAGTTCTGACTCAGCACCCTATTCTCCCCATACCTTAGCACCATGGAAGTTAAAGTTTTAGTGTTTTAAAATGTCAAAACGCAGAATTATGTACTTCAACATGAATAGTTTATTGTACACTGGTACAGCCTTTTGTCGGAAAGATAGGTACTAGGTGGGTGAAGATCAATAAAAATAGGTTATTATCCATTTGAAAGTAGCAGGGCCACTTAGAAATGTTGAGTATACACAAGATAGAGCCACCCACAGGCAAGTGAAAGGTATATGACGGATAAACTAAGGTCTCCATAACCCTCTAGGATTATAAGAGTAATGTTTGCACATAGATAAAATTAAACCATATCCCCATTTCGGAGAAAAATGGAAAGCCCAAGTCAAAATGCTTGAGTTTCTTTAGAAAAAATCTGAACATTTATCAATTCCCATAATCCGATTTCAGAGTATAGTTATCTCTGTCTGAAAGTAACGTATTCAACAGAGAGTGATCGCTTGTGGCTTACTCAAGGTCCTTGATTTTTTTTTTTCAGTCTCCATTAACCGTTTCAATACTTATCATTTATTACCCACTCTACACACAGGGTAAAGTAGAATTTTCTCAATTACTGTAAGACTTCGATAAAATATTACATTGTTGAGGAGGTTGGCACAAGACACAAAAATTAAACTTTAGAGTTGTACAGAAATTTGCTTTATCTGAGTCATTATTTACTAGTATATTTTTTCTTTTAAAATTGTTTATTTTCAACTAAATACCTGTCCCCTATTATCACACATCCCTTCTCACTCTGAGCTGTGGAACTTCCTTTGAGAAGGAAATAGTTCATTGAGAGAATGGAGGCAATAAAAAGAACTCCAACAAGCAGTCACCACCACATCCACAAACATGGCCATACCTGTACCTGCACCCGTTCTTCCTTACTTCCTGTTTTCATACAAACTGTCTATATATAACCTCCTCATTTGTGCACTACATACCACTGCCTCCGTGTTAGTCAAGAAAACAGAATCATCAATTTTCCTGCTCTACTAGAGCTTTCCGATTTATATATATATATTCCTCACCCTCCCACCATCTCATTGACAACTTGCAGAGGTATCCATCTACCTGTTTCCCATCTAGATGCTCCTAAACCCAATTTGCACACAACAATGCAACAATAGCTACAACAACAGTGACAATGACAACCTTCCATTGTATATCACAATTCATTTCATCATTTCAGTGTATATTTGGGGTATTTCCAGATTTTGTTTCTTTGTCTGATTTTTTTTTTTTTAATCGGCTATAAACATTTCAGATATGTCTTCTGGTAAACACGCGTAAAGAGTTTTTCTAGATCAAATACTTAGTAGTGATATTACTAGGGCCTAGATTATACACATATTCAATTTCACTACGTAATAACAAATTGTTTGCCTACGTCATTATACAGGTTTGCATTCCAGCATAAATTGCTATCTTCTCACCAAAGCATATTTTTGTCAGATGTTTTAATGTTTGCCAATCTGCTGAGTATCAGATGGTTTCTTATTATGATTATAATTGATATTTTCATAATTATTAAGGATATTAAGTTTTAGTAAGTTTTTAGATGACTTATAATTTCTCTCTGTGAAATGTGCCGGTTCAAGTGTTTGGCTCTTCTGTGAAATTCTTTGCTTTTCTTATCAATCTTTTTAAGATCTCTCTGAATATTTTGGATACTAATCATTTGTCGGTTACATGTGTTACAGCTGTATACTCCCAGTTTGTTGTTTGTCTTTTTCTTTTCTCCACAACTACTTTTAATGAAAAAAGTTTAATTAAATGTACACAAATCTATTAATATTTCACTTTATGGAAAGTGCATTTTCATCATGTCTTAGGCTGAGTAAGGCATAATGGTTTAAGAGCATGGTTTCTAGAGCTGGGCTGCTTGGGTTGGTCTGAGACCCAACATCTCACCAGCTCTACAACCTTGGGTACTTGGCCTTATATGCTTCAGTTGCCCCATCAGTAAAGTAGGGATTATCTTATAAAATTGTTGTGAGGGTTAAATGTGTTAACATATTTCACGTTTTGTAACTGCACTTAAAGTGCTAAATACCTGGTAAGTACTGGCTATTTTTATTTAAGAAATTCTTTCTTACCCCAGGTAGTAATATATTCTCTTACATTTTCTTCTAAAAGATTTAAAGTTTGAATTTCAGACTTAAATCTTTAACTCACATAAATATCATATTTCTGTAGAGTATGAGACGGGTCCACATGGAGCACTTCACAAATTTGTACATCACCTTTGCTCAGAGATAATGACTTCTCTTTGCATTGTTCCAATTTTTATATATAAAAAATGCGTGCGTGCGTGCGTGTGTGTGTGTGTGTGTGTGGGTGTGGGTGTGTATGTGTGTATACCAGGGGTACCAAAGAAGTTTATACAAATGGACACTTTGGTCAACGTTGCTCAAGCAGTAGTTCACCGTAATCAGAAGTGTCTGGACACTGATGGTAACCACTTTAAGCACCTCTTGTAATTGCAGAAGTCAAACGTGATTTGTATTCATCTTTTGTCTTCAGTGTATATTGAGTATTACAATTTTAATACAGTTTTTTCCTTTCTTAAAATGTGTATACATTTTTTTGGCACCCCTAGTGTATATATAAAATGGTGCCAAAGCAGGTGCTCTGCCAATATATGATGCATTGACCCCTTATTATTTATGAACTTACTTATCTAGGCATCCAAAACTCACCGTCACTTAGACTCCCTCCTTCTTTATAGACCGCCCCTTCTCAGTTCTCTTGCAAAGTGCAGCTCCTTTGATTTGACCTCAAAATGTTAAATTGCATTAGACCTGAATCCTATGCCCTCTTTTTTTCCTCCATATTCTAGTGCTTGGAAACTAGGGTCAGATTACCTAGATTCAAATCCTCATTTTTTCATTGACTAGATATGTGATTGAGCAAGTTATTTAACTTCTCTGTGCCTCCATTCCCCATTAGCAAAATTGATCAAACATTTCGTATCTTGTTGGGTTGTTATGAGTATTGAACAAATGATTTAATGCATGCACATCACTTAGAACAATACTTGGTATTAGTTTGATGCTGAATAATTAGTAGCTATTGTTTTCTAAAGGATTCCAATTAATCCTATGATTTTGAAAGTCACCTAATTACTGATTTCAAAATGCATGCATTCAGCCCAAAATCACCTTAAATTCAAGACTTACAGAGCCAACTGCTCACATGGTTGCTTCGTTTTTTAGGTATATAACAGGCATCTTAAACTTAGCATGACCCACACATAACTATCAGCCCAGTTCAAATCTGCCTCCTCAGAGAAAATGAAACTGCCACTCATCCATTTGCTCATGCCAAAACTCACCACCTTGGATTTATGTACTGTGATAGTTTCCTTCCACATCCAGCCCAATAAATTCTACCTGAAAAAGGCATCCCAGATCTGACTGTTACTCCCTAATTCCACTCCAGTAAGCAACATCTTCTCTCACATGGACCACCATCACAAATATCTAGGTGTTCTCCCTTACTCCATTCTTAACCTTATTATGGTCGTCCCTCCATTCAGAAGTGAGAATAAGTCAATCCAATCCAATGTAAATCCAATCACTACCCCGCACCCCCTGATGAGACAGAAGGATGGTAACGGTGGCACTAAATCTTCTATTTTGAGATTTGGATCTGTGGTATAATTCGAATTAACAAGTGTAATGTCACCTGGAACTTTTTGAAAGCTTTCTCCACCTCCTTTCCACAAAATGTTAATGATCCTACTTTCTATACACTTATGCAGACCAGTTTCAATGTTTCTATTTACTTCAGCCCACTGCTGGCGCTGTCACTTGGGAAAGGTTTTGCATCTGGAGGGATCCACTCCTGGCTTCAACTTAAATCTCCATAACCTATGCAAAGGTTGCCATAACCAGCTTAACTGCACCTTCCCCCACCCCAATGGACAAAGCTGAACCCAATAGAAAATTCCACTAGAGGTCAAAGGAATTTACATCCTGGTTAGAAAATATAAAACTTGGGACTAAACAAAGACTTGAGGCAATAGTTTCTAGCAGACTCTGCCCAGCCTATCCTCCTCTTACTTTATTTAATAAATCTTCCTTCTGTATTTCTACCTGACTCATGAATTATTTCATGACCCATGAGCAAGCAGCCACAACAACCCCCTCCCCACCTCAACTGTTAAAAATCATCCTGAGGCTCCCCACAGCAAGCACAATAAAATGCAAACTCCTGTCCACAGAGTGGAAAGCTGCTGTGGATAATCTGGCCCCTGCTGACTTCTCCAAGCTCCTCTTCTTGCCTCGCCCTCAGTCCCTAAGCTCCAGCCACATGCCTTCTTTCTGGATTTTAAACATATAAACTAAGGGCGGAAAAGGGCCACAGGTTAAACCCGACAAGTTCAGGAAACTGAAAACAACCACATAAAATGGTGTGAACATAAAAAAAATTCATAACTAAGGTGGGCCATGGTGGGAAGTCACATCTTTAGCCTGAGGCTTCCTTCATAAAGTCAATCTTCACCTTAAGTGAGCCTGTCTATTGTCGTTTTGCACCTAAGATCACATCCTTAGAATGCCAGCAATCCCATTTTCCTGACCAGAGCAGGAAACTACAGAATCCTTCATTATTAGTCTTGCCCCCTGATTAACATCTCTGTGTGAACTATTAACTGTCCTGTACCCACCTATAGGAAAGAAGTACCTGTCTCTCCAATTTACTTTTATCCAATCCCAGAGATTTCCCTGCTTTGCTTTCTCCCACCCCCTTAATCTATCACCAATAGATTTCATGTAACCCTCCTCCTTTGATTCTATGTATAAAACAAGCTGCAGACCGCCATTTTGCAAAGCATTTTCTCAATCCATTGAGATTTTGGTTCCCAGAAATTGTCAGTTTGGCTCAAATAAACTCTTATAAGCTTTCTCTTAGGCTCGATATTTTTTCGTTGACAAAACTCATTGTTATCTCAGAGCATTTTCACTGTTATCTTGGAATGACAACCCCAGATCTTTGTATGGCTGCCTCCTCAACATTTCAGGTACAAACTCAAAAGATCACCTCATCGGAGATGACCATCTTGACCACTGTAGTTTAAATCGCTCCACCTCCAACTGATTATCATTTTATTTTCTTCATTGCACTTACCAGTACTTAAAATGTTTGTGCTTGTGTCTGCATTAGGTCTGTCTCCTTCTGCTGTAAGTAAGCTCTTTGAGGACAGTAGTGTTGCATTATTTTCATTCTTCCTAAACTAGTACCTGACATTCACACAATCAGTTCCCAATTCCCCAGTTCCCAATACTCTTCTTGCCTCGTCCTCAGTCTAATCATTAATGGACTGTCAGGTATTGTTCTAAGGCCTTTGTGTGCAGCACTTCATTTCATTCCCCAAAGAGACATACACTTTCCATTTTATAGATAACAAAAACTGGACACAAAGCCAATAAGTGGCAAAAGTGGGATTTTAAATTATCTCGTTTGCTATTTTTTCCCGTATTGCTTAGTACATTGTTGGATGTTAAATAAATGTTTGTTTAAAGGAGAGATATATGAAACATCAAAGAAAAATACAAAGGAATGTAAAAACAGAAAAAGAGTGCCTTTTTTAGTCACCCATACCATCAAATGAACTTTAGAAGGTCAGAACGGGTTTCAGTATTCACACCCCAATAAGATCTATAGCAAAAGTTGTTGTTGCCACTTCCTGCAAAGTGTCTCAGGATACAATGGTTGCGAAAACGGCTATAAAAATGTAAAGTTGTTCTTCACACCTTTAGTTAGTGCTATTGTCTCTGTTTGTCAAGTTGCAGCCTATGCAAGCCCAAGACCACAAAGCTTTACATAATTCAACTTTCCAGAAACATAAATCTGACTTGTCAGAGAAAAATAAAGGAGACTTTCAAAAAGGAAACCAAAATTCAGAGATGCGATTTGTTGTATCCTGTATATTCATATGTCATATATCCACATTGTTTCTGGTCCCTAATCCAGTACATGATTTATCCCAGCAAGAGCACCAATAAGCCAGGTAGGGTTGCTATGCAGTGAGTTTCAGGAAAGGGAGGTCCCCTAAAATGCATATAGAGGGCATTACTGGCCTGCAAGAAGAAAATCTGGCCAGCTTGTAAGAGGCTGCTTCATTTTTATCATTTTAAAATATTCTTTACAACATTACAAAGTGTTTAAAAGTTTTATAAATTATAACATGAAATCACTTTCCAAAAACCCTAGCTCTGACAGTTTAAGCTTGGAAAACTATTAAACCTTCTAGGAAATGGAACTGTGTCTATTGATTCTGTCACTGACTTAGGTGTGATTGGTTCCCAAGCTGCAGGGTAACTCAGCCCTTAGGTCTGTGGCTGCTAATGGAGCCAGGAATAAAAAGAGAGAGAGACTCGTGTAAGGGAAACAGGAAGAGGCAAAATGGGGTAGTAGAAAAAGCACCCAGGTGTTGGCATCAGAGGGATCTCTATCCAAAGCCTGCTTTCATAGCATCATGGCTTCACTCATGTCCCCTCAAACCCCTTTATGCTTTCTGTGCACTCCTCCCCAGCTTTGATGTTGATTTTGTCTCCAACTTGCCCACACATGAGACTCTTATTCCTCAAGCTGCTCTCAAGCTACTGGAGCCCCTTGTCCCCAAGCACTGAGCTTCCTAAGTGCAGGGAGTTTATACCCCGCCCCCACTCTCCAAACCCTGGGACTGCCCTTATCAAGGGTAGAGAATGGGTGGCTGAGGAAAGCCCAGTTTCCCTTCTTCAAGCTGGGAATAAAACCTGAAGCGTGCCTTATACTCTGGACACTCCTGGGGGATCAGAGTGAAGTCCCTTTCAGGGATTCCCCTGAATTTGCACCCTTGCTTCACCTCTTTCCCTACTCTGTCCTGCTTTCCCACTCCCTTAATGATTTCTCCTGGGAGTATTACCTTAATATAGCATTTGCATTTCAATCCTTATATTAGGGTCTGCTTCTGGGGAACCCAGACTAAGAAAATTAACTACCCGTTCCGGTTTGGGTTGGGGATTAAGTGAAATGTTACTGCACCTGGAAATGGTGCTGAGCACATAATGAGCTTTTGATAAATGCCACTACTACCTTTTTGTTTTTTAAGAAGGAAGCTAAAAGGCTGCTCACCTTTGCAGCCTTTTATATCTAATTTGAGACCCTCATGATGGACTATACCTGACAAATGCAGGCCTTGTCCAGCCAAACTAGTGGTTCTGATTCTTTCTGAGCAGGGCCCCTTGTTGTAGGTAACATTTCTCCCCCCAAAAAAACTGCATGGAAAGAATGCAATAAATTTAGAGGATAAAATACCACTGGTTTTGGAGCCAAGCTTACCTGTATTTTGAATTTATATCTGCCACTTACTATTTGATCACAGGCACATTGTTTAACCTCTCTAAGTCTTGGGTTCCTCATCTGTAATATTGAGAAAAAATTTCCAACAATTTTGCTGAGTTGTGAAGATTATACACGTTTATTGAATCAGGGACACGTCAGAGTATTAGTTAAGAGTAAGGATGCTGGAGTAAGACTGCCTGGGCTCCAAGCTCTGCTTCTTGCTAACTGTATTAGGGTTCTCCAGAGGGAAAAACAAACAATAGGAGAGAGATGGACGATACATAGATAGACAGACAGACAGATAGATAGATGATGATAGATAGATAGATAGATAGATAGATAGATAGATAGATAGATAGATAGATACGTTGCTGAAAAACAGGTTCTTGGTATCATCACAGGAAAGAATTTAGGATGCACCAAACAAGCCAAACAGCAGTGGGTTTATAAAAGCAGTAGTACACTCCCAGGATGGTGGGAGCAGGCAGGTCAGCAGAAGAGCAACTGCTCCAAAGAGGGGTGGAGGTTAGAAATTTATTTCACTGAAACTGAAAATGAAGGCACAGAATATTCAAGACTTAGAGGTGGCATTATAGGCATGTGGGTCCTCACTGACCACCCCTTCCTATCTGGAGGTGGGATTCTCTTGTCCTTATTTGGTTCTTGTCAGAACTGTCATGGTGGCACAGAGAGGTGGAGATTTTCTCTAACCACAATGCCAATAATATTATAACCCAGTATAATTAGCTAAAGTTCACGATGAGGGGCAAGACGGTATCATGAATCTGTTCTCAGCTACTGAGATCTAGTTCTGGCCGGTCCAGTAGTTGCACTTTTTCTTAAGGATGATCTCATCTCCACCCTCATTTATGTCCCTTTACTTCCTCCTTCCATTCCTCTCCCCTCTCACCCTGCAGCCCTATTCTTTCTGCCTATTGTAATAGATAGACGATAGATAGATAGATAGATAGATAGATAGATAGATAGATAGATAGATAGATAAATAGATGATAGATAGATAGATAGATAGATAGATAGATAGATAGATAGATAGATAGATAATAGATATTCAAAATAAAAAATTGGCTCACACAATTACGGAGGCTGAGAAGTCCAGGCCCATACAATGGTGTAAGTTCCAGTCCGAGTTTGAGTCTGAAGGCAAGAGAAGACTGATGCCTTTTATTCTATGTAGGCCGTGAAAGAATTGGGTAAGGTCCACCCATACCGGGAAGGGCAATTTTTTTTACTCAGGGTCTTAGTGAATTCCAGCTGTTGTAACAAAAATACCACAAATTGGGTAGTTCATAAACAACAGAAATTTATTTCTTAGCATTATGGAGGCTGGGAAGTCCAAGATCAAGGCACTGGCGGATTTCAACGTCTGGTGAGTATCCACTCCCTGGTTCATAGTTGACCATTGTTTTGTTGTGTCCTCATATGGTAGAAGGGGCAAGGGAACTCTTTGGAGGACTCTTTTATAAGGGACCCACACTCATGACCTAATCATCTCCTAAAATCCCCATCTCCAAATACCATCACATTGGGTGTTAAGATTTAACATATGCATTTGGGAGTAGGGGTGGGGGGACACAAAAATCCAGTCTATATGTGTACTTATTCAAACGTTAATCTCATTCAGTAATACCCTCACAGACACAATTAGAAATAATCTTTAACCAAATATCTAGACACCCAGACGCCCAGTCGACACATAAAATTAACTATCACACCTATTGTGCAAAGTTGGGGAAGTAACCCACCCTCTGTGAAACTTATTAGGAGACTGAAAACAGAGGGTAGTTCTGGAAACTAAACAAGTTTAAATGCTCACATATATAAAGTACTGATAATAGTCCTTGGCATATAGTGAGTACTCAATAAATGTTAGAAAATTGCCTCTCTGGCAGAGATTATAAATTCAGGAAATGTTAGGTCTTTTCTCCTTGGAAGTGGAGAATGAACATGGTGACTATAAATTTGAAAACTACTCTGTTCAAATACAGACACTTCGAAGAGAATGATGACTAGAATTTTTATTTTATTTGAGTACAGATCAAGAATAGTGGGTTTAAAGCAACACGTGGTACTTAGTTTAGAGTCACAGAATTTCAAGCTGTATCAGTAGAGTTGAAATGGATTATTGAGAAGGTTTTGGAAGGTTTTATTTCTGGAGGTCTTTAAGCTAAAAAATAACATGTGTCTGGAATAGCTTGAGTCTGATTTTGCCTAAGGTTAGGAACGAGAAGCAAATTACAACCCACCCACTCCCAAGTTTCCTTCTGTTAATTTCATCTCTTCAGCTTCCTGAGAATCTGAGCAAAAATACTAGAATTCTATTTTCCTAACCATGTTCTTCCTTCTTTATGGGGTTAATGTGTTTTGAAACAACTAAGACAACTTTTTTTTTCTTTTCTTTTTTTTTTTTAATTAGAGGGTTACCCCTGCCTAATGTTCTATGGATAGAACAAACAACACTCTAGGTTATTGCTCCAGTGCTTGCTCTCCCAGACACCTCCTATAGGTGCTGTGTCTTCTGCAGTGAGGTGGTTCTTCAGGGATTTTTATAATAGTTTTGTGTTATTGCAAATGACTGTCTGGACCTCTAGCCTAAGATGTCTGAAAAATGTCCTTATCTACTGTATACTTTTCTTTGATATGCTATACTGTTACAATTTAAAAATTTAAAAATCATAAAATGGTATTATTGCCAGGATGCTAAACAAAAACAAAAACAAAAACAAAAAACAGGCTTTCACTAAGAAGGGGCTCCCACTAGCAAATATGGAACAATTATGTCAAATACTGTCAAAGTAAATAATGACAGAAACAAATTAGAGACCACTGAATAAAATAGGAAACCATAAGTCTGTAACTGACTTCTAATCTTAATCCTTAAAACAACATTTTACGGTGTTAGTATCCCTACTTTACACATGGGAAAACTGAGCTCAGAATGTTGAAGTGACTTTTACAAATAGACAGTCTTTTTTTCTTTTTCTATTTTTAAAAAACATTTCAAAATTACAGAAAAGTTATAAGTATAGTACAAAAGGCTATTTTCTTCCTGAACTATTAAGAGTTGTTGACCACATTCAAATTATTTGAAACAAAGACATTTTTATACATAACCAAAACACAACCATCAAAAGTAGTGGCTCCATTAGCCAAATAGAAAGAAGTACCTGAACATAATATTTCCAAATTTCATCTGAATAATATATAAGCAAAATATAAATACATCTATTCCCAAACTTAGGTATAATGAGAGATTATTCTAAGAACAATAGTAAAAGAATACCTCACAAAGACTTGTTTATTGATATAGGACCATACGAGGTGTGATCAAAAGGTATGGTGAATGTTTAAATAAGTAAAAAAATTATTACAGTAAAAGACACATTGCCATTAAATACTCAAAATACCCCCTCAAAATACTCTGCCTCACTTCAAACACACTTATCCCATCATTCTTGCCACTTTCTGAAGCAGTTCTGGAAGTCCTCTTTTGTGAGTGTCTTTAGTTGCACTGTCGTGGCTGCCTTGATGTCCTGTATCGATTCAAAATATTCCCCTTTCATGGTCATTTTGACTTTGGGGAAAAAACAGAAGTCACACGGTGCCAGGTCCAGTGAATAAGGTGGATGAGGACACACTGTAATATTTTTATTTGACATAAATTGCTGTACCAGAAGCGATGTGTGATAAGGAGCCTTTCCCTTGTGATCAAAAGATATGGTGACTGCTGCTGCCGAGTGCCATCCAACTGAAAGGCAGGGATCTTCATATGGGACATAGTTCATCGAACTTCCGTAACAGGGTGTACAAGTTTCAACTTGTTTGGTGCAGTCAGTTGAGTGTAAGCTACGGTTGACAGAAAGTGTGTTTTAAAGTGTGCCGTAAATCCTCTTCCATCATGATAACGCTCCGTGTTGTCATGGACACTCACAAAGGAGGACTTCCAGAACTGCTTCAGAAAGTGGCAAGAACGATAGGATAAGTGTGTTCAAATCAAAAGGGAGTATTTTGAGGGAGATTAATGGCAATGTGTCTTTTACTGTAATGTATTTTTTACTTAAATATTCACCGTATTGTTTGATCATACCTCGTATATAAATGGGAAATCTAGATAGTAAATTTGCATGTAAATATTTCATTCATTAAACCTCCAAATTAACTTCTATTTTCATAAGCATAAAGATAATGGAGTTGAAGATATGACAATAGTGATATAATATATGTTGCCACTTACTTTATGGACATATAGTACATAGATATTCTAAATATAAGTGATCATAGATTGTAACTATATTTTTGTCTAAAATACATAAGTAGAGAGTAAGAACCTTAACATTCCTGGACATTTAAGAGACCCACATTTATAGATTGACTACTACCTTACAATTTTTAGGTTAGTAATATTTTTGTTTTATATGTTTTTATATAAATATATAAAAGTATTTCATAATAATAAATGAAGACTTCAATCTATAGAAAAAGTAAATAAATGATCAAAAAATTTCCACCCAATTGTACAACTGTAAATTAAACTTTTGTGATGTTTCAGAGCCATAGAAACAGTTGCATAATTCCATGCTCATGACAGTTCCTACTGGGCATGAGCAAAAGCAATTTTACAGGCTCTTATAACCTCATTATTCTTTAATATTTAAATTTATATTCAGTGAATTTTCTGTATCCAAGTGTCAGCTTTATTCATGTCAATAGTGCTGAATGCTACTTCATTTCAAGCATAACAGGGTTCCTGACTGGTGTTTAACAAAATCTTCTCCAGTATTTGTCTGATAACTTGTTCCATTAAAGCTTTTTAAGGAAAACCTAGACTAGTCTCCATTCTTAATCATACATTACGAAAGTCTACAAAATCCAAAGTACACAAGCACGTACAACACAGAGGGTGAAGGGAAGGAGTTGGTGGTGAGAGAGACAGAATTGCAATGCCCAAGGGATGGCGAGGAGTGGAAAGCTATAAACAGGTCAGCAGTGAGGAACTGACATCCAACTCTAGAATCATAGTTTCTCAATGGATCCCCAGAATTTACCATGTGGAATGGCATATATGGGGTCATTTTCAAACCCTTGAAACAGGTCAGAGAGTAGATAATAACATGAAAGGAAGGAGCGACATACTGAAAATCAAAGAAAAGATTGTACAAGTCCAATTAATTTACTAGGAAAGAAAAACAAAAAAGTCAATGCAATCAGGGTGACAAAATGTATAAGAAATATGATTCTAGATCAAAATTAGAATAAATCTGTACATTCTTCTAATCTGAGAAGTGTGGATTGCACTTTTAAAAGTCATATAACCTTTCTTAAATATCTATGTACGTATATTTTCATTTCCTATGTTATTTCCAACAATTATCACTGTTTGGCCGTAGAATGGTCTAGAGCAGTACTGTACAATGGGAATATAATTTAAGCGGCACTTGTCATTTTAAATTTCTGGTAGCCACAGTGAAAGAAACTAGTGAAATTAATTTTAATAATGTATTTTATTTAACTCAATATATCAAAAATAATACCATTTCAATATATAATCCATGTAAAAATTATGAATATTTTATATATTTTGTATTATTATTAAGACTTCAAAATCCAGTATGTTTACACTTAGAATCAGCACATATCAATTTCACAGTAGCCATATTACTCATATATGAAGTAGAACAAAGATAATATAAAGTTTTGGTCCAATTCTTTTTTTCAGAGTAGTTTTAAGTTGACAACAAAACTGAAAGGAAGGTATAGAGATGTCTCATTACCTTGCCCCACACATACATGTGAGCTCCGGTGGCTCCACATCCTCACCAGCATTTGGTGTTGTTAGTGTTCTGGATTTTAGCCATCCTAATACATGTGTGGTGATATCTCATTCTTGTTTCCATTTGCATTTCCTTGATGAATATATTCTGCACCTCCTCATATGTTTATTTGTCGTCATATGTATATCTTCTTTTGGTGAGATGTCTGTTAAGGTCTTTGGCCCATTTGTTAAGTAGGTTGTTTGTTTTTTAATTGTTGAGTTTTAAAGTTCTTCGCATATTTTGGATAACAGTCTTTTATCAGATGTGTCTTTCGCATATATTTTCTCCCAGTCTGTGGCTTGTCTTCTAATTCTCTTGGTATTGTCTCTCATAGAGCTGAAGTTTTTAATTTTAATGACGTCTAGTTTATCAACTATTTCCTTCATGGATCATGTCTTTGGTGTTGTATCTAAAAAGTCATCACCATACCAAAAGTCATCTAGGTTTTTTTCTATATTATCTTCTAGGAGTTTTATAGGTTTGCAGGCATGATCTTTTTTAAGTGGTAGAATTGTGATTACTATTCATGTTTGCAGATGACTATAAAAGAAAATATATGTAACCAGCTATTATGTTTATTTCATCACCTTTATTCAGATTTTAGACATCAAATTTTTCTTCAGTGTTCTCATCTAAACATGATGAAAGAGCTGATGGATGGATGAATTAATTAATTAATTAATTAATAGAAAAAATATTGGAACTTTTTACAACAGGCCAACATTTTCAGTTTCACAGTCAATGTTCTTTATGCAGCATTCCTGAGTTTTGGTGCATTATTTGCAATTACATCTTGTTTCCAATCATTAAGATATCTTCCTTTTCTTTTTTCTATGATTATTATTATTAACCCCTATGGCTGTACCCTAGTCCCATATTTTCTTGCTGTAATTTATTGTAATCTTTGTCTTTCTCTTTCTCTCTCACTCTCTATTTCCCTGGCCCTACTGTAATCATCCAACCAGTGTAAACACTTAACTAAATTGGATTCTCATTGTGGCAAATAATATATTTTTAATAAAGTGATGTAATAAAAATTCACTGTTATATGTAATTATTTTTAATACATTCTAGAAGCCAAATTAAACCAAATTGATAAATAAATCCATTGGGAAAATTTCAAGATGAATCCATCTTATACCAATTGCCAATTTTTAATAAAGCACAGTAATAAGCTTCTGAAGAGGAGCTAATCAAGTAGCAGAAATGCAGTATATAATGCAAATTTAGTCCCTGTACTAATAGTAATATACATTATAATAATTTATTTTGTATTCTGAAAATAGTAATTATTATTATAGGCAGAAGAACTTACATGTTCTCTAGGTATGTACCTATAATCTAGGTACCATAACACTAGATGATTAACTTGTAACAAAAGTCTATACCTCCTGGGGATATAATTTAAAATCTATGAAGCCCCTATTATATTGTAGGTATATTCCAGACACATTAAAAATATGAATTTAAAAATTCATTTAGCAAAGCCCTTAGACTTTTTTTGAGACCTATGAAAACTGCTTTTTAAAAGTTATGTGGTCATCTATCACTATAGAAAGATCCTGATTAACCTTTGTGGAAGGAGACTGAAACCATATGGGGGGGTGGAGTTCTTAAATGAACCATAATTCTGCAAGTGTAAAGCGAGGACACACATATTTTCTTTAGGGAAAAATGTAAAATATTCACTGCCATGAATTCTATTTGGCAATGTAAATTGCCCTGCATAAAAACTGTTTCTGCAAACTATTGCTGGACTGTGTGTAGATTGAGGAAATACTACTGCTCATTGGAATTGTGTGTATTCTTGGGCAGCTGAAATAGGATGTGAGGAACTGAGATGGAGAGAACGGATAGAAAGGACATACCGATATGGACATACCTCGAGCTACTGTTAGTTGACTTTAAAAGTATGTAATTGGACTAGACCATCGATGTTCTATACGTGATGTATTTAGAAAGAATAATCCAAATACACTGACATTATTATCTCATTCAGGCCACTGAAGCAGACTATATCTATGTTGGTTAACATAGACTTTCTTCAAAAGTGAATTGGTACATGTATGACTATTGTCAGTCAACCTGGGAAGAGGAAGATTCTAGGGACAGAAAATGGGATGTTGGAAGATAGAATTTAGGCTTAGATGAGAATGAGTGTCTTCATCTCCCTGAGTCTTTGAGTACTTGGTCCTCAAACTAGAGCAGTCACTCTCGAGGGCATTCTCTTGGAGAAGGTAACCTGGCCCTTGATACCGCATTGCAGCCTGTTGGTTTATAGGCATCAAAATAGTCATCAGGACTCCCTTGAAAATGCTCGTGAACTCCAAAGTTAGCTGTATCACAGAACACTTTTAGATTCATACCATCATTGCTTCCTTCTACCAGATCCAAACCTTTAATAAAATTGGTTAAAATTTGTAGCCTGATCTTGTTCCATGGGTGCTGGTTTTATGCTTAGAATGGAGCAGCAAAAGGAATAGGCCCTGCTGTCATAGGGCCTCTCAGAGCAGAGGCAGCAGGCATCACCAGGAGAGCTCTAGGTGGAGAGCACATTTTCAGGAAGCCTTGCTACAACAGAGGCAGAGGCATCCACCTTACTTGTTGGCCTCACTGTAAATTAATTTCCTTCCCAGAGGGTACTCAAGCCTGCCTGGCAAGACTAGTACATTTCCTTATATGAGGTCTGAAAATTAAGTTCGCGAACTTATTGCAATGATGTTGTTAACCTTTTTTAGATATCAGAAGGATTGTTCATTATGAATTTGTACAAATGGACAAATAGTTAATCAAGTTTACTATTTGGAAATGCTGAAAGGCTGCATGAAAAATATAGATGACCTGAACTTTTTGCCAACAATTCATGGCTCTTGCATCACGACAATGCACCAGCTCACAGGGCACTGTCTGTGAGGGAGTTTTTAGCCAGTAAACAAATAACTGTACTGGAACACCCTCTCTACTCACCTGATCTGGCCCCAAATGACTTCTTTCTTTACCCGAAGATAAAGGAAATATTGAAAGGAAGACATTTTGGTGACATTTAGGACATCAAGGGTAATACGATGACAGCTCTGACGGCCATTCCAGAAAAAGAGTTCCAAAATTACTTTGAAGGGTGAACTAGGCGCTGGCATCAGTGCATAGCTCCCCAAGGGGAGTAGTTCGTAGGTGACCATAGTGATATTCAGCAATGAGGTATGTAGCACTTTTTCTAAGATGAGTTTGTGAACTTAATTGTCTGACTTTATAAGTGGACTATTTCACATATTCTCTTCTCTCAGTGACTATTTCACATCTTCTCTTCTCTCCTTCAATCCTCCAAAATCCTTCTTCCTCTCTCCTCACTCTTAACTAATAACTTCTACTCCACTGACATAATGAAAGTAATAAGATGGAATTGTCTTCAATTTCCCCGAAAATGAACCTACACCCTCTGCTTCCTCTTCTTTTACAACTGAAGACAAGTTCCTATTCATCAAATGCCAGGCAAAGCACCTGTGTTCTACAGATATCCTCTCTTGCCCTCTCAAAGATTTCACTCTGGGAATAATTCCCTCTCTCTTCAGAACTATGAATTTATTCTTCTCCAATGATTATTAACATTGGCAAATATGCAGGCTCTAGATCTGACATTTGGAAAACAAAAACAACAAAACAAAACAAAAAACCCTCCTGGACCTTTCCTGTCCAGAGCATCTCCTTTCTTTACTTCTCTCAAGAGCCAAATGTCTCAAAATAGTTGTCTATATCCATCTCTCAACTCCCATCCTATCTTCAACTCACTTCAGTTGGGTTTTCACTCTCTATATTCCAGTAAAATAGCTCTTGTCAATATCTTCTCAATGATCCCCATGTTGCCAAATTTTATAATCCCTTCTCTGTCTCTTCTTGTTTTACTTCTCAGCAGTATGTTACTCAAATACTCGACTTTTTGAAATACCTTTCTTCTTGAATTCCAGGACATCATACATTATCTTATTTTCCCCCAACTTCATTGATTCTCTCTCTCAATTTTCTTTACTTTCTCCTCTTCTCTAGCCAACTTGTAAATATTACAGTATCCAAAAGATTGATCTTATACCCTCTTCTTTTATCTTTCATTCATATTTCCCAGTAACTCATCCAGACCAATTGCTTTAAATGCCATATATATTTTCATAACTCTCAAATTTAAATCTCTCACCATTCTCTCAACGCTGAATTTCAGATTGTATATCTAACTGCTTGACATCTAGGCATCACTTCTGAATCCTCTTTTTCCCTTTACCTAATCTGTCAACAAGTCATATCAGTTCTATGTCAAAGTAGATCTCAAATCCTTCACATCCCTCTCTCCACTCCTACCTCCATAACAAAGCCAGCCTACATCTTCTCTTACATGAAATACAATAATAGTGAAATATTTTTCCTGTTTCTACCACTGAACTCACATTCTTACTCATCCAGCAGCCAGAATTATCTTTTTAAAAAGTAAATTAGATTATGTGGCTTACCTGCTTTAAAAATGTGAATATCTCCCAATTATTCTAATTGTCCTCCAATGCCCTGCAAGGCCATACATGATCAGGTTCCTGTACAACACTCAGACTCAGTTTGTACCACTTTATCCCTTTCTCACTGTTTTAGCTACATTTCCCTGTGATATTATGATTTATAATAAGAAATGTATATTTAGTCTTAGTTTCAGGTCTGGCACAGAGCTCCTAAACTCTTGAAATCTCTTTTTTTTTTTTTTTTAATTAAAGTTTATTGGGGTGACAGTTGATGGTAAAGTTACATAGATTTCAGGTGTACAATTTTGTAATACATCATCTATATATCACAATTGTGTGTTCACCACCCAGAGTCAGTTCTCTTTCCATCACCATATATTGGATCCTCTTTACCCTCATCTACCGCCCCCAATCCCCACTTACCCTCTGGTAACCACTATTGTCTGTGTCTATGAGTTTTTGTTTCTTCATTTATTTGTCTTGTTATTTTGTTGTTTTCAGTTTTATATATTACATATCAGTGAAATTTTATGGCTCTCAACTTTTTCTGTCTGACTTATTTCATTCAGCCTAATAATCTCAAGATCCATCCGTGGTGTCACAAAAGGTACTATCTCATCTTTTCTTATGGCAGAATAGTATTCCATTGTGTATACATACCACAACTTCTTTATTCATTCATCTATTGAAGGGCACTTTGGTTGTTTCCATATCATGGCCACCATAAATAAAGCTGCAATTAACATTGGAGCACATATATCTTTATGGATAAATGTTTTCAGATTTTTCGGGTAGATACCCAGGAGAAGGATTGCTGGGTCATATGGTAATTCTATTCTTAGTTTTTTGAGGAAGCTCCACACTGCCTTCCATAGCGGCTGCACCAATCTACATTCCCACCAACAGTGTATGAGGGTTCCTTTTTCTCCACAACCTCTCCAACACTTGTTACTATTTGTCTTGTTGATGATAGTCGTTCTAACTGGGGTGAGGTGATATCTCATTGTGGTTTTTATTTTCATTTCTCTGATGATTAGTGATGTTGAACATTTTTCCATACGTCTATTGGCCACTTGTATGTCTTCTTTGGAGAAATGTCTCTTCAGGTCCTCTGCCCATTTTTTAATTGGATTGTTTGTTTTCTTGTTGTTGTTGAGTTTTGAGTTCCTTATGAATTTTGGATATTAGCCCCTTATGAGAGGCATTGTTTGCAAAAATCTTCTCCCATTCCGTTGGTTGCCTCTTTATTTTGTCGGATGGTTTCTTTCGCTGAGCAGAAGCTTTTCAGTTTGATATAGTCCCATTGATCCTAAAACTCTTGGAATTTCATAAGTGATGATAATGACAAAGGTGTCTTTTGTTATGTTAATGAGGTGACCTTTGGAAAGCCACTAGGTCAGAAGGACAGGGGCTGGTGACTACAGGAACCAACCATGTGATTGATTAGAGGGTTGGAATTTTCAGTCTTACAACCCTTGACCTCTAGGGGAGGGGAGAGGGGCGAGAGGTTGAATCAATTGTCAGTGGCCAATGATATAATCAATCACTCCCATGTAATGAAGCCCCCATACAAACCCAAAAGAACACAGCTTGGAGAGCTTCCAGCTGGTTAAAAGTGGAGAACCACGGAGAGGGGGTGCTAGAAGAAGGCAGGGAAGCTCCTTGCCCTTTCCCCGTACCTTGTCCTACGCAGCTCTTCACTGGTTGTTGATTAGTATCCATTGCTATCCTTTGTAATACACTGGTAAGCTAGTGTGTAAACTGGTGTCCTGAGTTCTGAATAACTCAGTTGAAAGCCACCTGAATAACTGGTTGAAAGCCATTCTAGCAAATTAATCGAACTCAAGGAGGGGATTGTTGGAACCTCTGATTTATAGCAAGTCAGTCAGAACCATACATATCAACCTGGCATCTGAAGTGAGGGGCAATCTTGTGAGACTGAACACTTACCCTGTGAAATCTGATGCTATCTCTGGGTAGATAGGGTCAGAATTGAGTTAAATTGTAGGATACCCAGCTGGCATCAAAAAATTGTTTGGTGGTATAGTGTGGGGGCAGAGCCCCAGAAAGTAGTTTCCAGGCTCTCAGCCTCACATAGAAAGGTGCTGGTTCAGGTAGTAAATGGCCATCAACTGTGATTGGATGGCCATCAGCTGTGGCTAGTTGGCCGTCAGCTGTAACCAGTGAGCCATTGGCCACTAATATAACTGCTGTGGCTACGCTAGCAAAAAATGGGGGCTAGCAAGAAGATGGTGGTTGAGCCTGCAAGCGGCGCAATGAGGGTTGCAGATAGTGTGGCTCCTGCCTCCTGTGTCTCCAACCCAGCCACCAGCAAGAATATAGTGGTATGACTCCCCTACTTATGGCTCCTTTTTGGCCTAGCCATATCCTGCATTCTTATGTGGGGAGCGGGACCAGAGACCCCGCTGGACGCCCCGCGTGACAAATGGCGCAGCGAGCAGGGTCCCCTGCACGATATATGGGGTAGAAACCCACATGTCAGAATTGATGTTCAGGATACTCCTCTTCCTTTGATAGCTCTAACTCGATGGTTCTTTCTCAGAACTTTGCATTTGTTGCTCCTTTAATCTGGAATGTTCTTCTTCTGCCTCTGATCTTCACTTAGTAGGCTTCATCTCCCTGTTGAGGTCTTAGCTCAAATGTCAACTCCTCAGAGAAGAGTTGACATTACTGATATGGGAGAGACCCTCACAATAAAAAATTTAAGTCTCCTTTTCCCTAGTTTCTTAGCTCCTTAGCCTCTGGCTTTGATTACTTTTCTAGTCAGTTTCTGAATCCTAGACTACAGATTGCTCCCAGCCTGAATCCCTGGATGTCTCTCACCCCTGCTTCAGATAAGTACTTAAAAGCCTGTGACTTCCCAACATCCCCAAGCCATTCCAGACCTAACTCTTGGCCATTCTATAAATCAAATAGGTTTTACCATTCCCCTAGGCCAGTGTACTTGTTGATTGTAGTCATTGAAGTCTAATGTTCTTTCCAACCCATTCTGGGCCCAGCTCCTGGACAATTGATGCCTCCTGAATAACTGGTTGAATGGCCACAGATTCTACAGAGCTAACGGATTTATTAATTAAAATCTATTTTTCCTCATTTAGGAGCCTTGAGGATACAGAGGATACCCCAGCAAGATTGCCAGTCCCAACCAAAGAAGCCATCATGGTCTTCCAGGTGGATCTCCGGACTCCTTCCTCTCATCTAAGATCAGACAGGGTGAGAGTTCCGTGAATCCCCCGATAGGTAGGGACAACTCTATGCCCCTGTCCAACAGGAATCAGATACAGAAGAACAGACCTCCTGTCCCTCAACTTCCCATAGAGATTTTATGGGGATCACGTCTCTCAAAGGGAAAACAAGGCAGGCAGTTTGAGATAGACATCGCATTTCTGCATTACCGCCCAAAAGACCTCCCCTCTCTGTCAAAAACTTCCCCTTTTCTTTGTAATTATCTACCCCTATGAGGAACAAATGGGTACAAAATACCCCACTAGATTAAACCGGCAACTCACACCTGCAGAGTAAAGGCGATGACAACCATAATTTCACCTGGGCCTCATTATACCATCATTAAAATATCATACACGTTCCCCGAAGTTCATTATAACAGACTGAACTCTGGGAAGGAACATGCACAGTCTAATCACAGGTGTTAATCAAGTTGTCCTACGCCTGGAAAGGAACAGCCCGTTTGAGAGAAAAAAAGGATAAAAACTGCAAGTCCTTGCCGTCGGGACCCTTTTGAGCCCGGGCCCTTGGCCCTTTGGGCCTTTGAGCCTTTGAGCTTTTTGAGCTCTTTTTGAGCCTCTTCTTTTGCTCGGCCCGCTCTGACTCTTTGGAGTGTACTATCCCTTTTAATAATGGCCTTTGAGCCACTGCTTTCTGCCTGGGCCCGTTCCTATTTCTTTGAAGCATGCTATCTCTTCTAATAAACTGCTTTTTCACTACTTTACCTCAATATCTTGTTCAATTCTTTGCTCAAGACTCCAAGAACCTGGACACCACGCCGAGAAGGGCCCACCCTCCGGTTAAGTTACCATCTCCAGTAATGCTCCTTTATACCAGCTTGCCATCAATTTCTACAGGCTTGCTCCATTTTACTCCTTCAGAGTATTTGTCCTTATCTGTAATTTTATTTTAGTTTGTCTGCTCCCTCACCCCCCACCTGCCATCATCTATAAGGTTCATGAAAGCAAAAACCTCATCTGTCCCATTCACCACACAACCCATATACTCCTAGCACAACCCATAAGTTTCTAGCACAAAATAGGTACTCTATAAAAAACAGTTGTTATATAAATGAGTATCTTGGGAGCTTGTCAAGAAATGGACAGAATGAAGAACCTGAATGAATTTGTTCTTAGCCCATGTACAAGAGAAACTGGTGTCATTTCCGGAAATAATTAGGGCATGTTGTAAAGGGATCCATCATGCCAATATTAACTCACCATCATAACATGGATATTAAAGGAAGTGGACCTCATTTTATAGTCACACACAACCAAAGCCTGATTATACAGGTTACATTTGCAATCATTTGGGCATGTGGATGGTATTATCCCCACTTTAAACTACCAAGATGAGGCCCAAAGAGATAAAATAATTTTCCCAAATCCACAGAGCAAATACATCATGAAGCTGGGATTCCAGCTCCTGTGTGTTTGACTCCAAGATCCATGTCCTTCTTTGTAGTCTAGAAATAATAGACTGTCGTGCATAATGATGAAGCATCTTCTTTTCTGAAAACATTTATTGCTATTCATGAGCCTAAAGGGGACTTAAAAAACTGAATATAAAAGTTGGTCCATAGGGTTAAGAGGGGGAGGAAAAGAAGAAGCTGTGTATACAAAAAAAATGCAGCTGATGGGTGTCTTTTCAAGTACTATGGTGTTTCAGTAGGGCCTGTTGAAACACACATATACATAATCAGTGTAAGTCCAGGAGCAAGCCCGCTTGGCTCAGCAGTTTTAATATACCGATCAATTTTGCATTACCTCCTTCTGGCTGTGAGTGCTCATAGAGGGAGGTCATAAAACATTTATTGGGCCAAGGATGCAAATTGAGCAAAGAGTGAATCTTCAATCTGTGGACAAGCTCTTGAAAGAGATTTGTCAGATGAGCCTGTGATGAGCGTTTTCTCTGCCCTATACCCTATGAAATTTTTATTTTCATTTTCTTTAAAGAATTCACCTCATTTGGGGGGGAGGGGGAATTATATATATATATATATATATATATATATATATATATATATATATATATATGGCATAATTCATGTGCCATTTATATTTTAAACATAAAAATGCATATGATAAAAGCTCTTAGAAAACTAAACTTGAAATATTATGACAGTATTTTGACAGAAATTCTCCCTTTATATCCTATGGGTAAAATAACATTTGAGGACATCAGGGAGTATACAGAATGAGTGTTAATTTCTACCATGAACGAGGACTCTAGGCCAAAAGTAGACATTGCAGCAAAATATCCAGATAACCAGTCAATCACTGGTATAGGAGGATTTCAAGACCAGCATTGGAACTCAGAGAAGTGAAGCAACCAGGATAATTTCCATACCTGCTGTGTTACATTTAATTACTCTCAGGGTGTCATGGCCTGCTGCTGTCCATCTCATTTTCTAATTTCCTGGAGAATTTAGGTCAGCAGCATTCTCTGGAACTGACTGAGGCTACCTTGTATCATTGTTTTTTGTTATAGGACAGTACCCTGGGTAACAAGCTAAAAAGAGAAGTAGGGTATACCTTACGTTGTTTTTAATTGCCTATTGACTGGCAAATGTGCTACAGAGAGCAAAATTTAGTATCTGTTAATGAAGGTGATATTTAATTTGTGTTTGTATTTCTCTCTTAGCAGAAAATGACAAACTTATGACAATGGTCATAGCTGGACATCTACTGCCATGCTGGATAAAACAGAATATAAATTGGCAGAAGAGAAACAGTAGAGACAAAAGCTGCTAGGTTATGTTTAAGATCACTACCACCCAGGCCATAAGCTTCTTGAGGTCAAGAATAGAGTCTTCTCTATTCAGCATCCCCGGTAATTAGCACACCTAGAAAATAATGTAATTAATTGTCAACCAAGCAAATAATTGTCACCTGTTGTCCTGAAAGGAACAGAATCGATTCTAAAATATGACAGACAACATTCTCCCATACATTTGTTGTGGTCTTGGCAAAAAAATTATCTCCAGAAAAATTCTAAAACTTGTGAAATCCAAACAAGTTTTTGAGTTTAGTTAATAGTAAGATACCAACGTTGGTTCCTTAGTAGTGACAAATGTACTAACCTAATGTAAGATATTAACAAGACGGAAAATTAGGTGAGGAGTATAGGTGAAATCTGTACTATCTTTTGTAACTTTTAGTAAATCTATTCTAAAATATAAAAGATTTAAAAGATTTTTTTTTTAAGAATTACAGAATACAGAAACTTAATCAGACAACTAGGTATCTTCCAAAGTTTTCCTGAGAATCAAATTTCTTATGGGAAAGGCCCAAGCCGTGGTCCCAACTGTAGGCAAAAAGGAGACATATGTGAAAGCTTGGCTGAGAAAGAAAGGGAATGCTAGTCTGTGAGATTTAGGGAGACAACACAGTCCTCTAATAGGAACAGTCACTGAGAGGTGAGGAATGAGATTTAGCTGGCACAATACTGGGTAGAGGTAAAGTAAAATTGTACTTGAACTTAAACCAACCTACACCCTTCCCCCTATTCCAGACTGCTTGTATGTACGTTTGACAGAAAAGAGTCACTCCATTGAGGCAATCCTATTCAAGAAAGCTGAGTAATAAAATTAAATCAACTATATTACATCCTGTAAAAAAAAAAATTCCTAAAAAAGGAAAGGCTCTTCCAAACCTCTTAAAAGGATAAATGAATAAGGGTGATCTTAAGTCCAGTGGAGAGAGTGCTGCTGGGCAAAGGTGGTGATGAAAATGGATAATCCACACCTCAGGTGTGAGGGCAAGTCAGAATCTCAGGAGTGACTGAATCTGAGGCAGGCAACTGGTCCTGGAAGAATGGGAGTTAAGGGAAATTATATCCAAGGCCTGTACATTGTGCAAAGAACAAAAGAGCACTGCAACTACAGAGGACAAATTATAGCCATCAGTCTTGGTGAGAAGCTGCTCAAGTGACCTTACCTAGAATCCTAAAGTTCATGGGACCTAAAGGACATTTGGGTCATTGTGAGATATTTAATGAGGGGATTTTAAAAGTCTTCAAACTTCAGTAGTCAAGGCAGCATGAGTTAGAAGTCACAGAATTTGAATTAGAATACTAATGGACACGTTTCCCAACTTCAAGTGAAACGGGGCTCTTTCAAGTGGCATTATGTATCTGGATGAAAGCTTATTATAGCTGCACCATGACAAATAGCACTGCCTACCAGCCTAAGGGAGTCCTGAATTTTTACAGGCTTGGTGGAGCCCCAGTTGGTTTGTAATAAAAGGATAAGGAGGCTAATTATTTCTTTTATTTCTTATTAATTACAGAAATAATTTCAGCCACAGTAACAGTCTCCAATAACAGAAGTGTTGGCTCCGCTGAGGTTAGACTGAGCTAGCTATGAATTTGACTTCAAAGACAAAGACAGTCTAGGACATGTAAGTGGTGGAATTTCCCCCCAAATGAGGCATGGAGAAAATGGTATCCTATTGTGAGGACACTCCTTTCTGCCACATAGTTAGAGGCTAAAACCTGTAATGAAGTACAGTTGACCCTTGAACAACATGAGGGTAGGGGCTGTGACTCCCATGTACCTGAAAATCCTTGTATAATTTTAGACTCCTCCAAAACTTAAGTTGTTCCTTGGTATTTTCAGGAGACTGGTTCCAGGACACCCCACGGATACGAAAATCTGCAGATGCTTAAGTCCCTTATATAAAATGGTGCAGATGATGCATACAGTAGGCCCTCTATATCTGCAAACTTCCAACCATACGTCATTTTCTGAACAAAATCCACATATAAGTGGACTCAAGCAATTCAAGCCCATGTTGTTCAAGGGCCAACTGTATTGAATCTAATTTCCCTTTCAGAAGTCAAGACATTGTAAATTGTAAAACTATAAAGCACATTTTAAACGACTGCATTTTATTCTCCTAGAACATCAGCTCTGGTATCCCAGGTTTATACTTAAGGCTTTTCCATAATGTCTTTCCAATCCACAAATTAGAATCCACTTTCAGTAGGATCTCTCAGCCTCCTTAAGGGACAAGGAAGGATCAACACTATTGTACGCCAAAAAATTTAAAATTATTCTTAGTTTATAATTAACAAATTTGTGCCTGATAAAAATGTTAATATGAAACTTTTTATATAAAATAAAGAGTAAAAGTCTTTATTTTATTCTCACTCTCCAGAATTTGTCACTGTTAACAATTCGGTAGCTATGTTCCAGGCATTTTTCATTTGATCGTAAAATCCGATCATAAAAATAAACATATTTCTACAAAGATGAGATTATAGTCTGCAAGTTACTTTGCAATCTGCTTTTGACACTTAAAACTTTCTTTACAAATAGAATTCTTCCCACTAAACTTGCCGTAGATAATATTTATACCTATTTCAAGAACGAGTAAAGGGGGGCCTCAAGAACATTATTTGGTCTGCCTGCGTTCACACAAGCAGTAAATAGGATCCAATCCAAAGTTAGTTTCTTGAAGGCAAGCTGCATGGAAAAGAAGTGTTAAATGTTTAGCTATCTTAACCTCATTGTTTGCTTCAGAAATAGGCAAACTTTTTCTGTGAATGGGCAGGTAGCAAATATTTTGGGCTTTGAGGGCCACATACGGCCTCTCACATGTTCTTCTTTGCATGTTGGGTTTTTGTTTGCTTGTTTTGTTTACAATCTTTTTAAAATGTGAAAAACATTCTTAACTTGGAGATCATACAAAAACAGGCCTCAGATGATGGCGATTTGGTGCTATAGTTTGTTAATCACTGATACAGTTCCAATTGAAAAATTGAAAAACATAAGCTTTTAAAATGCCAAAATTTGCTTCCTTTCCACTGAATGTATCTTTCCTTTTGGCTAGACATATACATTTTTAAAACACAAATCAAGCTTTGGAAAGTTTGGGGTCACTGACTCCATCCTTGTACATGTCACTCACCATGACATCATCTATCAGGCAGTAAGTTATAAGGCTTCACACAACCCATTCGGGTCAAACTGAAATGGAGATTTGGTTTTCCTGAAACTCACTCTTTGGGAAAACAAAAAGACAAAAGTATGTCTCTCAGATAGAAATAACAGTAAAAGCCTACTTCAACGTGTTTGTATTTTGCTTTTTTCTGTTAGTTGCCAAGAATTTGCCATCACCAGAACTGAATTCTTTACTTTTAGATGCTAATGAGCCAGCCACCGGAAGACTGGCTACCATTTTTTTATTACAATGAGGTATTATCACCTCATGATGTCAAGACACAACTCCTCCATGCTTCATCTTACTCCTCTTAATAGAAGAAGAAAAATCATTTGGTATGAGGTTTATCTCTGTGAAGAAGTAGCAGGGTATATTAGAAAACAGAGGATGTTGGAAGACAGCTAAATTTGAGTATCAATGTCTTTATTTATAGTTAGTTGATATTAAGCAAATTACTTAAAACTCTCTGGGTCTCAGTCGCTATATCTCTAAATTTCAAGGTTGTTAAAAGAAAGAGAACTGTAGATACATAGATAGTTAATATCAGCAAAACAAAATAATTTATTTTTAATTATTATACAACAATAATTAAAACTACATAATATGGCAAAATCATCCTGGAATAGCAATTCTTAGTTGGTCTATGAAACACAAAATCCAGTATATTTTTTACATCACAAAAACCCATCAGCATAATTGGTTTTATAATTCTCTTAAAACTCCCAGGGAGCAGGGGACAGACTTTAGAGAATTTGACATTTTGCTTTACAATCTATTTTTAAGATATACATTTTTTTCTCACCAAAAAACAATTAAAAATATAAGGTATCTTATTAATCTTGTTCTATTTGTAAATGCACATAATTAGAGAAGTAATACAACTTCTTTTAACTACATCTAACACATTTTTTCTCCATCAACCTGAGCAGGAACAAACAATGCTAACACAATAGCTGTTCTCTGTTTAATAATGGATTCAGCAAAGGAAGAATACATCCCAAAAGATTAATAAGAAGCAAATATCCAGGACAGTGAAAAGATAAACAGCAGAGTGGCTGTTTTGCTTAACCACCTGTCAGTAAATATTCATGCCTGGCTTTGGTCTTTTTCTGGGTCCACATTGCCAAGCTTGGCCTCTGTCTCAAATTTCTGTCAATAGTCTAAAAGCTATATTCAGACAAACATTCAAATGTGCATTACTCTAGCTCCTTCAGACAAACTGACACAATGGGTTTCCTTTTTAATTACCATGTTTCCCCGAAAATAAGACCTAGCCGGACCATCAGCTCTAATGCGTCTTCTGGAGCAAAAATTAATATAAGACCTGATTTATATTATATTATATTATATTATATTATATTATATTATATTATATTATATTATATTATATTATATTATAATGTTATATTATTTATATAAGACCCCGTCTTATATTATAGTAAAATAAGACCAGGTCTTATATTAATTTTTCCTCCAAAAGACACATTAGAGCTGATGGTCCGGCTAGGTCTTACTTTGGGGGAAACATGGTAGGGAGGCTTTTAAAATGATTTACATTAGAACTGTCCAGGGCTCAGTGGCAAATGATAAAGATGAGGATTTCCTAACATGTTTACATTAATATATTCCTAAATTGTAGGGCAGCATGGTTGGGGGGGCGGGGTGGGTACAACAAAAAAACAAAAAGTTAGAACATATAATCCTTAAAGTAATATGAAAATTACCTAAAGAAACCCAAATTATGAAATACAGATCAACTGTACAAAAGGTGAGTTGTTTTTAACCAGTACTCAATCTCATCAGATTCATTAAAATTCTGCAGTTGTTGAGCTTTTTCCAAAAGAAAAAAGAAATTAACTTTAGTTAGAGGTGATATTTCTGAAACTTTTGAGTATTGTCCTTTAGTAGACTTGTGATCTGCTCCAACCAGTCTCACAGTTCAGAGATCTCCTCTTTTCTATCCACTTTCTCAGGTTTCTCAGAACAGTCTTACCAAATAACAGTTATTTACACACACACACACACACACACACACACACACACACACATCCCTCAGTGGCTCTCCCAATATTTACCAATTCTTTGCAAGATACCTTGAACCCATGGTCTGGGGGCGATCTATTTTTTTGCACTCCATTCTACCTCTGTCTGTACTCACTGTTGCACTTGCCATTCCCCAGGAATACTACACACATTCATGCCTCCATTCCTTTGTTACAATGTTCATAGTGCCTCTATTCCTTTGTTCAGAGTGTTCCCTTGGCAAAGCCACAAGAACAAAATGAGTGGCATTTCAAGTGACAATAGTGTTTGACAGGTATTCTCTTCTGAGCTATTCAACTCTCATCATTTTTGCATATATGTTGAGTTTATGCTCAAGTAAATGTGATTTTCCCTGAAAAATATTAGCACATCCTTCTTTCCAACTATCAGTATCAACTTGGATACTGAAATTTTAAAGTAATACGCCAGATAGATAAATTTACTTAATACTACATAACAAAGAACTCCCTTTTCTCTATCCCTACACCACCACCTATGCCATTAAATAGAGTGATACTTAAAATACAGAATATCCTATCCCCATAATATGTATGTAGGCTTGTGGGATACCTCCTACACACTGGAATTTTCTTAATGTGATGATTAGAAATTTTGTGTTACATTTGGAAAAAAAGCTTGGACTCCAGTTGTGACTGAAAATCATTCCCCTTGCTGATTATTCAGGGTAATGATAGAAATTATATGTAACCTTAGGTAAAATTTCAACACAATGAGGCTTTGTTTAGTAACTCCCATCCAATATCTGACCCCTCTATTACATGTTCTCACAGAGGCTGCCCATTTGCTTTTCAAAATTTTCACAATTCGTAGCTTGTATTTTGTGATTTTATTCATATTTGTTCCCCCCAACAGAACTGTAGGATCCATGGGGACAGAGCCACGTGTGTTTTGCTCACCATTGTGTGCCTAGCACTAAGCACAGTGCCTGGCACTGAGCATTCGATAAATATTTGCTGACTAAGTGAACAGCATATATACGTTGAGAAACTGCTTAAATGATGTTATCTAAGTGAATACAGAGCATTTGCCTAAGAAAATGAAATGGAAGGGGATCTGAGGTTTAAAAGGGCAACATTTAGTATCAATGCTTCATTTAGAAGTCAATTTTTAAAATAAAAATACATATATCTATATCTGCATCTCCTGCAATTTTAAGAAGCTTTAAGTGAGGTTTGAAGTTTTGACTATTCTCTAAGATCTTAAAAACTAGTGGAGTACATGAAATATTACTCTTCAAATTGAGAGCAAGATAAATATAAATATACACTTTAAGTATCAGAACTTTGACTTCCCTTCGTCAAGCCACTTCAATTTCTCTTTGGAATTTAGCATCATTCATATTAAAATTCCTACATATGTTTGTAGAAATTTCATGGGGACAGGGGAGAATTGTTGAACAATCAAATTAGAAGTCCTCTTAAAGTTGAAACTGTCTTCACTTGGAAAATTAAAGGCTTGGGGTGGAACATGGACCTTGCCAGTTAGGGTGACAACAGAATTCAGGGCTTCAAAAAAACTAAAAAGAGCAACAGTACTCTGCATAGGGTAAGCAGAGGAATTTGTTGCTGACAAAGAGGAATAAGAGAAAATGAGAGCATCAGAGAACAGGGATAACAAAAGAGGGGCAAAAAGATGAAGAAAAGTTGGGAGTAGATACCAACTAGAACCAACGGCACACTCCAGGTGTGGCATGGTCAAAGGTTATTTTAAGAATAACTATGACTTTTTTCCATCTCTGGCAATGTGGAGTATCATGTCTTAGATTCACCCTCCCTCTGAGGTCGACAATAAATGCTAATTTATTTTGAATAAATAACTAAATAAATATTCGAAGGCCTCAGAAATCATCTAAGGAAGATTTGACAGAGGCGTTGAACAACCAATATCACAGACCACCAGGAGGCTCACCGAGGTGTGACTTGAACTTGCCTCTGCTTTTTCTCTGGGACATTTACCAATGTGCCCAGGGAAGAGAGGCAGAAAGCAGTTCCTAGTGCTGGAGGCAGTTGCATCAAGTTGAGGAGGCAGAAGTTAGAGGGTGGAAATGCCCAGATTTGCAGGGCCAAGATCACAGAGAGGAAGGGATTGTACAGAAATGAGTTAGAAACTCTACATACAATTTCCCCAAGGGGCATTAGCTAACACCTAAGCTGCATATGCAAGACACCAAGAACACAAGTGGAAAGTAAGGCTGCAAGGCTAAAACGCTGAGTAAAGGTATCTGACATGTTTTTGGTGCTGCAGAAATGAGGTTGGGGTCAGGGCTGCCAAAGGGAATGTTTCTGGTTAACAACTCAGAATTTCAGATCAGACCCAGAAGGCTATCCCATAGAGAAAAGAACAAAGTGCCCAGAGAAAGGCTGAAACTAAGACTTGACTCTAATAAGATGATTGGTTTCATTTGCCTGTGAGAAGAACGCTGAATCCTTTCTGGAGAAAGACAACATCATGTAAAGGCTCATACACAATGTCTGGCACACAATCAAAAGAATGCCAGAATTGAAGGCCAGATGATCAAAAACCAACAGAAAATCATAAACCAGAAACAGCACCACTGGTAAAATAGATGTTAGAGATATTAGACAAGGATGTTAAATAACTATAATCAAACTGTCAAGAAAATGGTGGTAAAATAAAAAATTTCACCAGAGAATAAGAATCAATGAAAAGAAATCAAATAGAAGTTCTAAAACTGAAATAACAACTGAGATTAAGAATTTAATATATAGGTTTAATTAGGAAATCTGAATAAAGTATGGACTTTGGTTAATACTGTATCAGGAATTATAACCAGCATACCACACTAATATGAAACTGGTGCAGGTAACATGGAAAGTCTCTATTACTAACTTTGCTATTTTTCTGCCAATCTAAAACTGTTTTAAAATTTAAAAAACTAAAAAAGCAGCCAGAGGGGGAAATAAAATGGAACAAAAGATACATTTATCTTTAAAAAAAAACAATAATAAGACCCACAGCTAACTTTTCAACAGAAACAATGAAAGAAAAAAAAAGCACTCCTTGAAAACACCTTGAAACTATTTTTTAAAAATGTGCCAGTCTAGAATTCAATATCTAGCAAACATATCCTTCATAAATGAAAGCAAAATAAAGACATTTCTAGGCAAATAAATCGGAGATAATTTATTGCCAGGATACATACACTGAAATAAAAAAAAAACTGAAAAAAAAGTGTTTTAGGCAGAAGGAAAATTATCCTAGATGAACCTTGATAATGCACAAAGGTATAAATGATGTCAGAAAGGCCAAGAGGAGTGAGGCAATATTTAAGAAAAATAATAACTTTGAAAGCAACACACTCCCAGATACTAAGATATCTTTTGTAATTGTGGTAATTAAAACATGTGATAATGGCACAAAGTTAAAAGAGAAAGGTCCATTGTAACAGAAAAGGGATTCCAGAATCATATTCACGTTTATAGTCCCTTCCTTTTCCACAAATACTATGCCAGTACAACGCTGTGGGGGAAAGAGTGTTCTAATTTCAATAACTGATGCTAGGACAACTGGAATAATGAGAATGACAAAACAATAAAGCATCTAGAAAAAAATAAAAGAGGAGTATATTCATAACCTTGGGTTAAACAAAGATTTCTCAAGAAGGAAAGAGTACTCACAATAGAGAAAAATGTTGACAAGTTGGATTTCATTAAAATTAAAGCATTCTATCATTGAAAGACACCATTAAGAGAATGAAAATGCAAGCCTTACATGTGATAAAAATATGTGCAATACAAATAACAATAAAAAACTAGTATTAAGAATATATATTGAGAACTCCTACAAATCAATAAGAAAAACAGTTGTACAAATCAATGAAAAAAGATGAACAGGTACTTCATCAACAAGGATATTAATATGGCCAATGTGCATATGAAAAGGTACTCGACTGCATTACTCATCAGGAAAACATGAATGAAAACCACTATGAAGCACCACTAAATCCAGCAGAATAGCTAAACTTAAAAAACATGCAATGATAAAGGCCTCCTCCAATGTTGACAAGGATGTGGAGAACTGGTATTCTCATGCTAGTGGGAGTGTCACTTGACACAAACCTCTGGAAAACTGTCAGCATCTATTAAAGTGAACTTGCATGTTATGTTCAATTATAGCAAAGGAATTGTAATCAAGTAATTCCACCCTAAGTATAGGGCCAGCAGAAATCAGTTCATAGGTGCACCTAGAATGTTCACAGTAGCTTTATTTGTAATAGAGAAAACTAGAAGCAACCCAGCAGTACCTGGGCAGGCAGGTCTACTCATCAGTTCCTAAGGACCCCCATGCTTTGGAGTGCCCTCATTGATATTTTCTATCTATTTCTAGTGGGTAGGAGCATCCTGAGCTGGCATTGCCATCTATGTGGGGCACCTGAGCCCACACTAGGACTCACATGGGTCCTGGTCCCTGTTTCCCACCTCTAGATGCTTTCTAATCCTCTACCTGACCCGTGAAGTTGACCATATCCTTCAAGGAGGTCCAGGACTCCTTGCCTGGACATTTTTTTTTTTTTTTTAATTTATAGTATCATATGAGATTGAGTCCCCAGAATGGTGCCAATACACTGATTTTGGGTGACGCATGATAGACAAAGGGCTCTGGGCTACCTACCAATAGTCAAGCTGCTAGCCCTTGAACTTGAGGCACATGTGTAGGCCCATGCATCAGCTCTTACCTCGGTGCCACATCGAGTCTATTGCACCTGGGAATGGTGGGACTGGCAGCGCACATCCCACGATGGGCACTCAGTGCAATCTGCTACCTTTTCTTCCGACTGACTATCACATACCAGCCAGTCCTCCAGGGTTGGCCGGGCCTAGCTCCTCCACAGGCTATCAAGACTGATGCTCGCTAGTGCCAGTGGGTCCTATTCTGTCTTTTCTTGCTTCTGACAGATGGAGCAATGCAATGCTTCCCTGGGTTGGCCTGAAGTTGTGCCAAAGAAAGCAAGGACATTCCTTGTGTGAGCAGAACCACACTGTTTTCTCTGCTGATAGGCCACTAGCTATCGTCCCAACAGTGAGAGGTTGTAGAAGGCAGACATTATAACCAACATTTAAAAATATCACATGCCTGGACTGTGATTATGCTCAAAAGAGTTCAAGAGAAGACATAGTTACAAGATGTGTTAGTCTATGTTTATCCTATGTACACCCCATGAATGTAAATTTAATATAACTAGAAATAAAACATTGTTGAAAATGTCCTGCATTCTATGGATAAGGCTTGCATTTGTCATCACAATCAATGAAGTAAACAATCTTTGAGAGACTATTGGACACCAAGTTTCACAGGTGACACAATGGATGATGTGATATGGGTGATGTGAGCTAACCAGCGTTTAGTAAAAGGTATTAGGGAAATGCAAAGGCAAGAAGATCGATAACTGCTTCAATCCCAACAGGCTCTGAAAGAGAACTGTGGGTAATAACAGTGTTGCTATCTTTTCCTTGTGGTGAAAACAAGACAATTGGCCAGGAATAGGACATTTGACAATAAAGAACATGAAGACATGGTTTCTGGTCCTGAACAAAAAGATACCTGGATAATATGAAGGATCTTTACGTCTACTGATTAGACAATAAACAAATATGCAAGTACCTCTTCTCTATTTATTCTGTTTATTAATAAAGCATTACATTCATATGGACCCATAACATTGGTAATTCATTTTTAATCAAATCATTTATATTTGGATCTTGCAAAAAAGAAAAAGTTTGTCCAGGACTCCACATACCTCAGGGGTGACCCTGCAAATCAAATAGCCTTCAACAGAGAAATTAAAAAATTATGGCTGATCACTGCACCGTACACCTGAAGCTGAAGCTGAATAATAATGAATGTCAACTATAATTATGTATGTGTGTATATATATATATATATACATATATATATATATATATATATATATGGTCACAAGAAGTGGAGTACAGCATAAGGAATAGAGACAGTGGAAATGTAATGGCTGTATGCGTTGTCAGAGGGGTAGTAGATTGGGGGAGGGGGTTATCACTTTGTGAGGGGTATAATTGATAAATGTCTAACTAACAGTGTTTTGTACACATGAAACTAATAAGAAAAGTTATAAAAAGAAATAATAATGGGTAGTACACTCACCCAATGAATACTAAACATCAGTGACAATGAATGTACTAAAACTAAAGGCAAAGACATGAGTGAATCTTATGGATCAAAGAAGAAAGACATAAAAGAATACATTCTATACGAAACATGTATAAGTTTACAAAGTAGACAAAACTAATCTAAGATGGTGGAACTGTCAGGACAGCAATAGCGATGTGTGTGTCGGTAGGGATGTGTGTGTGACAGAGTAGTTATAACTAGAAGAGGGTGTGAAACTGAACAAATCATTGCAAGCAAACTTAAATTTGAATGAACTGATATTCTTTGTTCCAGTCCTTCTCTCCCCACTAAGAACATGTAAGGCCATTTGATTGTCATATAAAAAATATTCTAGGTCATCCCCTTATTTTATTTTTATCCTACAGAAGACATGTAAAGGTAACTCAAAAATATTTTTCAGGGTTTTCAAGCTATGTGAGACAAGCAGCAGTCAGCCCTTCCAGAGAAGTACATTTACTGTAAGTTTGTTAAAAGACTCATAAAAATCATAGAGATCAACTTTCAGTAATATCTCTTGTTACATTATATTGAGGTCACTTATTTGAATTTCTACATGATTTCAGTGTTGTCCTATGATTTGATATTTTCCCTTGTTAAAAAGAACTAAGCTTTCTGCCTTTCTACACTCTCCTCCCCTTTATTTCTCTCTCTTCATAAATAATACATTGCAAAGTAAAAATTAGGATGGTGGAGCAGAATATGGGGAAGGAAAGGATGAAACACTCAAACATTGGAAGTAGTCTCGTGGTTCAGTAACTTACTTGGCTCATTTTTCACCTCAGACTAATTACAATATGTAAACATGCCTACTGGTATAAAATTATTTAGAATTTAGTTATGCATTTGTTTTTTCATTTAATTATTTAAAAAATAAGAACATGTTAAATCTATAGCAGTGCTCAGAGCTGCTAAAGTTAAGCCTATAAGGGTTCTACAACAACAATGCCATTTTCTATTAATTAGAATAGTTAAGATGTTTTCCTTCTGGGGGCTAAATTGGTTCATTCTTGGCCTCAGGCTCAGGGCAAATCTTTGGCAAAGTTAAAGCAAAATGAAGTCCTAAGTACAAATACCTTGCTTGGAAAGAAATTGAGGACATTAGAAAGGAACAGAAACCTACAAATCAATTGGACTTTTTAAATTATTTTTTATCATTAGTTTCAGGTGTACAAAACAGCATAGTGATTAGACATATTTACACACCTCAGGAAGTGATAACCTCACCAAGTCTATTACACATCTGTCATGCGGGAGACCCTGCTCGCTGCACCATTTGTCCTGCGGGGTGGCCTGCGGGATCTCTGCTCCCGCTCCCCATACAAGAACGCAGGATATGGTGAGGCCAAAAAGGAACACCCACGGAGCCATAGGTAGGGGAGTCATACCACTGTATTCTCTCTGGCGGCACTATACTCTCACTGGAGGCTGGATCCACACTGTCCGCAAACCGCCATCCGCACTTGCTAGCCCCCATTCTTCTTCTCTCTCTCCTCGGCTCTCCTTCGTAGCCGCAGCAGTGATATTAGTGGCTAATGGCTCAATGGCTACAGCTGATGGCCAATCAGCCACAGCTGACGGCCATCTACTACCCGAGCCAGCACCCCTCCACGTGAGGCCGAGAGCCTGTAAACTACTTTCTGGGGCTCTGCCCCCACAACATCTGACACCATACATAGCTATTACAATACCATTGACTATATTCCCTCTACTGTACTTTACATTCTATGACTATATATATTGTAATTATAGTTGACAGTTAATATCATTTTATATAAGTTTTAGTGTACAGTGCAGTGGTTAGGCATTTATATTATTTAGGAAATGATTCTCCCGATAAGTCTAGTACCCATCTGACACTATACATAGTTTTGACATTATTATTGACTATATTCCCCATACTGTATTTCACATCCCATGACTATTTTGTAACTACCAGTTTGTACTTCCTAATCCCTTCACCTTTCTCACCCATCTGCCAACCACCCTCCCTTGTAGCAACCATCAGTTTTCTGTATCTATGAGTCTATTTATGTTTTGTTTGTTCATTTATTTCAGTTGGATTTTAAGAGACCAAAACTTTCCAATTGTTCAGTTCAGGCTAAGGAACAGTCTTGGGAATTTAGAGGGGAGAAAATGTTTTCTAAAGAATACACATAATGTACAACTTTGAAAAACGCAATTAGAAATTCCCAGAGCCTGTCTGTAGTTTGGGGGAAGCTTCCAAACTCGTCCTCCACTTCTCTGATATTCATGAACACAATAAATACCTATGGCGTCATAAGATGCCTCAAAGACTAGCATTCCTTCTGCAGCACTGCAAAGGACTTGTGCAGCAGGCGCCAGCCTAGTGCGTGCTCTGGGCCAGGCTTAACCACTTTGTTGGAAAGGCGATTTCAGCTGATTACTTTGGAATTGTCAGTATGTCTCAGGCCAAGTCAATCAGCTTTGTCCCACTGTTTCTTAAACGGAAACGTTTCTGCCTTTGCCATTTGATTTTTTTTTTCCAGGATACAACTAAAAGTCAGAGATGGGATTGTTACTGTGTTTAACACGAACAAAACCTGTTGGGGCTGGGCAGCCCTGTTGTCTACACAAAATACATGAATGGCTCCTGGCTGCTCCTTCTGACGCTTTTACTCTAAAGTGGATCCAAATCTCAGGACTGTTACCTACAAGTTTGGGATTATAATCAGTCTACCCGTCTGTAAAATGAGCAGAATTGTAATTAACTCAACAGAGACTGGAACTTGACTGAGATAATGCACATAAAAATTCTAGCACATTATCAAACACATAGTAGGTGCTAGAGTTATCAAAATAGGACTTAAATGATTATAAATCCATATGTATGTGTGTGCACATTTAATTAAATCTCTTAATCATATTGTAATCACTTTAAAGCTATAGTTTTGCATTTATCTCTATTAGTGGCAGTTTGATTAGCTTTTCCAGTAATCTAGTCTTCTTTCTACTTATTTTCCTTCCAATTAATTTCAATTTGAGCACTGAACATCTCATTAATATCACCATCACTAGAGAGATCTGTAACAATAAGGAAAAGAAACTCAATCCAGTCAAGTTTGCCACTAAAACTTAGAGGGTATACATGAAGATGCTTCACATTGGTGAATTATGTGTTTTAAATATTCTTGTGGGATGGTTGGTTTCTGAAAATGGTCGGCTTGTATAAGAGGCTTCAGTAAACTTTTCCTGTGAAGAGCTAGATAGTAAATATTAGGCTTTGTGGGCCAACTATCTCTGCCATCACAGCCGAATACAGCCATAGACATTATGTTAAACAGATGTGTTTCCCACAAAAACAAGCATTGGGCTGAATTTGTCTCATGGACCATGCTAGGCAAACCCCTGAACAACCCTCCTACAGAAGACAAACAAAAGGTCCTCCCCATGTCCCTCCAAAATTCCTAATAAACACATCAAAGAGTGGGTCATCACCCAGTGGACATCAGAGAACGTTAGAGCTGAGCCTTGCTTCTGCCCTGGAGGATTGCCAGATTGACTAAAGGCAGCTGAAAAGTGGAGCTCTGCTCTTGGTGGAGTCACTGAGCAGAGGGTGCCGTACTGTACCCACTGAGACAAGAGACTTGGGGGACTCACTACCCCTCTGGGTTCAGGCGTGGAGGATCTACACTCTGACATGAGAAACTGGACTATATTCCAGTGGGTTACTAAGGTGTCCCAGAAAACACGGAAGCCTAGCCCTAGCAAGGAGCCCGAGAGAGGAAAAATACATCCACTCTACTTGTTATTCCACGTTGGCTTTCCAGGTCTACTTTCTGCCTCTCTCCCCTGTTCTTGGCTTCAGGGTCACTGACCCCTAACTGACTGCATCATCTAGGCTCCCTTGTCCTCTGGCTTCAGGTTGGTTTTGGACAAAGGGAAGCATGATCAGGAGATCAGAGGGTGGGAGGACAAAGAAATTGGGCATCGCTTCCCTCACCCCATTCCTGCTTTGGTGCTGTGATTCTGGCAGGGGCTGAACCCATCTGCAAGACAACTCCACAGGTGGCCCTCCACGGATACCTCCCTTTGTTCCTTCAAACTCTGACTGGGTGACTCAACATCCCTTGTTGGTTTCCTATGCACAACACCCTGTAAATAGTCTCTTCATACTTTCTAGTAGATTCTGTTGTTGCCATGGCTCTGACTAGTCTATCCTCCCTGGAAAATAAACGAACAACATTCCAGGCCTCAAATGTTTCTCAAAGTAATTTTTGAAAACAATGTCCAAAAAAGAAACATAGTGAGACACATAAAACAAGAAGAGCCAAACCAGTACGAAGAACAGAAAACAGAAACAGATACATTGAGAATCCAGATCTTTGGAATTATCAGGTATAGATATTAAAGCAACCATTCTTACTACATTCATGGAGATTTAAGCTCAGAAATGCAGAAAGGCATGCTAAGCAAAGAAAATGGTACATATGTGGTAGATTTAAATAAACATTGATTATAGAAAATAAAGTTAACAATATCTTGTGAGGTTTGTTATATATAAAGAGGATTAAAACACATGAAATAATAGCATATAAATTGGGAGAGGATAACTGGATACAAAGTGTTCTGAAATCCTTGTGTTTTCCAAAAGAAGAATTCAGATAAATACCGTAATTTTTGATAAATTGTAGGTGCATATCATTGTCTCTAGTGTACATTCATGAATGGATGTGTTAAAAAAAATTGTAAGTTAAAAATATATAACTTCCAAACTCTTAAATATTATGTGTGTGTGTGTGTGTGTGTGTGTGTGTGTATATATATATATGGGGTATACATCTATTTATGTTAAATGTGTGTGAATGTGTGTCATGCGTATAGCAACAAAGAAAAAAATGGGAATATAGAAAAGGCAAAACAATTATTAATCACATAAAAATATGATAAACTTAAACCGAAATATTTCAGTAATTGCAATAAATGTAAATTAACTACATGCTTAAGTTAAAAAGCAATGATTGTAATATTGATTTAAAATAATAACTAGCTATAAGCCCTTTATAACACACATATTTGAAATTGGAGTTTACAGAAAGCTTGAAAGTAAAATGATTTTCTAAAAAGATAAATCAACCCCAGCCAAAGCTAATATAACTGTAGTAATATTAAACAAAACAAATTTTAAGGCAAAGGGAATATTAGAGAAATGGTCAGCATGAGAAAACAAATGTCAAATTCACCAGAAATACGTATTAAGAAATACCAACACTCTTGACCTAGCAATTCCACACCTAAGAAAGCATTCCAGGGCACTGGTTCCTCAAATGGATGTACCTCAGGTCAGCAGCACCAGTATTCCCTGAGAACATGTAGGAATGCAAATCTCCATCAAGACCTTCTGAGACTCTAGAGGTGGGTCCCAGGATCTGTGTTTTAACAAGAATCAGATCATCCTTAAGCATGCTAAAGTTCAAGAAGCACAGGCCCACAAAAATAAGGTTATGTACATCAGGACACATGTACCATTATCTTCACGAATGTATAGTGTGCAACAGCAAAAAGAGAATTGCCATGGAAGCAAAACCAACAATATGTCCAACAATAGTAGCACAAATAGATAATTGATTGGTTTTCATTAAAGAGAATATTATACAGAAATAAACATGAGTAAACCACAACCACATGCAAAACAGAAGAATCTTAAAAATGCAATAAATTATTTGAGAAAATTGGGTATGTATATGAACAAAAACGAGATGGAGAAAAGGAAAATAGATATAACAAATACATGGTGTATGATCCTACGTACATAAAATTTTAAAAAACAGGCAAAACTAGTATAAATTGGATAGGGGTGTGTGACAGACAAACTCTTAAGGTAGAATCTGTATAACCCCCACCTCCTTATGTTCATGCTCCTGTGTGATCCCGTCCTCTTGAATGTGGGTGGGGCTTGTGACTCTCTTTTAACCAATAGGATACAGCAAAAATGACAAGCCATACATGATCATGTACATACATGATTGTGTTACATAAGAGAGTAGCTCTTGTCTTGCTGGGATCTCTCACTCTTTCTTGCTGGTTTTGATGAAGATGCCTATGTTGGGGGTCCCGTGTGGCAAGGATTTCCAGTTGATTTCCTGCAAGTGTTTCTAGCAAACTGACAGCCAGCAAGAAAGGAAGCCCTCATTCCTACTAAAAGGAAATGAATTCTGCCCACAACCTGAGTGAGCTTGGAAGCGCAAATGTTCAGAAGAGACCTCCATCCCAGCTGACATCTTGACTGCAGCCTTGCAGAGGACTTAGCTCAGCCCTGCCTGGACGCTCCTGACCCACAGAAACTGTGAGATAACAAATGTGTGTCTTTTAAAGACATGAAATCTTTTGTAATTTGTTACATAGCAACAGAAAGCTAATATAGACAGTGTCTTAGATCCAACTCCCTAGAATCGGGAGACAAGGATTCTTGTTCAAATGATTTATTTATTGGAGGCATGCTGTCAAAATAAAGGAAGCAAGATAGGGCAAAGAAAAGAGGCTGCAAAAATGAGGTCTTAGCTAAAGGCTAGCATCGGTCTGATCCCAATGTGAAGCATGGGATGGACCATCACACAGTTAGTCCCACCTTGATTTAGGGGATTGGCCTTTTGGGCCACAGTGCCAGTCAGTCAACACTGAGGCTGTAGAGAGAGAGGAGGCGGGCTCTTGGGTAGCGATTCCACTTGGTCAAGGGCAATTCTCCAGATAAGTAGGCAACAGTGGGTTTTTGCTATGGAGCTCTCAAAACATCTGCTAAAGGATATGTGTGAGGCAGGGTAGAAGACTAACAGCATCCACTACAGATTGCACAATTGTAAAAATATAAAGAAAAGCTAAGAAGTGGATAGCATACAAATCAGCAGGGTCAGCATGGCTAATGCAGAGATTTTCTAGGATTCTGCAATGTTTTATTTCTTAACCTAGGTGGCAGTGACATAGAAGTACTCTTTGCTTGGATATTAGTTATTTTACGCACGTTTCTATATATCCATTGAGTTCACAATAAAATAGAAGTTTTAATATTATACCTGGGCAGAAATGGAGTCTCTAAGTTAAGGGAATTTGGGGAGTATCTGAGGATTTTATTTACCTTTCTGACATGGTGTTCTCATATTGCACTGTACTATGTTACATCTAATACATTTTTAAATTTTATTATCCCCATTTATACACTCTGAATCTTGCCAAATCAAGAATTTAGAAAATTCTGTCACAATAACTATTAGGGAAACAAAGTAGAGGCCACATCCCTGAGGACTGTAATGGAGAGCAGGACTTGGGGTGGGAAAGAGAGAAAAATGCACAAAGTATAAATATGTGAACTAGAAACAAACGATAGTTCATGAGCATGCAAACTGTGAACAAAGACAGAAGAATGAAATCGCTGGCACTCATCTGAAAGGTTTTCTGGAGGAGGTGGTTCTTTGCATTCTAATTATTCTAATTCTCTAATAAAAAAGGAAGAAAGCATAGAAATAAAGAATAGACAAAATAAAGCTCAAGTTTTCAGCAGGAAGATTTTTGCCAAATAAAATTTAATTCACAAATCCCAGTCTTCATTTTAAAAATGAAATATAGCAGACAGAATCAAGAGTAAGCCACTTGGGTCATTTTGGGTTGAAATTCCTAGTAATTTCCTATTATTTCTCACACTGTTTTTCAAACAGCATGATGGAACCCCATGAGACAGATTCTAATGTGATGATCAACCATAATCCCCATACTCCCTAGAAAATTCCAAGTAGTTACCATCAATTACAGGCAGATGATTATCTCTCAGTGACTTTCATAAACCATGATTTTTCTCTAAATAAACAAAAGGAATTAAAAAGATGAAAGATAATGAATATCTAAGGAAATGAATATCTAAATGAATATCTGAAAAAGTTTCAACATGTGCAGCAAATAATTAAGGATGTTTGACTTCCTTGTAATTTTTTTTTTCAACTGTATCATCAAGTTAGGATGGGAATGTAAAATATATAGGGGCAGAAATAATATCAGAAGCAGTGAGTTTTCATGGAAAGATCCAAAATCTAGAGTCAGAGAGCACAACTTGAGATGTAAGCCAATGTAGATAAGTCACCTCTTGGGTCTCATCATGGGACCACTGTCTATCAAATAAGACTGTGTACACAAAGCTTTTTTCAAATGATTCTATCCTACAAAAGTCAAAGGCATTTTTGTAGACTTCCTGAATTCACTTGTAGTTTAATAACTTGGAAAAGAGACTTATGTCTCATTTTAGAACACTTTAAATAAGAGTACTAAACAACAACAAAAACTTAAGCTGTGAAGACAAGTCAAAAATTAACAGTTTAATCTGTGGTACTTACTTTCCCCCCAGAGGTATCACCCACTACCCTGGAAGCACAGGAAAAATGTTTCCACTTGGGAATGTTTTTGTGAAATTATTCCAAGCCACTCTAGGACAAATGTTAGAGGAAAAGATAACTCCCCCAGGTAAAAACTTTTTCCTTTTCCACTAAGTGGATCATGAATCATCAGTTTTAGCCCACGGTGTTCTACTCCATTGGGCCCAGAACATCCAGCAGCTTCCAGAATCTGTCAAACCATCAAGCACAGCGAACAATTCCCTTTAAGCCGATTCAAGTGCCGGAAAGCACTGGGCCAGAACTTTTCCCCAAAATCTGGAGCTCAATGATGTGTAGGCTTCATTCTTCTTAAGAAAAATAACTCAAACTCCATAGTACTTTTGCAGGGTTCAGTTAAAATATATTTCTAATTTGGGTACCTTTTTTTCTTTGCTTTTGTTTTGTTTTATTTCTAGGTGACTATAAAACATATTGTTGGGTTTCTGATGGTGACAGCTGCTTCTTAGCTTTCTAAGTACCCTTCAACTATATATTTGTTAAATATTTCTTTGTTTTATTTGAACAAGATAGCAGAAAATAGAACAGAATTAAAAAGGTGATAATGGAAAGGGTTCTAATTAAGAAAACATGTCAAATTAGACATAGTGCTGGGCAGTAGTAATCAAATACCCAGTCATTACACATTACACTAGTGATATGTTATTTATACACAGAGTGTGAGTGTAGTGTTTTATATATATATGGAGAGAGAGAGAGAGAAGATTCACTGAAGGCATGGATTTAATGGAATGCAAATAATAAAGAATATAAATATAGCATGGTTCTAATAGAATGTCATTCCATAGAGAGGGATAGTCATTACATTGCTGAATGGACAGTGTAAGCCTAAGAGAAATTAGAACTTACTCTCTAGCCAACTAAGAAAAAAAAATGTTAGAGGACACACATGGAGTGAACAACTTTTTGGGGGTCTGATATACAATGATTACCATTATCTACTATCACCATGATTTTCTTTTATAATGGATATTTAAACACAAAAAATGAGAAAATGTTTCAAATTTTCAACAGAAATTGACAAAACTGAACTTTATTGGAGAACATACCACATTATTTTCATTTTCTAATTTCTTGGATGACCAGGGAAGTTGGTCAGACTCTCATCTTTGGGCCATCATTTTGGTTTTGGAATCACTATGCGAGACTATGAGGTCTTGAATGGTAAGAGATAATCCTGCCAGCTATAATAATATTCTAGAGCTGACCAGTGAATCAGTCCTGCTCTTTCAAATATGTTGTTGGGTTGAACAGCATCAACAGAATGGAATTTTGGAGGCATAGGGAATTTGGACCTCCTATGAAAAGAATTGTTTCATGTTTGCTACATGCCATTTTTAATTATTAATAAGTTTAAAATCCCTTAGTTATCTGATTAGTATGTTCAAATTGTACTTTATATATTCCCAGTTTTCTAGAAAGGTAAGCTAGTTTAAAATGGTCAAAGTCCACGCAAGAAAATATTTGGGAAATTTAAAACTGCACTGACATAAGCTTCAAATCAGTTTTAAGTTAAATCCACCAATAACGCAGCTTCTTCAAACACTAACAATATGGGTCTAGATAAAGTGGTAGCTAGTAACTAAATGATGTAATATTCAATGGGCCAGTTTGGCAATCAATATTAACTAAGACACTGAACAAATCTGGCAAAGCGAATGAAAATGTTCTGGTCCTCTTTGAAGAAAATCTTTGCTTCAACGCCCTTATTATTTAATAAAATGTCATTACCCCATTATAGTATGAATGAAACTACTAATGAAAATTATGAAGTTCTCTCCTTCACTATAAAGAAAATCATCACAGTTAATGTTTATTGAGCTTTTACTATGTGTTTGGCAAGGTACAATATAGTTTGCCTGCATTATATCATGTAATGCTCACAACAATTCTTGTAAGGTAAGTACTATTATTAATCAACCAATTAATTAACCATTTTGTAATGAGGAACCTAAAGAACAGAGAAGTCAAGTAGCTTTCCCAACACACTCTGTCTTTATTTTGTATTTATTTAGTTCTTTCCTTTATTCAACAAATATTTATTGACTGCCTAGTATGTATAAGACCTTGCAGTACTACGCATATTTCTAAGTGTTTTTAAAGAAGACTCTGCCTGAACTAGAGAATTTGTTCTATGCAGATGACCTGCCTGCACTCCCATTAATAGTAATGAAAGCATAGGGATACTTTTAAATTTTCAAGGAAAAGGCATTCTCTGTCCAAAATACTGTTCCCACATCAAACTCCTTACCAATGAAGCCATATTACAGAAGTAAATTTTGAGAGTTCTGGGAATCTCTACCTTACAGAAACAAACTCTCTCGACTCTAAGAGAAATGACAACTTACTCTATAGCCATCTAAGGAAAAAATGCCACAAAGCAATGAAATAACTTTTGTGTACCATTTATGCTGAATGTAGTTTATTAAAGCTGGCCCCATCTTCTTTCACATGATCTTCAACTCATTAAAATGTTCAAAATGTTTTTAGATCATTGATTTAGAAGGAAACACATTTGTTATCTAATCTATCAATATTTGTTTAAACCAACATGAATTGGCAACTTCTGTTTATTGTTGTTATCTAGCAATGTATCTTGCATCTCTCCATACGTATGTATTTTGTGTGTGAAAAAAACACATCTTGAAATGTTCTTAGTGAAATGATAAAGACTGAGAATAATTTGGCATTTGTAAATATGCCTGGCAAATAATAGGAGAAAAAACTTGTTGCTTTGAGAGCAACAACTATATAAATGTATTTCTTGTTGATTACTATCAACTGTTGCAGTGACCATTTTAATTGAACTGCAAATAATCAGCCTTTATTTCATGAGAGCAGTTTTGACACTTTGAATTTCCCTATGTTGCCATTTATTTGCTTATGTTGCCTTAAAGTTCCTTTACTATAAAATAGTAATACAAAGTAAAATACTAGCTTAATCTGACAAATAGTATAGAAATATCAGGTTAAAATTTTTATTCTTGTTGATGAGCTGTAGAGAAAGACACATTTTGTGCACTGTTAGTAGAATCATGAATTGGTGCAATAACAAGGGAGAATAATTTGGCAGTATCCATCAACAATTTTTAAATATATATATGCTCTTAGATATAGCAGTTGTACTTCCAGGGGTTTATCCTATGTCCTCACAGATTTGTGCAGGGATAAATAATCACAGATTTTAGTGGCAGTAAGGGCTGCCTGAAGCAAAGATAACTGGATAGGGGAAAAGCTGGGTGAAAGTGACTGAAATAGTTTTCACTATGTCTTTCTATACGTATTCATTTCATGTGTATGCATCACCTATTTAAACATAAATTAGTTTAAATAAATATAAATATATGAGTAAAATTAAAAAGAACAAAAAAAATCACTATACTAACAATAATTTAGAAATACACCATCAACCCTTATTCCATCTCTTCAACACATTCTCATCTGTAACCAATTACAATATGGAAGCATCTGGATATGTATTTTACACTATTACTCATTCATCATCACTGCCAATATATGCTATTAAGTAATGTTAATAGCATTAGTATTGTTGCTCTTTTCTTACTTTGAAACAGGTCAAAACTTGGTGATTGCTTATGTTTATGGAGTGCCTATTTTTGCTGAACATTACGCTTAGATGCACATGTAAAATTTAATTCTCACAATAATCCTGCAAGGAAGGTAATGTGACCTATGATCTTTGGATGAGGAAATTGAGGTTCATAATGCCAGTAAGTGGAGGACCTGGAATTTGAACCAACGCTTCTCTGTTCACTAAGCTGCATTGCTTCTGCAGTGCACATTCTACTTAGAATATATTCATGTGATTGTGTTCCCCAATTTATTGGTGAATATCTCTACCGGCCCACCAATTGTTCAAAGCCATGCAGCCCTCAGTTCTCAGGTATGGTGTGGAAGGGGGCACATAGATGAGTAAAGTCCCCAAAGGTATCTCACCAGACTAGGATTTATTCTGCATTATCAGAGTATAAAATGACCCCAAGTTTAATAATCATTTAGAATGGAGAAATTTTATATCCAGACCAAACCTCACCTCTCAACTAAACTTGGTATATTCAACTACATACTCAACATCTCAACGCGTATGCAGAATACACATCTTCTCTGCTCATGCCACTGTTCTCTCATAATCTTCCTCACTCCTTAATTAAGGGCAGCTCCATTTTTCTAGTTGCCTAGGCTTATTTCTCTCTCCTCTCATCTTCTTTTTTCTCTTTTCCACTCCCTGTCTTACATCCAATCCATTGGCAAGTGCTGTTTTCTCTGTTATCAAAATATATGCAGACTCTGACCTTTTCTCACTAACTCATCACTAGTTACTCCTCTGTGCCAGTCACCACCAACTCTTGCATGAATTACTTTAAAAAGTATTTTTTAAAAGTCTCCTTGCTTCTATTCATGCCCCTACTACCTACTGTCTACTCAGCAGCCTGAATTACCCATCTCAAATATGTCAATGTGTTAGTCCCGTGTCCTCAAACTTCGGATGAAAAAAGAAGCCAAAACCTTATAGCCTCTACATAGTTTGACTACACTCTTCAGCCCTGCATTTTGCATCTTCAGCTCTACAATTTACCCCTCCCCTAATATGCTACACCCACCTTGGCATCTTTACCAGTCACAAAATTGCTGCAGCCTCAGGGCCATTGCACTTGCTCTTTCCTCTGCTGAAAACACTTCCCTGCACCCAAATATCTGCATGGTTTTCTTCATCACTTTCTTTAAATCTCTGATCAAACATCACTCTTTCCAAGAACCTTTCCAAGGCCACCTGTTCAAACGATAGCCCTAGTCCTGGTACCCCACATTTCTCCCTAGTTTATTTCACATCTGGGGAAAAAAGGATACATTTTCTGACATTTCAAACAGGATTATAAAAGTTATCCCACTCTCTTGCCACCATCGGTGGGCTTAAGTATGCACTACTCGGCTAAGAGTATTTAGCCAGGGTTTCAGGTAACATAGAGGGATTCTATGTGCACATGTGCATAATACTTGTGAAGCAGTGGCAGGTACCTATACCACTTGCCACTAGAGAGGTAACTGGTTGCAGAGCGCAGTTACCTCAGCTCTCAAGGTTAAATTATGGGAGGGCTTTCTCTATTGCACCTTCTCAAGGAGGTGAAATTTGAGGATTTAACCTGAATCATTCATATGAAAATAAAACCATTTGGAGCGTGGCATTGCTTACTGTAGAAATCCATCATTATTTTAAACAATTGGATACACTTAGTTCTTCACTTTTACCATAGAAACTCAGGAGGTGCTTAAACGTATATTCTTTTTGAGTAAAACTCTTTGTTCCCACGATGAGGTTTAAAAGCTGAGAGGTCTGAAGAAGAGCGTGTGTTCTCTCAGTTTCGAGGTGATTTCGCGGGATTGCAGAATCCTTAGCCCCAATGACACCTGGCCTTCTTCACAGTAGTGCAGTGCAAAGCTTTAGATGTATTGAAATGATTTCCCAGAAGTATCCCATAGTCCTCTGGGATTTGAAAGAAACCCAACTTTTGAATAAAATAAAACATCCTTTGCTAGCAAATTAGCATTATCCTCAGGGGTGGCACTATAGGAATGCAGTTCATGGAGTAAACTAAGGGATACAGGCAGCCCAACTGAAGACAGAGACATCTGCAGTTTCTCTACAAGTGGAAACTTCCTCTGCAAGATCCAGGACCTCCTAGAAACTGCTACTTGAAGCCACTTTTTCCTTGGTCACAAGATAGTTGCCTACTATAAATAATTGAGCCTATTGACTCTCTACATTATTAACATAAACATTTAATTAGAAAGAAATAATTTGAATTTAGCTGCAAATGTTATGTCTGATTGGTAAGAGAATGAGATTTTGTTGATGTTATATTGCAGGAGGACCCCTGGATCACCTACATGCATGTTAGCCCACCTCTGAAATCCCTCTCTGCTCCCAATAAAGGCAACAACGATACTCAGTCAGCTGCAGAGAGGACAGAGTCCTCTGGCACTCTTCGTGAAAAATTTGATAGAGCATGACACATTTCTGTCCTTGCTATTGCCGGAAAATTCTGTCCTGATGTCCAGATGCAGGAATGTGCTAATAGAACATCTGTCCCTGCCTTGCCTCCACAACATTCTCTCCAACATCAGCATGTCCCTGCCTGGAATGGTAGGAAACTGTACCCCTCATCCCCCTCTGAGTGGAGAGCGATGGGAGGTGGGAGATGCTTCTTCTCTGTTTTGCTCTTATAGTGCGAGTCTCTGTTTTTTTCTCTCTTTGATTGGAGCAAAAGACCTGTTCTTAGTTTTATGTTCAGACTTAGGAAACTCTTTGCCACCAGTCCAAAGTGGTAGTTCTATAACAGAAGCATGTACAAGGTACATGATGGCAGGGAGGAGGGCACCTCTCTGCCTATGAGAAGCCGGGAGCACTTCAGAGAGTAGGCGACTCTTGAACTTGTTGTTGAAGAAGAAGTAGATGTTTTCACAAGGGCAACGCAGCAAGAATACATTTAGCAAAGGAAATAGCACATGTAAAGGCATAAATGAAATAGCAATATTTTCTTGGATAACTATAAAAAAATATTAATGAAGACTAACAAGAAACAGGAGGTATGTCTACTAGATAATGACTCCCATTGTGAGCTGTGTGCAATGCAAGTAATACTTTCTTTTATTCTCCAAAGATGATGACCTGCAATGAAAGGTTCTAAGCAAGGAAGGGCATGATCAGATTAGCGTTGTAGACTCACCATGAAAATTGTCTCAATCAGAGCGCCGAGGGGACAGCTTCTTGGAACCTGGGGCCAAGTGTGTTAAACAACTTTTTGCCTTGCCCTCTACACAGAAAAGTACAATGATTGTGTATCACTCATAATATCGAAAAATAGTCTAGACTTACATATACTTGTTCTTTAATCTCAATTCAGCTGTTAGAGAAAGAAGCAATTTACAAGAAATGCCAACAAGCATATTTTCTTTGGATGGAGTGGGGTGACATTTGTGCACAAGAAAATGCCAGGGTGAAAAATTAGTGCCATCTCCCTTTCTCAGCAGAAAATCACAGAATATATATTCTCTCGAAAGGGCCTGAGAGTCAACCGGCTTTAATTTTACATGAGATACCATTCTCTCCTTAGTTGTTAATAATAATAATCATAATCATAATAATATCACAGGTTTCTTAGATCCTTTTAAATTATAAATTATTTTCAAGTTTAATATCTTATATAATCAATACAATATCCCTATAAGGACCTAGAAGCTAGGCAGACCTACTCTTTTATCTCCATTTATACTGTGTTTCCCCAAAAATAAGACCTAGCCAGACAATCAGCTCTAATGTGTCTTTTGGAGCAAAAATTAATATAAGACCTGGTCTTATTTTACTACACTATAAGACCAGGTCTTATATAATATAAGACCGGGTATAATATAATATAATGTAATATAATATAATATAATACGATATAATATAATATAAGACTGGGTCTTATATTACTTTTTGCTCCAAAAGACGCACTAGAGCTGATTGTCTGGCTAGGTCTTATTTTTGGGGAAACAAGGTATATATAAACTGAGGTCATGTAACTAGGAAAGAGCCGAATCCAAGTAGTAGTTGAGGAATCCAAGTCCTTCAATTTTGAGTTTATTGTTTCTTCTAGTGCTCAGTACTACATATAGAAAATAGGCTTGTGCACATTCTTTGCTATAATGACTAAGGATTCCAGAAAGCCAAGCTAACCAATTTTCAATGGATTGGGCAAGCTCATCTTAAGTTCTCAAATCTATTCTTGCCCTCAGCAACTGAGGAAGGTCAGGTGAAGTAGGACATCTGTAAGACAAATCCACCGGACACTCCCTATGATCTCAGTAGCACTCCCCAGCCCCTACCCCCAACCTGTCCCTTTCCAACCTATCATCTGCTCTATGGAATTACCAACCTTTCAACACACTAATTATATACTTCAGAATACCTGCACAGTAACAACAACAACCTTGGATTTATATAGTATTTTTCTTCAGAAACTCAAAGTACTGTTGTATAATAATTGCTTGAGGAGGGTGGTAAGGAGTATCTGTAGTGTGCCTGTCTTTCCCTCTATGCAAAGTTGTTTGACTCCATGGTATTTCCCCTTTCTGATTCCCTGCCTCTACCAAAAGGTAGATGAAATGCAAGAAAAAGAAGACGGCATACAATCATCACACAATTAAAATCTCCACCATTTTCATTTACCATTCATGGTTTATGAGGGAGGAATGCCTACAAAGCTGGATAATAATTCAAAAATCAAGTAAGAGAAAAGCACTGGGCAATTCAGTCCTCTGAGTTTGCCTATGAGGTGGTAGCCATCGCTCTTCTGTCTGCCACTAACACCGTTGTGTAGTATGAAAGAGCCACAATAGCTAGCGTTTGAATTACACAGTAGTCAAGCTAGATAATTAAATTTCTGTTCCAGAAAGAATATGTCCCTGCTGAGGAAACCTTATTGCATACTGCTGTTCATGGTGACCATTATTAAATTTGTAGGCCTTGTCTCTGTATTATAACGATTCATTTAAAAGTTATCATTCCACAACCCAATATGGTTAGAAAAGGGAGCAAAACTTCCAGCATAGTTTGAAAAAGGATCTGAAATTCCCTCAAGTTTTACTTAACAAAGTGTATCCTAGCTCTGCATCAACAGCAAAGAAAACAATTGCCCAAAGAGTTATTGCTTTTGATGAATAGTAAATGGGTGCCTTCTGCTATAGGAAAATTAAGAAGCTTCTCCTTAACTGTTCTTTTGGGATATTCAGTGTATTGAATTGACTTGGTAGAGGAGGAAGTTGTAATGGTGACCAACCAACATGAAAATCAGTTCCATTTATTTTTAAAGGAATACAATTCTTACACTGATACTACTTCTGAGCATACATTATTGTGAATGTTTTCCTCAAATATTAAGGGAATGGATTGATACATTTTTAATGAAATTTAATAATTCACTGCATAACACAAATACAATTTCACTAGATTCACAACAATCTCAAAATTTTTGGCTGTTGTGAATATCCCTCATATTTTCTTTAGAGAGGCAGAAAAAGAGACAGATGTTACTATTATGCTATGTGACCTTCAAGTGCATACATGTCTTTCAGTTCTATTTGGTTTGAATCAACTGTAATGCCTATGGAAGAGTGGCTATATTTTAGGCCTTTTTCAATCCCCCATAGCACCTACTTCAGAGTTAATGCTAAAAAAATTGGCAAATGAAGAAGAATTTGTCAATTATTAAATATCTTCTGTGTATTGGGCATGGTACTTATACACTATGGGGGATAAAAAAGGATAATGTAAGAACCTTGCCTTCAAGAATCTTAGGACCTTGTCAGAAAGGTGACAATATCAATATTTTCAAATACTCAAAAAACTTAATACTCATAACTTTTAATCCTAAACTATACATGCAACATGAGTTTTTAGGTGTCTTTACTTCTTCCTTTGAGATTATCATATCAAATTTTTATTTCTCATTCATCCTTTCTGTATCCCTTCAGCTCTTCTGAAAATCAGATGTTTTCTCTATCAGTGAAATCGACTTTAAATGGATGTGGAATAATTAATATATTCTAATTAATATAGGTCCTCAAAAACATTTGTGTTCCCAAGTATTTTTTCTGCTCTGTATTCAAGTAATATCATTTGCTGGTGGAAGAAAGGGTATCATATGGTTAAAATGCTAATATATTTTCATGACAAATTTGGGGATGGGATTTGAGACAGTATACTTTCAATCTTTGAGGAAGCCCTGAGTCTTTGAGGAAGTAGGCTACCTGAAGCAGCTGCTTTCTGGCCTTGTCATTATAATTTTTTACTCCAACTAGAAAGGCATCATATCAGTCCATTCTTAAAAACTTTACCTGGCTCACTGTTACACAGGACAAGATCCAAGCATTCGGTGTTGGCAAAATAAGACCTTTCATAAATGAGTTCTTATCTCCCTTTCCAGTCTCATTGTGGGTGGTGGTAAATGGCAATTTTCTAGGTCAACTTTGAGAAAGTAGCCAAAGATGGTCAGTCCTATTTTGGCTGAAAATGGAATCCCAACATTTTGGAAATTTTCATTTACAAAAAGGCATTTTAGTACTTGATTAAAAAGAGAGCATTTGAACAGCACAATAATAAGAAAGGAAGCTTAGATGTTATCAAGGAATCAAGAGCACAGAATTGAGCAAATTCTGCCACTGATTGCTTTTTATTAAAATACAATGTGTATCAAAGGAGTAGAAATTCCAGACAGGTCATTATTAAACAGAAAGGTACATAAAAGCAGACTGCATTTGATCTAAGTTATCCAGCTGATCAATCAATTCAAATAACACTTTCTGTTATAATAACATCAGCCAAACTGGCACTCTAATCACCGATTGATAGAAGAGAGTAGGATTAATTTTAAGTCATAAGAAAAGAATGAAACAACCATTCCCATTTTGAGTTATAAATCTCTTAAAGTGATGATAAGTTCTTAGACAGTTAGATAAATAAGCAACATGTCTAGGACATTCTTTTAACAAATTCCAGACCACTATTCGTGCTATTCATGTGTAACAAGATATCACATAATTCTCTTTTAATCAACTGAAAGAATTTAGATTCCCTACAATTCTACCCCAATCCCAGGATTTACAATCCATGCTAGAAAAAAAGTTTGAGTGTCTGGTAGCCTCTGCCTTTACCCATCATACTTGATACTCACATCATTTAATGGTCTTTTTTGGCTACCCTTGGGGGTTTGGCTATCTTTTTGTTTCCTTATAAGTTCTCCTGCCCCTTTGACTAGTTTGAAGGACCCAGGGATGTTATGTTGCTCTTAAATGGGCAGTCTGAAATGTGCTGCAACTGACAGATTATGGTCAGGAGCCAGCTGTTCACATATTTGATCAGCCAGCAGGAAATCTTTCAGCAGCTCTTAAATAAAAAATACAGGATGGTGTCGGTGTTTGGTGACACTGTTTTTAATCTTCACATTTCTCAATGACAGGAGGTAATGGTTATCCATGGGAGACCTGTCACATGACAACAGCTTCTTTACCACCAGGAGAGTCACAATATGGCCTCCCAAACTACCTTAACAGTCAGAGCATTTGAGAGTACTCTTTCTGAAAAGGTTATCTCAGGCCAGAGAGGTAAAAAGAAAACTTTTATTAGTTCTGGAATTTCTTTTTGATTTCTAAATAACTATAAAATATATTCTCTAATATTAATACTACTATAGTAACAGAAATTAAAGCAAAACATAATGTTGCATTTCTATTCTAATATCCTTAAATTGGACCATAAAATCAACTGATTTATTGATAGGGAAAATTCCTCAAAGAATTAGGAACACAGAACTGACATCTACCATTCCAGTTACCACCTACGAGAAGTAAAACTCTACTTCTGCTACTGATCAGTGTGGAAGAATGGGTTTCATTATAAGGGCATATCCCTGGGAGGGATTTATATCAAATTCTGGAACTGTTCCAGAAATATCTATCACCAATTTATAGAAGGTCCACAACTGGTTATCTTGTAGTCTGTAGTAAATCACTAAAGATCAACATGTATAATAATAACACAAAGTATCCAGGCACAGCATTTACACAAAGCCAAAACTTGATCAATACTTTTTTAAAATGAAAGCTTCAAAGCAAAGTAAAGCATTAACTTCCAACAAGATCGTAAGGAAAGATAGTCCTGTTTTTCATGACCACAAGGTTAACCTCAGTTTTGCTGATTTCTTTCCATGTAGTGATGAGGGACTATTAGCTATGACATAATTTTTACAGGTCATTGCCATGCTGATGGTAAAGAAGATAACTGCAGGAAAGCTTATTTCTGGTGTGTGTGTGTGTGTGTGTGTGTGTGTGTGTGTGTACACATGCATACACACACATGTTGAAGTGCTTTACTTTGTGATTGGAAAATGCAGACTTAATGTAAAATATATTTCTTTAAACATACCGGGGGTGCCAAAAAAAAGTATACACATTATCTATGCTCAAGCAGTAGTTTGCCATAATTAGAAGTGTCTGGACGCTGAAGGTAACCACTTTGAGCACCTCTTGTAATTGCAGAAGTCAAATGTGACTTGTATTCATCTTTTGTTATCAGTATATATTGAGAATTACGATTAATACAGTTTTTTCCTTTCTTAAAATGTGTGTACATTTTTTAGCACCCTCTGCATATAACACAATTGACTTCAGGTTTTCCCAGGTCCACATAGGAATCCCCTCAAAATATTTGAAATTCAGAGTTTCTCAACCTCAGCACTGTTGGCATTTTGGATCAGATAATCCTTAGTTGTGAAGAACTGTCCTGTGCACTGTATGTAGGATGTTTAGCAACATCCCTAGTCTCTGACCACTAGATACCAGTAGCCCTCCTCCCTCCCATTGCAAGTTGTGAAAGCCAAAAATGTCTCCAGTCACTGCCAAATGTCCCTTGGATGACAAAATTACTCCCAGTTGAGAATCATTGGTCTAAATTGTTAAATATAGGTTCTTCATATTCTTTTACTATGTATAGGAGAGGCTTTTCCTTAGTTCTCCACAAAATAACTAAAACTAAAGTATAATTTTTATAGAAACATTATTGAATGTTTGAAGTTTCTAAAAAATGTAACTCAAGAATAACTTAGGACTATTATATGTAGTAGTTCACAGTCCTTTGATTCCCTTACTAGGAGTCATCCTACCAAGCTTCTGTGGTTTTCTCACATAGGAATCACCTAATTCCCCACCACTGACAATGTACTAAACACATTTAGCCTCAGACACTAGTCTTTCAAAATTACAATAGCCATGATATAGAAGCAACTTAAGTGTCCACTGATGGATGAATGGATAAAGAAGTTATTTATATATATATAATGGAATATTACTCAGCCATAAAAAAGAAAAATGAAATCTTGCCATTTGCAACAACATGGATGGACCTAGAGTATATTATGCTAAGTGAAATAAATCAGACAGAGAAAGACAAATACCATGCCATTTCACACATACATGGAATCTAAAAACCTAAATATATACCTATATATTAGGTACAGTGGTACCTCGGTTTATTAACGTAATCCATTCTGGAAGACCATTCGAGTTCTGAAACATTTGAAAACTGAGGCACGGTTTCCCCATAGAAAGGAATGCAAAACGGATTAATCCATTACAGACCTTTAAAATCAACTCCTAAAATTGCAAATTTAGCATGAATTTTACTATTTAATGATACCATAGATCCATAAAATTTACAGCATTCATAAACAAAAATGTTCATCAACAGAGACGTTCTAAAACCGAGGTACCACTGTATATCTGCTATGTCTCCTAGTCTTGCTGGGTGGCCTTATATAGTAGGTGCCCTGTGGGATGAAGTGGCACCATCTCCTTGGTCACCTGTGCTGGATGAATATATATTTTTTGATTTATTGTTTTGTATTTCTTCAGCTAAATACCCAGAAGTGGGATTGCTGGATCATATGATAGTTCAATTTGTAAGTCAAGGTAGGAAAAAATAAATAAATAATAGGAATAGCCAAAAAAAAGTATCCAAAAAAATGAGGATAGTTTAAGAGATCTCTGGGACAACATCAAATGTAACAACATTAGCATCACAGGGGTAACAGAAGGAGAAGAGAAAGAGCAAGGAATTGAAAATCTATCTGAAAAAATAATGACAGAAAACTTCCCTAACCTGGTGAAGGAAATATAAAGTGTGATTTTAAAATATGGTAAATGCTTAAATTAAAGAAAATTATTACAGTAAAAGATACATTGCCATCAACCCCCGCCAAAATACTCCTCCTCACTTCAAACACACTTATCCCTTCATTCTTGCCACTCTCTGAGCAGTCCTGAAAGTCCTCTTTTATGAGTGTCTTTAGTTGAGCTGTCCTGGCTGCCTTGATGTCCTGAATCGATTCAAAACATCCACCTTTCATGGTCACTTTGACTTTGGGGAATAGCCAGAAGTCACACGGTGCCAGATCTGGTGAATAAGATGGATGAGGACACACCGTAATGTTTTTATTTGACAGAAATTGCTGTACCAGAAGTGATGTGTGGCAAAGAGCCTTTCCATTGTGATCACAAAATACAGTGAATGCTGCTGCCGAGTGCCATCCCACAAAAAGGCAGGGAACTTCAATATGGAAAGTGGCACGTTGAACCCTAGTAAGTGTGTGACAAGTTTCAACTTGTTCAGTGCAGTCAGTTGGGTGTGAGCTACAGTTGACAGAGGTGTGTTTTAAAGGGTGCCATAAATCATCCTCCAACATGACAATGTTCCATGTCACACATCGCTTCTTTTTATGGCAATTTCTGTCAAATAAAAACAGTACGGTGTGTCCTCATCCACCTTATTCACCAGATCTGGCACCACATAACTTCCAGCTTTTCCCCAAAGTCAAAATAATTCAGGACATCGAGGCAGCCACTACAGCACAACCAAAGACACTCATGAAAGAGGACTTCCAGAACTGCTTCATAAAGTGGCAAGAACAATGGGATAAGTGTGTTCAAAGTGAGGGGGAGCATTTTGAGGTGGATTAATGGCAATGTGTCTTTTACTGTACTTTTTTTTTTTTTTTTAATTTAAACATTCACTGTATTGTTTGATCACACCTCATAGATATATGAGCCCAGGAAGTGCAGAGAGTCCTAAACTAGAATAACCCAAACAGGCCCACAGTAATACACATTATATTTAAAACTGCAAAGGTTAAAGACAAAGAGAGAATCCTAAAAGCAGCAAGAGAAAGGCAACTAGTTACTTACGAGGGAGTTCCCGTAAGATTGTCAGCTGATTTCTCAACAGAAACTTTGCAGACTAGAAGGGATTGGCAAGACATATTCAAAATGATGAAAAGTCAGGTCCTACAACCAAGGCTACTATACACAGCAAGGCTATCATTTAAAATTGAAAGTAAGATAAAAAGCTTCCAAGACAAGAAAAAGCTGAAGGACTTCATCACCACCAAACCAGTATTACCATGATGTTAGAGGGACTTCTTTACGATGAAAATAAATAAATAAACAAATAAATAAATAAATAATAAAATATAACTACATCTCTATCAAAAATTACTTTCAATGTAAATGAATTAACTGCTCCAATCAAAAACATAGGGTGGCTGAATGGATATGAAAACAAAATCTTTACATATGCTAACTACAAGAGACTCACTTAATATTGAAAGACACACACAGACTGAAATTAAAGGGATGGAAAACTTATTTCATGAAAATGGAAACGAACAAACAAAAAAAGCTGGGGTGACAATACTTGTACCAGACAAAATAGACCTTAAAACAAAGGTTATAAGAAGAGACAAAGAAGGACCCAGTAATCCCACTTCTGGCTATTTATCCAAAGAAATCCAAAATGCTACTTCCAAGGGACATGTTCATCCATATGTTCATTGCAACATTGTTTACAATGGCCAAGATGTGGAGGCAGCCTGGGTGTCCGTCAATGAAAGAATGGATAAAAAGGAGGTGGTACATACATACAATGGAATATTGCTTGGCCTTGGAAGAGAATAGGCTCTCACCATCTGTCGTGGCATGGAGGGACCTGGAGCATATTGTGCTGAGTGGAGTAACTCAAACAGACAAAGACAGATGTAATATGATTTCACATACATGTGGAATCTACAGAACAAAATGAACAAACATACAAAACAGAAACAAACTCACAGATACAGAGAACACTTTAATGGTTGCCAGATGGGAGGGGGTGTTGAGAGCGTGGGTGTAAAATGGGAAGGGATTAAGAAGTACAAATTGGTTGTTACAAAGTAGTCATTGGGATGTAGGTGTAGCATGAGGAATATAGTCAATAATATTGTAATAACTGTGTATGGTTTCAGATGGGTACTAGATTTATTGGGGTGATAGATGGGAGTTGGCGGACAAGGTGAAAAGGGTGAAGGGATTAAGAAATACAAATTGGTAGTTACAAAATAGCCATGGAATGTAAAGTAATGCGTAGGGAATATAGTCAATAATATAGTCAATTAATGTATGTATAGTGACAGGAGAGTACTAGACTAGTCAGGCAGATAATTTCTTAAATTATACAACTGTCAACCCTGAAATGTTGTACACCTGAAATTAATATAAAATAATGTTTAATGTCAACTTTAACTGAAAATTTTTAAAAACGGGAGAAAAGGTGAAGGGCAATAAAAGGTCCAAATTTCCAGATGTAAAACAAATAAGTCAGGGGAATGTAATATACATACAGCATGGAAAATATAGTCAAATGTTGTGATAGCATGGTAGGGTGTCAAATGGTTACTGGATTTATGGTGATCACTTCTTTAGGTATATAAATGTTGAGTAACTATGACATACACCTGAAACTGATATACTATTGTGTGTTAGCTATATTTTTTAATAAAAAACTTTTTTAAAATTTTAGAGCATAAATCAATTAAATAAAAATGAAAATAATAGAGAAAAATCAACAAAACTTTAGATTGTTATTTGAAAAATATCAATAAAATTACTGAACCTCTAGTCAGGCTAACCAAGAAAAAAAGAGAGAAGGAGAGAAGAGACAAATTATCAATATTAGAAATGAAAGAGTGGTCATCACTACTGATCACATGAACACTAAAATGATAATAAATAAATACTATAAACAACACTATAGCAACATATTTTATAAATTTTTGAAAGACACAATCTACAAAAACTCATACAAAGAGAAACAATCTGAATAAACCTATATCAGTTTTAAAAATTGAAGTAATAATTAATAGTCTTCTATAAAGAAAGGGCCAAGCCCAAATTATTTCCCTTGTGAAATTTTATCAAATATTTAAGAAAAAAATGATGTTGGTTTTCTACAATCTCTTCCAGAAATAGAAGCAGAAGAAACACTTCCTAACTCATTCTATGAGTTACTTTACTCCAGCGACATTGGTTTTAGTTAAATAAACTGGGTATATTTATGCGTCTGAATCTTTGTACTTTCTGTCCCTTCTACGTGGACATTCTACCTCAAAGAAGTCATAGCGTCTATATCTTTGCCCCTTTTAAGTGTTTGTTCTATGGGATTCGACATCTATTTAAAACAGCAACACCCTTGTGCGTTTATCATCATGACTTATTCCCTTTCTCTGCTATTGTTTTTCTTAACACTTAACTCTATCTATCATATTATATATTTTACTAGTCATTTTCTGTCTCGTCCATGGATAACTCCATAAGAATAGGAGTTCTCACGTATTTTTCTACCGTTGCATCTTCAGTAGAATAGCACCTACTCATAGTAGTTGCTCAATATATTACCATAATTGCTGATTAAATTAATAGATGAATTGTGCAAAGGAACATTTGAGTCTTTTCTAAGCCTGGCTTGCATTAAAAAGAGGAACTCAAGAGCTATAAATGACTCTTTTTTTCTTAGTGGGGAACACACCAAATCCTATAGCAGAATTGATTCAAAAATTTCTCCTGGATGAATAGGGGATATGAGTGGGCATGTATCTTTGGGGAAAAGAAAGGGAGCAATTCATCATTCTATTAAAATCTTAACACCTTTTTAATTTAAACCATTCATGTGCCATTCAATTGTATACTTTATTTATATCTAATATCATTACATTACATTGTCATTTAAATTCCAGTGTATTATAGTGTGTTAATAAATATGATGCTATATATAAATGCTTACCACAGGTTCCAGGTACATCATAATTTCTCAATAAAATACTAGCTATTGTGAGTTTGCCCTTAGGGAACATGTGTCTGTTATTTGTGTAAATAGTCACTAGGTGGCACTCTAGTTCACTTTGAGTGAACACTCATGAATTCTGGAGAATATCTAAAAAATTTAAAAATCTTTGCTACCATCTTTAGCTAGCCAAGCTCTTTACTATCAAACACTAAGCATCAAATTGAGCATAACTAATTATTTACATGTATTAGAAACAAAAATCCATGAACATCATAACCATCTCAAATGAGTAAATAAATCCTACACTGTTCAATACTGAAATCCTGTTTAATATTTTAAATGTTATTTAAAGTCTCTAACTCAGTAATTTTTTTATCTCTAATTCTGCAAGCCATATACCTATAAATCATACTTGACACCTCTGTCTCTGACCCACTAGAGAGATTTTATCACCAAATTCTGTTGACTTTATTTCATAAATATTTCTCAAACCCATCCATTTCCCTTTGCATTCTATTGCTTTCACCAGAACAAACTAACATCAACTCTTCTCTGCACTAAATATGACCATAAATCTGATTATGTTAGACAACTGATAAAAACGCTTCAATTAAATGCCATCATTCTTAAAGACAAAAACCTTGAACAAGGCAATCAAGGCCTTTCATGCTTACCTCCTACTCTTTACCAACTCTCAGTGTCCAGACACACTTGTAAACTATACCATGGTCCCTTCTTGTATTCTAGGGCTGCTGACATGCAGTTTCCTCTTTCTGAAATGTCTCATTCTCAACCGCATCTACCCTATTCACATATTTAGCATCCTTTGTAAACAATAAATGGTCAAGTAGAAAAATTGTTTTACTTCTTTGTAGAAGTAAATCTTTGCTTCCGATTGTATTGTCATTTGCTATCACAGAATTACATTCCATTTCATTGTTTGTATTAGTTTATAGTTTTAATTAATTTTGTGAGTGGTTTGGTACAGTCTTTCTCTCTCTTAAGGAATCCATAAAATCCTTAAGAACAGAGATTATGTCTGATTTCGCTGTTATTTAATCCCCAGCCTCTGCTTGGTGTCTGACACATTTAAGGCATTCAATATGTATTTGTTGAGTGAATGAAGGAAGGAAACTTCTCTGTTGATTGCCATTAACATGACTCAGCTCCAACAATTTCCAGTCCCTTTCTGTCCTGCATTTCCAGTTCCTGGAAGATAAAAATATGACTAGCCCTGCTTGTATCACATCCAACCTCTGGATCAACAAACTATGGCTAGAAGTTTAGGGTAAGGGGAAATGTAATCACTGAAGGCATATATATATATATATATATATATATATATATATATATATATATATATGAAAGAGGAGATTACTTTGAGCGAGCAGCTCACTTAAAAAATATCTACTACAAATTCCTATGTTACTGAATTTTTGCAAGGAGTAAATTAGATGTTATACTTATAACAAGGTGTCCTGCACAGTATGCAGCATACGTTTTGGCACTTCAGAGACCTGCTTTTGTTTTCAGTCACCCTTTCAAGTATTTTACACACACACAAAGATTAAAAGCCTGACCTCAAATATTTCAACATAGACTTTTTTTGTCACTGCCCTCTTCTAAAGTTATAAAATCTTCAAACAGGCAAATGATTTACAGCATGTATCCATAATACTTAATTATCTGGCCTAGATTATCAAACAGTAACCATTAATAAGGAATCATATATTGAAAACCAATTATCCACAAAGCACTAACTTAATAATAAATAATAGATAAGTAAGCTCCACACCCAAGGAGCTCATAACCATGGTGGTAGAACATATGCAATCGTTGTGCAATGAAATGTCTTATGAGAGAGTTGTACACCAACTAACACAGAAGTATGAAGTGGAAAAGATACCATAAAGTACAGGCAATCAGATTTTGCAAGGAAATTTAAACATATACACGAAACATTACATTCTCCTGCATAAATTGCTACTGGGTGTTTTCTTCCTTCATGGGATAAAAGCGGATGCTGTTCTCCTTTTTACTTAAAGATCCATCAAATTCATAAGCGCTAGGTATTTTAGTCATAGAAAACTCAAACTCATGTGATCGTCTCCCTCTCCCTTACAAAAACCCATTTTCTTACTATTTAATGGTGCAAGAGCTTTCCTGCTAGTTTAAATCTTATAAAAATTAGAAATAGGAGGCAAATACTGACAAGTAGGGACTATACTATGTATGTTTCATGATTTTCAACTATCCATCCTCTCTTAAATTCCTTGATTCCTGAGACTCCACAATGAAATTGAACTTTTCCTCCTAGTGACTAATATTCTAATTTTCTCAGTTTACAAGAATCACGCTAACAAAGGAGTACAAATACCAACTTAAAAGCAATTGTACAATCACGGGACAGAGGAAGAACATGAATTTCAGCAGGATCTGGTTCCAAATAAGTTTATTGGACATAAAACATTTTATACATTTATAGAATTTCTAGGCTTAGACCTTTTATACATGCTCTTTTCTTTCGCAAATTATGGATTAGATCTAAACCTTAGAAAAGCTGTAACTAATTCCACTGAAAGGGTACTTACAACTCGTGAACAAAGGGTTTTCCTTCTATCTCTTAGTAAGCTGAAGTTCCCGCACATAATCCGGGTTATTTTAAATCATTTGAGAATCAATGTAAGTATTAAATGGTTACTTCTGAGAAGCTAATACCATTTGTACCAATCCTCGAGAAAATTCTATTTACTTTATTTGTCCTTCTGTCTTCTTTTTCTTCTTCTCCTCTCCTTCTCCTTTATTATTACTGTTATTGTTATTACTATTATTACTATTTGGTTAAACACTGCTTAGTAAGCTTTTTTTAAGCAAGCAATTCACTTTAGAATCTATTACCAAAGAGTAAAAAAGATAAAGTGTATTTTCCTCCAAAATTTTGCTTACATTAGAAATACAATAACTTTGAACAGTAAATAAAGGACACTCATCATACAGAATGTGATATTAAAATGGATGTGAAGCACATATAGTGAAAATCAATCCCCAATAAATGAACATGCCATCCCCACGTGATCAAAGCACACACTGTAGCTCAGCTCTCTGACTGAATGTGCACACGTGTCAGCTCTCTGACTGAACGTGCACACATGCTCAGAGCACAGACTCAAATTTGCATTCACATCTGTCACACCATTGATCTGGCCTTCTTAAAACGCTTGCCTAAGAGACAAAGCAACTCAATAATATTTGGAATCAGCAAGAAGAAATAAATGACCCACAGCTACGTATCACTGGGAGAAGAAAAGATATAATTAAAACAATGAAATGGACTAACATGTGTACATAGAAAGACCCAGAATAGCACATAAGATAAACTCGAACACCAAATGCACAAGTGACACCAGTAATGGGACTAGAAGAGATGTTCTGACAACTACATCTGTTATTAAAATATATACCGCGACAAATAAAAATAGCAAGAACAAGCCCTGTAATGGAATTAAGACAGAGCATAGGAAACTAATGACTGAGGATAAAGACAAATGTGGTGACAATGGCAGGTAGTATGACAAATGAAATGCTTGAATAAGCAAAATTCGGGAAACGAGACAGCTGAAAGACCCAAGACCAAGACTGAGACAAATCTGTCAGCAATACGGATAGCATCACACTGTGCCAGAAGACAGTGTTAAATTATAAATGTTAATGATAGATGGATTCAGTAAAGCCATAAGCAGAACAAAAGAAATGAAAAAATATCCTTGCTGCAGTGTTTGATGTAGGTCTTCATTTTAAGGAAGATACACAGCGGTCCTCCTTACCAGTGGGGGGATACATCCCAGACCCCCCGTGGATGCCTAAAACCACAGACAGTACTGAACCCTATATATATTCAGACTTCATTTTTTCCTATACATACATATATATGATAAAGCTTAATTTATAAGTTAGGCACAGTAAGAGATTAACAATGACTAATAATAGAACAATTATAAAAATATACTGTAATAAAAGTCTCTCTCAAAATGTGGTCTCTCTCAAAATATCTTATTGTACTATGCTCACCTTTGCAATTAAAAGGAATACTTCTATGGCTTCTCTTTGGCACATTTGAATTGCCAGCATCACTTCTCAGGCGCTTTGGGGCCATTATTAAGTAAAATAAGGATTACTTGAATACAAGCACTGAGATACCATGATAGTAGATCTGATAACCAAGATGGCCACTAAGTGACTAACGGGCAGGGAGCGTAGAGAGCGTGGAGACACTACACAAAGGGAGGATTCACGTCCCCGGTGGGACCAAGTCGGACAACATGAGATTTCATTACGCTACTCAGAATGGTGTGCAACTAAAAACTTATGAACTGTATATCTCTGGAATTTTCCATTTAATAGTTTCAGACTGCAATTGACCACAGGTAACTGACTGCAAAAAGTGAAGCTGTGGATAAGGGGAGACTACTGTCATAGTCATGTTCTCCTGAGAAGGGACATCTTTGATTTCAGGAAGAACGGCAGCATGCTATTAAATGCCATCAACCCCGTTCTACCATTGTCCTTTAGTCATTGGGAAACATTCACTTGCTTACAGAATCTTGAACTCAGCCATAAAAGTCTTCACAAACTAAGGTAAGAGAAGGAAAATGAGAAACAAAGAAAGAGAATAAAGGGGGGGAAGAGGTAAAGGGGCTAAAAGAAGAAGACAAAGAAAAGAAAGCAAGGAGAGAGAATAAATAATTCAAGTAGTCAAGTACCTACTAAGCAACTACTGTGTGACAGATAGTGCAGAAGGTACTAGAAATACTATGGTGGGGAGAGGGGAAAAAAAACTGTCAGTTTCCTGGCTTCATGGAGCTTATAATTTGGTAGCAGATAAAGACATCAATCAAACAACCACACAAGGAAATGTAAAATTGAATTTCTGGTAAGTGACATGAAGAAAGGGCTACAGGATACTCTGAGTGCGTATAGCAGAAATTATAGGAAGTCTGGGAAGTCTTCTTAAAGGAATTCATAATGAAGCTGAGATGCAAAGGAGCAAAGGTTTGAGGGTGGAGGTGGAAAGTCCTCCAGACAGTGGGACTGGCATATACAAAGGACCTGTGGTGAGAAGAAAAGTGAGAGAGGAAGACCAAAAGAAGGTGAGAAGGTGGAGGAGAGGCTAGAGCAGCGAGAACTTGGGAGAGTATGGCATGCCTGGTGAGACCGGAGGACAAAGCTTTCATTCAAGCGTCTGCATCTTCTTCCTAAGAGCAATAAAACCCCTTGAAAGTTTTAAGCATAAGAGTAGCATGATCTCCATTTACTGAGCTTCTAACGCATCCACCAATTTGGGCCAGGCCATCTGTCCACATTCATCTCCTCACTCTCCTCACTCACGCCATCTACGTAAGTTTTCCTTGTCATCTAGCACGCCAGACTTATTCTCAACTCAGGCTCTTTGCAGGTGCTCTCCCCCCCCCCCCCCCCGCTGGAACGCTCTTTCCCAAGGTCCACATGTCTCAACCCTCACTTCACCTCAGCTCGCTGCTCAAATGTCTTCTCATACAATACGAACCTCTCCTAAAAACCCAGACTGAAGGCCTATGCACTCCCCACTCTTCTTTATCCTCTTAACTGGCTTTATATAGTTTCACTATTCTTATCACTAACAGAAACGATGTTCTGAAGTTACTTGTTAACTTTATAGATCACACACATACATAGATACACGCAAACACACACGCAGATTTTGGCTCCAGGAAGGCAAGGACTTTATTACAGTGCCTGGACCAAGGCAGTGCTCCATAAGTACTGAGCGAATGATTCATCGTGAAGGAGGGGTGCTGACTGCCACTTAGAGTCCAATCACACACAAAAACTTGTATTCTGGCAATTTTATTATCTGCATTCTCTCCAGGACTTCATCCCCCCCAAAAAAAGAGCCTCAGATTTCGAAAGAATTACCAATCAGAAACATCAACTTACCTTTCCTAGTTACATCAGAACACAATGATACACAGAGAAAAGCACGTATGTAAGATTATTCTCCATTAGGTATACCAAACAGGGATATTCACAACTTCACAGGTAGGACTCGTAAGATTAGAGAGATTGTTTGCAAGAGTGGTGTCACTCTCCTAACGAAAAAGTTCACAAATACACAAAGAAGAAAGAATAATTGCATCACCAGAGTCTAGAAAGGGGAAACCAAAAATCTAGAGGTATTGTCCTTATATCACTGAAAACCGGTATGGAGAAGAGTGTTCCCCCAAGAACCAGGGCAATTAAAATACAACAAACATTTATGAAGTGTGTGTGTTTATTTATTGAGACTTTATTGCACATATTAATATACAAAACACCATAGCAGATGTTGCGGCAAAATTAAGCCATACTACTAGGCACATTTTATAAAATTGAGAGAGAAAGAAAAATTCTAACTCTGGTTTTGAAAAGGCAATTATGGGGGGAGGGGAAGAGTGCAAGATAGGTATAGAGAAATAGATTGCCATGGGGACTGAAGAGAGAAAGAGAAAGAAAATTAATCTCCCAAATTAAAATTAGAACCCAATGTTCCTATCAACCTAGAATTAAAGAACATTCAATAAATGTATCTGATTTTTTTCTTTTAAAGGCAGATAAAAAACAACAACAACCCAGCATCTTGTTCATGGGAAGCTCTTAAAATGTATTTGTGATGATGGGAAAAGAGAGGGAAGGAATGCAAGAGGAAGAAGTCACCTGCTCATGGCTGAAATTTGTGATCAGCAAAGAATAATCTGTTTGATCTTCTGGCCTTTCTTTTCATACAATGAGCTCAAAGCGGCTTACCAGAACGGTACAGAGAAAATAACTGCCTGGTTATATGTTACAATATAAGGATTGTCAAAAACATAGCTGCCTGAAATTCCCATGTTATGTCACTTTTTAGATCACAATATTGATGTCCTCTGTTAAAATGCAAATGTTTTAACTATTATAACAATTGCCTTGTTGTGAAGTGTGACCAATGGACCAGAAGCATCAGCGGCACCTGAGAGACAACTTCTTCTGCTACCAAATTATAAGCTCCATGAAGCCAGGAAACTGTGACAGTTTTTTTTTTCCCTCTCCCCATGATAGTATCTCTAATGCCTTGTGCACTATCTGTCACACAGTAGTTGCTTAGTAAGTACTTGACTACTTGATTTTTTATTCTCTCTGCTTTCTTTTCTTTCACCTTTTCTTTGTCTTCTTCTTTTCGCCTCTTTTCCTCTTTCCCCCCTTTATTCTCTTTCTTTATTTCTCATTTCTTCCTTCTCTCATCTTACTTTGTGAAGACTTTTATGGATGAGTTCAAGATTCTGTAAGTAAGTGAATGTTTCCCAATGACTAAAGGACAATGGTAGAAAGGGGTTGATGGCGTTTAATAGCATGCTGCCGTTCTTCCTGAAATCAAAGATGTCCCTTCTCAGGAGAACATGACCATGACAGTAGTCTCCCCTTATCCACAGCTTCACTTCTTGCAGTCAGCTCCCTGTGGTCAACTGCAGCCTGAAAATATTAAATGGAAAATTCCAGAAATAAACAATTCATAAGTTTTAAGTTGCACACCATTCTGAGTAGCGTAAACCACATGGTTTTTTACAGAATAACCTTCCCAGGATTTGGGGGACTTCATGAACAACGCTTAAGCATTACACAAGTTTGCTCTTGGGATAATACTCAGCTCCACTCGTGAGCCAAGTCTCTTCTACACGTCTCCTTTTGCAATTTCTGGATGAATGAATTCCCTTGCGCTAATATGTTTTCCACATGTAGAGGCATAGATAATTTCCATTAATTTCTTTCACCGATAGCTGCTACCAGGTTAAAATTTAAGTGAAAAGTTAATAAAATATTGAGGTAACATAAGAAAAGTATTTAAAGTGTATACGAGGTCTGACAATTAAGTTCACAAACTTGTTGCAGCAATGTTGCTGAACTTTTTTGATATTAGAGGGATTATTCATTATGAATTTGTACAATGAGATAAGCAGTTAACCATGTTTACTATTTGGAATTGCTGAAAAGACTGCTGAAAAGAAAAAGTTAGATGAAAACAACGTAGCATTCTAATAAGGTCTCCAGGTGGACTAACATGCATAATAAAGTTTAAGACATACACGTGTGTACATACATACATACACACATGTACACATTCCCCTGGAAAATAATTCAGTAAAAAATTGTCTTTAACACCTAGAACATTTTCACACTATCCTAAGAAGAGCATGGAATTCTGGAATATCTTACAAAAGACAAATACAGCATTTGTGGATTAAGAGTAGATCACTTCATTAATTATGTAAGTGTCTAACCACTATGCTGTACACCTGAAACTAACATAAGATAATATCGAATGTCAACTGTATTTGAAAAATTAGTAAAAGGGAGAAAAAGGTGAAGGGGAATAAGAGGCTCAAACTTCCATTTATAAAATAGATAAGTCCTGGGGATGTAACATACAGCATAGGGAATATAGTCAATAATATTGTAAAAGTGTTGTATGGTGTCAGATGGGTACTAGATTTATTAGGTATATAAATGTTGAATAACTTAAGTTATATACCTGAAACTAACATAATACTGTATGCTAGCTATATTTTAATGAAATTTTTTAAAAGAAAAAAAAGGAGTAACAGAAAAGTGATGAATCTTGAGACAGCCAAAATGGTAAGCCTAAGGGAGACAACAGTTAGATTTATTTACAGAACCAGGGTCTGAACGTGAGCATGGCCTCCTGCACATGCGGATTGTGATGAAATAGGGAAGGAGGAGGAATGAAAGGGCAATGGAAGAATATTACTTTATTATTTTAATTGTGGGTGTCCTTGGGTCTTATGCAACTTACCAACAGATTTGTTTGGGTACCATTTTACAATAAATCACCAGTTCCTTAATTTGCCCACACATTTTAGAGAGGGTACGCAAGGCGTAAATAACCCTGGCATAGGGGTTCTCTGGCTTCTTCTCTCTGGGCTTCTTCTCTCTGGGCTACTAACTAGCTCCAAAAGAGGTTCCTTTAGCTTTCCAGGACTCTGACCGCTCACCTGCACAGGTTTGTACTACAAGGTCTCTACAGTGGTTTCCAGCTACAGTATCCCATGATTCCAAGTGGCATTTTACCAACAATGCCATAACATGTTAGAATCACACATTTCTAACCAAACAGTGTATTCAGCTGCCACTGAGGAAAGTGCTTTCTTTCAAAAATTAACATAACTATGTACCTTGAGGAGATGCAGGTTTGTAGTAGGGCTGCTCTTAAATAGTGCAGCTTTTTTTTATTTCGCAATCATCTGTTCCTCTGCTTTCTCCCTTTCAAAGTGTTACCCTCATCACCAATAGAAAATCACTCAGAGTCAGTACCCAGAGGAAAGAATGACATAAAGGAGCTTGAACTAAAGTAGTGGAGGAGATACTAAGTTTACACGTATACATCAACAAACTCAACATATTATATATGAAGTCTGACAATTACGTTTGCAAACTCATCCTAGAAAAAGTGCTACATACCTCACTGCTGAATATCACTACTGTCACCTTCAAAGTACTCCCCTTGGGAAGCTATGCACCAACGCCAGTGCCTAGTCCACCCTTCAAAGCAATTTTGGAACTCTTTTTCTGGGATGGCCATCAGAGCAGTTGTCCTATTACCCTTGATGTCCTGAATGTCATCAAAATATCTTCCTTTTACTATTTCCTTTATCTTTGGATAAAGAAAGAAGTCATTGGGGGCCAGATCAGGTGAGTAGGGAGGGTGTTCCAATACAGTTATGTGTTTACTGGCTAAAAACTCCCTCACAGACAGTGCTGTGGGAGCTGATGTATTGTCGTGATTCAAGAGCCATGAATTGTTGGCAAAAAGTTCAGGTTGTTTTCATCTAACTTTTTCACACAGACTTTCCAACACTTCCAAATAGTAAACATGGTTAACTGTTTGTCTCGTTGGTACAAATTCATAATGAATAATCCCTCTGATATCAAAAAACTTTAGCAACATCATTGCAATGAGTTCGTGAACTTAATTGTCAGACCTCGTATACGCTTTAAATGCTTTTCTTATGTTACTTCAATATTTCATTAACTTTTCACTTAAATTTTAACCTAGTAGCAACATTCGGTGAAAGAAATTAATGGAAATTATCTATGCCTCTACATGTGGAAAACATATTAGCTCAAGGGAATTCATTCATCCAGAAATTGCAAAAGGAGATGTGTAGAAGAGACTTGGCTCGCGAGTGGAGCTGAGTATTATCCCAAGAGCAAACTTGTGTAATGCTTAAGCGTTGTTCATGAAGTCCCCCAAATCCTGGGAAGGTTATTCTGTAGAAAACTATATCTCATTTAACAAGAAATGGTAGAGACCTGAAACTGTTGAACTTGTAGGGTTAATTATAGAAAGCTTTGAGGATTTGTCTTTTTTAAATGCTCTAATGAAGATTATTTTTATTAACTTCATGTTTTTATGAGAGTAGGATTAAAAGCAATTGCCTTAATGGTTTTCAACATTGATATAATGAGAGAGGATTATGCCTGAAGGAACAGAGCCCACACTATATTTGCATCGGTGGAATTGGGACCCATTGTTAACTAATGATATCTCTGGTTATATTGCAGTTGATACAGAGATTAAACAGATGCAGATAAAAGCAAAGCCTCTGCCCTTTCTGCAAGTACCCATTCATGCTGGGAAAAGTAAATGGAATAAAGTTGTTTCCACAGGATAACCCACAATAAGTATCCCTTGAAAAGTGGTTTCAGTTTCTCTCCATGGAGCGTTCCCACTCCGTGATCTAAAAGTTCCCAACTATGGCATCTGAAAAACCTCTCTCATCCTGTCATTTGACAGCCTGGAGAAAACCTGCTTGAGTAAGTACTTCTCTCCATTCTTTCTACACTTCCATTCCTTTGTCAATGTACATATTGAAATGGCTACTGATGATTCTCCTTTCTACTCATTTGTCACGGGCAGAAGCATCAAGCTCCTGATCCATGTATTTGCAGCTGATGAAACAACCATATTCTTTTGTTGACTATGTTCCCTGTATTTTCTGTTCAGCCCGATTCTTTAATAGCAAACACCTGGTAGCCACAGGCCCTGCTGGACTGAATACAAGCCGGGGAGTCAGTAACTCTGTGTTCAAATCCTGTCTCTGAGATATGTTTGTTCTGAAAATGTGAGCTGTTCTATCGTAGCACTCATCATGGCATTCAAACAAGCTTGGGAACGACTTTGCTTATGTGCAAACACAAAGAAAGCGTTCTTACAGCTGTGCTGATGGGATTTTTCAACAGTCTTCTCATAGAGGTCTGGTCTGTCACAAAAAGCACAGTGCAAGGCAGGGTGCAAGTGGCCCTGCTTGCCCTTCAGTCAGAATGACTTTGACGGCTCAGAGTCCAGCAGGCAGCAAAAGGAGGACTACAAGGTCAATTTCCTCACCTTTCAAACCTGTGATTTCATATTAGAGGATCAGGCTGTCAGCCTTCCTGTGTCAACAATTCTCTCTGGGAAGGTTAATGTCACTTCTAAGCTTAATAATGGCCCCAAAGTTAGGAATGCACTGCAGACATCCTGAATGTGATAAATAAGTCAAAATAAACAAGGATGATAAACGCAAACTGTGCCTGAAATTCTTTACAGCTAATACAGACTGCAAAAGAAGGGGGGAAACCTAACTCTGTATCCACTGAGCGTCAAATTTGTGTGTAAAAACAAAAACAGTGAATTTAAAAATGTAGATGTAGCATTTTCATGCTATGAAATCGAATATATACTATCTCCATGTTAAGACACTAAATATTTCAGTCCAGTGTTTAGCAACATATAGCCCAACACAAATCTTCTGCAAATGACTAACTTAAGTACCAAATGAAATTTACAAAATTAATATAAAGTCTCAGCATTTTCTTCTGTAATATGAATATATCATCATCCCCCTTACTCGTGTCACAAGATCATGATGGGTTGAAATATGATTTTTCTGTTGAAGAGCTGAAGTGAATTGTAATTCACTATAGAATCATCAGATTTGGCTCCTGGTCTTGACAATTTGTCAAAAGATATTTGTTCAGTTATTCTAACTTATTATGATTTTTTATTTTCTCCCATGCAATGGTCCTCAACCTGGCTGCACATTTAAATCATCTAGGAAGCTTTTTAAAATTTTCCAATTCCCAATCCCATCCTAGACCAATTAAACTAGAAGATATAGGGGTGGAACCAAGAAATTACTATTCTCAAAGATTGCTTCTAATGTGTGGTTGGGATAGAGAACCACTAATGGAGTGCAGATCTACTTACATAATAAGAAACTGGAAAGCCAAAAGTTAACAAGTGAAGGAAAGCTAGGTGTACTCCGGGTGTGATGCAAACATCTTCCTAACCTTTACACTTCCTCTTGTGTGCAGTTTTCCACTAAACTTCTAATTATTATCTCACCTAACAGAGCTTAGGAGACCAAAGGATTAGGGAAGAGAGAAAAACTTACATAATTTGGACTAATTGGAAAAGTCTATCTAAATTAATGGAAATTAAATATATTAGAATATGTTCAAAAGAAATGTAAATTTCTTCCTCAAAACACCATTTTTATCTGAACAAAGCCTCTCAAGTTCAACCAAGAAACATTTCATTCACTGAGTGAGACTAGCAGAGGTCCTTAAGAGATTTCTTTCAATGAGTTGATTTTTTAAAATATGTGTGATTAGCAAGTAAATTGTACTAGTATATCATCATATACATAGAAGATGTTAATATATTTTTATTAGTGATCAGATGACTGTAACGTTGTAATAGACAAATATAACATTTGCAGTAGCCCTTATTTTTCTAATTCTTCCAAAGTACAGTGTACAGTTTATGATACTTTCTTCTATCCGTAGACTTAGCTACATACTCCCACGTCTCTTTTCTTATTCCAGCTTCCTCTCTCTTTCCCTCTCTCTCTCTCTCTCTCTCTCTCTCTCTCTCTCACACACACACACACACACACACACACACACACACACAATCTTTGAATAGAATAGATAGATGTGTCATCAGCTCAACTCTCTAACTAGCAGAGCCTAGCATTAGCCTTGTTCCCACCTACCTGATACCACTGGGCTGGGAATGAGAGCTGGCCTCTAATCCTTGCTGAGACTCTATTGCCCCATCATCATGCATTAAACTCAGATCAAGATTGAGGGACTTGTCAGCCAGAGACATTAAAATATTACAAGACTCATAATTATTACTGAAAATGTAATGAGAAAGCTGATTGTTCAGAACTCTTCTCAAGAAGAATAGTATATTCCAATGGTAGGTATAAGCCACCTTAGAAGGAAGGAGGAATAAAACTGTCAAGAAAGCTAAATTGCCTTCAAAAGAGTAAGGGTCTGGCTGGCTGCAGGACTTCTGAGGTGAATAGGTTTGGGACTGAGGTTGACTTGCTCAGAACCATATCAGGAAGGCAGGACATTACCACCATTAGTTCTCAGTCTCCACCCTCCCTGGTTCTCAAAGTGAGATGTCCAGACCTGCAGTATCAGTGTCTCCTGAAATCTTGTTAGACATGTATATTTTCAGGCCATTCCCCAGACCCATTAAACAGAAATCTCTAGTATGGAACCCAGCAACCGGTGGTTTAACAAGTCCTCCAGGTGATGCTGATGCATTCTCCAACTTCAGAAATGTTGCTCTAAGGATCGAATAAAAATTCAAGGGTGATAAAATTAATGGGTGTTACATTATTCATTTTCCCAAGACACCATGCTACAGACGGCACTCCATCCCTGACTAATGTTTTGCACGATGTCCCTGTCTAGTCTTCCGATTCCTCGTTTGGAATGGAACCCCGTCCTCAACTCTAACCCACCATGGCTGAGATCCTATCACTATTTAGCAGTTATCACTCCTCCATTTTCAAGGATATAGATCGTACACCTATATCTAATCACCAGTTGGAACAAAGTCATGAATGTATTGACTGCCTGAGACAATGACTACCAAGACTTTGATTGCCCCTTTCCATCTCATGACTACCCAGACTTCTACAGTGCAGATTCTGCTTGTTTGTCCCCATAGAGCAGCAATTTCCTTAATCATGACGACTAAATGAAATCCTTTATATAGCTTTATATGACTACACCCTGTAGCTGAATGGCTTAGGTATCTCCACCTTCCTCACACTTTCATACATTATCCAACAACCGTGGTTGCGCTAAATTATTTAACAACCCAATCTCTGAGGAAAAGAAGCCCTGACCTGTAGTGTTGACCAATTTCTGAGATGTAAATTCTCCCACTGTGGGTACCAACATGATATCTCCAAATGTACAGTGGCAAAGAGATGTGTATAATCATCTGTGTATACTCTGGAGAATCTGTGTACACCAACTGCCGCCCACCACTGCCAGAAGCTCGTAGTAATCCAAATCATTCCTATGCCCGAGTCCATTCAATTTATGAATACAGAACTGTTAAAATGAAAATATAAAACTATAGCAAATATTCGAAGATAGACCTACAAAAGCTCAGGTTAACATAGTTAACATATCCAATTCATTTTTCTACACACATTTATCGTGTATTTACTAGGTAGCAAGAACTCTTATAGGCACCATGACAGAGCAGTGGAAAAAACAAAAATGCATGTTCTCATGATGCTTCTGTTATAAAGGCAAACAATAGGCACAATCAGTAAAATATGTATGTCAGAGGGTGATAGTGCTATGGAGAAAAATTAAAGTAGATGAAGAATAGCAGGGTCCTAATGTTCAATGGCGTGATCAGAGAGAATCTCACTGAGAAGCAGGCCTTTGAGCATGGACATGAAGGAAGGGAGGGAAGAATTTTTCATGGAGAGGCAACAGCAAGCACAAAAGTCCTCAGGCAGGAAGGCACTTAGTGTTCTCAAGGCACAGCAAGGAGAGAGGTGTGTCCTGAGTGGAGTGAACAGGGAGGTGACATGAGGGAATGAATGGTGAGGACAGGTCATGTATGGCCTTGGAGGCTTTTTAAGTAAGATGGGAGCCACTGGAGGATTTTTAGCAGAGAAGTGACATGATCTGACCTGCATTTTAACAGGATCACTCTGGCTCACGTGCAGAGAATGGGCTGTTCCTGTGCAAACGGAATGAAGTGCACAAACAAGGGGCCTACGTAGGAAGGTTTTACAGCGACCCAGGGGAGAGATGGTAGTAGACTGACCCAGGTGGCTGCAATGGAAGTCAAGGGAAATATTCAGATTCTGAGTGTGTCTTGAATATAGAGGCAACCGATTTGCTAATGAATTGGATGTGGGTGTATAAAAAAAAAGAAAGAAATCTATCTCTAATATTTTGGTTTGAGCAACTTGAAAGATCCCGGTGGCATTAGAGGAGGTGGGGAAACCTTGCTCGAAGCAGCCTGAGGGATTCAGTTTTAGACATGTTATGTCTGAAATGGCTATTAGATATGTAACAGAAGATGTAACATAAGTAGTACATATAGGAGCTTGGAGTTCATAGCTCATCCCAGGCTAGAGCTGTGCATGTGTGTGTAGTGCATATGTAGATCTGGTATTTAAAGCCATGAGACTGGGTGAGCACAATAGTCAGTGGAAGCATAGACTGGAAGAAGTCCAAGAACAGCCTTAGGAAATAAAGACAAAAACAAGAAAAGTGGGATCTCTTGGTTCATAGCTTTCTGTATCTGTAACTGGTTACAGAAGCAGTCAAGTAATGAACATTGAGCACTTACTAAATGGCAGGCACGATTTCATACAACGGGTGAAAGTCTTATAATAATAAATTGCAATTCTTATCATTTATGTTCTTTATATAATTCAATACATGTCTAAAGAAAATATATTTTTAAGTGGAATAAATCACATATGAGCTCTACTAGAGGCTCATTCATAAGTAAAGTGGAATGGAAATAGAAAGTTCCACACCCTGAAACTTTCATAGAATTAGAAATAACATACAAATGTACCCATTAACAAATTACAATCCACTGTAGACTAAAAACATGTGAAACATGACTTTGCTTTTCATTTTTTTCAGTTTTTATGAAATACGTATACAGAATAGTGCATAGAAAATGCAGTTATACAGTTTCTAATTACTAGTAAAGCTAGCTCCTGTATAACCATCACACAGGTTAAGGATAGGGCATAGCCAACGTTCCATCCAACAAGGAAAGAATTGCTAAGTCATGGAAGAAAGAAGGAAAGGAGAAAGGAAGAAAGGAAGGGAAATAATGTAAGCAGTAAATTTAGTCCACCAAAACCAACTATGTTTTGGTATTAAAGCATAAGAGGAAAATGTAAAATTAATCCATTTAAAATAAAAACAGAACTACCTGAGAAAAATGTTAATACACAAATAAAATTTGTATTTTATAGATTTAAGACCTAAAATAATTAATGATTAATAATACAAATATATTTCTTAAATCAGTACTATAATTCTGTATTATATCACCTAATAGAAGAATGTTACTGGAGTTCTATGCAGTGGAAGATGAATGCAAGTTTCACCTTGCTAAGGTTTATTCAGTGCACAAAAGTGTGAGGGGAAATCTCAGATAATTCAAAAATTGCAACGTCAATGAGTTACAAATAATATTAAACAGGATTCATCATGATGCACAACTTATCTTAGGCCTGACATATAATCAGTGTGAAATACCAAATGCTTTTTTATGTAGGTACACACAGCTATAATAGGTAAAATGGAAAAACATACAGGCATACTACACTGGTTTGAGAATTGGGACACAAGATTCTATTGCAAGTCTTGCTCTGAACTTATTATAAGAACTTTGTAAATCACTTAACTTCAGCTGACTCAATTTCTCCCCTTAAAATTAAGATCTATGTTTGTTTATTAATCCATCAGACATCATTCAGCAAATACTTATTAAAAACCCATTATGTACCTAGCATTATTTTAGACACTGAGAATGCTACAGTAGGAATGTGTCTTACCTTCCTGTGTATATGCACAGCAGATGGAGAGGAAACCATAAACCAGCAAGTAAATAAGAAAAAAAATGAGAAGTGATAGGAAGGAAATCCACCTAGTAATCCAATTTCTGAGTAACTAGAATATTTATCTCTAAAGTTTCAAAGTTTTACATTAGGGAGGGAAGGCTTATATTTGTTTCTAACCATATTCACATTTATCTAAGTTGAGGCTCACCCATTCCCAGAGAAATGTGATGTCTCACACAAGACACTTCATTCACTCACCAAGATCTGCATAATCACCAGGGAATTGCACAGGAGGGTGGGGGAATAACTGCTCCTAAACATAAAAGTGCAAGAAGTGATGAGCCAATCTTTTGTTGTTTGTTTAGAAAACAAGAAATTGCCTGAGTTTTCCAGGGTGAAGGGCTTACTCTTACTAGAACATGAACAGAAAAAGTGAAATAACTAAATTCATGAGGGGATGATTCTAGAAAACTTTGCATTCTATCCTTACAAAGATTGATTTTAGAAAATTTAACTTTCTCTTCTTCCCCTATGTGCCCTCCTTAAAACTTGATATCAAGACATTTGTCAGTAATTCTCAACATATAATTTCCACAATTTAGGTATGTGGTGTACATTTGTTGTGGGAACTTTCCGATAAATCAATCTATAATATTTTCAGTAGCTTCACAGGCTTTGTCCACATGTGAGGAACCATTTAGGGAAATTAAAAATGGTAAATGCTGGGAAGCATGGGAGTAAGATAATGACACTTAACTTTGGAAAAATAAGTAAATAATTAGACCTCTACTGCCAAGATTGCAGTAAAATTGGGCCTTGGACAAAAAAGATCCCTGCCCAAGAATTACTAGCTCACTACAAATTGTCAATGGAACTAGATAATCCCATTGGTGCCCCATAGTTAGCTATCTAATTTACAAAGATGATTTTACACAGGAGAGGAAAAAAAAAGCAGTAAAAGTATGGAAAAACATAGGACAGTGTGTGTGTGTGTGTGTGTGTGTGTGTGTGAGAGAGAGAGAGAGAGAGAGAGATCTAAGTTGAGAACTACTGATATAACTATAGCTGCTCCCTCAACTTCAATTTCCCCTTTTTGAAAATGATCAGTCTATTTACAGCCAGTCCTTCCTCCCAAGGTCCACACTCACATTTCCAACCATCTTTTGAATAATTCTGCTTCTGAAATCAAATATCTCTAAAATCTTTCAAAATGTATTCACTTTTAGGATTCAACTCTTCATGATTACACAATTTGGAAAGTCTACTCTCATTTTTAAAAAGACTGGAAACAGGTTTTCCTTCCTTTCTCTATTATTGTTTGCATGAGCACTAGTATCCAATAAGTGGACCTTATTTTAGATATATAAACACGCTTTCAACAAAAACTTCAGACCTTGAAGAGAACCAAGATGGCGCAGGTAGGTAAACGCTGGGTTTACCTTCTCTCACAACCACAGCAAAACTACAACTAATCTACAAAACAACCACTGTTAAGAATCACCTAAAATCAAGCTGAACTGAAGCCTGTCAATTAAGGACGTGCAGAAGAAGCCACCTCCAGACTGGTAGGAAGGGCAAAGATGCAAAACAGGTTGGTCCTACACCCAGGTGTGACCATTAAAGATCGGGAGGGCTATTTTGGCTGTAGAGGTCTCCCCCATCCCCTTAAGGGTGAGAGAGCCCAGCCCCACTCCAGGCCAGGGTTCCAGTGCTAGGCAGAGAAGACGCCATCCTTTATGGTTGTGAAAACCAGCAGAGATTGTGACTGAGTGAGACTGAGTACAGTTGCACTCACAGATGCTCCTCTTAAAGAGACTGCATGCGGACTTCCCATCAGTGGAATCACTCTCTCTGAGTTCTAGCACTGGGGCAGCAGCTGAAAAGGCAGCAGGGACATATGGTGGGGAACTGAAGTGTCTTGCTTGGGAAGGGGGATGGAGAGGCAGCTTTCTCCTGGATGGGGGAGCTGGCAGAGGCCATTGTTTCTTTGTTGAGCGCTCCCCTTCCTAGCATGCGAATACAGGCAGCTGCCATTTCTGAATGTCCACAGTTCATTTGCCCTACCGTGGTGATTTGAGACCTGGCCCTGACCAACTTTCAGGCACACCCAAGTGCTTTCTATGGCTTTCCCCTGCAGACTGCCTGCCTTGGCTCAAGCTGCAGACTTTCCTAGACCCTCAAACGTTTGCAGAACCCAGACAAGCAGCATCTGGCTTGAGCGGTCCTATACCTCTGGCTGAGCAGCCCTAAGCTGGCACTAGTGGCAGCTGGCCTTAGTTCATGGCTTGGCCTCTCAAGGCACATCTAAGTATGGCACGGGCAGCAGCCATGTATGGATTTCTTTCTGCCTCCCACTAGGTGGCCCCAGGTGGGGCACAGGCTGTGGCTGAGGTAGACCTACAGCAGATCCCCTCCAAGGTGGTCCTGGGGCTAGGCGCCCCCAGTGGCCAGCTTCAAAATGAGCTGGAGCATCACCCAGCTGCCTCCTAGAATGACACACCTAAGGGGCAGATTGGGCAGGCACCAGAGCCCTACTGAGGCAGACCTGCTCCATAGGGTCAGCTCCAGCACAGTAACTCTTCACTGTGTCAAGGCCAGTCCTTACAATGAGTGAGCCCAAGGGTCAGTCCCTCACACTGATGTGCAATTATCAACAAAGACTCAACTACAAGAGAAGGGCACACACAAGCCACACATGGGACACACGTGGAACACGTGGCTCAGGTAACCAGAAAGACTGCACCACTGAACCCCACAACACACCTACTACATAAGGCTAATCTACTAAAACTGGAAGACATAGCTGCTCTACCTAATACACACAAATAAACACAGGGAGGCAGCCAAAATGGGGAGACGAAGAAACATGTCCCAAATAAAAGAACAGAACAAAGTTCCAGAAAAAGAACCAAGCAAAACAGAGATGAGCAATCTATCAGATGCAGAGTTGCAAACACTGGTTATAAGAATGCTCAGTGATCTCAGGGAGAACTTCAACAGAGAGATATGGGGCATAAAAATGGAGATGGAAACCATAAAAAAGAATGAGTCAGAAATAAAGGATACAATAACAGATATGGAGAATATATTACAGAGAATCAACAGTAGATTAGATGAAGCAGAGGATCCAACCAGCAATGGAGAAGATAAGGTAACAGAAAACACCCAACCAGAACAGAAAAAAAAAAAAACAGAAAAAAAAGAAGAATACAAAAAATTAAGGAGAGTTTAAGGGGCCTCTGGGACAATATCAAACGTACCAACATTTGCATTATAGGGGTACCAGAAGGAGAAGGGAGAGAGCAAAGAATTGAAAACCTATTTGAAGGAATAATAACAGAACAATTCCCTAACCTGGTGAAGGAAATAGACATTCAAACCCAGGAAGCACAGAGCGTCCCAAACAAGATGAACCCACAGAGGTCAACCCTGAGATACCTCAAAATTAAAATGCCAAAGGTTAAAGACAAAGAGAGAATCTTAAAAGCAGCAAGAGAAAAGCAGTTAGTTACCTACAAGGGAGCCCCCATAAGACTGTCAGCTGATTTCTCAATAAAAACTTTGCAAGCAAGAAGGGAGTGGCAGGAAATATTCCAAGTGATGAAAAGCAACGACATACAACCAAGATTGCTCTACCCAGGAAGTCTGTTATTTAGAATTGAAGGACAGATAAGGAGCTTCCCAGACAAGAAAAAGCTGAAAGAGTTCATCACCATCAAACCAGTATTACAAGGAATCTTAGAAGGACTTCTTTAAGATGGGAGATGGGTTAAGGATGGGTGAAAGGGGAAGGGATTAAGAAGTACAAATTGGTTGTTATGCAGTAGTCATGGGGATGGAGGGTATAGCACAAGGAATATAGTCAATAATATTGTAATAACTAGGTATCCTGCCAGATAGGTACTAGATCTATCAGGGTGATAGATGGGAATGGGGCTGGGGTCAAGGTGAAAAAGGTGAAGGCATTAAGAAATACAAATTGATAGTTAATACAGTATGGGGAATATAATCAACAGTGTTGTAAAGATCATGTAAGGTGCCAGATGGGCACTGGACTTATCGGGGGGATTCACGTCATAGACTGTGTAGATGTCTGACCAATGTGCTATAAACCTGAAGAGCTGAAGTAGAATAATATTGAATGTCAACTATAACTAAATATATAGGTCATATATAGTCATGGGATGTGGAGTACAATGTAGTGAAGATAGTTGATGGTATTGTAACAGCGATGTAAGATGTCAGAGGGGTAGTAGCTTGGGGGGTGGGTTATCACTTTATGAGGGGTTTAAATATCTAGTACAATGCTTTGTACACCAGAAACTTATAAAAAGCTAAATAAATAAATAAAAACTTCAGACCTTGTCTCAAAATTCAAGTCAAACCCAGAGTCCCTTTCAGAGAAGAGGGGCTCAATACAAGCCAGACTCACTTATTAACCAAAAACAGATTTTTTTTTAAAGCTAGATGGAAACACTCAGCAGAGTGGGGAAGGGAAATACACGTCTCAAAATCTAACATATATATCGTGTGACCCTTGAGAGAGTCTGCTCACCTTTCTTTCTTCATCCCATTTTTCTCCTCTACAAAAGGTAATAATCCCAATCTCATAAAGTGGAAAAATTAAGTCAGTGATTTGAGCCAGGAAAAGGCACAAGCTCCATCTAAACTACATGTGACAATGAGAGCTATGAGTAGAGAGAGCAGGAACTATGCGGAGCCTACAGACCACGTAACAGTTAGTCTCATAATAAGGTCAATAAGATCTTCATATAAGCAAAGGGCTAAATCATTGTTTCCCCAAGTTTACCCCCTAGGGACCCAAGTCAAAGAGATTGTCTCTCAAAAAAGAAAAATTCTGTAGTCGAGAGAATGATGGAAACACTATAATAGATGCACATCAGAATGATTCCCAGCACGCCTTAATATGTTAAAGTCCCAGAAATCTTGTAGTGAAATCATCTCTGATTTTGAAGCAACTTTCCTGGACTTCTTTGACCATAGAACCCCTTTTGTCAGAAACTATCTAAAGCAGTTTCTGGCTTAATTTAAGTTAGTATTAACAATACATCTTTTATTTCCCTAAACCTGTGATTGTTATCTTTATTTTTGCATTGGTCCTTTGGAATCCACAGTTTATTCAGTTTAAAGTAATTCTAGAGTTTCGGTATTTTCTCCCCATTATTAAATGAAGATTCACTTTGACATTTATCACTCCCTATTTAAATCTTTTGAGAAGTGTTTTCCTTTACCCTACTGCCTTTTTAATCTCTTACATTTTCATCTGGACTTCATATTTGAAACATCTTCTCAAGGACTTTTATAGAATTCTCTTTTGTAACACTAGAGTATTTAGAAGAAATATTTCCTTCTTTCTATGAGCTTATTTTGCTAACATCATCTGACAGAACTTTACCTTTGCATTTGATGAAGCCTCCTTCAAGGTGTGTTGACATATCAGTTGATGGTCTAGCAACTCTATTAAAGATTTGTAGCTGTTAAAGTGGTGCTTTTCTAAAAATGTATACACCACTTCAAAAATCAATCCAGAGTGTTCTACAGTTCAACCCTCACACCTATGCAGTAATATCAGTTTCATTGTCAAAAATGAAGTAACTGGAAATTGTTTGACCAGAATATACCATTCCCCAGCCAGACTGGAATACCAAGATGTTACTTCACTGTCCAAAGTTGTCAGTTTTCTGCTCTGCCCAGACCTGGAGCTCTCAATTGTTTTATACTCATGCTCACACCCTCCTCTATGATTATTTGAAATATTGAAAGAATTAAGTGATGCAACTAAAAGCAAATTTAAATCATCATAATGTTAAACATGTCTATTTTGAACAATACTTTTTGTGCTTCTCCTGGAAAACAAAACAAAACAAAAAATCAACCTTTGGACTCAAGCAGGAGGCATAGAGCTAGGAAAGGGAGATTAGTTAACAATAACAAACCTAGATTATCTATAATAGCTTTTAATTGGTGTTAGTGCCTTCCTTTCTGGTACTACTTCCTGTAATTTCTCTTCACATTTATCATTAATTCATTCTTTGGAGTTGTAAGGACCATTATTTATGTTCTTGTATACTTCATAAATTTGAGGAATTGTATACAAATAAAAAAAGAAATGAAGCAAGTTCTTTGAATATCTGCTAATTACTACTCCATCTAGATCAATCTGCATTTTTTAAACTGGTAATGTAAAACACTGGATATTAAAATATATATTCCATAACAATGTTCAGTGGCCAAATGACCTGGGTTAAATAGAGTCAAACAGATTTATTATCTTATAACCTCTCAGGTTATTCAATATGCTAATGTTCATGATGACTCTCTAAGAAGAGCAGATAATGTACAATATTTCCTGATTGTTTGACCTATGGGAACCTTTCATTTTATCATAATAGTGACATATACATTGACAATTAAGTTCACGAACTTATTGCAACGATGTTGTTAACCTTTTTTTGGATATCAGAGGGATTGTTCATTATGAATTTGTACCAACTGGACAAACAGTAAACCAAGTTTACTATTTGGAAATGCTGAAAAAGGCTGCGTGAAAAAGTTAGATGACCTGAACTTTTGGCCAACAATTCATGGCTCTTGCATCACGACAATGCACCAGCTCACACGGCCCTGTCTGTGAGGGAGTTTTTACCCAGTCAACAAATAACTATATTGGAACACCCTCCCTACTCACCTGATCTGGCCCCCAATGACTTCTTTCTTTACCCAAAGATAAATGAAATATTGAAAGGACGACATTTGGATGACATTCAGGACATCAAGGTAATAACGATGACAGCCCTGATGGCCATTCCAGAAAAAGAGTTCCAAAATTGTTTTGAAGGGTGGACTAGGCACTGGCGTTGGTACATAGCTTCCCAAGGGGAGTACTTCGAAGGTGACCGTAGTGATATTCAACAGTGAGCTGTGTAGCACTTTTTCTAGGATGAGTTCATGACCTTAGTTGTTGGACCTTCGTGTGCCAGAAATGAGTCCAGTGGGAAAGTGACCCAAGCCAGGAACAATGCCTTCAAGGAACTGTGGGCTAAGTCAGCCCTTCAGAGTGATTACTCCAGGTACAGGGAAAGTTAAAATCTCTATAGAAACTTATGTTATCCTGCCCCACAAAAGAGGTAGCAGCTAAAAATCACATTAAGATATTTTCCAAATGTGTCAAAATATACTGAAACGAGCCATTGAATTTATCATTTAGTGATTTTAAACTTTTAAACAGTAGAGAAAGTAAAGCAAATTGGAAGTTTCCCAGATTAAATTAAATTTAGAATGATAATATTACTTATAAGGAAAATACAAAAATCATTTGATTATAATTTTTAACAAAATATATCCTTCAGTATACAAAATTTGATCTTGAAATAATTGTTCCAGTTAGGATTCTTGCATTAAAAAAAAAAAACCCACCCCCAAACTTAGTGGCATAAACAAGCATTTTCATTATGCTCACAGAGACTGTGGGTCCTGAATTCAAACAGAGTATAGTTTGTTTCTGCTCTTTGATATTTTGGGCCTTAGCTGGGGTTGACTCAAATAGCTGGAGCTAGAACAGCTGGCTGGGTATCCACTTCCAAGAAGGCATCTTCACGTACAGTGTGGAGGACTGGAAAGCTGGCCCCAGATGAGATGATTATCTGTGCACATCTACTCATGGCCTCTCCAGCCTAGGGGCTTTAGCAGTCGTATTTCTCACATCACTGTTTCAACAAGCAAGTCAGAACACCCATAGCCTTTTATGATCTGGTCTCAAAAGTCACAAAGTGTCGCTTCTGACATATTGCCTCGGTTTCAGCCCTCACAAGCTCACCCAGATACAAGGAGAGTGGGCATAGACTTGTATCTCAGTGGGAGAATTGTTAAAGAGTTCATTTAGACTGCCACAGAAACACTTTACAACAAGTTCCTAGCATTTGTTTCTAGATTTCACCTCTCAGATCCATCCAAGATAAAATACAGTGGCATGATTTGGGACAAGTTGGAATATAAACTCTCAGAAAAAACTGACAGCGCTTGTAAGAAACAAGTGTGAGTGCTGCTGAGGGGATTGCTATCTTCATTTCTGCAGAAAAAAGAAAAATAAACAAATACAAAACATGGGACTTGGTTGAAAAATGAAAAAGAGACCTTATAATTTGTAAAATATGATCAAAGTTTTCTCTGTTATTGACACTTTTCAGGCTAGTTGTCTCTAGATATTAGTAAAAAAACATATGCTTATGGATTGGAAATTGATATCTGGGTGTAACAAACTAATCCTTCATGAGATATGAATAAATCAACTCTCCAGTGGATACATGCATTCAAGCACGTGTTTCAGAGATTTGTCCTCTAAAAAGAGGTAACTTGCTAATGACCAAATATTAAGCTTTATTTGTATACCAGTTACACATTTCCAAAGGTATGTGACAATTAAGAATTGTGCCAAAGCACACAGAGGACAGGAAATGTTATATGCCTTTAATTTATCTAAGCCAAATTACATTTAGGTCCCAGTCTCCACTGGCCAAGTTTGGTGAAAAGTCAACATCTATAATTGCTTTGTGTTTCATTACTACATTCTACTCCCCTGCACTTCTCCTTTTCTCTGTTGCACTGTTTCTTCCCCAGTTGTCCCATTCTTCTCACACTCTCGTTCATTTTATATAGTACTAAGACCTCAGGACTTACAAAGTCCAAGGAAAACAGGCAAAGTTCTCAACCAGGAGTCACTCAGGGTCATTAGCTAAAGCATTCTTTGTTCTGTTAACATCGCTCATTCAGAGGTCACCAATGCTGCTACTGGCTCCGTTCCATGCCTGTCAAACTTGCCTCTATGGACTTCCATCTTATCTGTCAAGTTAGTGTTGGGGCTTATTGCCCAACCTCTTGGGGCACTTCCAGAAAGGTGTAAACCTTTCTCTGGGGCAAAGAGGACTGGAACACAAAGGACCTTTCTGTCCAGAAAATGTGTAAAATTATTACTTTTTATTCTGTTGTTGGTAAATCTATTGCAGCAAAAAACCTAAGGACAAGATAATATAATTATTGATTTATCTCCCTGCCACAAATGATAACTGCACTTCCAGAAAAGAACTACTTTGTTAAAAAGGGACATGAAAGCCCATGAATCTTGAATACCTATTAGCTGCACAAACATGAGAGAAAATATTTAAATGGCCTTAGTAATAAAAAAATGAAAAGGCATTTCTGTTTAGTTATACATCTAACATACCTGATATCAATCATTTTACTCTAACTGTGCTGCCATTTTTAAACTACTTGGTATTCATTGAAATTTATCCTATCATAATACATTCATATGACATTTGGAGATTATAGCCTGAATATATATTGTCATCCAATTTCTCTATCTTTTAGGATCAATTACTTACCAATATGGACTGTGAATTTTTTCCTAATTTGAAAACTCTGCTGAAACAATAGATTTTCATAATCGATATGAAGCACGTAGAAGTAATCCTAGCTTCTTCTTTTTAAATCAGCGTCTCAGTATCAGAGATCGCCATTGTTATCAACATGTTGCTTCAATCTATCTTCAATCTATACCACCAACGGAGGAATAGCAACCATAATTTACAGTTCAGTAGTCAATCTGCCTTTTCTATTTATTTTGTGAATAAAACATTTAGGTGTAATTCTTGGCCGATCATATTAAAAAATGGTGTCATTATTGGTAGAAAAATAATAACACTGCGTTTAAATATGATTTTTCAGTTGAGAGCCTTATTCTGCAGGAAGTTAAAATCATTCTAATCAAAGGAATAACAAAGTTAAGTGTTTTGCCCAACGCACTGAGCTATTAAGATAATAAAAAAACTTTTTGCCTAGTTTCCAATCTTTATGTCCACTGTCAGCCCCCCTCCTGAGTATTATTCATAAATGAAAAAACTGTATATTTGAACTACATCTACCAAAATAAGGTTCCCAGACAAATGGACTTGTGGAACATTATTGCTCAAAAATTCTTTGGAGGTTTTGAAACTTGGTCGCATGTTAGAATCACCTGGGAGCTCTAAAAAATGCTGTTGCCTGGGTCACACCCCAGAGATTCTAATTTAATTGGTATAGAGTAAGGCCTAAGCATCAGGATTTTACCTCCCCAGGTAATTCTAACACAGCCAGAATTGAGAGCCACTATTCTAAAACCTTGTTTTACAGATAAAGCAATTAACCCTATAAGTGACACATGCAAATGTGATGTTAGAACTAAAGCTAAAACTTAAGTCTTCGGAATTTCACTTAATAACTCATTCCACTAACCCAAGGGTTTTCAAATGTCTTTTCCCCAGGCCTAAGGTTCATTGGAGGTACTACAGAAATCGTGGAAATGATGAGGATGAAAGAGCAAACAGAGTTCTAGACTCACTTACCCCTCAACAAGAGAAGCTTTAATTTTTTTATATGCTGGAGTGCTTTGCAAGATTTCCCCCCCTAGGAAAAAAAGAAAACAACAAAGGGAAAAACTGTTTATCTGGCGGAAATAGAAAGAAATTCAAACTATTGCAAATAGACCTTATATATAGCAAGTGATCCCTTCTAAAAAAAAAAAAAAAAAAAAGAAAGAAAAACAAACAAAAGAAAAGACTGCTTGCTTCAGGGGCACATATACAAAAATTGAAATGATACAAAGAAGATTAGCATGGCCCTTGTGCAAGGATGAGATGCAAATTTGTGAAGTGCTCTATTAAAAAAAAAAAAAAAAAAAAAACGAAAAAAATATTTTTTATCCCCGAGGCCAGTGGATAAAGTTATGTATGTTAAAATATAAATCTGGGAATCTGATCAGTTTAAATCTAAGACAATAAAGAGTCCTCAGGGCCAGAAAGTAACTGGTTTTAGCATCCCAGTCTGTATTTTATAATTCTTAAGAAAGACTGTGTCCTTCGATGGTCTGAGGTAGATTGAGAATGCCCCTGAGGAACCCAGTTTTGAGAAAGAAAGAGGGCTTTTCATTAAACAAATAAGAAAGGGAAATTAGACAGAGGAGAAGATAGGAGAGGAGGCCAGAAAACACTGTAGGAACAAGGGCAGGAAAGCTGGATAGAGAATGCTAAGACAGGAACTCTGGCTACTGGAAGAAACTAGACTTTTGCTTACTTTATATTCTAAATAAGAAAAGCATACAGTCTGAGAAGAGAAAGTGGAGAACAGCTGTTTCATCATCATAATCTTTGTCTGGAAAACCTCCATCCGTTTCAGCTTTGGAGCAGGCTGGATCAATGAGAGATTTCAGCCATATTGCTAAAAGAGGCTAATCATCAGCAATGATATCAGCTAAGACTCAATCTGCATCTATCAAAATCTTGCGGGTTGGTACCTAATATTTGTCTCTGGTTTTATTCAATCACATCTTTCTTCTTTAGAATTTCCAGCAGTCATCTATTCTTTTATTCTTATTTTGATAGGATTATATTATTTACCATTACTACATAAAATCTGAAATAGAATCCTCATTGATATATTTTTGTTATTAATGAGTAAAGATAATATATATTTATCATAAGAATAGGTATCATACATTGATCTCTTACCATATGCCAAAAACATGAATGTCACCTGTAAATATTGTCTGTAATCCTCACAAAAACACTATGAAGTTAAAGTTGTTACCTTCTTTCTACTCATGGGGAAACTGGGGCTCAACAAGGTTATTTTGCCAATGGGCACACAACTTTAATCCATTTTTGTTAAGATTTCCTGCGTTCTTTCCACTACTCCACCATGCTGTGTCATTCTCTCCATTGACTCCTGAATGAAGTAGAAAAGCCCCCCATGAAATATGTAGGGCAGCAGTATTAAGCATGTTTGAAGCTACTTTCCCCCACCCCACTAATGGGACTCCATTTTCCTTTGTACCCAGAGACCCTCAGGAAACTACTACTTTACCATCAGTTGTAGATTAAAGTTAAAAAAAAAAAAGTAATTATAAAATGCATTCCAAGACAGAGAAGGAAATTTATTCCTATATGAGTCTTTACAAAATTTCATCAAATTTTATGAGTTTAAACATTGGATACTAATGAATTGAGAAGTTTAACTCCATCTAACTATATAATACTTAATCTCCTGCATAACTACCTTATAGCAGACAATTAAACATACTTATTTTGGAAAATTCTTTTTTTTTCTTTTCTCCTGCAGAATATCCAGTAAAAATCCAACATTGTCATTACACTCCAATTTTAAAATGCTAAAATATTTATTAAAATTCATTAAAATATAATATGGAGGTCCTTTCATTCTCCTATTTACCAAGGATGCATGTCTTAACTCATCTCCTCTAAAGTAAATCTACCATTATATAAATCTAACCCATGTGACACTAAAATAAGGTTTCAGTGGATCATTTTATACTTTAAACCATGTATGTGGGGTTTTCTTGACAGTTGATATTGACTTGCAATATAATATTCAGCTTTGAAGGGTGATTTCACTTCCAATTCTCTCTTCTTCAATATTTAAATAATGTTCCAATCACCTCTGCTTGCTGAAATAAAAATAGCTAAAAGTTACTGAGTACTTAATATATCCTAGCTATTTCAATTATTTTAAGTAGAAAAATCTTGATTAACCCTCATGACAAATATATAAAGGACATACAAATATTACCCCCATTTTACAGATAAGGAAACTGAGTTTAAGTAATGTACCCAAGGTCACTCAGTTAACAAGTGTAGAGCATCAATTCAAATCCAAGTAGTCTTCTAACTCTAGAGCCTGTGATGACTTGGCTACTCTTCAGCATACAACTTTCACTCCTGTTATCCCCTTGTCTTACTCTGCCTTAATTACTGTTATACCTCAATGGTTGCACAAAATCAAAAACTAGGGAACGGAGTCTCTGTCTCTTTTATTCCTTCTATTACCTAAGATAAGGCCCTGCACAAAATAGGAGCCCAACAACCTGAACTAAATTACAAAATTAAATTGAACTAGATTAATCATTGATTCATTCCATAAACATTTACTAAGCACCTCTATGTGCCAGTCACTGTGATAGAGTAAAAAGTAATGAGCAATATAGCGAAGTCCCTTCCTTGTCCTCCTAAAATGAATATTCTAATTTGGTGACATTATAATTTAAAAAAAGAAAAGAAAACTTCTAAATAGCCAGTAATTTAGTTGGGACACTTTTAGTTGTCAGCGAAAAAAATTCAACCAAAACGAGCTTAAATTAAAAGGTAACTTTATAGTATTCAGGAGAGGGTCCAAGATGGCAGATTAGATCAACGTTATGACTACTGCATCCCAGGATCACACCAAAATTACAAATAAATTATAGAACATTCAACTTCAAGAATCATCTAAAGACTAGCTGAACAGAACCCCTATAACTAAGGATATAAAGAAGAGGCCACATCGACACTGGTAGGAGGGGCAGAAACATGATACGGGCTGACCCCAAACACACATATAGTGATTGAACACTAGGAGCGACACCTCAATGGCAGACGACCCCCCAGAAGAGGGAGGGGTGCCAGCCCCACACTGGGCTCTCCAGCCCAGGAGATCTGTGCCAGGAAAAGGAGTTCCCACAACATCTGGCAGTGAAAATCAGTGAGGACTCTGCCCATCTCAGTGAGATGGAAGGTCGCTGGAAACCCAGATGTTCTCTTAAAGGGCCCACACACAGATTCACTCACTTGCAAACACTCACCTAGTCTCTGGTAGTGGGGCAGCAATTCAAGAAGCACCAGAGACATACAGGGAAATACTGAGTTGTGAGGCTTTGGGGAGAGAGCTAGAGGGATAGAAGCCATTATCCCTGTGTCAAGCCTGACTCACATATAGCCTGCAGGAGGGCACCATCTTTTCTATGTTGAACTCTCCTCCAAAGGACCAAATCTGAGACTGCATTGGTCTGGTAAAATACGCATGTGCACACCACCTTGGTGACGCCTTACATCCCTGCCCAGCGAAGCTAGTACTACATCGCCTGGGGATCATTTTCGGCTACTGAGTGGCCAGCCCTACCCCATAAGCTGCAGAACTCCTTTTCCTAGCACAGTAGCAGACAGCCTGCAGCAGCCTGGCAAACTTTTGAACAGTGAGCCACAACCTGCACTGCAGCCTCTCTTGGGTGACTCTTGGAGACCTGCAGGCCTAAAGTGACAAGTGACTAGCTGTGGTGTTCTCGGGGAATTTTGGGGAAGTGGTCATGACCACGGCACCAGTGCGAGAACCAAAACTGCTTTATCTTTGTAAAAATCACTGTCCACACCCAGTAGCTCCCTGGAAGCCTGCCCTGCCCACCTTGAGCTGCATTGCTGGGGGCACTCTTGGTGCCTGGATAGCCAGCTCCACTCCATAAGCTGCAGAAGCCTTTTGTAGCAGCAGAGAGTCTGGGGCTGCCCACGAAACTTTTGGTGGTGGCAAGTGAGCCACAACTTGCATCAAAGCCTCTCTTGGGCAGCTCTTGGGATCTGTGATCCTGAAGCAAGAGGCTGGCTGCGGTGTTCTTAGGGCATTTTGCAAAATGGTCACAGGTCAGGCACTGGCACAAAAACTGAATCTGCATTAACCTTGTAAAACCACCAGCTGTGTCTCATGACTCACTGGGACCCCAACCCACCCAGTTAGTGCTGCATTGCCGAAGGCACTCTGTGCACTGGGTCAACAGGCCAGCCCATTCACCTGAGGAACCTCTTTCAATGGCTGAGCCTTATGAGCACCCGACAGGTGGCAATAGACTTAGGGGGTATTAAGCCTTTTGCTAAGCTGCCCCAGGCCCAATACTGGTGGCAGCCAGCCTTGGTTCACAGCAAGGCCATCCCCACATGACTCCAGGTCCAGCACAGGCAGCTGCCAACCACATATAGCTTTGTGGTTCCTACCAGGGAGCCCTGGGTCTGTCACAGGCAAACCTGAAATTGGCCTGCATGGGAGCCCCTCTCAAGAGATACCAGAAACAATATACCCAGAGGCCAGCTTCAGACTATACCAGAGAACTACCTGGTTAGCTCCACAAACGGCACATCCAAAAGGGGTGGGGGGGGGGTGAAGGGAGGGTCTCAACAAGCACAAGAGCATGCAGGGGTGAATCCCCTCTGAGGGATCAACCCCCATACAGCGGCTCATACACTGTTGGCATGGCCAATCCTCACCGTCAGTCAGCTGGGGAGTCAATCCCACCTACTCACATACCAAAGCAAGAAAGTTTCAACTACAACAAGAGAACAGACATAACGCACTCAAGAGACACTCCTGAAACACACACCACACAGGACACATACTACATAAGCCATCCAGCAAAGACTGAAAGACATAAGAGATCAATCTAATATGAAAGCAAACACAGAGATACAGCTAGAATGAGGAAACAAAGAAACATGTCCTAAATAAAAGAATAGGTGAAACCTCTAGAAATACAACTAAATAAAATGGATGCAACCAATATACCAGAGACAGAGAGCTTAAAACACTAGTTATAAGAATGCTTAAGAAATTTAGTGAGAATTTCAAAAAAGAGATAGTAAGTATAAAGAAGGACATAGACATCATAAAAAAAAACAAGTCAAAAATAAAGAATACAATAACTGAAATGAAGAATACACTAGAAGGAATTAACAGCAGATTAGATAAAGCAGAGGACCAAATCAGCAATTTAGAAGATAAGGTAGCAGAAAACACCCAACTGGAACAATAAAAAGAAAATTATTTTAAAAAAGTTTAAGGGACCTGTGAGAAAACATCAAATGTAAAAACATTCACATCATAGGAGTACCAAAAGGAGAAGAAAGGGAGCAAGAAATTGAGAATCTATTTGAAGAAATAATGACAGAAAACTTCCCTAATCTGGCAAAGAAAACAGGCCTACAGACCCAAGAAGCACAGAGAGTCCCAAACAAGATGAAGCCAAACAGGCCCACAATAAGACACATCATAATTAAAATGGCAAAGGTTAAAGACAAAGAGAAAGTACAAAAAGCAGCAAGAGAAAGACAACTGGTTATTTAAAAGGGAGCTCCCATAAGACTATCTGCTGATTTCTCAACAGAAACTTTGCAGGCCAGAAGGGAGTGGCAGGAAATATTCAAAGTGATGAAAAACAAGGGCCTACTACTAAGACTATTCTACCAGCAAGGCTATCATTTAAAGTTGAAGAAGCGATAAAGAGCTTCCCAGACAAGAAAAAAGCTAAAGGAATTCATTACCACCAAGCCAGAATTACAAGAAAACTTAAAAGGACCTCTTTAAGCAGAGGAAAGGAGAAAACAAACAAATGAAGATCAAAAATATGAAACATGAATAATAAAATGGCCATAACTATGTACCTATAAATAATCACTTTAAATGCAAATGGATTAAATGTTCCCCTCAAAAGACATAGGTTAGCTGAATGGATAAAAAAACAAGACCCACGCATATGCTATCTACAAGAGTCCCACCTCAGATTGAAAGACACACATAGAATGAAAGTAAAGGGATGGAAAAAGATATTCACGCAAATAGAAATGAGGAAAACCTGAGGTAGCGATACTTATATCAGACAACATAGATTTTAAATGAAGACTATAATAAGAGACAAAGAAGGACACTACATAATGATGAAAGGATTAATTCAACAAGAGAACATAAACCTAGTAAACATCTATGCACCCAACATAGGAGTACCTAAATATATAAAACAAATATTGACCAATATAAAGACAGAGATCGACAGTAACACAATCATAGTAGGGAATTTTAACACCCCACTGATACCCATGAACAGATCTTCCAGACAGAATATCAACATGGAAACAGCAGCCTTAAATAACAACTAAACCAGGTGGATTTAATTGATACTTTTAGAGCATTTCACTCCAAAGCAGCAGAATGTACATTCTCTTTAAGTGCACTTTAAACATTTTTCCAGGCTAGAACATATGTTAGGCTATAAAACAAGTGTCAATAAATTTAAGAAGACTGAAATTATATCAAGCGTCTTCTCTGACCACAATGTTATGAAACTAAAAATCAATGACAAGAAAAAAACTGAAAAACATACAAACACATGGAGGCTAAATAACATGCTAATAAATAATATCTGGGTCAACAATGAGATCAAGGAAGAAATCAAAAGATACCTTGAGACTAACAAAAGTGAAAACACAATGACCCAAAATCTATGGGACACAGTGAAAGCAATCCTATGAGAGAATGCAGGCCTACCTCAAGAAACAAGAAAAATCTCAAATATACAGTCTAACTTAACATCTAAGGGAACTGGAAAAAGAACAGCAAACAAAGCCTAAAGTGAGTACAAGGAAGGAAATAATATAGATCACAGCAGAAATAAACAAAATAGAGGCTAAAAAGAAAAAAAAAATGAAACTGAGAGATTTTTTTTGAAACGATAAACAAAATTGTCAAAACTTTAACCAGACTCATCAAGAGAAAAAGAGAGAAGACTCAAATAAATAAAATCAGAAATGAAAGATGAGAAGTGACAACAAACACCACAGAAATACAAAATATTTTGAGAAAACACTACTAGCAATCAAATTAAAAACGAGCAGAGGACCTGTATAGACATTTCTCTAAAGGGGACATACAGATGGCCAATACACACATGAAAAGATGCTCAATGTCACTAATCATCAGAGAACTGCAAATAAAAACCACAATGAGATATCACCTCACACCTGTCAGAATGGCTATCATCAATAAATCAACAAACAAGTGTTGGTGAGGATGTGGAGAAAAGGGAACGCTCGTGAACTGTTGGTAGGATTGCAAATTGGTGCAGCCACTATGGAAAGCAGTATGGAGGTTCCTCAAATAAAACAATAAAAATAGAACCTTATGACCCTGCAATGCTACTGCTGGATATTTATCCAAGATATCCAAAACTCAAATTCGAAAAGATATATGCACCCCTATGTTTACTGCAATGCTATCTTGCAATAGCCAAGATATAGAAACAACCAAAATGTCTATCAGTGACGACTGGATAAAGACATTGTGGTGCATTTATACAATGGAGTATTACTCTGCCATAAGAAAGAATGAAATCTTACTATTTACAACAACATGGATGGAAATACATGATCTTATGCTAAGTGAAACAAGTCAGACTGAGAAAGACAAATACCATATGATCTCATTTATATGTGGAATCTAAAGAACAGAACAAACAAAACAGAAATAGACTCACAGATACAGAGAACAAACTGATGGTTGCTAGATGAGAGGAGAGGTTAGAGAGAGGGTAAGCAAGGTGAAGGGATTAAGAATTACAGATTGGTAGTCACAAAACATTCATGGGGATGTAAAATACAGCATGGGGAATATAGTTAATAATATTGTAAAAACTACATGTAATGTCAGATGGGTACTAGACTTATCAGGGGATCTCTTCATAAATTATATAAATGCCGAACCATTGCACTGTACACCTGAAACTAATATAAAATACTATTGAATGTCAACTATAATATATATATTCACAGGATGTAAAGTACAGCATAGGGAATATAGTCAATGGCATTGGAATACTATGTATGGTGTCAGACAAGTAATAAACTATTGGGGGTTATCACTTTGTGAGGGGTGTAAATTACTGATCATTATGATGGTTTGTATACCTGAAACTAATAATAATAAAAGACAAGAAATAACGGTAACTTCATGACTTATATCCCTGAGAAGTCTAAGAGGTGACTGACTTCAGACACAATTAGATCTAAGGCTTCAAAAATGCCATTAGAAAATTATCTCTCTCTTTTACTTCTGCTTTCCTCATTCTGTTTTGTCATTAGGCAAAGATCTGTCCATGTGATGGCAACAAGAGGGCCCAGCAGCTCTAGTTTATATAATTCCTAGCAATTAAAGGGTGAACTAGTAATTTTTTCTGAAAATTCCAGCAAACATTTTTGGCAGAGCTCTCATTGGCCATGCTTGGGTTACAAAACAATCTCTAAACCAATTTAAAATGGCCAAATTAGCTAGCCATTCCTTGGTAATGTGCTCATAGCTCATCCCTATGATGGGGGGTGGTTTCCTAGAATATTGGGGAAGGTGGAAGCTGGCCAATAAACCACATACCTATTACTATGAAGGAAATAAAAGTGTTCACAAGAAACAGTTCTACATCCATATCCTTCAAAAAATAACTTCCCCTCATAAAATGATTACCACCACCAAGAAATGTTGTTTTTAAATCTTTGGTTGGATCATTGTATTACATTAGTAACTTTACAATGTTTGTCCATTATATTCCACCTGTTCATTAAAAAAGAGAGAGAGACCATCCCACCAACAAACCAGCAGATTAATTGCCAGGATCTGAACTGATACATATGCATTAAAATGGCTGCATTTGAGACACATTTTATGTTAAAAAGCCCAAATTTGAAAAAATGTTTTATTGCTTCTCCTAGATTATTAGAATTACAATCTTGTCAACCCATACCATGCCCATAGAAATCCTTTTCTGAGCTCAGTGTAAACAGTTTTTATTTGTGTAGTATTGGCTGATCTCAAAAATGCTTGACAAAGACTATCACAAAATAGTTCATAAAAAGTGAATTCAAAAGTTACACTGATTCACATATTAAATTTCTGAAAAACAAAATTGTACAAAATGCAACCATAATGTATAAAGCACACTGGGTGACTGAAATTAATAATAAGCACAGGGAATGGGGAGCAAACAGAAGTAAATGAAGTACTCATTAACTCCTTTCACTTTGGGAACTGAACATATAAGTAGTGAAAAACAACCACCTAGTTAATTAAGGGAACATGGGGAGCAATCTAAGTTAAAAACAAAAAATGAATAAGAAATCAAGGTAGCCAAAAGGAGTAAGTAAAAATAAAGAAATAAGTAAAAACAAAGAAAGTAGCACACAAACTGAAAGAATGATGAGAGAATTCTTAGGGGACAATGAAGGAAAGTGGGCTTTCACAAAATATAGGGACAGATTTTCAGCTACAATAAAAAAAACTCGGAGACATCATCAAAATGGCAGCGTGAGGTGAGCCTCTGTAAAGCTCCCCTGGAATTTACAACTAATCGAACAACAATAACTCCACAAAGGACTCCCTGCACAGCAGACAGGCAAGACGAAGAGGCCCACTACTGAATTCACCTAAAGGTGGGCGAATCGCACGAGCAGGGGAAGACGGAAGGGAGAAGTGCAGACACAGAGCTGCGCAGGCGCAGGACGCAGACCTAGCTCAGTGCACCGAGCTCACTGCTTCCTGGAACGACCGCAGCTGCGGGAGAGGGAAGAACTCGGACTGCTAGGGCTCCGCTTATGGCCCACAGGGCTGAGGGGGCAGCATATAACACGGCTGAACACAACACTCACAGCAGAGACCTCGGAGAAAAGACTGAGGGAAGAAGGCTGAAAACGGTGGTTTAAGCCCTCACTGCCAAGCAGAGAACAGAAGCCTTAGGCACTGAGACTAGCCGCCCCCTCCCTACCCTCCCAGAGCTCGCCCCGCCCCCACCTACCCGGTGCTAGAAACGGAACAGTAGCAGTGTCAGATCAAAAGAACAGAATATTTGCTGTTCTGAGAACTGTGGACCGCAGACACAGATTCACAGCACAAGTAGTTCCAGCAAAGGGGAGGGAGCTATGGAAGCAGGACCAGCTGTGGGGGTGGTCGCCGCCATTGCTCTGGGCCACCTCTCACAACTCACCCCGCCCCTGGCCCCACCTATCTGGGCGGATCCCTGCAGGAGTAAACAGAACTGCTGAAACATACGGCCTCTGAATCTGCTGCAGGAAGAGCTTTGGAACTTCAAAACCTCTCCGCATACGCACACGGACACTGCGCCCTGTGACCCAGGCGAACTATTAACAGAGGAGAAGCTGGTCTCCCAGGGAATCTTCCCATTGTGTAAGAAGCTGGAATAGTGCACAGAAAACATAGCACTACCGTGTGAGAGAGAAAAAAAAGGCTGCAGTCGGAGAGAAAATAAAACATTCTACCAACAAGTACTGGAAAACAAAAGAAAGACCTCTTCCCATCAACCTGTTGAAGAACCCACTCCTGTAGATGTCTAGGAAGAGAAATAATAAATCAGTAATTGCCATGAATAACCAAGGCAACAAGACAGCTCAGAAAGAAAGTGAAAAGTCTCCAGAAAAGGAACTTAAAGATACGGAAATATGTGACTTAAATGACAGAGAATTCAAGATTGCAGTTCTGAAAAAACTCAACAAGATGCAAGAAAACACAGAAAGGCAGTTTAATGAACTCAGAAACACAGTCAAAGAACAACATGAGCATTTTATGAAAGAGATTGAAATTTTTAAAAAGAACCAAATAGAATTTCTGGAGATTAAGAACTCAATAGAAGAAATTAAGAATGAAATAACCAGCTTAGGTAGCAGAGTTGACCAGATGGAGGAAAGAATCAGTGACATCAAAGATAGAAATCTGGAATTGACATGGATGGAAAAAGAAAGAGACTTGAGACTTAAAAGAAATGAAAGAACTCTACAAGAACTTTCTGACTCCATCAGAAAGAGCAATATAAGAATAATGGGCATACCAGAAGGAGAAGAAACAGAGAAGGGAGCAGAGAATATATTCAAACAAATTGTCGATGAGAACTTCCCAAACTTGTGGACAGAACTGGATCCTCGAATCCAAGCAGCAAATAGAACACCTAATTACCTCAATCCCAACAGGCCTTCTCCAAGGCAAATTGTATTGAAGCTGTCAAAAATCAACGACAAAGAAAGAATCCTCAAGGCAGCCAGGGAAAAGAAGATGGTAACCTACAAAGGAAAGCCCATTGGATTATCATCAGATTTTTCAGCAGAAACTCTACAAGCCAGGAGGGAGTGGAACCAAATATTCAAACTATTGAAAGAGAGAAATTATGAGCCAAGAATAATATATCCAGCAAAGATATCCTTTAGATATAAAGGAGGAATAAAGACCTTTCCAGACATACAGAAGCTGAGGGAGTTTTCTAATACGTGACCTGCACTATAAGAAATACTAAAGGAGGCTACTCGACCACCATCAACAGGGACAATTTGTGACAACCAAAACATAAAAAGGGAGAGAGTAAAGGCCTGAACTGGAATATGGGAATGGAGAAAGTAAGTGTGCTGAAGAAAATGGAATACTCTAAATATCAAACTTTCTTTTACATAAACTTAAGGGTAACCACTCAAAAAAAAAAAAATCCAGGACTGAAATATATACTGTAATAAAAGAAGAAACAGAGGGAAACATCATAGAATACCACCACACAGAAATAATAGACAACAACAAAAAGGCAAAGAAACAATGCAGACACAGCCTTACCAGAAAACTAAAGATAGAATGACAGGAAATACTCACATATCAATAATCACCCTAAATGTAAATGGACTGAACTCACCAATAAAAAGGCACAAAGTAGCAGATTGGATCAAAAAATTAAACCCAACCATATGTTCTCCCCAAGAGACACATCTTAGCTACAAGGACAAGCACAGACTCAATGTTAAACGGTGGAAATTGACACTCCAAGCAAATGGTACCCAGAGAAAATCAGGTGTAGCCATAATGATAACAGATGAAACAGACTTCAGGGTGAAAAGAATAACAAGAGACAAAGATGAACATTTCCTAATGGTAAAGGGGACTATACAACAAGAAGACGTAACAGTCATCAATATTTATGCCCCCAAGCAGGGAGCACCAAAATATACCAAGCAACTACTAACAGAACTAAAGGGAGAAATTGACCAAAACACAATTATACTAGGGGACTTAAATACATCATTGACAGCTATGGATAGATCATCCAAACAGAAAATAAATAATGAACTAGCAACCCTAAATGACACATTAGATGAAATGGACATAATTGACATATATAGAGCACTTCATCCTAAAACATCAGACTATACATTCTTTTCTAGTGTACATGGAACATTCTCAAGGATACACCATATATTGGACATAAAATCAGCCTCAGCAAATTTAAGAAGATTGAAATCATACCAAGCATATTCTCTGATCACAAGGCTTTGAAATTGGATATCAACTGCAAAAAGAAAGCAGAACAAAACACAAATATATGGAGATTAAACAACATACTTTTAAAGAATGACTGGGTCAAGGAAGAAATTAGAGGAGAGATCAAAAGATACATAGAAACAAATGACAATGAAAATACATCCTACCAAAATTTTTGGGATGCAGCGAAAGCAGTTTTAAGAGGGAAATTTATATCATTACAGGCCTATCTTAAGAAACAAGAAAGCTCCCAAATAAATAACCTCATGTTACACCTTAAAGAACTAGAAAAAGAAGAACAAGTGAAACCCAAGGTCAGCAGAAGAAAGGAAATAACAAAAATTAGAGCAGAACTAAATGAAATAGAGAACAAAAAGACAATAGAAAAAATTAATGTGACAAAGAGCTGGTTCTTTGAAAAGATTAACAAAATTGACAAACCCTTGGCTAGACTCACTAAGATAAAAAGAGAGAAGACACTAATTAATAAAATCAGAAACAAAAAAGGGGAAGTTATCACGGACACCACAGAAATACAAAGGATCATCCAAGAATACTATGAAGGACTATATACCACCAAATTCAATAACCTGGAAGAAATGGACAAGTTCCTAGAAACATATAGCCTTCCAAGGCTGAACCATGAAGAACTGGAAAATCTAAACAGACCGATCACCAGTAACGAAATTGAATCAGTCATCCAAAACCTTCCCAAAAGCAAAAGTCCGGGACCAGATGGCTTCACTAGTGAATTCTACCAAACCTTCAAAGAGGATCTAATACCAATCCTGCTCAAACTCTTCCATAAAAATTGAAGAAAAGACAATACTCCGTAACTCATTTTATGAGGCCAACATTACACTGATACCAAATCCTGGTAAGGACAGCACAAAAAAAGAAAACTACACACCAATATCTCTGATGAATACAGATGCAAAAATTCTAAACAAAATTCTAGCAAATCGAATACAACAGTGCATTAAAAAGATTATTCATCACAACCAAGTGGGGTTCATCCCCAGGGCACAAAGATGGTTCAACATCCGCAAATCCATCAATGGGATACATCACATAAACAAAATAAAGGACAAAAATCATATGATTATATCAATTGATGCAGAAAAAGCATTTGACAAGCTACAACATCCATTTATGATTAAAACACTTAATAAAATAGGTATAGAAGGAAAATACCTTAACACAATAAAGGCCATATATGACAAGCCCTCAGCTAATCTCATAATTAATGGTGAAAAACTGAAGCCCCTTGCTCTACATTCAGGAACACGACAAGGCTGTGCCCTATCACCTCTGCCTTTCAACATAGTGTGGGAAGACCTTGCCAGAGCAATCAGGCAAGAGAAAGAAATAAAAGGCATCCAAATTGGGAATGAAGAAGTTAAATTATCACTCTTTGCAGATGACATGATGCTATATAGAGAAAACCCTAAAAACTCCACCAAAAAGCTATTAGAAACAATCAATGAATACAGTAAAGTTGCTGGCTACAAAATCAACGTACAAAAGTCCATTGCATTCCTATGTACTAACAATGAAATCTCAGAAAAAGAAATACAAAAAACAATTCCTTTTGCAATTGCAGCAAAAAGAATAAAATACCTAGGAATAAACTTAACCAAGGATGTGAAGGACCTATATGCTGAAAACTATAAGACATTTTTGAAAGAAATTGAAGAAGACACAAAGAAATGGAAAGACATTCTGTGCTCATGGATTGAAAGAATCAACATAGTTAAAATGGCCATATTACCCAAAGCAATATACAGATTTAATGCAATCCCCATCAAAATCCCAATCGCATTTTTTGAAGAAATAGAACAAAAAAATCATCAGATTTGTTTGGAACCACAAAAGACCCCGAATAGCCAAAGCAATCTTAAGGAAAAAGAACAATACTGGAGGTGTCACACTCCCTGACTTTAGCTTGTACTACAGGGCTACAATAATCAAAACAGCATGGTATTGGCAGAAAAACAGACACATAGACCAATGGAATAGAACTGAGAATGCAGAAATGAAACCACATAAATATGGACAGACAATTTTTGACAAAGAAGCAAAAAACATACAATGGAGGAAGACAGCCTCTTCAATAAATGGTGCTGGGAGCACTGGATAGCCACGTGCAAAAGAATGAAACTGGACTGCTATTTGTCACCATGTACCAAAATTAATTCAAAATGGATCAAAGACTTAAGCATAAGACCTGACACAATAAACTGCATAGAATAAAACATAGGTACTAAACTTATGGACCTTGGGTTCAAAGAGCATTTTATGAATTTGACTCCAAAGGCAATGGAAGTAAAAGCTAAAATAAACGAATGGGACTATATGAAACTTAAAAGCTTCTGCACAGCAAAAGAAACCATCAACAAAATAAAGAGGCAACCAACTGAATGGGAGAAGATTTTTGCAAACAGTGCCTCTGATAAGGGGCTAATATCCAAAATATACAAGGAACTCATGCAACTCAACAACGAAAAAACAAATAACCCAATTGAAAAATGGGCAGAGGACCTGAAGAGACATTTCTCCAAAGAGAACATACAAATGGCAAATAGACATATGAAAAAATACTCAACATCACTAATCATCAGAGAAATGCAAATCAAAACCACAATGAGATGTCACCTCACCCCAGTCAGAATGGCTATTACCAACAAGACAAATAGTAACAAGTGTTGGAGAGGCTGTGGAGAAAAAGAACCCTCATACACTGTTGGTGGGAATGCAGACTGGTGCAGCCGTTATGGAAGGCAGTGTGAAGGGTCCTCAAAAAATTACGAATAGAATTACAATATGACCCAGCAATCCCTCTCCTGGGTATCTACCCAAAAAATCTGAAAACATTTATACATAAAGACACGTGTGCTCCAATGTTCATTGCAGCTTTGTTTACGGTGGCCAAGACATGGGAACAACCAAAATGTCCTTCAATAGATGAATGGATAAAGAAGTTGTGGTATATATACACAATGGAATACTATTCGGTGGTAAGAAAAGATGATATAGGAACATTTGTGACAACATGGATGGATCTTGAGAGTATAGTGCTGAGCGAAATAAGTCAGACAGAAAAAGCAGAGAACCATATGATTTCACTGATATGTGGTATATAAACCCAAAAACAACAAAAGAACAAGACAAACAAATGAGAAACAAAAACTCATAGACACAGACATTAGTTTTGTGGTTACCAGAGGGTAAGGGGGGGGGGGGGCTGGGAGATGAGGGTAAGGGGGATCAAATATATGGTGATGGAAGGAGAACTGACTCTGGGTGGTGAACAACAATGGGATTTATAGATGATGTAATACAGAATTGTTCATCTGAAATCTGTGTAATTTTGCTACCAATTGTCACCCCAATAAATTAAAAAGAAAATTACACTGATGGTAACCACTTTGAGCACCTCTTGTAATTGCAGAAGTCAAACGTGACTTGTATTCATCTTTTATTATTGGTATATATTGAGTATTGCAATTTAATACAGTTTTCCTTTCTTAACATGTGTATACATTTTATTGGCACCGTGTGTGTGTGTGTGTGTGTGTGTGTGCGTGTGTGTAATGGAATATTACTCAGCCATAAAAATGAATGAAATCTCACCATCTGCAACAACATGGAAGGAACTAAAGAGTATTATGTTAAGGGAAATAAGTCAAAGAAAGACAAATATCATATGATTTCTCTTATATGTGGAATCTAAAAAAAAAAAGATAAATAAACAGAACAGAAACAAACTCATAGATACAGAGAACATTTGGAGGGTTGACTGATGGGAGGGGGATTGTGGGTATGGATGAATAAGGGGGAGGGATTAAGAAGTACAAATTGGTAGTTACAAAATAGTCATGGGGATGTAGGATACCGCATAATAAATATAGTCAATAATAGTGTAATAACTAAATATGTTGTCAGGTGGGTACTAGATTTATTAGAGTCATCACTTCATAAGTTATATAAATGTCTAACCACTATGTAATACAGCTGCAACTAATATAGTATTGATGTCAACTATAATTGAAAAATAAAAAATTATTTTTAAGAAAGTATAAAAAAGGAAAAATTAAAAAAAAAAAAAAAAGCAACCTGAGACTAAAGTCACACTAAAAAGACGCTCAGCAAAGGGAACCATCAACCAAATGAAGAGGCAGCCTATGGAATGGAAGAAAATATTTCCAAACCAAACAGCTCATAAGAGGTTAATATCTAAAATATATAAAAGACTCATACAAGTCAAAAGCAATGAAGTCAATAATACGGTTTAAAAAATGGGCAGAGGACCTAAATAGACATTTTTCCAAAGAAGACATACAAATGGCCAATAGGTCCGTGAAACCATGCACAGCATAACTATTCATCAGAGATGTGCAAGTCAAACAACCTTGAGATATCACCTCACACTTGTTAGAATGGTGATTACCAAAAAGACAAGAAATAACAAATGCTGGCTAGGATGTGGAGAAAAGGGAACTTTAGTGCACTGTTGCTGGGAATGTAAATTGGTACAGCCACTATGGAAAACAGTAAAGAAGTTCCTCAAAAATTAATTATAGATCTACCAAATGATCAAGCAATCTTACTTCCAAAGAAAACACATCATTATCTGGAAGAGTATTTGTGCTTCCATGTTCATTGCAGCATTATTCATAACAGCCAAGGTATGGGAACAACCTAAGTGTTTGTCAGTGTATGAATGGATCAAGAAAACGCGAGTATGTATGTGTGTGTGTGTGTGTGTGTGTGTGTGTGTGTGTGTATTCAAAAGTGAAACAGAATATTATTTCACCTTTAAAAAAAAGGGAAAGCCTGACATTTGTGACAACATGGATGAACCTGGTGGGGAAAGGTGTACTCATAGATATAGACAATAGAAAAGTGGTTGCCACATACTGTGGGTTGGGGAAATAGGGAGAGGTTGTTAAAAGGTACACATTTTCAGTTACAAGATGAATAAGGTCTGAGGATCTAAGGTGTAACATGGTAACTATTGTTAATAACACTTTATTGTATCACTGAAGAGTGCTAAGAGTAGAATTTAAATGTTCTCGGCAACAAAGGAGGGAAGTAAAAGGTGTTGCATTTGTATTCATTGTAAAAAATTTAGAAAGAACACAAAAATTTGAATACTAAAAATATCACAACCAATAATCCTAACACCCAGAAAACCACTACTATCATTTTCACAATTCTAATGTAATGTTAATAGCTGATAGTACCTTTCATATTCCTATTTTTACTAATTAAACTTTTATCATCAGCCTCACCCTATGTCCTGAAAACCTCTTTGTAAATGTATTTTAAAGTGAATATACCATTCCAGTAAATACTGTTACATAACTATTCCCCTAAATGGGAACATTTGAGTTGTTTTAATTTGGTTAATTTTAAGTAATATTGCAATAATAAATATTACACATACACTTTTTTTTTCTACATGTTGCATTACTTATTTAGGATAAATTCAGAGGAGATGAATTCTCAAGTCATGGTGAATCATATAAACTAAAGACAGAAAACAAATGTTGAATTAGAGAACTTGAATTATTTTTTGGAGATTTCCTCTTCTAGCTATAATTATAACACCCTCAAAGAAGCAACACAAATAATGCTAAAATTAGCAATGGGCCAAAGGCACTGACATATTACAAATTAGTGGTACATTCATGTATAATAGATTGTAATTATTTTTTTTTTTAATTTGATGGTAAGAACCATAAAGGTTGATTATGTTTCCAATAGAATTGGTTTTTGGCTCCTGTATTATTTGGAATAATCTATTTTAAATGCCTGGCATAACACACACCTACACACACACACACACACACACACACACACACACACACACACACACACACACACATTGGCATCTTATTTGAAATGTCCTAGATGGTACAACCACTAGGTTTTTCTAATTGACAAAAAAGGTAATATTTCTCAATCCAAAGATATACTGAAAAGATGTCTCAATGAAAGATAAAGAACAAGGATCTGTTTCTCCAAGCTCCTGTTCTGTCCCTCCCTGCCTCCTTATGATAACAACTATTTTACATAGAAAGTTGTCTATCCACGACTTTTCCTTCTCCTTGAAATCCAGCTGCATTTCAGGTTGCTAATAATGGAAAGATCAATTGCATCATAGGCTTGACTAAATGTCATTTCAAGTGGCACATTTCCAAGGTGGCAAAAGCTATCATATTGACCAAAACAAAAAAAGTTGCTGAAGTTGTTGGAATAAAGGATCGTAGATCTATGTCTGATATTTCCTGTAAAACACCAAATGTGGAGTTCACTTTTAGGCTGTATTCTAGGAACAAATGGATAGGATTTAACAAACCATATTTTAAAACATGTAATAGAACAACATAATTTTAAAAGTATGGTTCTCTTCTGGCAAAATAAATGGAAACTTGAACCAAAATAGAAGTCAAGAAATAAGTACAAATACGTACAAAAATTTAGTATATGATAAAAATGAGACAAAGACTGATAATTCCATAAAATATGTTGTAAAACTGAATAGCCATCTATGAGAAAATAGTTTTATCTATAATCCATACCTCATTCCAGTAAACATTCCAAAATATCAGTATTTATATTTCAAAATGAAACCATAATAGTTCAGAAGAAAATGGGAAAACTCTTTCATAATCCAGGAGTGGAAGCCTTTCTAAGTATGATAATATAGAGAAGCTATGAAAGACAGAAAATTGGACATAATTTTTAGAAATGAAATCTATATGACCAAAAAAAAATACCACACCAAATGTTATATCAAAAAATTATCAGAAAAATAGCAAAGTGAGAAAGTATTTTTAGTTTAATATTATAGACAATGGACTAATTGACCAACATTTCTCTAATATATAAAGAATGCCTGCATCTTGACAAAATGATGTCAAAATAGAAAATATAGGCAAAGAAAATTAATGTATTTTTCACAGACCTGTAAATGCAGATGGCTTCCTAAAATGTGAAAAGATGCTGGTGAAGGAAAAGGAATTGTAATTGTTGACCTTACTTTTAGGACTTATCATTTTTCACAAATAACTAAAAGGTGAGTATTTAGGGATGATAATGTCACCATCCATATTTACAACTTGCAATTTGATGATGTTTGATTAGTCTTCAGGTGAATTTTTCTTCTATCACTGTTTAGTGTACAGAGTGAGTTTATTAGATCACTTGTATTAAATATAACTGAAAAGGAAAAATTAGAAAACTTCCAGAATTGAGGAGGAAGAAACAATATGGCTGGGTTTGGTTTTTGTTTTGTGCTTTTTATTAAGTTGGGTTTCTTTGGGGGAAGTGGACTGTCAACTTTTTAAAAACACATCATTAATAAATTCGGAAACTGACAAAAAGCATAATAATATCAATCACCTGCAATCACATCTGACGATGGTTCAATTGAGCATTTTAATGTAATCCCCCCTCCATTTCCTATATAAATACGAGTCCGTATTTATATATTCTTTTAGTACACACACGCATCATACATAGAGAATATGTTATACACTTTAATATAGCAGAATTTTCTAATCTGCATTTTTCACTGAACATATCATAGTCTGGGAAAAGAGTTTTAAACAGCTTTGAAGGAAATCAAAGGGTATTTTAGTATGTGAGATAGCAGTGCCCAGACCTCAAGTAAGAAGGAAAGGTTGGGGGAAGGAAGCTGAATTTGAGTTCCTTCACAGCCATGTGTATGTGTCTATTGGAGAAACCTGGATTTTCTGTCCTGATGTTTCTTTTGATTCAGAAAGTCTTCGAAAAAAGAAGAAGAAGAAGAAAATAGCACTTCCAGGTACTTTCTCATGTGAAGTGGAGTGACTTACCCCATTGGTGAATTTGAAAACAGCTCTGCTCCTTCAAAGTTCTCTCTGCCTCCATGCAGGAAGCATTCATTCTTTTTGCTCTCTGCCTCACAGTAAGTTATCTGTCCTAGTGGGTAAGACTTATCCCTACCCATGTCTGCCTGTTCTTGAGCAGGTAAACTGAATTCTGGAGTAAAGCATTAAGAAGCACATCAACATGGCAATCTCCAATACAGCTTTAATCTGTAATTCAGTTGCTACTTTGATCTTGAGATGTCTGCCTCTTCTTATTTGACTTGAATTTGCCAGGTGAAGAAAGGGGTAATATGCGTTAACTTTATAAAACCAATCCTTTGTCTGTTAACTGCATGTTTCCTATTCACAAAGCATTTTCATCTCCATTATCTCATTTTATTTTCACAGTAACCCTTAGATGTAGGAACAAATGTAACATTTATTGAGTGAATGCCAACTGTTTGTCAAAAATGTGCCAAGAGATACATGTTTTTTAATCTTAATTAATCCTCACAACATTGAAAAATAGAATTTACTGTTATTTTAAAGATCAGAAAATGGAGTCCCAGAGAGGTGAAATTCCTATGATTTGCCTAAGATAGACAACTGCTAAGTGGCAAGACTAGAAGTTCAAACAGACTGCAAATGCCAGATAATGTTCTCATTCATTTTTATATTCCCAGGTCCTAGACTCATGCTTGGCACAAAGAAGGCATTCAATAAATATAGATGAATAAATGACTCCAAATAAATGCCCTTTCTACTGCATCACGGAGGCAGAAAGGAGATATATTTAAATCCCTAACTCATGGAACCTTCAAGCTATAATCCTATTACAATGAGTGTTTGGGGTGGGTAGATGGCAGGGGGAACCTAAGGCTCATTTCTGGAGATGTTTATGGAAATTCTATGATGTTGTATGTGATACAGCTGAAAACGGAATGTGAGATCTAGTATTTCAGAAGGGCTTTGTCACTACTAAAGTGATGAAATCTTTGAACAATCATTTGCTTGCCCTCACCCACAAGTCTCTCATTTATAAAATAAAAGTGTTAAACAAATTATCTTGAAAGTTGTGAAACCCAAGGCTCAACCTTAAAAAGATCAATGTGTGAAACCCAAGGCTCAACCTTAAAAAGATCAAATGTTGTGCTTTATAAACAACAAAGACTGTATATGGAGGAATTAGAATTTGCCATATTGATAAAGTCCCTATAGTTTTGAATATATATAGTTCTCACATGTCCACAAGTCAACAAGCCCAGAAACTCCAGAGAATAGAAATACAGAAGACATTAGTCTGCAAGTTCCGAACATTCTAATAGGAAGTTATAGCATAGATTCTGTTTGAAAACATGTTGTGCCAAAAGTCATGATTTATAACTTGCAGTTAACACTAAACAGAACTAAGACCAAATAACTAAACTGTTTGCCTAAGGAAAGTAAAAGAAATATATCTACCTTCCAGTTTTCTCTTTCCTTGTGCCTCTTAAACACACACACACACACACACACACACACACACACACACACACACCCCATGAATTATGTTTTGCCACGAACACACACGCCAGACAGGGATCTTATTTTAAAAGATGGGAAAAGGAAATTAAAAGAAGCAGTCATTTTTCTTTTCCACATCTGACAATGCCCCCAGCAACAGGTGATAATAAAGAAAATTTGCAATGATATGCATCCTGTTATCTCTTTGCTGGCCTGAATCTTTCACAGTAAAAAAAAAAAGAAAAAAAAGAAAAAAGCAGGGAATGTCCTCCATTACCAGAAAAAGAGCTTTAAAAATTGTTTTGTTTTACCAGTAATACTTTACTCATATGCTAGCTGATTTTTTAAACATACGGATGTAAGGTTCAAAGTGTACATAATGTACACATCAGAAAATTCTGTTTAGTGGCCTGACATTTGATTTGAGGACATAAAGGAGCTTGAAAATTGATTTATTTGCAACAGATTTAAACCATAATATTCAAGAAAAAATAACCACGATAAGCATTATTTAAGATCATTATTGCCTACATCCAGAGGCATACAAATAATTGTCCATTGTAGACCAATTTTAGCTAAATCATTCCTACAAAGGAGTATTTCTTCCTAAATGAGAGCCAAGTGTTATCTTACCAATATTCAAAAGGAATGGGGTGGTGGGGGAAGGCTCAATGTATTATTGTCAGATTAAGTTTGCTGTATTTATCTTAGAATTATTAAGCAAGTACTTTTACAATAAACTGGGTGGAGAGGTCTATCTAATATTGATATGTAAATGATTATTATTTAGTCTCACAGAACTCTGTAGTCCTTACTCCAGCTTTTGACTCCCTGATGAAAAATCTAACCCTGACAACTGTTATCTAGCATTAATTAATATCAATAAAAGTCTCTTACTTATGCTTTAGCAGCTTCATAGTGATAATCTAACCCAATTTTTTTAATTCCCTTACAAATGTACCATTTACTCTTTAAACCACTTACACATCCATTAACAAAAATTACAGAGTATACGAACAAAAAGAGATGTCAGGTATGATCTTCTAAAGTTCCCTTATTTGACAAAGCATTTTGACAAAGCAAATGATTTATTAAATTCAATAAATAATATTTGCATACTTAGTAAGTAGGTGTTATGCTGGGGATAGGAAGGAAAACAAAATATATGCAGATGCTGTCTTTGTGGAGTTTATACACTTGTCCATGTTCACATATTTTATAAGAACCTGATCCAGGACTGTGACGAGAGTCCCTTCATCATAAGCCCTTTTGAGTATCCAGCATGCCCTTCTGTTCCTTTTGGTCCTCTAAACCACACAGATACTATTATTATATTCCCATTTTACAGATAAAGCAATGGAGGACTAAAAAAATCATATAATAATCAACTCAAAATCATGTACCTATTAGGTTGGTGCAAAACTAATTGCAGTTTAAAAGATTAAAAATAATTGCAAAAAAACGCAATTACTTTTGCACCAACCTAATAATAAGCTTCAAAGCCAGGTTTTATCTCATGATTCCGGATACCTAGTCCAATGCTCTTACTACTATACCAGGAGTGGTAAGTCACACTCTATAAGTAGGCAAACTCACATAATTTGGTAGTGGCTACCTGAACTGCATTGTTAAAGAGGCAATTGTTGGCTATATTGAAGTTTAGAGAGAAAGAATTCCTTAACTGATTAGTGATGCCTGCCATGGACATAAAATGAGGATAATGACAAGTGTGTTCAGTGTTTACCATCTGTGCACAACCATTTTTTTTTTTACCTCAGCAAAAGTGATCCCATTGTCAAATAAACACACTATTATGATATAATTTAAAAGTTACATAATATTTCCCATCTTTGCTTATCCAACAAGCACTATATCTATTATGTGATGCTAGGTATCGGTAACATAAAAATGGGTAAGATTTGGTTGTTGTCCTAAAATAGCTCATAGTGGAAAACACAGAAATCTAAATAGCTAATACAATAAGATAAGCATTGAACTTGAAAACGTAGCTCTAAGTATCCTATATATCATCTTTAGTTTTATAACATGAGAAAAACAAGGTTTGGTATCTTCATATACCAACTACTAAGTGAATGTTTTAATATGACCTATAATTATCATTATAACTATAGTTAAAAATGCATAGTATGAATGTAATACATTCATCAGTGTGTTCTGAGAATTAAAATGTATGTGGCATTTTAAGTATTTAATACAGTGTCTGAAACATAGAGAGTACTCTAATACCAGTTACTATAAATTAACCAACTGCCCCTCCTGAATCTCTACTACAAGTTCCACTAAAATATTCATGAAAGCACAGACAAATATAAAAATTCACAAAACTGAAAGTTGAACTAAGAATCAAACAATTTCAAATTTTGTAATGAATTTAAACTGAATACATAGCTTATGAAACTGGATCAAAAAATATCAATTGATTTTTGCATGAGTGTATTTAGTAAGTTGTAGCTGGCAACAAGTAGTAAAAAATAGATCAATAGACTTTAAAACAAATACTGTAAAAAGAGACAAAGAAAGGCATTATATAATGATAAAGGGATCAATCCAAGAAGAAACCACAGCACTTGGAAACATCTATGCCCCCAACATAGGATCACTTAACTTCATAAAGCAAATATTAACAGGCATAAAGGAAGAGATTGCCAGTATTACAATAATAGTAGGGACTTTAATTCCTCCACTTACATAAGTAAATAGATCATCCAGACGGAGAATCAATAAGGAGATATTGGCCTCAACCTACAAATTAGACCAGATTGACTTAATAGGTAAAAACAGAATATTCCATCCCAAACAGTAGAATACACATTCTTTTCATGTACACATGGACAACCTAGAAATGGATAAATTCCTAGAAATATACAATCTTCCAAGGCTGAATCAGGAAAAAACATGAAATCTGAACAGACCAATTACTAGTAATGAAATTGATTCAGTAATTTAAAAACAAAAACAAAAGTCCAGGAGCAGACAGCTTCACAGGTGATTTCTACCAAACATTTAAGGAAGAATTAATACCTATACTCTTCAAACCAGTCCCAAAAAATAAAGAGGCAGGAATGATTCCAAACTCAGTTTACAAGGTCAGCATCACCACGTTACCAAAACAAGACAATGATACTACAATAAAAGAAAATTACAAGCCAATATCCCTTGATGAACAGAGATACAAAAATCCTCAACAAACTATTAGTGAACCAAATTAAACAATACATTAAAAGGATCATATACCATGATCAAGTGGGATTTATTCCAGGAATGCAAGGGTGGTACAATATCCACAAATTAATTAACATAATATACCACATTAAAAATATGAAGGATAAAAATCACTTGGTCGTCTCAATAGATGCAGAAAAAGCATTTGACAAAATTCAACACCTATTTATGATTTTTTGAAAAAAGGTATTCAACAAAGTGGGTATAGAGGAAACAGAGCTCAACATAATAAAGGCTGTGTGTAACAAACCAACAGCTAACATCTTATTCTACACTGAAAAACTGAAAGCTTTTCCTCTAAAACCAGGAACAAGACAACAATGCCCACTCTCACCACTTATATTCAACATACTATTGGAAGTTTTATTCACAGCAATCAGAAAAGTAAAAGAAATAAAAGCCATCCAAATCAGAAAGGAAGAAGGAAAACCGTTGCTATTTGCAGATGACATTATATTATATGAAAAACTCTAAAGACTCCATCAAGAAAACTCTTAGAACTAATAAATGAATTCAGTAAGGTTACAGGATACATCTGTTGTGTTCCGATACACTAATAACAAACTATCAGAAAGAGGAATTAATAAAATAATCCCATTTACAATTGCATCAAAAAGTATAAAATACCTAGGAATAAATTTAACCAAGAAGGTAAAAGACTCTGAAAACTATGACATTGATGAAAGAAATTGAAGATGACACAAATAGATGGAAAGATATACTATGTACATGCATTAGAAGAAGTAACTGTCAAAATGTCCATACTGTCCAAAGCAATCTACAGATTCAGTGCAATCCCTATCAAAATATCAATGGCATTTTCCACACAACTGGAACAAATAATCCTAAAATTTATCTGGAACCACAAAAAAAAACCCGAATAGCCAAAACAATCTTGAGAAAAAAGAACACAATTAGAGGTATCATGTGCCCTGGTTTCAAAATATACTGCAAAGCCATAGTAATCAAAATAGAATGGTATTGGCACAAAAACAGACCCATAGATCAGTGGAACAGCATAGAGAGCTAGAGATAAACCCACACTTACATGATCAATTAATTTTTGACTAAGGAGGCAAGCATATACAATGGGAAAATACAGGCTCTTCTATAAATGATGCTGGGAAAACTGGACAGCTACATGCAAAAAATGAAACTGGACCACTTTTGTACACCATATACAAAAATAAACTCTAAATGGAATAGAGACTTAAATGTAAGACATGAAACCATAAAACTCTTGGAAGAAAACATAGGCAGTAAACACTCTGACATCAATCTTAGCAATATATTTTTGGATATGTTTCCTTGAACAAGGGCAACAAAAGAAAAAAAAAAAAATGGGACTAAACCAAACCAAAAGTTTTTTGCCCAGTGAAGGAAACAATCAACAAAACAAAACAGCAACCGACTGAAATAGAGGAGATATTTGTAAATGATATACCTGATAAAGGGCTAATATCCAACCTATATAAAAACTCACCTAATAAAATTATTAGAAAAACAAACAATCCAATTTAAAAATGTGCAGAGGGCAGAAGTGGACATTTCTCAAAAGACTTACAAATGTCCAACTGACATATGAATAGATGTTGAACATCACTAATCATCAGGGAAATCCAAATCAAAACTACACTGAAATATCACCTCACACATGCCGAAATGACTAGTATCAAAAAGACAACAAATAATGAGTGTTGGCAAAGATGTGGAGAAAAGGGAACCCTCGTATACTGTTGATAAGATTATGAATCGGTGCAGTCACTATGGAAAATAGCATGGAGGGTCTCAAAAAATCAAAAGTAGAACTACCTCATGACCCAGCAATTCTACCTCTGGGTATTTATCTGAAGAAATCAAAAACACTGGTTTAAAAAGATACATGCACCCTTATATTCATTACAGTACTATTTACAATAGCCACGATATGGAAACAATCCAAGTGTCCATCAATAAATGAATGGATAAAGAAGTGGTACATATATCCAATGGAGTATTACGCAGCCATAAAATGAACAAAATCTCACCATCTACAACAACATGGATGGACCTAGAGGATATTATGCTAAGTGAAATAAGTCAGAAAGAGAAAGACAAATATCACATGATTTCACTTATATGTGGACTCTAAAAAAGCAAAACAACTGGACAAACAAAACAGACTCATAGATACAGAGAACAAACTGATGGTTGCCAGTGCAGAGGGGAGTGGGGGCAATGGGTGAAAATGGTGAAAGGGAATAAGAGTTACAAATTTCCGTTTATAAAATAAATACAGCACAGTGGATATAGTCAATAATATGGTAATAACTTTGTAAAGTGACAGACAGTTACCAGACTTATTGTGGTGATCACATCAAGGTATGTAAATGTTGAATAACTATGTCGTACATCTGAAACTAATAATATTGGATGTCAACTATAATAAAAAAGTATAAAAATCTGAACAATTTTTTTCATAGGCATATTGGAGAGCTTTGAAAGCAAAGATGATTAAATGAATTAAAATTCCAGAGCAAGAAAGGTCCTTCCTAGGTAAATTGTGTTGCTCAAAAAAGACATGTTTAAATCCTAACTCCCAGTACTTATGTATGTGACGTTATTTGGAAATAGCGACTTTGGAGATATAACCAAGTTAAGATGAGATCATTAGGATGGGCTCTAGTCTCCAGAGCCGTGAAAAATAAATTTCTAGTGTTTAGCCACCTAGTTTGATTTAATTTGTTAAAGCAGCCACAAGAAACTAATACACTATGTGAAAAAAAAACATTCCTGACCATTTTCTTCCATAGGGACAGTTCCTGGTTCTGGCCTTGGCTGAGGATCAACCAGCCTTTTTGCAGGGAGAGGGACTACAGCAGAGCTTTTGGCAGTCCTGTGGGGTTAACATGGCAGATTACAAACTTGTGAAGCACAGCTCTAACCCAATTTTCCCCATGAGACATTTGCTGAGTCCAAAAGCACAAAAACAAACTGGGAAGGCAGATTAAGAGGCTTTTAAATATACAGAGAAATCCTTAAAGTCTTATGAAATGGTACATAAATGTAACCAATAATCAAGGGGGGGGGGAACAAACAGAAGCAGATACACACGTTATCCACATATTGGGGTGAATAGAGAAGGACTCTAAAATACTAGGATTAATAAGCCCCTAATAGGACTGTTCAAGAAGAGAGGGAGACAGAGTACAGCACCCTCATATTACCAAAATCAGGATAAAAAGTCAACATCACTGAAAGTTGTTAACATGAAAAAGGGGAGGGAGATATAATAAACTTTACGTTAATAAATTTGAAATTTAAATGAAATGGAACAACTCTTTGAAAACCATAAAATAGAAATCTAAAACAAGAAAAACATCTGAATAGTCATTTATCAATTAAAGAAATTTAATTTGTGATTAAAATCTTCCTTGCAGATGACCATTCCTGCTTATCTTCCACTTAAATCAACCAATAAACTAACAGAAAATATGAAACAACAGTTTTCAAGACACTTGACATGAGCCAGAGGACACTGATTTCTGGGAAATACAAAAGAGAACTGTGTAGTCCCGTTCAAGTATTTAGCATGTGAAGATACCATCGGAGGCAAAGGCAAAACAGCTGAAAGGATTAGAGATAACCATGTCTGATTCTTACACAGATCCAGGAATAGTGCCTCTTCCCACCAATAAAAATGGAAAAAAGAATCATGATTCATGGGGCTGTGAGTAGAGCACACAGAAAGAGGATATCTCAATCGTGAAAAAATATCAACTCTAGACTGAGCATGGCTACAGTACCACCTAACAAATCATGAAAACACAGCCTAGGATCAAACTGTTTCTAAATAATTTAATTGCATCCCAGACAGAATGTCTAGAATATTTACAGGAAAAAATAAATATCCAAAAGTGAAAAGGTAAAATTCAAAATATCTGACATCCAACCAGATTACTAGTTTTGTAAAGAAGCTAGATATTGTTACTCATTAGGAGGGAGAGATTTCAAAGGGTCATGAGGAAACTTTTATAGGTGATGATTATGTTCATTATCTAGATTGTGGTGATGGCTGCAATGGTGTGTACATGTGTCAAAATATCAAATTGTTTTGCAATTTGTATAACTTACTGCATGTCAATCATATCTCAGTGAAGTTTTAAAAACATCCCACAAAGAAGACTCAGGCCCAGATGGCTTTAGTACTGATTTCTACCAAACTTAGTTTAAGGGGAAAAAATAATATAAATTTCATGCAAACTCTTTCAAAGAATACAAAAAAGAGAAAACACTTCTCATTGTCCCTGATAACAGTATATCCCTTATACCAAAAGCTGGCAAGCATAGTAAATGAAAGGAGAATGACAAGCTAATATGGCTTATAAAAATAAATGCAAAGGCCCTAAACAAGAAACTGGTAAGTAAAATTCAACATGTAAACTATATCATTACCCGAAGGAGTGCAAGTTTAGATTAACGTGAAAATCAGTCAGTGTAATTCACCATTTTAACAAAACAAAAAATACCATCTCAATATATGCATTAAAATCATCTGATATAACCTAAAACTTGTTCAGGATAAAGGCTCTTAGCATGCTAGTAACAGGGGGATCTATGTAAGTCAGAGAAAAGTTAATAATAAAAATCCTACGGTTAGCATCCTGCTTAATGGTAAAATACCGAATTCTTTTCCCTTTAGTTAAGAAACATGATAAGGAAAGCCATATTACCATTTCTAGTCAACATTATACTTTCAATAATGCAAGACAAATGAATAAAAGGTTTTAAAATTTAAGAGGAAGAAATCACGTTGTCAATATTCATAGATCATATGAGTGTGTGCATAAAGAATCTAAAAGAGCTAGTAAGTAAATTAATAATTAAACAGCGAATTGATGGTCTATGGATACTAGTCCAATATACAAAATGTATTTTTATATACTTGCAAGAAACGATTGGCACATGTAATTTTAAAATAATACCTTTTACTTAGCAACCAAAATATCAAATGCATAGGAATAAATCTAATTAAATCTATACAAAATCCCTACAATTAAAAACAATAAGACATTATTGAGAGAAATTTTAAAATGCAGAAATATGCAATATTCATGGCGAAAAGAGCTGAATGTTGTTAAAATGCCAGTTCTTTTCAAATTGATCTACAGAGCTTATGCAATTCTAATCAAAATACCAGCATGTTTATTGTGTGAGAGAGAAATGACACGTTGATTTTAAAATTTATATGTAAATTAAAAGGACCTAAAATGGCCAAGGGAATCTTAAAAAGAATAGAATCTGAAATCTTAAAAGCTACCACACTCCAAGACTAGGAAGCAACTGTTATTCAGATAATGTGGCACTGACCAAAGGGTATACAAATACACCAATGGAGCAGGCTAGAATCCAGGAACAGATTCACACACAAACGGTCATCTGATTTATTTTAGAGGTATCTGTACTTTGAAAGCAGGAAGGATGGTCTTTCAAATAAATGGTGTTAGAGCAATTGGATATATATAAATGGAAAAGAATGAACCATGGATACCTTATACCATACACAAATTAATTTGATACGGATCATTGACCTAAATGTTAAACAATAAATCTTCTAGAGGAAAATATCATCATGACCTTGGTCCAGGCAATGCTTTCTTAAAAGAACACAGAAAGCACTAACAACTTAAAAAAGCAAAACAAAAGAAAAAAATTGAAAAAATGAATCTCATTAAAGATATTCTGGCCATCCAAAAAGCATAATTAAAAAGTGACCATGCAAGCCACACAGAGGGAAAAATATAATTAATAAAAGGGCTCACATTCAGAAAACATAAAGAACTCCTAAAAATCATTAAGAAAGGTACAGACACCCCAGTTTTTAATGGGCACAATTCTTAAAGTGGCAATCACAAGAAAGGATATCAAATGGCTAAGTCCATATGTGGGAAGGTACATAATTAGTCATCAAAGAAATTGATATTAAAAAAAAACAGTGAAATACTTCTACATATCAACCACAATGGCTTAAATTAAAAATGATTTATGATACGAAGTGTTGGTAAAGATGTGGAACAACTGGAATTCTCATGTGTTGTTAACTGGGATAAATTGTTAAAACTACTTCTTTGGAAAACTATTTGCACTGATGATCTCATGACCCAGCAATTCCACTCCTAGGTACATATCCAAGAAAAATACGTGTATTTGTACACCAAGAGACATGTTCAAGAATGTTCATAATTTCTTTATTTATTATAACCAAATGCTAGAAACAACCAAATTATCAACAGTAAAATAAAAAAAGATAAATTGTGATATGGAATACTATACACACATTTTTAAAAATGAACTAGCACCACCTACAACTAGCCAGATACAAAAGAGGTCAGAATGCATGATTCTCAAGAAATTCAAGACTGCAAAATTAATTGTTGGTGGTAGTCATCAAAATAGTGGCTATCTCTGTGGAGGAATGGGGATATTATTGATTAGGAAATACCCAAGGAAGCTTTATTGTAAATGTGGGAGATTAATGTGTAAATATCTTGATGTGGGAGACAGTTAGTTATACTGTTATATACGTACATAAAAAGTCATTGAGCTTTCCATTTAAAATATGAGACTTTACTGTATATGTGTGAAACCTGAATAAAAATAAATTTAGAAATTAAAATAGCAGTAATTTTGTTAAAAATTAAAACAAGACCAGGGAGATTACATCTTGTATTGTAGTTAAACTAGAAGATGGACTAAATAAAGATGTGCTGAAGACTGGCAGTAGAGGCTATCACATCAACTCAGGACCTGACGCTCTGAGAAAGCAATTTTTCTACTAGCCAAGTAGAGATACACAAGCAAGTGAAGAATCCCATACCCATTTTGTCAGCAAACATTAGATCTGAATAGGTTTTCTCTGCTTCTGAAGATGAATAAAAAAAAGAAAAAAAAAGATTTTAAAAATTAAATACTGCACAACTAGGAAAAGGGAACATCACCCAAGAGTTTCAGAGGAACGGCATACCACTGATTGATTTATTACAGGAACCTTGAGGCAATCCTTTGGGAAGCATGTAAGATGTAACTTTCATAAATATGACAAAAAGCTATAAAAATAGAATAAGTTTAGATAATTAAACAGCAGCTTAAGATGAAGTGTATATGTGTTCTCCAGTCACAAACATGAGTTGAATAAGTATAGGAAGTTCTAAAGCCCTTCATACAAAAACAGTAGTAATTATAGGTTTTGATTCGGTAGAGAGGATAACTGGATTAAGAACAGATTATAGAGAAGAATGAGAATATCTAGAGACCCTCAAAATCACAGTTTAAAAAACTATAGGAACCTACATAGGGTTATAAGAAAGACAGAGCATGATCAAATACTAAAGTTAATTCAGTCACCAACCATTAAGCAAGCAAGGAGAATAATATAAAGCAAGGAGGATAAAATAAAACTGTGTAGCGAAGTTCTGCCATGAGGGTATATAGGAGATCCAAAATATTAAATTCAGTAAAATTCAGAGATCCAGGATCTGGCTGCCCTTTACAAATTTACTCTGGTCTAACTACACTTTGTCACCACTTATCCTTTGCTGGTAATGGTCCCTCTGCCTTAAATAGTATTGGGGATGATTTGGAGTCCTGGAGACTATGTAAGGACCTCCAGGACAGGGACAATTATTCCAGGAATCTCCCGGTTAGTTCTTGTTCTTTTGTTAGCTCTACCAGGGAGATTGGGCCAAAAGCATCCTGGGGAGGTGTGGCCTCACGCTCTGCTCGCCCACTGCAGAAGATGGGTTGCTTGCAGCTTTCCCTGTTGGCCTACAAATACCCACCCGCCCTCAGAAGATAAGAACTCTCCTCTTATTCTCTTTGATAGAAGAGGGAGCTAAGTGGAAGGTGATAGTCAATCAACAACTATGAAAGAAAGGATATTTCTGAAAGGGAAATGACCTGGAAGAGACGAGAAAGAGAAATTCAAAGGGAAAGCCAGGAAAGGAGGGAGGAAAGAGAGGGTAAGAAAAAAGGAGAGTGGAAAGAAGAGAAAAAGGAGACAGAGAAGGAAGGGAGGGAAAAAAGGAAGGAGGAAAGGTGGGTGGAAGGGAGAAACTTACAGCTTTATTCTATAATACATCCTACAGGAATTTGCCTTGAATAAAACTAGTAATCATCTTAATTTCATGTTAGAGTAAGTATCAAATAATGTTTCTCAACTACTTTCTTTAAAAATACTGTCTCCATTCTCTAAGACACCATGAGGGAAATTAGAAAAGTACTGGAAGTGGTTCTTTCCAAGTTTGTTTCTTTTCATTGTCTGATAGTATGAAGCAAAACAATGGGTCCTCCAGAAAGAAGAAAGTCTTTGAACTCTGTTGTGCCCTTTTTCTTGAGCAGAGAGGGGGGGAAAAAAAAGCCTATGTCCTTAACAGGATCAGAAAAGGAAACCACTGAGTATTACAGTGTGAATACTTAGGGATTTATATTCATAACAGAAGGAAAAGATTGAGTAGAATTCTAAGAGAGTAAACACCAGATGTCAAGCAAAACAAGGTCGACAACAAGAAGACATGGATTGAGAGGACAATATAAATAAACTGATCTAAAAGCAACTTAACATACAATTGGAAGATAAGATAATTATGGAAAAGGGTGACAAACTACTAATTGTTTACACACAAAAATTTATTTTAAGTTGTTCAGCTAGAACACTCAGATGGCAGAGAGTTCAAGGAAGGGAAATAAAATGTTATCAGTATAATTAAAGTGTAACCAGAAATAAAATGTCAGTGCCTAAGCAGTAAGTGGTGGACCGTTAGCAATATTTGGTGTTCATGGAGAGATTAGTTGCAGCAGAAAGAGACCTATTTGTGAGGATCGTCTGTTTATTTTGTTAAGATCGTTTGTTTATCCATGTATCTTAACAAAAGTTAATGGCATTATTATATCTCCTCCTAGTGAATATTTTATGCCAAAGGCAATTGTAGAAATGTGCTAAACAAAAGAATAAATTCCTCACATTAAGAAAAATGTTGATCCTTCAAAGGCCTAAGCAAATCGTGACACTGAACATTTAATAATTTAAAGACACACATGTGTGTGCATGCGTGTGTGTGTGTGTGTGTGTGCATAGACAGAGAGAGAGAGAGAGAGAGAGAGAGAGGAAAAAACTGTATTAAAATTGTAATATTCAATATATACCAATAACAAAAGATGAATACAAGTCATGTGTATACATTTTTTGGCACCCCCAGGATATAAGTGCGCATATATATATATATATATATATATATATATATATATATATATATTCCTGAATTTAGTGTTTATCACTAGCATGTATATTCTAAGCTATTGTATATGTTTGTAGGCAGAGCAATATATAGTGCCATTTTAAATTTTTTTGTGGACATCTTAATATAGGTAAAATTCTGCAACTTACCTTTTCACTAAATATTATTCTTTTGTATAACTCTAAATCATTTCTTTTGAGTGATATTCTATATGCATATATCATGATAAACATTCTTGTGCATATCAACATGTGCCCATGTGCAAAAGTTTTTCTTCGATAAATACCTAAAAGTAGAATTGCTGGATGAATGATAAGCATATTTTAAATTAACTTATTATCAAATTGCTCTCAAATTTACAATTTACATTGTATTAAGAGTTCTCATTTCTCTACATCCTCATAGCCTTTTAAATATTTCCCATGCTATTATAGGCTGAACTGTGTTCCCCAAAATTTCATATGTTAAAGTCCTAACCCCAGCACCTCAGAGTATGACTATATTTGAAGATGTAATTAAGTTAAAATGAGGAAATTTGGGTGGGCCCTAATCCAATATACATGGTGGTTTCATAGCATTTTTTTCATAAGTTTATTGGTCATCCAATTTTTTTATGAATGGTGTCTTTTTTCTTATTGATTTGTATATACCTAGTACATCCTAATATGAGCCCTTTCCTTAAATAGTTACCTGTGTTATAAATACCTTGTCTTTTACCTGCCTCTATCATAATTCATCTTTAACTTTGTTAAACAAAAGTTTTAAATTATATACTTAAATATATGCATCTTTTTCTTTATGGTTTGTTCTTTCAGTTTCATTTTCATGAAAAAACAAAAAACATCTTTTGTCCCAATATTATATATAGAGTCCCTACATTTTCTTCTCAAAGTTTTAACATGGGCCTCACAACTCTTGTATGATATGGATATGATGCACCACCAGACAGCCTTTCAAGACCAGCACACTCATCCCCCATATAGCTCCTCAGGGTCAGAAGTGTTGACTGTTAGTGGCTTGCAACTATATCTCTAAGGATTGCTTCCAGCCAAGGATGCAGCCTGATCTTGGTTACAAAGGTTACAAAGGCCACGTCATCTCTTTAGTGTTTTTTTCTTTCCAACACATAAAAATGAGTGGATATCATTTTTTAGCACTATTTAATTGAATTTTATCAATTTCTTTGGTTGTCATTTTCTTTCCCTTATCTTTCATCCATGTTTTTTTTTTTTTTTGCTGTTGTTGCATTGCGTCTTTTCATGATTCTTTTAGTGAGAGTCTCTGTGTTATAAATGCTCATACTTTGTATGTCTAAAATGTCTTTACTCTTTCTTCTTTCCCAAATAATTGTAAGCTGACGATATTTTTTGTCATTACACTGAAGATATTACTCTATTTGTCTACCATTAATTATTGCTAAGAAAGGTATTGTCAGCCCAACTGCTGTTCTTTTCTATATAAACTAATTTTCTCTCCAGGAGCTTTTGAGAGTTCACATTTTAATCCTGATGTTCTTCAATCAAACAATGTCTAAACATAGAATTTTTGAATTTGTATTTATCTTATATAGTGTTGATGACTCTAGAAAATGTGTAGCCATTATTTCTTTAGAGTGTGTATCTCTGTCATGTGCGTTGGATTCTATCAATCTATCCCTACATCTCTTACAATCACTTTAAAACTTTAAATACGTGTCCTTTTTGCAATCTGGATTTTTATTTTCAGTACCACCTTCCAATTCACTGACTCTTTTATTGACCATGGTCATTCTTGAGTTCATCTCACCTACTATATGCTTAATTAATATTTTTTAAATTTCCAAGATTTTTATTGGTTCTTTTATTATCCACCTATTCTTATTTCATTTCTACCAGTTTTGTTTTATAATTTCTACTCTTTTAAATGGAAGCTATTTTTTAATCTCATTGAGCATTTTCATTTCAAGCCTATTTATTTTGAAAATTTTGTCAGACTGTTTTTTAAAATTAATTTCATGTGGAGCAAATTTATATTTCAATTCTCAATGTATTGGCTCTTGTTAGCATTAGATACCTTCCTGTGGTTTGGATTATTATAGTAAAACTTTTAATTCTCTCCCAATAATCTATCCATCTTTCTCTTATTTTGTCCTCTGTGTTCAGCCCCCTCTCGCTAGTAATTTTGCAATTGTTTCTTCACATCCCCTAACCACATATTTGAAACTAGGTCTTGAAATGGCATTCAACAGCTTCTGCTTCTTGGTGAGACAGAGAATATCTGAATTAAATATCTACATTTCAGTCATGCATTATTGTAATGTTTTTTAGTTCCTCACCCTTAAGTGGTATCTATGTTAACCTTCCTTACTGAATGAACAGCTTGCTAAATGCTGTAGCTATCAACAAAGATCTGAAATAAATTTTGTTTTGATTTTTTTTTCAGCTTCCCTCGCCTGCATGAAATTCTCATCCAAGGCCCTAATTTCAAGCAGTAAACTTAATTTTTGTCTGCCCTTTCCTTCCCTCCCTCTTGTGTGGAGTACTTTTAGTCACCTTCAGACTAAAGGTATCACATTCCTGCCTGCCACTATCTGTATTGGATCAAGATACCACAAAGCCCATGGCTTCAGTCCCACTAATGTAATTTTGCTATTCTTTTTCTAGTTCTCAGAAACGTTGGCCTTATTTTTGAACCCTGCTAGGTCCACTGGTTTTCCATTATTATAAATTATTCTCACTGGTAGTTTTGAGGAGAAAGTAGTCTATGATAAATTGCACTTAGGCCTGTATTTGATTTTCACATACACACAAAAATCTGATAAAATTTCTCCACTTTCTCATTATATAAACATATTCAAGAATTAAATATACAGCATAAAAATGTCTCATTCTGTGTGGAATAAAACCAATAGGATTTCTTTTCTTAAGAAAGAATAATCCATTTAAATCATTGGTTTCCAGAATTTCTGTGTTTTTTACTAACCTGAGGATCATGTTAACAATGTGAAATTCTAGGTCCTAATTTTCAAAGATTCTGATTTTATAGGTCTAGTATTAAACCACTGGTGGTGGTGGTGGTGGCGGTGGTTGTGGTGGTAGTGGTGGTGGTGGTGGTGTGAAACAATTTTAATGCACAGCAGGTGATATACCCTATATAAATGTGTTTTAGAATTTATAAATTGCACCTCATATGCAGTGATTGGTTTTTAACACTGGGAGAATCTTTTTACCTTTCGTCTCAAAGTTTCTATTTTTCTTTTAGCTTGTTTAATTATCAAGGAAAATTGATTTAAGAATATATTACATCACCCACACAAAGGACACACCTGGAGTGCATGGCTCAGGTGACCAGAAAGACAGTGCCACTGAACCCCACAGCACACCTACTACATAAGGCCACTTTACTAAGACTGGAAGACATAGTAGCTCTACCTAATACACAGAAACAAACATAGGGAGGCAGCCAAAATGGGGAGACAAAGAAACATGTCTCAAATAAAAGAACAAAGCTCCAGAAAAAGAATTAAACAAAATGGAGATGAGCAATCTATCAGACACAGAGTTCCAAACACTGGTTACAAGGATGCTCAATGATCTCAGGGAGAACTTCAACAGAGAGATAGGAAGCATAAAAATGGAGATGGAAACCATGAAAAAGAACCAGTCAGAAATAAAGGATACAATAATGAAAACGAAGATATATTACAGGGACTGAACAGTAGGTTAGATGAAGCAGAGGATCCAACCAGTGATGTAGAAGATAAGGTAGCAGAAAACATCCAACCAGAACAGCAAAAAGAAAAAGAATCCAAAAAATTGAGGAGAATTTGAGGGGCCTCTGAGGCAATATCAAGCATACCAACATTTGCATTATAGGGGTACCAGAAGGAGAAGAGAGAGAATAAGGAATGGAAAACCTTTTTGAAGAAATAATGACAGAAAACTTCCCTAACTTGGTGAAGGAAATGGACATACAAGCCCAGGAAGCACAGAGAGTCCCAAGCAAGATAAATCCAAAGAGGCCAAAATCAAGACATATCATAACTAAAATGCCAAAGATTAAAGACAAAGAGATAATCTTAAAAGAAGAAAGAGAAAAGCAGTTAGCTACCTACAAGGGAGCCCCCATAAGACTGTCAGCTGATTTCTCAATAGAAACGTGGCAGGAACTATTCCAAGTGATGAAAAACAATGACATACAATCAAGATTGCTCTATCCAGCAAAGCTGTCATTTAGAATTGAAGGACAGATAAGGAGCTTCCCAGACAAGAAAACCTGAAGGAGTTCATCACCACCAAAACAATATTATAGAGAATCTTAGAGGGATTTCTTTAAGATGGGTAGGGTGTTAAGGATGGGTGAAAGGAGAAGGGATTAAGAAGTACAAATTTGTTGTTATAGAGTAGTCATGGGGATGGAGGGTAGAGCACAAGGAATATAGTAAATAATACTGTAATAACTAGGTATGGTGCCAGATAGGTACTAGGTCTATCAGGGTGATAGATGGGAATAGGGTTGGGGTCAAGGTGAAAGAGGTGAAGGCATTAAGAAATACAAATTGGTAGTTAATACGGTATGGGGAATAAAATCAACAATGTTGTAAAGATCGTGTAAGGTGCCAGATGGGTACTGGACTTATCAAGGGGATCACGTCATAGACTGTGTAGATGCCTGACCAATGCGCTATACACCTGAAGCTGAAGTAGAATAATATTGAATGTCAACTATAACTAAATATATAGGTATATATAGTCACGGGATGTGGAGTACAACATAGGGAAGATAGTCACTGGTATTGTAACAGCGATGTAAGATGTCAGAGGGATAGTAGCTTGGGGGAAGTGTTATCACTTTACGAGGGGTTTAAATGTCTAACTATTATGTTGCTTTGTAAACCTGAAACTAATAGAAATATAAATTAAAAATACATACATACATACACATATAAAAAAATAATATACCGTGTTTCCTCAAAAATAAGAACTAACCTGAATATAAGCCCTAGCATGATTTTTCAGGATGACATCCCCTGAACATAAGCCCTAATGTGTCTTTTGGAGCAAAAATCAATACAATACCCAGTGTTATTTTTGGGGAAGCACGGTATTATATCTAACAAAACGTATAAGAAATTAGGTTCTTACCTCTCACCTTGATCATAAATTGTACTTCTAATTTGTGCTTCTTAAGTTAAATGGGGTACATTTTTTTGTCATAATGATTCCTTCTCGATGTTTTAGTGAGGTTAAAAATAGCCCCTCTTCCATGGGTGGGTAAATGTCTCCCATACTTTGAATCATTTAATTTTTATTTTTTTTGGGGGGGTGCAATAGAAGCTAAAAAGGAAGGGGCTATAAAGAGGCACAATAAAATATATTCCGGTTTAAAGGTCATTGACTTAGGTCAGTGCAATGAGGGAAACAGTAATAAATGCTAAGCCATGTCGAGAAAGTCAACATGACTGACTAATTACTGTCTACCCTTCTCCTCCCAGCCTCACATTTTGTGAAGCTGTGTAGTTTAGTACCTTAGTAGTGCTAAAGCCAATTACCAAAGCCAATTTCATGCATGGATAGCACTGCGTTTTACCCTCTCTCTTCTTCCTCCTCCCTGTTTAAGCCAAGGAAAATGTATTCCTAAGCTATCTCTAATTCAAATTTATAAATGAGCATAAATACTACGATCCATATTTTAGAATGTTTTGCTATCACTATAGCTCTCGTTTCACCAAGCCAACCTAGACATAAGTGACAGCTCTTTATTGTGGGCATCTAACATTGAACAGAGGTTTCACAAAGGAAATTAAACATTCTTCCAAAAAAGCTTAGTTTAGGGGAGGAAAGAATGCTATGGGAATGCAAATGTCAAAAAATGTTTGGAACTAAAATCTAACTTTATAAAAAAGAAACTAGAAGAACCTCCTTAACATATTTGTTATGTCACTATTACATACAACTCTGCAGAATTAATGGGGCAGAAAATAATTATTTTTTTGATCCCTAATAAAATATATAATCATCTTTTAGTAATATAAGAAACATAAAGAAAATAAAGAAGTCGGTTCTCAGTACAAGAATTTGATACTTTTATGGAGTTTTTAATTAACTCGGTTCCCTTCCAAGTACGAGACAACTATTTGGCAATTTTTAACCACAGAAGATAAGTCATTGTAATCTAGAAAGAAGACAGTTATGTTTATAGCTTTTCTAAATAGAAAATAAGATGAACAAACTTAGACATTCAGGTTTTTTTCACGAGTTCTTAAAACACTATATTATACTCACAGTTTATATGTTCTTTGATTTTGAATGTAAAAAATAATCTGGTGTGACAGAATTAGATGATGGAAGGTTGTAAGTCATACTCTTAAAATCTGAGTCAAATAATGACTCATAGCTAGTTAGTGAAACCAAGAATTGAACTCAAGGGTCTTTCTGACTCTAAAGCATATCCGCTTGCCATTCTATCATACTGCCTAGGATGTCCTGCTGTCCATCCCCTCTTGTACAATTTTTACATTTTCAACATCAGGTGAAATGCTGCCTACTTGATAAAGTCTTCTCTGACTCACATGACTAAGAGTAATCTCTCCTTCATATAAAACACAACAGCAATTTATCTATGTCTCCATCTCTTTCGATAGACTCATAGCTTATTAGCCTACTATTTCAGTTATTTTGAGTTAATTACAGTGTTATTTTGGGTTCATGACAGTATTCCCTAGAATGTAACTTTGTTTAGGGTACGCTAGTTCTCATAGTTCTTTATAGAACTCAGTGAGTTACAGACTCTGCCTTGTCACTAGTACATGTTTAATTATTACTTTTTAAAAAAATGAATAAAGAGATGAATGAAATTCAATTCTTCTATAATATAATTGAATTGATAATGCATTGATCTAATTACTATAAAGTTAGGTTTTCTTAGCTAGATTTAGGAACAAGTTCACAATATTGGTCTTTCAGTTAAAAACTAATTACGTATGTTAATAAAATTTCCATATTGTTCATGTAAAATGTCACTATGCTAGTTATTGCTGAAAAATCAAGATTTTGTATTTATTGCCATTAAATTTTAGGTCACTGCTTTTATTCAATCAGTGCAAATCACTGTTCTATTTCTTTATAATGATTCGTAATGCAAAATGATCTCTTCTTATTTTGAGGCATCTATATCTGGTAAGATTTTGTTATATATGAGTGACCAATAATGTGTTGAATAACAGAGGGACAAGAAAAGCACTGGAATCTTCTCACATGAATGAAAGTAACTTATTAACGTGCCCTCTTTCAGTAAATTTATAAAATCTAACTATGTATTAATTAAAGCCACATTTCTATATCATTTTCAAGAGCTTATTATTAGACTTAATATCAAATTACTTGCTTAAATTAAGATTAGCTAGCTATTTAAAAATCCCTATTTGGGGCATTTTATTTCTAAAAATGGAGGACTAGCTTATTTCAAATTATCTTTCTGATGTAAATAAACAGAGAATTAAAACAAAGAGGACTTGAAAATACAAAATACAATAAATATAAATGATAGAAATTTAAAATACAATTACTGAAATTAAAATCTCAATAGATGAAATTAATAACAAATTAGATGTAACTGAAGAGAATATTAGTGAACAGCAAACTATGTAAAATGAAAATATAAAAACTAAACTCAGGGAGAAAATAAAGACAGACAACGAAAAAGACTGTAGAAGACAAAAGGAAAACAGTGAGAATGTGGTGAAAAATTCTAACTTACAAGTGAAATGGACAAAAACTTTCTAAAACTAAAAAAAAAAAAAAAAAAAAAAAATTACATGAAGTCAGAAACTCAAGAAGTGCAAGCAAGATAAATATGAAAGAATCATTCCTGGGCACATTAGAGTAAACATACTGCAAACTAAAGACAAAGAAATACCTTCAAAGCAGCTATAGAAAAGATACATACTGCTTTCACAGAAGAAGTAAGTTTGATAAACTAATTTCTCAATTTCTCAAAGGAAACAATGGAAGCAAATAGATAGTAAAATAATCTTCAAATTGTAGGAAAAATATAACTTCCTGGAGATAGAAATAAAATTCAAGAAGAATTACTGAAAGTAAACAAGGACATTTTATAATGACAAAAAGAGAATTCACCAAGAAAATAAAAAATTTCTAAATGTATATGCACTTAATCATATAGCTTCTCAATATACAGAAAAACTAAATGGAAAAACAGGCAAATTCACAATAATTGCTGGATTTAACACACTACACTCAGTAACTGATAGAAAAGCCAAGCCCCCCCCCAAAAAGTATGGATATGAACAATTTGAACAAAACGATTTAAAAAACTGGAGCTTATGAACATATGAGTATAAACAATACTGAATCCAACTGCAGAATAGATATTCTTTTTAAGTGCCTATGAACATTTAGGAAAATTAATAATAAGCTGAGGTTAAGTCTTAACAAATTTCAAAGGTCTGAAGTTACAGTGAGCCCTAACGTAAATCATGGATTTTAAATGTTACTATGTCAATGTCAGTTCATCTATGGTAACAAACGTGCCACCGTGATGCACTATATCTATAGTGGTGAAGGATGATTACATAGGAAGACAAGGGAACTCTCTGTATTTTCCACAAAATTTTGCTATGATCCTAAAACTGCTCTAAAAGAGTTCATTAATTAAAAAATACAAATATAAATAAGTAAATTGAAGAAGGCCTACAAGAGTGCAGGCATATATCATGTCCATGAATTAGATGGTATAATGTTTCAAAAATACCAGTTCTCCCAAGCTGATTCATACATTCAATGCAGTCTCAACCGATGTCCCAGCCAGATTTTTTATGGAACTTCACTGGCTCATTCTAAGTGGTATGTAAACAGAAAAGGTGAGAATAGCCAGGAATCTTCAACAGCATGAGACAACTTACACTATAGTATATCAAGAATCAGTATAAAGCTATGTAGCATTAAGACAATTTGGTATAGGTGAAAGGATATACAATGAGAAAATAGAGCAGAAGAGAGAGTCCAAAGAAAGTAGATCATTTATCTAAGTGTGATCTAGGAGGTAATGTAATACAGAATACCTATAACATTTTTATGATATCAAGATATGAATAGGGTTTTTATATGAGAGAAAAAGGTCAAACCATAAAGGGAAAGATTAATATATTGGACAATATTAAAAAAGCTACTTCTGCTTAAGCAAAAACACCATTAAGAGTGAAAACGCAAGCCACTGAGTGGGAGGTAATATTTGAGATACTACACAGATGTCATATAGAACTCTTCAATATCAATAAGAAAATATTAGAAAATTGAATTTTTTAAATAATCAAAATATTTCAGCAGACACTTAGAAAAGATGATATTCAAATGGATAAAAATCATATGAAAAGTTGTAAACTTCATTAGTTATTAAGGCACTACAAATTAAAATCACATGAGATAGCACTATAGACCCACCAGAATTGCTAATATTAAAAAGATTGGCAAAACCAAGTGTTTCCAAGGAGGTTAGCTTGGTCTGTACAACCTGCTATAACAAAATATCACAGACAGGGTGGCTTATAAACAACAGAAATGTATTTCTCACAGATCTGAGAAATTTATTTCTCACAATTCCCAGATCAAGGACCTAGCATGGCACATCACATCTTCCTGGTTCATAGCCAGTGCCTTCTCCCTGTACCCTCCAATGGTGGAAGGGTGGAGAAAACTGTGGAATCTCTTTTATAAGAGCATTAATCCTATTCATGAGGGCACCACCCTCATGATCTAAAGCTTCCCAAAGGTCCCACCTCCTAATATCATCACATTGGGCATTAGGATTTCAGCATATAAATTTGAGGCATATACAAACATTACCACCACAGCAGATGTGGAACATCTAAAACTTTCATGCACTGCTGTAGATATGTAAATCGATAAACCACTTTGGAAAACTGTTTGGCATTATCTACCAAAGTTAAAAGTATATCACCTGGGTGCCTACAAACAGAAGGTATATACGTAGATATGTGCACCAACAGATACGTGTAAGAACATTCATGTCAGCATTATTCAAAATAACAACAAACTAGAAGAAACCCAATAGTTATCAATAAATTATAATAGATTCATACAATGGAATAGTGTGTGTTGCAACAAAAATTAATAAACTTCTATTACATATAAGAACAGAGAAGACTAGCATAAACACAATAGTGAATGAAGGAAACCAGGTACAAAGGAATGCATACACTTATTTTAAAAACACAAAAGCAAGCAAAACTGCTCTATGTGTTGTTATAAGTCAGAAGGATAGCTAATTTGGGGGTGGAAGATGGAGGTAGTGACAAAGAAAAATCACCACCAACATTCTCTGTGTGGCCCTGAATATGTTCATTTATGATAATTCAAAGACTTACTTTAATTAAAAATGTATATTAACATCCCTATTTCAAAATCTATAAGCTTTGCTAGTAAACTGATTTTTTAAATGAGGTAATTTGGACATGACTTGGTAAAGTAGGCTCATTCTGGTAGATAGAATGGATCAACCTATTCTTTCTTAAATACATATAAAAATATCTGCTTAACAATCCATTTTTTCAGTGAAAATCCATTTCTCTTTAATAATCAGTTTCTACGCACACCCCCATCAAACTGGCAATGAGTGATCAACATTTAGTTTATCAATAATGTCTATAGTTCACTTTTCTTGCTTTTTTTGTAAATTATTTGCAGTTTTTCTGATGTCTCTTTCAGTTTTTGTTGTTGTTGTTGTTGATATTTTATCAAAGATTAGTGGCAATTCAAAGAACAATCCAATATATAAATTAAAAAAAATACTGGACTGAAAACTAAAACTAGATAAAGCAATAACTATTTCAACAACTGGAGAAAACAGATTTAAAAAAGGAAAGAAAATCAGGGTCAGCAGGTTAATCCCAGCTAATTCACCATGTTCCAGGGGGCAAAAAGTAAAAAAGAAACAAAAATTCAAACACATACTGACCTTTTCTAATTATGTAAATATCCAGGAAGATTAGAAATAAAATGAAAAGATTACTTATAAGGCACAGAAATCAGATTGGCCTCAGACTTCTAGACAACATGAAAGCCTAGCAGACAATGGGATAATGTTTACAGACTTACAGGACAGGTAGAGAAGGAAGATTATTTCCCTAAGAATCTCTTCCCATCAGGCAGTCATTTGTTTGGGGAGACAACAGAAAGATATCAAATCGACAAAGGTTCAAAACACATTATCCAAGTACCCTTCTTGAAATACTTATGCAGGACACACTCCATCCGACCAAGAACCAAAAGTAAGCTCAGCCATGAAGAATCTGGGAGTATATTGGGTTGACAAAAAAAAAAAAAGAATCTGGAAGTAAAAGGCTCTGTAGTGAGCAATGCTACTATTTAAACCAATGGTGTTATCTAAAAAAGTTACTGAAATTATGATAAACTCAAGTGAAAATTTCACTAACAAATCTTAAAAGAGGAGATAAATAATGTATCAATAATTCAAGCAAAGTAAAACTTGTAGAAATTTAGTAGCAATAGTTTTTTTGATCTTGTACCTTATTTTATGTATCATGAATAACAACATGAGCTTGGAGCCAAACAAACCTGAATTCTATATCCTCACTATATTAACTGAGGCAAATTATTGATCTTTCTGAGCCTCTGCCTTCTCATCTATTAAATACCCACCTTATGGGTATTGCCCTGAGGAATTAAATGAAAGAACAGACTAAAGCCCTTACACATAGTAGAGACTCTGTAAATACGAGTCCAATTCACCTCTCCCCAACTGTGTTTACTTTCCCTAGAAAGTTATTTTTCTTAGTCAACAAACTGAAAATCATTTTCATGTTCTTTTTAAATTTTCATCCATGGTTAATTACCACTTGGCCGTAACACTATTCTTCCAAGTTCATTCTCAATTATTTGTCCTGCCTTCCATCGCATCCTTCAACAATAAAGGACATCCTGTACAGACACACCGCTGGATTTAAATGCCTCACCATTTTCTTCCTTAGTTGGTAGAAGCTAGAATCTTTAATACTCATGTAGTTGCAATCAGATTGCAGCAAAGCATTTGCCATGAAATGTATACAATCAGCTAAAGCAATAGTTATTTTCCATGTCATAGATATTTATTCTTAAAGGTCCACTTTTTCTGTCCTAAGTGAAGCTAAATTTTTCCTAAGTCAAATTTATGCTTGTGTAAAATCCTTTAAAGTGTACATACTTTAAGTTTACTTGAAATTAAGAATTCGGATTGTCTACATTCAAAAATTTTAAACTCAGATTATTTCTATGCTTCCAGTAAAAGTGTTTATTCAAATGTAATAATCCAGAATCATATCAAATTTTCACACATCTTTATAAACATTAACAGAATCTGACCCTCATAGCCCTCCACGCTAAATAGGAAGCTTATAAAGCTAAATGTTCAAGTTACACTTAAGAAGTATTTTAATATACAAATTTCTGTCAATGAGATAAATATTTTTGTATACCTAAAATTTTACTTAATTAGGTGTATCCATTTGATCAAATTAATTGTAGAAATTGCATCCATATCAATCTAATAGTTTATTCCTAACAACAATTAGAGAGTACCCTTTTTATGATTAATATGTCAAGAAAATAAAAAGAAACATGTATCTGATAACATTTAATTCATCCATGGATTCAAGTTAAACCAATATTTTTATAATTTTCAAACTGTAAACTGGCAATAACACAAAAATATTTTTTCATTTATAGGATCTACCCCAAACTCTACTATTATGAACTTTTAAAGAGGATTAGTCTTCATCTTTCAAAGTACTGTTCACATTAGAATAAGGAATCAGCCAGCATTCACACTTCCCCAAAAACTCACATGACTCATGCCTCTTCTCTCTGAATCCTTTCCTTTTCGTCCACTGATACAAAATAAAGGATAGATAATTCCACAGGGCTTGAATATCTGCTGGAAGTAGCTTGCTTAGTCACTTAATTTGAGCAGAAAGTGAGCCTTCCATTTTCTATAGAAAATATACTCCATGGTTTCACACTCTGGCACTAAATAACCTAATGTATTCTATTGAAAAGTAATACAACTAATGATCCACATGACATTGAACATAAAATAGATACTCAAACATTCACTCTTTCCATATATTTATTATTAGGGCCTGTTCTTTTTAGTAGTGAAATTTTGGAAGGATCTTTCTTAGATGTTGCTAAGAGCATTATTTCTTTCATATGAGCTACCTGGATTCAAAGATCACAGCCATGGTGAACTATCAGGCTTTTTTTTTTCTCTACTGAGATAATTTATGGAAAAATATATAATTCATTCTTCATGGGCCCACTTTACTGGCAAATGTTCACTGTAATCAGGACCATCCTATCAATATTAAGCAAAGAAGAAGCAAAGCCCTATTAGCTCATCTTAGCATCTTATTAACCATAAGAGCTGATTATAACTACAAATCTTAAATTCAGTAATAAAACCATCACAGAGAAATTCCCATGTGCCAAAAATTTGAGAATGTAATATTGGAAAAAAGAGAACACATAAAATAAGTTCAGTAGTTGAGAGTAACTGGTGAAGTGACCTCAGCAAGAAAGAAATGAGCTGAGTCAATTTTAGATGTGTGTTTATACCCAAGAGGCAGAATTTTAAGTAAGCCAAAGCCAATATAGGATATTGTCAGCTGAGGTTAATACAATACAATCATAACTCAGGGCAAATGCATGGGTTTGCATAATTTTTCTCATCACTTGTTGGATAAAAAAATAAAATAGTGACCTGGATTGAAACTCATATGTCTCCTTTCTATGATTTTTAATCACAGTCTCTTCTGAGTCCTCAGATGATAGCAGAATTTTCTAAAGTTTTTTCACACATTTCCATGGAAAAGGTAAATATTTTTTTCTGGAATCTAATTTTTGATTTCTGCTTTAGTCGTTTATTAACTAGCCACAAACAACTGATTGAACCATTCCTATAAGAATAAAGGGTTATTAATATATATTACAGAGAGAAAAATGTGAGACTAAGCAGTCCAACTTTTGATACCTTGGAGGCTCAGGAGAAGAGAGAGCATTTAATGAAGCATCTCGCCCCAGGTCACTAATTTGCATCACAAGCAAGTTAGTTCATAACTTCAGAAGTTCTTTGCCATCTGGAGATGGTCTGATGACCTGGGTGAGGTGAATTGCTTGTCCTATTGCTTGGGCACAGGTGTCCAATAAGCCCTGATTGACACTTGGCCGGCTCTCAGGGCAGCCAAAGGCTAAATGGACACAGAGAGCAGAGTAGCCTTTCACACGCCAACAGTGACTTCTTCCAAAACAGGCTAGAATTCTCTAATCCCTGAAGAGTTGAATGAAAGAAGAAGGCCTGCAAATTCAACAGAGGGAAATGGAGAGTTCATGTTAAATGGGCATTTAGGTAGTATAATACTTATCTGTGATAAGGAATTCTTCAAACTGCATTTTGCTCTAGAGAAAGTAAGAGCAGTAGCCTGTGGTCATATGTCTCAACTTCTCTAATCCTTGTATTTAACTCTTTTGCTGTGATGTTCAGATATGTGGTCCTGTGGCTTGCACTATCAACAACAAAGATGTTTTGTGTGCCATATTGTGTAATATTTTGCAATAAATTTTTACTGTTGTCAATGCCATTAGATTCTAATTTATCTATACTTAAATCCAACGGATGCTACTTAGCATGTTTTGAGTATTTTTGCTAAAATTCAATATAATGGTAAATTTATTACCATAGAACAAAGGTTTAAAATAAAAATAATGTCATTTATGTACAAAGCAGCTCAACATGTTATTAAATGCATAAAATAGTCAAAATATAAACTTTTTGTTTTTTGTGGATTTTTGACACATTTTGAAATAAAACTTGAAATCAATTAACAGTGAATTAAACAAAGGTTATTATAAATTCATCATTCCTTTTTTCTAAACAATGCTTAACATGCAGTATTCTTTTCTTTTCTTTTCTTTTTTGTAACTAAAAACATAACAGAAACATAAATGTATTAGAGTTGAGGGAAAAACAATCTAGGATAAATGCTACCTCAAAAACAAATAATAAAAAGTTATCAGAGTATATGGCTCTTATATAAATTGAGAGGAAAATATACTGCATGGCCTTTAAAACATATTTATTTTTTTAAAATTGGTTCAAAAATAATTAGAATAATTTCCCACAATTTTTACCAAGTAAACAGAAAGGTCCAAATCAATAATATTAATTTAACATTTTTCACTGTCCACAAAGAATGTCTTTCATTGTTCTTTCTTACTCAATTTTTAAATAATGAATAATTGTAGGCTATAGTACAGATTTCTCCTGACTTTCAAATAGTCAGCAGGAATCAAGTGTCTTATTTAACACATACAGACGAGGCCCTTTTTTCCAATACTGATGTTATGAGATGGGATAACAAACTGCATTGTAGAGTTTTGAGGCTGGGAAGATGTATTACAAATCACAGTGTATAAGGTGAATATAATTGGATCCAGAAAACAGCCAATTCATGTATACACTAAGGTACATTGCAAGAAAGTTTTATTTTATAGATATAGATCTGCAATAGGAATCCATAATCACTGATTTTTTTTATGTTGTACAAAATCTCCACTGTCTAATCAAAAGATGATTTTATAAAATGCTACTAACGTGCCCTTGTCCAACCTAGATTTATATGAATTGAATCCCCTATTTAGTTTTACATTTTTCTTCCTAAAATTTATAAACCTGATCACAAATCACTGCTGAGTGACATTCAGAAGATATTGCTAGGGCGTCTACTCTACCTCTCTTGTCAAGTGTGTTTCAGCAGAAGGATTATTGATGGAAGCCTGAGACACAGATGAAGAGGAATTAGAGCTGCGAGGTATAAAATTGCAGAAAGTGCATCTATACAAACAACTGAAAGCAAGATAATATTCTGTTCAAATGTTTCCTATTTCAAAGAACTCTCTAGAGTCCCATTTACTCCTGACAAGGACTAACAGTGCTTACAAGTTTTCTTCAACCTGGCGAATTGCTCAAATTAAGAAAATAGTTATAGTTAAAACGAAAGCTTTGTCAGGACTTGGAAAGCTGGAGAACAAAACCTGAAAAGAGATTTCATCAGACAATGAGATCTAGCTCTGGTTCCTTAATCTGCAAAATAAAACTATGAAATAACTAGTTCTTGCTTAATGCTGTATTGTAACAAAATTATTTCAGTTTTGCATAAGCCAAACCAAAAGATTCCAATAGATTCTTCACTGGTGACTCTCAAACAGCAGGACTGAGAAAGCAGAAGGAGTACATTTCAGGAGATGTGAGATTGTAAATGTCCATCTCCCCAAAACAACTCATTCCTTCATATTACCACATAAGTAATTCTATTTCTTTCCTGAGTACCAATAACAGGATTTCCCGAAGTATAGTATCCAGGTCACAAGCTTAACAGGATGTTTTTAAAACTTCCTTGATAAAGGATGCCAGTGTGAAAATGAGGGAATCGAACTGTTCCCTAATTATTATTTTTTTTAAATGCAGAACTTGTCAGAACTTTTCATATGCTAATATAAATTGTGATGATTCATGACGGGGTATAATATTCAGCATTTCCAAACTTATTTGACGACAGAAGGTTTTGTTTGTTTGTTTACTTGTTTTCCTATGGATTGCCTCTGACTACTATTCCAAGGAATGTATATAACAATTTTGTAGGCTAGGGGTTGAGATTAATAGCATAGAAAGTCACTGGCTGTTTTTCCAAGACCAACATCACCAGTGATGGTAATTAACTTTGTGGGATAAAAACATACTGTCTCAGTGACTGCAATTTTATTCCCACTTTTCCACACTGGCAATCTCCACCCCAGTCAGTCACATTAGCAGCTCACTGTCAGTGAAGGTAATCACAACACATTCGTATAATTACAAATATTCACGCTGGCAACTCATACTAACATGTACCCCTGGAAACATACCCTAGATGGGAACAGTAACATCCTTTTCCATTTTTATAATGGCTTCTCTTACATTCGTTTGCGACATACTACTATTGTGCTGAAAGATTATTACTTACGTCCCATAAATCTTCCTACCTTCTCTCAGTAGTTTCCTTTCTTGTAATGACCAGAAAACGTTTGCCAAATTCTGTTTTACTGGAAAAAAATTATCTTGATGATTCTCTCTTTAAAAAAATAAAAGTCTAGTTTCATTTTACCTTTGTTGTTGTTGTTTATTTAAAAAACAAGGTTGAGAGTTGAAATACTATCCACTGGGAAATAAGAATTTGTTCGTACAGGATAGGATGTATGTGACATTCATCTACCTGGGAAATGGAACCATCACTGAAGTGGCTGATACTTTGTACTTGTCACTTGGTATGCACTTAGGATTTTTATAATGGCCTCCACTTAATGAGCACCTACTTTATGCAAGAGATATTGCTCAGCACTTCCCACATATTGTCTCAATGTATCCTTGCAACATTCCATACAGAGGTTATTAACCTTATCTTACAGATGGGGAAACTGAGTCTCAGAGAAAGTAAGCTTATCACCAAAAGTCCCAGTTACTAAGAGCTGAGCTTTGGACCTGTGTCATCAGGTCTAATGACCCCTTAGTAGTGATCACATGTTTTCGCAGCATTGATCAGAAATTGAAGAATCTTTCCCATTCCAGCCACAGGTGCCCTTCCTCACATCTTCTACCAAAAAGCAAAGGAGCTAGGCTTTCGTGAAATTGGCCTGAACTGCTGTATAGAGAATGAAACAAAACAGAATATCCCAGGAAGAATTGAGGTGGAGCGACATCCATATTAGATCTTGGGGACTCTGCACTCGGCTTATTCTAGAGCCAACTGAGCTACACAGCTCCTAATAGTACTATTTATATGGTATTGTTTTTCTGTAAATGGAGTACAGGATGTCCTTATGAAAGCATCTACATCTTCATATGAGGACTCCTCCCTACAGACCCTTGTTAATAAACCTTGGCTGGGTAGTGAAATGGGAGAGAATGGTTAGGTAAGAAATGCCCCTTTGTAAGCAAATGTGCTAACTAGTCAGTTTGCAGGGCATCGGTGTTAATAATTAGGCACAACTGAAAGACCATGAGAGATAGAAAAGCAGCTGAGGCCACTATGGCAAGAGTTTGTTAAATGACTTTCTCTTTGAAAAAACAAACATATATGTTATCAAATACAAAATATCTTGGCTGTGTGATGCTTTAATCTAGCTCTCCGTGTCACTCCGTCTTGCATGTTGTGGCCAAGGTATAGTCTGACAATGACTAGACTTCAATGTCTGAGTACTTGAGGATCCCTTCAAGAGAAAATTGACTAGCTTCTGCTAATCAGAATAAAAGAAGATGGAAACAGAAATTAACATTTTTAAATACCTACAATGTGCCTGGAACTCTACAGGCATTTTGATCGTGTTATTGCATTAATCCTCATAATGCTATAAAATAGGTGTTCTGCAAATGAGAATCACTAATGAAGTGACGTCCTCTCTCCCTAGACCTTTCAACTTGTAAGAAGTTCAGCCAGGGTTCAAGCTGAGATTTGCTGGCTCCAAAGACTGTGCTCATTCCACTACTCATACTGCTGTAAGTCGGGTTATTTTCACTGTTCTGACCATTCTATAGAATCAGAGAGTGCCTTAAAAGCTAGAGGAGACCACAGAGATTCCCTGGTTAACACCACAGTTTACAGATGAGAATATTTAGACCCTACGAGGATTTATAACTTAACCCAAATCAAAAGCTTCTTGGTGTCAGCATGAGGAATTAAACTCAAGTGTCTTGCTCCATACTCATTTTGTATTTTACTATTTCCCACTGGCTTCCTTGCTGTCTTTCTAAATGATGATTAAAATCAAGTTTAGCACATTTCACCAATCCAGAGGATACTGTTCATATTGAGTAAAGCATCCCAGGTCAAAGCCATTTATTTCTTGGTTTACACATTTGTTTTTAATATAATTGCAGTAAAATGTTCGTCTTTTAAAAATAGCTAAAGGGGAAAAGTGTGTGAAAACAGCCAAAATCAGTATTGTTTGCATAAGAGCCTATCCAAGGTCATAGGGATTAGAGCAGGGTATCCAATGGTCTCCCCACTATCTAAACTTGACCCCACCCTGACACTTAACATACTCTTGGTCATGGTTCAAAATCCTGTTTAGTGTATCATTCCTTTTAGGGAGTATTGTTGAGAATCCCTTCACCATAGTTCCCCCCTCAAAATGAATTACCTCATATCTGGTTACTTCAGCATTGTGTATACATAATTCTATTATTCTACCCAGTGAACAACACAGCAATTTACTTTGTTTGCATGCTTACTCTCATTGTTAGATTGTACAGAGTGATTGTATTTATTCACCTCTGTATACTAAGAACCTAATGCAGTATTTAGCTGTGTAGGTGCTCAGGAGATGTGTGTTGAAATGAATTTAATTTAATTGAATTGGCTTGACTTGAACTGAACTGAATATGTTTAAATTTAATTGGCAGCTGTTGCCATCTGATCAATCACCAATATCCCAGTCACTTCCAGTGTTGCTCAATTAAATAAAATACTTCGAGTCAAATTTTTAGAACTACTTTACTGACCCCCCCCAAAAAAATGTAACTGACTTCTGTTTATAATATCAGGAATGCATGGGTAAAGAGCAGGAAGGGAGGGACCAAGCACGGAAGTACTCATACTGCTGTAAATTGGCTTACTCGGGTAAGAACTTAGGGTTTTCTTCACACTTGAGCCTGGCACTTAAGCTGGATTACGATAAGCATTGGAAGCACAGTGAGGCACAGAAGCAGAAAATTAGACATGCCACACATCTAAATATAGCATAAGAGAGAAAATCTAAGATTCCAAAGAAAGCAATGTAGAGGAATTCTTTTCTTTGGTCTCTTGCTGGGTATCCTGCCAAACAATCTTGTCAAACATCCTCATGAAATTATTCTAAAATTGGTTTTAATACATTTTAATGGTTTTTGTTTCCAAATATAATACTTTAAAAAGACATATTTTATGGCTAAAATCTGTAAGTTACTCACCTAATCCATAGCCAAGATTTGTAAGTTTCTGGTGGTTACAAGGGTCAAACTACATGGCAAGAAAGACTCATTCTACATAGATGCAATACAAATACTTCATGGAACGATGCCATAGTGACATATTGCACAAAGAAATAGAACATGTAATCAACCATACTGAAGTAGAGAGGAAGCATACAGTTAGACAAAAATAAACCTAGAATCTTGCATGCTTATGGTATAGAGGTGGCGATGGAGATCATCTTCTTTACATGGCTATAGGAGAGAAAATGCACTTCTAGAATATTCAAGGCTAGAAAGACAAACTCATGGCCTCCCTTTGCCAGTGTTACTACACTGGTGGAGAATTGATAGCTGTGGTGGAGACAAGCATCCTGCAAATGAAACAGGCCTCTTCAGGGGACATTATTCCCCGCAGAAGTAAAGTTCCAGCACCACAGAGTTATATATCATTCAAACTTTCTATACCATTGATGGATAGATGAAACTTTATTTCAAATCTGGAATTTGGGTAAATCAGGGAAATATCTTGATGTAAGACGAGAATGACTAAGTTGTAGTTTATAAAACTTAAGAATTTCTGAGACATATATAAATATTTAAAATTGTCTGACCTGACACAATAAACTGCATAGAAGAAAACATAGGTACTAAACTTATGGACCTTGGGTTCAAAGAGCATTTTATGAATTTGACTCCAAAGGCAATGGAAGTAAAAGCTAAAATAAACAAATGGGACTATATGAAACTTAAAAGCTTCTGCACAGCAAAAGAAACCATTGACAAAATAAAGAGGCCACCAACTGAATGGGAGAAGATTTTTGCAAACAGTGCCTCCGATAAGGGGCTAGTATCCAGAATATACAAGGAACTCATGAAACTCAACAACAAAAAAACAAACAACTCAATTGAAAAATGGGCAGAGGACTTGAAGAGACATTTCTCCAAGGAGGACATACAAATGGCAAATAGACATATGAAAAAATGCTCAACATCACTAATCAGAGAAATGCAAATCAAAACCACAATGAGATATCACCTCACCCCAGTCAGAATGGCTATCATCAACAAGACAAATAGTAACAAGTGTTGGAGAGGCTGTGGAGAAAAAGGAACCCTCATACACTGTTGGTGGGAATGCAGACTGGTGCAGCCGTTATGGAAGGCGGTGTGGAGGTTCCTCAAAAAATTACGAACAGAATTGCCATATGACCCAGCAATCCCTCTCCTGGGTATCTACCCAAAACATCTGAAAACATTTATAGATAAAGACACGTGTGCTCCAATGTTCATTGCAGCTCTGTTTACGGTGGCCAAGACATAGAAACAACCAAAATGTCCTTCGATAGATGAATGGATAAAGAAGTTGTGGTATATATACACAATGGAATACTATTCGGCGGTAAGAAAAGATGATATAGGAACATTTGTGACAACATGGATGGATCTTGAGAGTGTAATGCTGAGCGAAATAAGTCAGACAGAAAAAGCAGAAAACCATGTGATTTCACTGATATGTGGTATATAAACCAAAAACAACAAAAGAACAAGACAAACAAATGAGAAACAGAAACTCATAGACACAGACAATAGTTTAGTGGTTACCAGAGGGTAAGGGGGTTGGGGGTGGGAGATGAGGGTAAGGGGGATCAAATATATGGTGATGGAAGGAGAACTGACTCTGGGTGGTGAACACACAATGGGATTTATAGATGATGTAATACAGAATTGTACACCTGAAATCTATGTAATTTTACTAACAATTGTCACCCCAATAAATTTAAAAAATAAATTTAAAAAAAAAGATTGTCTGAGATATATAACTAGTGCCTAGATACATGTTTTTGATTAAAAACATGTTCTTTAAATATAAACTTCAAATCTATTACTGAACAGCCTTAAAAAGAGCTACATTTTTACATTAGGTATTTAAATATAGTTTTTCAATTGCAACCACTTCTACAGCTTAAATTTTGTGGGAACCACGCAATTACAAAGATGAGGATGCAAAGTCCCTGATATTAACACAACTTATTTGCAGAGTCAAATTTGAGGAGACAATAAATCTCTTAAGTTTTACTCTGCAGTCTCAACATTAAAGCGATGTACATGTCACACTTATTCAATGTTTTTATTCAGTAAACAAAAAAGGAAACCAGAAAATGGCTGATACTCTCTACTCCTAAAAATTTGCCTTAGTCCCCTGTAAATCTATTAAGAAGAAAAATGTAAAAGTCCAGTCCACAATGTTTAACAATTTGATTTTTGAGGAAAAAACAGAATAAAATATTGCATGACTTTTACTACTCTCCAAAACTATGCAATTATAAAGTCAAAATAGACAAAAATTTAAAAATAATTGTTTCAATAAGATGCAGGATTATAGAAAGAGCTGAGGAAGATGTACCTTGAAATACAGAGTCGGAGAGAGATCTGCATAAATGTGATAGTTGAAGGCATGAGTAAAGATGAGAACTCAAGGGTGAGATCTGACAAAAATGCCCTTTGATTTTCAAACCAAAGAAGGGTGAGAAGCAAAGCGCACAGATTCATAATGCAATACCACAGCTTCTATTTTTCACAATGGCAGGACACAGAGAAAGAGCTTCATTAGGCAGCTGATTTACTCTTTTTCCCTATTGAATCAGAATGTGGGGCTGGTTCTCAGTCTGATGATTGTTCTTACATAGCTTTTCAGCTACATCAGGCTCCTAAATCACAGAAAGTGTGCGTCAAATTCAGACACACAGCAAAATGTTGTAATAATGCCCTAGGAGAGAAGGGCAATGCTAAGCTTTCTGCTAGAAGATTCATGTGGGAGGGAAACCATACTCCAAAATAATTTCATTGTTTCTGTCTTTCTTGCCATATGGCTAATATTTGGAATAGTTTCTCTTTTTACATCAACCAGGCTTTTTAAAAAAATGGTTAGAAATTCAAATATTTTTAATGTCGTCTTTTTTAACTCATAAGCATCTTCCCTTGAACTTGACCAAGAAAATCATCAGACATATGGAGCTTTTATCTTTTGTTAAAACAAAAGTATTAGTATACATCTCTTGATGTGTTATAAATATGAATACATACACATACACATACATACATGCATACATACATACATACATACATACATACATCACTCCATTCTTTCTAGGCTATCTTTTCCCACTACTAATGAAAAATGAGTCATATATTTTTTGACCTTTCTATGATTATAAATTACAGCATTCATTCATTTAATAAATACCTTTGTGTGTCATTATTGCTAGGTGCATGAAAAAGACAGACAGTGCTCTGCACTCATGGAATTTACATTTCAGAAAATATATCTTTTCCCTAATGATAGTAGACTGTGATAAAAATAAAGGAAATTAAAAAAAGAGGAATGGATAGAAAGGAAGGACAAAACAAAGTTTATTGTATTTATATATTGGAAGAAAACAAAATATTCTTCAAAATATTGCAGCTATTTCAGATCATTTGGTTCCATCTCACAGCAACATGAGTTTATGACTTTCTAATTCTATAATCATCTAGTCATTAAGTCTCATAATTGAGTAGATATACATCAACGTGACCATGAAAAACGTGGACAGGTTACACCATAATAGATCACAAAGGCTCAAAACAGCACTGGAAATATTACTCCGTTCCTTTATCCAACAAATATCTTAACTGTCTTCTCTCTTGCAGGCATTCTTCTTGTTCTGGAGTACTGAATAGCACCCCCATTATCCTGAAGCATAAAGCTTGGTGTTGAGCTCAAGAGCCAGTCACTGCCGCCCCTGCAGAGATTATCTTTAGGAGCCTAGCAGAACCAGTATGACCATTAGTCTCCCTACGTGACATCACTTTCATCCCTTCCCTTTTTTTTCATATCTCGTTATAATAGAATCATAGAATGCTAGAATTGGAAAGTATGTTAGAGTTTATCTAGATTATCTACTCTAATGCCTTTTATTTATAAATGTGTGAACAAGGGCCAGAGGTTTTAATTAACATCCAAAGATTATTCAGCAAGTTACGATAATGACAAGACATTAGAAAAATATTCCTGCGTGTATGCATGTATGTGTGTGCTGAGGCAACATGCAAAGACCATGTTCGCTCAAAAAGAATTAGCTCCCCCACTAGCCTAAACACTATTTTCTGCATTTTTCTCAGCAATAGACTTACTATCTTGCTGTTCAGAGCATTTCTCACTTATCTCTAAATTTTCCTTTGAGCTCTTAGACTTGGCAAACATTGAAAACCCTGCAATTTTTTTTTAATCTCTTGATGTCCCTTCCATAAATTAATTAAGATAACTCATTCTCTCCCACATTTCCCATAACCCAGAAAATGAAACTCAAATGTAATTTTTAAAACTCAGTAAAGAAATCCTTTGACTTTCTCTTTTACGATTGCCTGTTTTTGATCCTCTGAAAATACAAGGCAAACTTCCAACACAGACATGTAAATGTTATAGCCTAACTATATTTAAAATAACTTAATCATGCTCATTACATTAATACAAAGATAGTGAGAAGCCCCCACATTTGGTCTCAAACAACATGAGGTCATCAGCATATAAGGGAATCATACACTACTGGTCATTAATCTTAATTTCAGAAATTACATTTGAAGATTTAATTCTCTCTTCCTATGTCTAGACAGGCAATGAGGAATAATCTTTTCAGCATAATTGCATTTACTCCAATGACTTCATAAAAAGTACAATTCTTGTTGCTGTTTGCAAAAGAAAAAAAAAGATCCTATATAATCCTCATCACATTATAGTTGTCAGTAACCTCAAGAGATGGACCTCCATGGGAGACATAAGAGAAACATAAAAAAAAGTTTCTATCCTTAACAAACTTCATAGAATTCACCGAGAAATTATTGATCACCTGCTGATTACAAAGGCATGCAACACAGTGTTCCCTCAAGCAGCTTAACTTCTATTTAAAGATGGAAGGCTCATTACTTTGCTAGAATTGCCATAACAAAATACCAGACTGAGTGGCTTAAATGACAGACACTTATTGTCTCACAGTTTTGGAGGCTATAGGTCCAAGATCAAGGTGTTGGCAGGTTTGGTTTTTCCTGGGGCCTCTTTCCTTGGCCATCTTCCAGATGGTCACCTTCTCTCTGTGTCCTCGCGAGTTCTATCATCTCTATGTGGTGTATCCTTGGTATGGCCCATATGGTCAAATTTCCTCCTCTTATAAATCAGACTGGATTCAGGCCCACCCTAAAGGTTTCATTTTAAATTAATTACCTCCAAAAGCCTCTATCTCCAAATAAAGTCGCATTCTGAGCTTCAACATATGAATTCTTGTGGGAGACACAATTCAGCCCATAACCATATACTATATTACAAGCGAAGTACTTGTAAATAGTATATTATTAGAATAATATACAAGGCTCCACACCAGGTATCGGAACAAGTGGAAAGGATGGAAAATAACAATTATTGATTCCCCATTATGTGACAGTACTTGTGCTAGATACTTTACATGTGCTATCATGTATAAAGCATAAGGAAATCATAATCCAAGCAGTTATCTCCAGTTTATATGAGAAGAAACTGCCACTCAAAGAGTGGAAAAGACTTCCTTATATCATTGTATATATAATGCAGTTAGGAAATGGTAGGATGATTTTAAGAAATTAGTGTGTCATCAACACTTACTTGCCCACCACAAGACTATGCGTCCTCCTTGGTGTTAGGCCTGGTTTTGTCACTCGCTAGTTGTTCTTGGACACCTCATTTAACTGACCTGCAAATCAACTTCCTAATCAACAAAATACGTCTCTTCATCTGCTAACATTTCATAATTTTGTGTTATATATTTTCCTAATTGTAAAAGTAACATAACTCTTTATATACACTTTAGAAATCAGGAAAAAAATGAAAAATACGAAATGCAATAAGCCACTCTAATGAAAGTATTGTAAATCTTTTGGTAAGATTCCTTTCTGGTGCCATCTCCCTAAATATAGGAAGGTGGAGTTTCTTCCTGTCTCACTCATTTTTGGAGAAAAGCAACTAAACATATCATTAGGGGACCCATACCATGTTAGCATAATAGAAGGAAAAGAGAAACAAAGAGAACGATTACATTCTAAGAGGTCCCTTCATCTTAGTATTTGGGAGGTTTGTTTGTCTTATGGATGCTTATCCATGAGGGAAAACTGAGATGTGTCACTTACACACACACACGCACACATGGGCGCAAGGCACGACCCTTTATGAAAAACAAACTGAACAGAATGTAAGGGCCACAAGGAAGAAAAGCCTAACCCTGAGGGAAAAGCTGAAGGGTAAAGACAAAGGGACATTAGGGAGGGAAAGAAGAGAACAGCCTAGACAGAAGAGACTCCTTGATCTCCATCCAATTGGACTCATAATGGACCTAAAAGTGACTTGAAGCAAAAAGCAAAGACTGGTACTGCAGCACTCTCTGGCCACTGTGTGTGCATTCAATCATCTAAGACTTTCCAGCAATGGACTGAATGCCCTTCCAAAAATTAAGGGCAAGGCAAAGTAGTTATATATCTTGGAGACTAGATATAGATATATACATACAGAGGGTGCCAAAAAAATGTATACACATTTTAAGAAAGGAAAGAAACTGTATTAAAATTGTAATACTCAATATATACTGATAACAAAAGACGAATACAAGTCATGTGTACATTTTTTGGCACCCCGCTATAATAAATATAGAATTGAATGTACTCATTTGTGACCTGCCTCTGCTTCTGTCATTTAGAAACTCATAAGCATGTTGAATATTATCATGTATTCTTCATAGCCTCAATTTTAATGCCTGTATAATATCCAATCGAATAAGTACACCAGCCAGTTTACTTAGTCATTATTCTATTTTTGGTCCTTTGAATTATTTCCATTTTGTATGCTACATGTAGCAATGTGCCCAGTGAAGCAGACAATAATTTTTAAGAGAGAAAAATATCCTGTAAAAGTTGCTGGCAGTTCCTTGGTAAAGAAATCAGTTATCTTAGAGAGAACCTGGATTTGAGGAGGATAAAATGAATGACACTTTGGTTTACAATATAAAGCAGGAAGCATCCACACAAGAATATAACACATTTAAAAACTATGTGTCTAGGACTTAAAATACAAGTAATTGGTAGAATTAGGCATCACGGCGCTCCCAAAGCCAGGTGTTCTAAAATGTTGTGTAGGGCAGAGTTTCTGAAAAGATGTTTAACACTGCTGGAATCTACCTAACACCAGATCATGAGAAAGTACAAGTGCCCCAAGAGAAAAACCCCAGAGAAGAAATGTGCAATACTCCGGACTGGCAACTGGGCTGTCACAAACACTGGAATGGTGAAAGGAAGGGCTGGCTCCACAGCATTTGGCACCCCTAACACAGCCTCTATGATGTGCCCTGGGCACAGTTGCTGGGTGTGTGCACTGCATAAGCTGATCACTAAGAATTGTAATATCTGGGAGCCAACATCTACTTTGATGTGAAGCAAACATTCAGGAAAAAGTGTCTTCTCTCCCTGGCTACAGAGAAACAATCGCCACATCAGCAATAGCTCTGTCCCTCTGACACTGTGATTCCAGATTCAAGACCCTGAGTTTTGACTTATTTGTCAGAAGTAACTCTACATCACAGTAACAGCGGTGTCAGCCACAGGAAACAAGTCCTTTCATAAGGTGAATAGATTTCTTCTTCTACATCTTTTTCAGGGATGTTACAATAAATTCTTTGGACTGAAATATACCTGGAGACCTTGAAAGTTACTTGGGAGAGGAACTCTGGGACAAGAAATAAGGACAGCAGCTCAAATTCAGTGGGTGTGAATGTTAAAAGGAAATCTGACCTTACTTTGTACTCTTAACTGGTAAATCAGGTTACAGCAGCTTCCTTCTTTAAAAAAGCAATACAATTAGGCATCTTCCAAAAGAGTTTTCCCAATATTTTAAAATCTGCCTTCATGATAAATTCCCAGAAGTAAATAAAGGTAAATTACTGCCATTTCTAGATGTCAATAAGAAACATAAGTCCAGGTGAGTTGTAAAGATGGTATGCTCCAAGGTTCAAAGAAAGAGAACCATTGTGAATTAAAGAATTCGATGAAATATGCCTTCATAGAAAACGAGGGACTTGAATATAAGTAATAAGGGAGGATTTAGAGTATAGTGAATGCAAATGGTGAAAATGCTCAGTCTCACTAGAACATTCATTCACTCATACAAGAAATTAGCACTATTACATGCCAGCCATTGTTGAAGGTACTGGGGAGACAAGGAATCAGGTGGATTTCAATTAAATAAAAAGTTGGCAAACAAAGAGAACTTCAATTAATGAGTGTGTTCATTGGTCTTTCCTCTTGAAGGAAAATGGCTGATCTTATTTATATATGGAATGGAGAGGGACTTAAATCAAACCAGGCTTCATTCACTCATTCATTCATTCATTTATTCATTTATCTAATCTTTCAGTATTTACTGAGCATTTCCATGGTACTCCACCAAGTGCTGGAGAGGAATGAAGAGAGAAATGACAAAGTTCCTTTCCTCACCATTTGGAGATACATATATATGTAAATGTATTAATAAATACTCATTTAATATATTTCATAGTGAACTCATAAACCCACAAATTTGTATAGATTATGACATGTAAAAATTCTACTCCCTTTATTCAAGAAATTAATAGTTCTTTATAGTTTAAAGTTCCACATAAAAGTTGTTCAATTTACATTGTTTTCTCTTGGGATCCAGCCATCTAGGATTATCATTTTAATATACTGTTAGCCAAACAAAGCTGACCAACATGAATAAACTGCCTGACGGGAGCTTTGAGAAGGACTTGGTATCAACTTATAGTATTAGTTGGCCCTGAATGATAAGACCAAGATCTAGACCTTTCTCCTTTTAGGATCCAGATGGTTAGAAATATTTTGTATTGTTGAATGTGGTTATCTAAAGCATTAATAAAATCAAAAATAAAAATAAAAAATAGCTAAATAGATTGAGTAGTTTCAGATTATTAGCTGACTTCTTCCTCTAGAAATTGTGAAAGCAAAACCTTTCCATCTGGTTTTTGAAAAAAACATTTCTTTACATCCACATCTAGGCACAGGAGCAGCATTTAGTAGGGGCAACATAGCAGGCTATATTGGCCCCATAAAAAAGGTGACAATAGTTCAAAGAAAATGAAACTATCACATCAAGCAAAGTACCTCTTTATAACACTGCTACTTATTAAATTGATCAGAATGTAGCACCAGTATTTCTCAGGCAGCCTAACTTCCTACAGTGTTAGCCTACCCAAACTCAATTCACCAATCGTAGGAGCACAGGGCAAAATTGCCACTTACTTGTCTTTCTTCTTTCTGGCAACCATAAAGCCAATAATAGTCTCCTTACCTACAAGCTCCCTTCTTTGTCCCTGAACCTCCTACTTAAATAAACCAAGAGTCTTACCTAGAATTCTCTCCCTCAAGTGAGATGTAAGCAGCTTGTGTACCTGAATAATGATGCCTCAGCTCAGGTACCAAGTTTGCTTTATTTCAATAACCCTTGATGTGTCTGCCACACGGCAAGTGCTCAATGACTCTTTGTTGAATGTATTCATATGGTTAAAAAATATCCAAATTGATGACTGCGCTTGCCCATTACAGGCAGATTTTTTTTTATTACATCTAGGGAGAAATCTGACCCAAGGTAATCGATTTCTGAAGATCATCTGGACTGACTCAGTCCTTAATACAAGTTTTTTCATGTTTAAACCGTTTTTTTAGCACGTTTTAAATAATCTAGGAGTGTCAGATGCAAAAGTTCTAGAATTACTTGCAACACATCATTTACTCCAAATTAATAAGCCACCCATCTAAGGCAACTTCATCTATCCATTTTATTTTCTTCCCTTCTGAAGGAGTCGAACAATACTACAATCCTTACTATCCATTTTAGTTGAGGAACAGAAACGTCATCTAGCCCAGAATTTGCTATGATAAACATAACTGAGGTACAGACCAAAATAATAGAGAATGCCTGATAAACAAGTTATTGCTTTTCCACACTGAGCCTAAATCCTCCTCTACATCATTCTTAGGGAGTCCTTTAAACATTAGGGATTCACCACATGCGTAATGTTTAGGGGATTGCTACCGGCTTCCGAGAAATGGTGTATCCATCACCCTCTAAAAATATTTTCACTGCTGTAATCAGAATGAATGAAGAAGTAAACCCACTGAAAGAATTACAATTATTCACTTATTCTCTATTAGTGCTGGGAATGAGTATCACTTTCCCTGCATGCTTTATTGCTTGTTAATTTATCTATATTGTGCTAAGTGACAAGCATTCTGGAAGGCCAGCAGAGGAGTCGCATGGTCGTGCCAAGCCTTGGAGGCTCCTGTCACTCTGCTTAGAAAGATTACTGACTCTGGTTCAAATACATTATTTAGCGTGGAGGTAGAACTACAAGTTGTAAAAAGAAAAACACTTGTTTAAATGCATATTATAAACAGTTCTGTGACTTGCACTTTATATCATAACATCTTTGATTCTAAAGTGGTGATGTCCTCAAGGCTGTAACTAGACGTAACTTATGAACACACACTTTTAGATACTGTCAGGGACAGAACAACATAGAGTCATAATAGAAAAGACATTCTCCTGTCCAGTCATCTCACATCTCACACACTGTTTCCATGCTTTGGAAGAAGTTTGCAAAATTTTAAGAGAATATAATTGCAACTTTGGGATTCTGCAATTAAAACTGTGCAAAAGCTTTTGAAAGGTCACTGCTAGAATTTATTTTAGGGTATCTTCCAATCCTTCTCACCCCAGTACACACAGACCTACAAAAATATGTATATTTTATCTACACTTCTACTATTTTAGAATGTTAGCTCAGAAATTCACATCTCAAAATTGGTAGAGCTCAGGGATCCAAGCCCAGGTGATTGCCTCCTTTTAGAAGGCATCTAATTTCAATGTGACTATAAATTAATTATCTCCCCCCTCCAGTTGACACAGGCCAATTTGTACTGACAGGTAAGGGTGGCAAGGCAGAGGGGGTGATCAATAGCCTGTTATACAGGGCCACGGGAAATCTGATCCCCAGGGTACTCAGGAAGCCAAAGAGGGCAAGAAGTTAATGGGGGCAAGATAGCAAATCTACACTATAATTTAATTTGCAAGTTGAAAAACTGTGACTATTTTGCCAAGAAGTCTTTTATCCCATTTTCTTCAATAGCAGAAATCCATGATTATCAGTCTTTTATCTAATTTGAATTAAACACACATACAGAACAAAGAAGTAAAACCCAAGGGAGATTTTATTTTAATTTGACAAATATTCTAGTGGACCTAATAAAATAAATTATTGTTCCAGAAATGTACTGGCTTAGCATGATAAGAATCAAAGTGTCACTTTATTTTAAAAATGATATCAGAGCCGCAACTAGAAATTAGATCAACCCAGATTCATTGCAAATATTTGGGGTGTAGCTACATGTACTGATCACTATTGTTAGTGCCAGGGATGCAGAGATACAAGAGAAAAGATATCATCTAAGCCTTCAATGAACTCACAGTGTAAAGGGGAAGAAAAGTTAAAAGGATTATAAACAGTATACTATGTGCACCTCTAACATAGAAATACTTATAATTGTATCACTGATCTCATGATAAGAATTAAATAAGATCCACATAAATTATTTAGCAAAATTCCCGGCACATGGTAATTTAAATCAATGTTAGTATCAGATGATGATGACAACTATGATGGTGATGACGGTGATGGTGATGATGATGATGATGGTAATATGATGATGCCACCATCCCAAGAATCTAAGGGCAAGTTAAGGACACAGAATGGAGATTAGGAAAGGATTTGTAAAAGAAAAACTTTCCTGTCAAAAGTGTAAATCGAAGCTAATTTTCAAAAGACGAATAATAAAAATAACTCAATAAGATAAAGAGTTAGGGAAGAGATAGAAATGTCCTAGACAGGTAAGACAGAAGCTTCAAGGCTTCTATCTTGAGCAATGTAAGATCCCTTCTGCATCTTGGAACAGCCCTGGACCAGATATCAAGTACCTGAATCCCCTCTGATGTGATGTCCAGGGAAACCCCCGAACTCCTAGAGGGGCCCTTCTATCTGGACACAGGATCCAATTTACATGTGTCCCTGATTTCCATCCTCTTATATTCTGGTGAGAACCTCTTGCATGATCGATTTAATAACATCAAATTGATCATTGTTATGCTTTGTATGGTCTTCCTTATTCACATAAAATCTATTTGTCTTGATAATTGAAAATGCAAACTTGTCTTTTCCTATTTAAGCAGATGCCATTAAACATCTTTAAGTCTTACCTGTGGTACATGTTGCTTTATTCAATATATTATTCAATAAATTTATATACATTTATTCAGCCATCTTTTATTCTTTGTGTATGCCCATCACATACTAGATACTATATTCCACATGTTTGTAAAAGGTGTTACATATAATGGGAGAAACATGTCATTTTCTCCCATACAGATTAAAAACTTTCAGTAGTCTAAATAATATTAAAATTTTATTTGAATCCACAAATGCTAAATAAGAAACTCTTAACTCTGAAAAACAATATGTAAGAAAAGCCTTGTCAAATCAAATAGTGAGCATTTTATTAAACTACCATAAACAGTGAAGAACATGACCCAGAACACGTACCCCAGAACACACTCTATTACACACAATGACTTAAATGGATTCACAAAGTAGTAGGGAAAGTCAAGATTCTACGGACTGTGCTAGAAGTATTGGCTTAGATCCTGAAATAAGTAAAATTAATATTTACTCTCTCTATATATATACACTAAAAATAAACTCTAGCCACATCAGAGCATACTTAATATTTTCTGTTTACCTTCCAAATCTCCTCTCTACCTTTCACCACCCTACTTTGGGCCCCAAGATATTTACAACCTCTATGAATGACATCAAGAGATTACCTTCCCCTTTAGCTTCTAGTTGGGTTCAACTAATGAAAGATTTCAGCAGATCATAGCATAAGAAGAAAACAAGAGGAAGAAATTATTCCTGGAGCTCTCTTTCTCTGCCACATTACCACAGGTTAGTTATGCCCTTCCTCCAAAGGCATGGCTCCTGTCAGGTGGCCCAACCTCTTATGTTCCAGTAACTTTCCCCTACTCTTTCCCCATCATGTCTGGGGCTGGTAACAGAACTCCATTGGTACTAACCTTAGGGCATGTCATCATCCCTTACTGGTTTTCTTTAATCCTACCCACACCATTTCAATAGTTTCCTATAACTATTTGAGTGAGCTGTTTGCTCCCAGTCTTCAGATACAGAGATATATAGGAGCTTGAGACAGTCAGTTCCATTAGGTAGAAAATGTTTGCCGTTTTATACAAAACTTGTATACAATATCATCTTTGCTCTTGATGAGGTCTACAGTTAATGAAATAGTATTTGGACAACATAGGAATATTTATTTGTAAGGCATACTCTTCAAAAGTCCATTAAATTTCATACCTACTTTATATGCAACATATAGTTCAATCAACGTCTCTATGGTTACTAAAGAAAACTTTGATTTTCACCATTTCATTATTTGCATGATGAGAATCATACGATGCCAGTGGAGAACTGATTCATTTGTGGATCAAATAAAGAAAAGAAAAAATCCTTCAAGTTCTTCTCTTCCCGGTAACCTAACATGTCCTTAAATTATTTATATTTAGAAATGTCTTCATGTCTAAATGAAATCAGTAATGACTTCTCTCTATTTACATAACAAACCAATGTCGTAGGGAACAAGAGTTTATCTGGATACATTGAAACCAGTACCAGTCATAAATCTATAATGTTTGGACATGCTTGTCAAATTATTCTTCAGATTCTTAAGTTATTCAACAAATATTTATCAGGTATTCAGTATCAAGTGTCAAGTGTTACACTATGTGTTAGGGATACATAATAATGAAAAATGCTATTCTGACTTCATAAATTTCTCCAAAAAAGGAAAAAATATTAAAATCATTACAATACCACAAATAAATATTTAAATTATAATAATTGAAATGCAAGATGCTCTAAAACTGTCTAATCATGAGATCTTATTGTGATGGAAGGTCAGGAAAAATCTCTTCTAAAGAATCATTTTTAAATCTAAGACATAAAAAATGAATAGGAGCTCTTTCGGGAAAATGAAATAACATCTATGAATGTCCAGAGATTATAATATACTTTGCATTTTCAAAAAAATTAAAGAAGCTGAAGCTTAGTGAGCAACAAGTAAGGAGGGATACAGGCAGAAAGATAGACAGTGACCAAATCATCCAGGGCTTTACAGACCAGGTTAGAGATGTTGTATTTTATCCTAGAAGTCACAGAAAGACTTTGAAGGAATAAGATGGACCTGAATTGTAAAAGATCACTTTGCTACCAGACACCAAGAACAATTACAAGCTGTAGTAAATAAAACATCATGGCATTAATTCAGGAATCTACAAGTAGCTCAATAAAACAAAGTAGAGTCCAGAATCATTATTGCAATTATGGAAATTTAGAACATACTAAAAATATAATGTCAACTAGAGGATGAAGGATAGATTGTTGAATAAAGTTTATTGTAACTATTTACTTTACTTTTGGCAAAAAGTTAAGCCATGACCGTACTCTGTGTATTTGTTATACAGCTGCTGTAAAAGATAAACCCTAAAATCTCAGTGGCTTAAATCTATAAAAAGAAGTTAATTTCTTGCTCACAGAGAGTCCAAAATGGATGTTTCTGATTAGTGGGTGGCTCTAATCTAATTCTTAGATTTAAACACTTTCCAGATTGACTTCACCATCTTCAATACATGTCCTCCAAGGTCACTTTGGAAGAGGATCTCTCTTGGAAGGTTGATATGGGCCAAGACTGGCAGGAATGTACATCACTTCTACTCTTATTCTATTGGCTTCAGTTTAGTTATATGGCTTCACCCAGCTGCACAGGAGGCTGGGAAATAGAATCCAACAATGTAAATGGAAAGGTAATATAGGTGCAGTGATTGCCCAGAAATCTCAGCCATAACCTATATCTTATGTGAAATTAAAATTTATAAGTATTAAAAATCTAATATATAAAAGTACCAAAAGAGATTTTAAAAGAATATATTTTTTTTTATTTTATTGGGGAAGGGGAACAGGACTTTATTGGGGAACAGTGTGTACTTCCAGGCCTTTTTTCCAAGTCAAGTTGTTGTCCTTTAAATCTTAGTTGTGGAGGGTGCCATTCAGCTTCAAGTTGTTGTCCTTTCAGTCTTAGTTGTGGAGGGCGCAGTTCAGCTCCAGGTCCAGTTGCCATTTTCTAGTTGCAGAGGGCACAGCCCACCATCCCTTGCAGGAGTCGAGGAATCGAACTGGCAACCTTGTGGTTGAGAGGATGCGCTCCAATCAACTGAGCCATCCGGGAGGTCAGCGGCAGCTCAGCTCAAGGTGCTGTGTTCAATCTTAGTTGCAGGGGGCACTGCCCACCATCCCTTGTGGGAGTTGAGGAATTGAACTGGCAACCTTGTGGTTGAGAGCCCACTGGCCCATATGGGAATCGAACCGGCAACCTTCGGAGTTAGGAGCATGGAGCTCTAACCACCTGAGCCACCGGGCCGGCCCTAAAAGAATATTTTTATAGCTTTGATCTGGCAAAGGCTCTCTTAGGCAAGAGATATAATGTAGAAACCACAAAGAAGAAGAATGACAAATTTGACTACATAAATATTTATTTTTTTTCCTATCATGTAAGACAATTTCAAAAAATAAGTTGTACCCTTGGAAGAAATATTTGCAAAACATATTACAGACAAAAACATAATAGCCCAACTGGATAAAGAGACCCTATGAATCATTAAGAAAAAAATAATCCATTACAAAAACCAACAAGAAAAATAGAAGCAATCCATTAGGCCAAGAAACAGATGAAAAGATGTTCAAACTCATTTCAGGAACAACAAAAACAAAATCATTTAAAGATGATTTACCATTTAATGCAATCAAATAGGCAAAAACATATCTATGATTAATGATTAAATAAACCCCACTAAATTACTGATAGAAATGCAAGCTGGTACAGTTTGGGGGAAGGAAATTTGGACTATATGTCAGTATGCAACGTGACCAAACAATTCCACTTCCAAGATCTATCCTACAGAATTACACATGCACACGAAGATATAGTTTAAATAGATGAGAAGCAGCAAAGGAAGGAGAGAGAGAGAGAGGACCAGACACTAGGGGGATAGATAAGGAGACTATGGATATATGTGTATCTATGTTCATTGCAGCACTGTTTATAATGCAGACAAATTGTAAACAGCCTACAGATGGTAATGGTTAAATGAATTATAATGCATTCATACTAGAGAGATAGATAGCTGTTAAATGCATAGGGTAGACTGAAGAGATCACTAACGTGAAAGGGTCTACAAGGCATACTGGCTTAAGTTATGGCTACTTCAAAGTTTAGATAAGAATTCTAAACTTCGTTGAGTATAAGGCACTTGGATGCCGGCAAACTTCCCATCCATTCCACAAACACCCAATACCAGCATCTCATCTCTGCTTCTACAGGACTCCGAAATTAGAGCACTTTACATTACATTACAATCTCAGACCATCAGTGAACTTACCAATCTAAGTTCTCAGTGTTTATTAAAGAGGATATTAAGAGAAATTTTCCTGTCCAAATGCAACTAAGAACAAAATGCAACTGAGGGGGTCATCTCTGACTTTCACCCTCTCTCGCCTAATAAGTGGTGCGGGAATGTGAACCATTTCCATAATTCATAGGCATCCTGTAATGTGCAAGGTTATTTTTGAATTTGTGTCTTCTGTAAGAAAAGATTTCCTTCCTAAAATTAGATTGTGAATCTAGTTTCAAAGCCACTAATCAAACATAAGTTAAAGCTACTTAAATAAGAGAGAGAAAATTTTAGAGCTCTAAAATCATTAGAAATAGGTCACCGAGAGCTTCAATAAAACTTCAGAAAAGGTTCTAATAAAAAATAAAAAGGTATTCTCATTAAGAAGCTGTAAAGTAATCCTGCTATCAAACAGGAAAAAAATAGCATATGCAAAAGCAGCAAAATATAGTCTATAAAGTCATTTAATGAAGCAGAAATTTGTATCTATGCCATATCTAATGCACTTCTTAAAAAATCTTGGCATATTCACTAATTATGAACCATATATTATACACAGTTATTATGGGTATTATTCAGCAATAGAAGATTTAAAGTTGGTTGTCTCTTTCACCATGGTTAGCAAAGAAATATTGGTATATATATATATATATATATATATATATATATATATATATATATATATATATGATCTGCTTAAATAGGTTAGAAAATAGGAAGGAATTTATTTACTAACTAGCCCCTTAATTATGCAAACAGAGTTTCCATAATTCTGAAACTGAATTCCATGGCACCCACAGATTTCCCTATAACCTAGCTGTAAATAGTAATTACAGTGTTCATAGTAGAAAATGCTGTATTTTAGGTGGCAAAACAATCTCTATTATTATCTCCTGTATCAACTTATTTGATAACTGCCTACAATTTTCCTGGTAGGGTAATTTCTACGTTCTTTGGACGCTACATTTTTCTTTATTTTTATAAAAATTGTAAGAAAAATTTGTGCAGCTATTTTCAAATGAAAGGACAATGGAGAAAGAAATTTGCCATTGAACTTTAAAACATTATATTTAGCAGGTCCTCAGTGGGTTGCATAATCAGTTCAAGACTATGGATTAACAATCAAAGGGAGCTCAGACACTGACCTACATTAGAGAAACCCTACACACACAACCAAGAATTCATTATCCCCAGAGAACTGAAAGCCTTCCGGGTAACCTGCTAGCTAAGCAGCACATGTCCCAATATTATATTGCTAGGGACCAGGAAAAAATCATCCTGAAAGGCACCACATTAAAGGTGAGAAAAACAGTAAGAGTCCTACATCACCCAGCATTCATTCTCAGACCTAGACAATACTTCTGCGACGCAACGATCCTTTCACTATCGATGATGCCAGTTTAAATCTACATCTTCTTTAGGAACCACTTTTGATGGGGCACTATTGTCATTCTCAGGATGTTGAACACACAAGTTGCCAAAATTAATTGAGCCAAATCAGAAGCAGAATAATGGCAACTATCTTGCACTTGACTCCCAAATGTTTCAAAATCACTGCAACTTGGGGGCGGCTGGATGGCTCAGTTGGTTAGAGCGCGAGCTCTCAACAAGGCTGCCAGTTCAATCGCCACATGGGATGGTGGGCTGCACCCCCTGCGACTAAAGATTGAAAACAGCGACTGGACTTGGAGCTGAGCTGCACGCTCCACATTGGAGCTGATGGGCCCTGGAGAAACACACTGTTTCCCAATATTCCCCAATTTAAAAAAAAAATCACTTCAATTTGACATCGGTACAAAACTTGACTTAACCATATTGTCATTAAAATGTGCTCCTTCTCCTGTTTCCTACCTCAGTGAACAGACCTTTTATCTACCCAATTGATTGCTCGAGCCAGAAAACGAAACATCATCTTTTATAGTTCCCTCTTCTCACCTTGGACATCCATACCTTTCCAATTTCCTCATTCATTCATTTCTCTTCATCCCCGCTGCCACCACCATAGTTCAGACCACCAAAATCACTTCTCTGGATCTAGAGATGGATCGAGTTAAAAACCCTTGAGTCAAGTTCCTTCTAGAGGCTTGTATCTAATTTCATATTCAAAATTTTATATTCTTTGTCTTAAAGAGGATCGCAAAATACATAAGTTGTGGATCCTACTAAAACTATATCTTCTGCTGTCTGAATTACTGCAAAAGCCCTCAATGATCTTTGAGTTTCCCACCTTGTCCCATCCCAGCCTCCACTCAGCACTGCAGATGAAGTTCTCTTTCTAAAACACAAATATGGCCACGTTCTTCCATTGCTTAAAAACCTCCACCGGTGCCGTGTTTCTCTTAGGATTTAGATTCAACTCCTTATTCTGACTTAAATTTGATGTAGTCTACACGCACTTTATGATCTACACACAACTTCTGCAGCTACTTTATAGCCCTTATACCATATTCTCTGGACATACCAGAAAGTATACCCCCAGTAGTTCCTGTTCTCTCTTCTTGAGAGAGCAGAAGCCAGATCTTGCTTCCTGTTAAATCAGCAGCACTTAGCACTATTGTGTCACTTAGTAGGCATTTCATAAATATTAAATAAATATTCACAAAGGAATACATGAATGAATAATGAACGCATTCTGCATCACTGCTCCAAATTCAGGCATAGTGATCAGAAACCCATGAGGGATTGATCTAACAAGAAAAGCACTGATTGATTCCCGGGAAAAAACTGCAGTTGAATTCCCACATTCGTGAGTAATTATGCTGGAAAGAATTTTGATGAATCATATATCAAGGGAACAGTCATTAAATCTCCCTCTAAGTTTCTCTCACCCTTAGAAATCTGCATTTCTTCCCAATTTCCTATTGTTTTGATTTTAATACCTGACATGCCATATTTTTCCTAATTCACATTGCCTTCCTACCAAACAATGAGAATATACAAAAAGTATCTACTCCAGGCCCTGAATATAGATGACCTTTTCTCTTTCCTGAAGCTAACATTTTCTGATAATTTTCTTTTCTGCTCACTCACCAAGATGCAATGTGGCAAACTTCAGAGTTTTTCCTCCTCTATATTTCCAGACTTCTTCCAAACAGATTCTTAGCAGGTAACTAAGATAAAATGTTTGCCCCAAATATCCTGAAATCTAGTTTCTATATATTAACACTTATTTAGATTACATTGCATGCTGCTATAAGTCTTTCAATAACTGATTACAAAGCACCACAAACATTTTGATATTTTCATTTAAGAAAAATTCATTGAATACTTACTTTTTGTGCTAGACAGAGTACTACAAGGTACATAAAAGAAGTTTATATTGTGTTACAAGTCTTTTCCCATGTAGGTAAATAATTTAATAATGTTTTATACCACTCAGTAAAGTTCTGCAGATCCTTTTTAAATGGTTCCTGCATATTTCTTGGTAAAGTTTCCAAGTTTACATATATTATAAATAGATGGATAGATGGAAATAGCTTTCAATATTAGGCTTAGGATTTAGGTAGGTAAATAGGTAGGTAGGTAGATAATATTATATCCATATACATACTTATTAAAATGTCACATACTTATACATAAAATAGATTGACTGACTTACAACACAGTTTTTAACCATTGAATTAATGTAGTTTTTAATAGCTCATAGGGCAAGCCTTCCATCCATTACTTCTTTTGTCAATATTTTCTTAGCTCTTCTTGCTTTTTCCCTCTTCTAAGTGGATTTTAATATGCTTTCATCAAGTTACAGATAAATGTATTGAGATTTTGAAGAAAATTACATCAGGCCCATTAATCAATTTGTGAAGAACTGCCATAGTTGACCTTACACAGTAATCCATGAAACAAACCCTTAATAATAATGACCAGGGATATTCTGCTGTTGCCCACGCTTATTCTTAGTATATTTAAATCTCCATATCCTTCAAAATACTAACATGAACAATCCATCCATATGATCTTTGGTTAGCCAAAACACAAAGAAAATGGAAAAAAAAAATCACACTGTCAAAATAATGCCCAAGTTTAATTTTATATCACTGCCTCAAAAGCCATGCCAGACATGCAATGGTGCTGAAGGCTTAACACAGTTCACTGACTGGAGTAAGCCATACTAATGCAGAATTCAATGGAAGCTAGAACTTTCCACCTGGCATTCTTGTAAAAAAAGAATGGTTGTTTATGAGCTCGTTACTCCCAATACTAATAAAGGTGGTCTATTTCCTTAATACCACAATAGAAAATATTTAATGTCCTGGGTACAATGTTTTTTGTTTTTTGTGTTTTTTTAACTCTGAGAAGTTATAAAGGAAAATAAATCAAACCAGTGGGATTAAGCAGAAGCAGGTAAGAATAAAAATTGCCTGTTCTGCCTTTGCAGCCTCATGATTTTGAATCTATGCAAAGCATGAAGGTGTAGCATATTGACTTGTAAGTACTGTGAGAGCAGAGATCTTTTCTTTATTCTATCACAAATTTATACCCAGAACATGGTCATAGAGTTGGAACTGGGGGATTTTTCAGAACAGCTTCACCATAATTTTTAGATCCTAAATGGTATTTTCTGAATATTCAAAGTGAAAATACTGTAGACCACAGCTTACCTTTAGATTGGCATACACATACCATCAGATAAGAATCTCTTTCAGGACAGGATCCCTGTCTTACTTACTTACCTTTCCCTCATCAGCATTTAACAGTGACCAATCTTGAACACATTAAAGGAGTGAGAACAATGGTATCAGCCTAGAAATAAAAGTAAATGTGTGCACGTGTATGTGTGAGTGTATATACATATATATGTTTTTATTGTATCCCAATATAAAGATACATATGACCAGTGTGAGTTTATGCTTTGAAAAGTGTGAAAATAATTGGTTTGGAATTAAAGATACTGACATTTTAAAAGGCCAATTCTAGAGAAAAAGCACATTATTTTTGACTAAGTTGCATGGTGAGCTCTTAAGAATTACTACATCTGTGCACATACTCACACAACTCTAGAAGTCAGAAGTTTTTTTTTAAATTCGTTAGGAAGCACTAATTGACCTTTCCCTATCTTCCTTAGAGTGCACCTTTATTAACATGCCCTTCAAAAACTGCACACTGCACCGAGACGTGAAAACAGGTCCCCCTTAAAGAGTTAGAGAAGGATGTAAATCATGGATGGATCTAGCCTCTGGCAGACTCACTCGCAACTTGTCCCTTGGATAACTCTTCCTTTTATGTCAACTCTAGAAAGCAAAGTAAGAAAGAAAATTATAATTGTAATTTTGACCTACAATTTTTAAAAAATGTGCCACTGTTCAGGGAAACACAGAATTGATAGCACTGAAATCACCATAGCAGGGCCCAGAAGATGTCAGAAAAGACAATATGGCCTGTGAGAAATGTGTGCAAGGCATCAGTGCAAGCTGTCATTTGTGCATTGTCTAACACCTTGTCATTGCTGGACCAAAGGTTTGAGTTCAGAACAGCAGTTGGTTTGGAATAGTAAAGTAGCAGCACCAAAGAAATCTAAAGGATGTCTATTCCATCATGGAACATCTGCCAATAATATAACCTTTGTTGTGATTATGTTTTAACTAGCCATGGAAAAGCTCTTCACTATACAAAAGATACCAACCAGTACTGAAGTAGCCATGCTGTTCTACACAGTGGAGAAGTATCATTGTGTTTTCACAATGCCTATCACCTTCCGCTATGAAATACGGGGAAACCTCCTTCCATCTTCATATGGCTCATCATCAAACAGGAAAGATATCATTGCTGATTAAGTTCAGATACTGGGGTCCAATGAGAATGTCAGAGAGTAGCAGGGGGGATTTTGAAAAGAAGGAATAACCTGCATCTCTGTGAATAAATCACTCTATATATCTTTTGTAATTGTTCTGTTCTCTTCAAGGGTATTGTAAATGTATATGTCCTAATCTCCTTAAGAAGCAACAGTACTAAAAAGTTATTTAAGAAACTCATCCTATGTCTCAGATATACTCATGAAAAATGGAGGAGGGGGTAAGCTGGGGAAAATATATGGAAAAATAATCACAGAGAACACAAATGTATGAAGAAAGGATCATATCTTCCTTAAGCCAATGTCTCATTTGTTTTCCATTAGGGAGAGAGGACATGGAATCAAAAAAGCACAGGAAAATGTAGTAGACACCTATCTCACACCATATGTAAAAATCCATTCCAGGAGGATTGTAGTGGTAAATATGAAAATAAAAACAAAAAAGCTTCTAGAAGATAATGAATATCCTCTAGATGATTTTGAAGTTAAGAAACATTTCCTAAATGGAGAACAAAAGGTACTAACCAAAACAAACAAACAAACAAAAAAAAAACGATTAATAAATTGGACTACATTACATTTAAGAACTTATTTTCCTTAAAAATATTATTAAGCAAGTGAAAAGTCAAGCCAAAGGCTGGGAGGTAATATTTGCAACACATATAATCAACAAAGGGTTATTATAGAGAATAAATAAAAAAATTCAAACTATCAATAAGAAAAATCCAGAACTCAAAAGAAAAGATGGACAAGAGACTGTGGACAAAAATTTTGTGAAAGAGGCTATCCCAATGTCCAGCAAACACAAGAAAAGGGGCCCAACTACATTAGTAGTCAATGAAAGGTAAAGATGGACCTCACCACAATTCAAATGACTGAAAATACTAAGAATTGGCTAGTCTTAGAAGCAACGAGCAGTCACACACTACTGGCAGAAATGGAAAAGCCTTTTGGATATCTGCTTTGTATTATCTACTCACATTAAAGATAGCATACCTAGTGGCCCAGCAACTCAAATGTGCACATATTAACCAAAACATATATGCAAGAACATTTATACCAACATTATTCGTAATTGCTGAAACATGGAAACAACCCAAATGCCCATCAACTGCAAAATAAATACACTGTGATACATTCATATAATGAAACACACTACAGCCTTCAAAATGAACTACACCGACATGTAATAACAGCAATGAGTCTTATACACATAACTTAGCAAAAGAAGCCAGGCACAAAAGAACACATTATATATAACTTCATTTACACAAAGCTGAAGAAAATCAAGAGTATGCAAAACCAATCTATGGAGATAGAAGTCACAACAGTGGTTACTTCTGGGAAGAAGGAAGGGCTCAGTGTTAGGAGGGCACGTGAGTGGGGCTTCTAGAGTGCGGCAGTGTTCTGCTTCTTGAGTGGGGAGGTGGTTTCACAAGTGGGTTCCTTTAGAGCTAACTCAGCTGAACACTTAATTATTTCTGCACTTTTCTGTGTGAGTTATACTTTAGGTAAGACGTTTCCTTTTCTTTCTTTCTTTCCTTCTTCTCGCTCTCTTTTTTTTTTTTTTTTTTTTTTTTTTTTTGTGGCCAGATCCAGTCTTTCTTTGGAGAAATAAGAAACAAGCTATCAATATACTCATTCCTATCAAATACCAAGCCTTTATCAAAATGATCTAATCTTTTAAAAAATTAAGTCTGTGCAATTGACCTTTTAAAATTAAGATCAACCCAGTTTTAAAGATTAATAAAGTAAGAGATTCAGTAATTTGTCCAAAATATAAAGGTCAGTACATTCCGGGACTGGGGTTCAAACACCAGGTCCTACAATTCCATGCCCAATACCACTTCTATCATTGCACAAGTGCTTTGAAGTTTGAAGTGTAGAGTTTTGCTTCACATCTTTAATCCACCAAGAAATTGTGTTTAATAGGATAGGTCTTACAAACCTATCTACAGTGGTAGTTTCCATTGTGCTGCCCAGAAATACTGTGTGCTGGAAGGTACCTGTTGGTGAAAATGCCCCTCCCAAAAAGCCACAGGGCATCTACCATCTCTGTAGGCCTCTGCTGAGGGCATCCATTTGCAAAGGTCTTTGGGCTTTGAAAAATGTGACCCGGCTTCTGCCATATTTTTGTGGTTAAAGGCATGGATGTTGAAGTTAGAGCTGATTTTGAGTCCTAGCTCTGACAGTATTTAACTCCTCTGAGTCTTTGTTTCCAAAGAACAGAGATAATAAGACTCATACCTGCCTTCCAGGCTGAGATGAGCAGTAATCTGAGTTCCTGACATCAAGTAAATAATGTTCTTGATACTCTTTGGGTTTCTGTTGTTCTACTAATGCCAGGTGATTATTTGACTCAAAGAAAGATGAAGATCAATGGCCTCTGAGGAGGTCCCGGCATGAGGGGCGGTGCAAGGGAGGCACTCACTCCTGCATAGTGACAGGTGACCCAACTACACACTCTGTGGCAGGTGTGAACGCAAGATGGGGAGAGTTGGAATTCAGTGAGGGTAGACGTTGAAAATCCATATTAAGGAGGAAGAATCCACACAGTGGTAGGAAGGAAGTCGGCAGAGGCCGTGAAGGACAGAAACGAGCAGAGGACACTTTGTTGGCAGCGCTGAACAAAAAAACCGAAATAGAGAGAGAACAGGCACCGCAGGGCGCAAACGTAATGAGCACTGGACACTGTTTCTGAGGGAAAGGTTTGCAGACTCACCATAATCAGAGCTGTTGTGTACAGAGGGCAGCGCTCTGAGGGAATGAAGCTCAGCTTCCGGGAGGCCTCCTCGGAGGCTGCTGCCAGTGGCCTCAGTCCTCTGCCCACTACCTAAGCCAAGCACATCACTGCACCCAAAAGCTCTTCAACATCTGAAAGACCAATTACACCAGAGTTAGATTAAGCAGAAGGATAAAAGTGCAACTTTATACCAAAAAAAAAAGCACTTAACTTTAACTTGCTGTTATTTTAAATCTTTTTAACCTTGTCAAATCAAAGACTGATTGTTCAGTGAAAACTTATTTCTAAATCTAAACAATAGTTTATAGGATAGTCTTAGCTGTCCACACAGAGTAAACTTCTGGAATTTGGCCACGCAGCCACAAACCAAGGAACTGCTGGTCATTATCCAAATGGAAAACACAACCACACGTGGAAATAAATAGTTTCAAAGTCTACCCCAAAAGTAAGCAAATCTGAAAAGTAACAGTAAATATCCCACATACTGAAAGATCTAAACTTAGACCAAGGATTTGTCTTCAAGTACAACAATAGTACTACATTAATTATGTTTTGTTTATTTGAGAAAAACTCATGGTAAAATAGAGATAAAGTGCTTTTTTAAACTGTTTTATACCTAATAAAAACATCAGAAAATCAAAAAGCCATTGCTACCAGATATTATAATGTTTGAATCTAAGGGGCTAAAGTTTTCAATGTTACATAGACATTTCCTTGGGATAATATTTAAAATAATACTTAAACTGTGAGAGTTCCTTTGGCTTTTGTCCCCCACCACATAGGTGATAGGAATATTGCTGGGCATCCAGAAAAAGTTGAACCACAAGGTTATTTGAAAAAACAGAGGTTAATGTATTGTGTCCTTATTTTCTAAGTGAACATTATAAATTATTTTCTAGATGTTTTCTCAGAAGCATTTTGCCACTGCAGACACCTTTGGATTATTGATAATTTGAGGGTTGCATGAAAAAAAAATCATATCTGCTCCAATTCGGAAAGAAAAACATCAGTAGGCTGTGAAGAAGGGCTGTGTCCATTTTGCTGCATTTAGAATAATGTAGCAGTGCCTGTAACATGGAAACAGTGGGCAAGCTTTGTTCTGCTGGATTTAGATTAACCTTTACAAGCAATGCAGAATTAGATTATGAAAATAAATTGAAAATGGCATCTCCTTAGACTCACTTTGTCCTCTGTATTTTCTTAAGCTTTTATGTGGCTGTCAAATATTAGTTCAGTGCTCCATTTGTATTTGCAGCATTTTATCTTTTTCTTTTTTTCTGAAAAGATAAGCACCAGTCTTCAGAGAAAGCTTCTAACTATTGGATACAGAAAACAACTCTTTTCTGAATGGTTAATGTTTCAAATATGAGCACAGATACCAGATGGCAAAAGGGGGGAAAAAAGAATTCAAGTTGTTTCATTGTTCACTGATAAGGATTTTTCCATCTGCTGGTTCAATACTAACTTGGTTTACATTCACTTAGAGCCAATACAATTAAAACTCTATTTGAAGTGAAATGTTTCAGAAAAATAAAACTTGAAACCTGAGAAATCCTTCTCCGGGTTACATCCATCTCTCAAAGAGCAAAGCTTTTATATCTGTACAAATGTGAGCATGTGATAAAACAAAGATCAAATACATTTTTAAAAATTCTAAAGTCACATGGACTTAAGTAATTCTAATGAAGACTGCATGTGATTGAAACATAAGTGGACATTGGCTAGAATTTAGGGTTTTGGTGAAATAAAATTTCTCTAAAGTAATAATATACTGGGATAATCATCACAAAGGATGAAATGGGGGACCACTGGTGAGTGAACAACAACATGACAGTAGTTGATAAGACACAAATTTGAATAGCTGACCCACTGAGACCAAAGAGCAGGAGATGAAGAGAAATGGCATAGGAATCGCTAGCAACAACATCTTAGGTGATAGCAGAGGCCTTGCACAACAAAATAGATGTAAAAAAAGAAGAAAGGAGTACGCAGAGACAACTAGAACTCATGAGAACAAGTCTCACGTAAGAATCATGAACAATGAGAGTGTTCTGGGATCCCTCCTAGCAAGTGGACCCTTTTCCCCACCATCCTTTGATAGAAAGAAGTCATACTCAAAATATAGATAATATTAAGAAGTAGTTTCCCAGGGTAACCTCACCTTTTGTCCTGAAAACACTGTTGAACTGGGCATCTCTTGGTGTATAAAAGCCCCTCAAGGAAGAGGGGCATGGTTTACTTCTGTATTCCTGATTCCCAGCACTTAGTGTATGATAGAAGTTCTACAGCTATTTGATAATCTTAATAGAATTGATCCAAGAATTCCACCTTCTAAGCTAATGTGGCTCCATACATTCCCTTTAGTCAGAGTAAGCTTATCCAAAAAAAATAAATAAATAGTTTGTTTCATTATCCTTGTCTTCTGAACCACTTATAATAATGTCAAACCTAAATTTACTCTTTAATAAATCACAACAAATACAATGGATGAAAAAGAAAACTTCCTCTAAGTCTGTAGAATGATTAGGTCTGCTTCCTCCTTTGTTCCTTTACCAGTAGGACAGTGGTCTCCAAAGAGAAGGGTACAAAAACAAACCAAGAGAGGGACATATAGCCTAGAGGTTAGCAAGGAGATCCATTGAAGTTCAGGAAGATAACATTAAAATTTATATTTCTTTGTTTTTCATGTCATCCTTTTAAAACATCTCGATTCTGTGCATGATTTATAATACATGGTGCATTAACCATTAACCCATTAATACATGCATGTAATTTATAAATAAATCAGCATATTTGATGTGTAAAGAACTGAGGGCACAATCAAAAAGTTTGGAAACCACTGCTAGACTACTCAATTCTCACCACCAAAGAAGAATGAAAGAAATATTTACAGAATTTAGTATATATTTGATAATGTTTCTATTTTTAAATTACTATTTCAATAACTTTCCAAATATTAAACTATAATTGTGTGTTACATAATCTGGTTTTAAGTACTACTTAGACATAAAGCACTCAATCAATAAATGAATAAAGGCCCAATACATGTTGAATGAATGAATGAATGAATGTTCTGCCAAGAATGGAAAATATGATAAACTGGGCGATCAGTACCTTGGTATTTTCCAAGTGTTTTCTATTAGTTCTTGAGAAGTTCCATGGAAAAATAGATACAAGTTCAATTAATTATTTTGTAAATGCTACATACTACAGTATGCTCTTCAGATTCACAGCATAGATGAGTCTGCTAAAGGCTCTGGGAAGTCCTACAAAGTAGAAACCTCTTTAACTGTGTTTATTCCAGCATTTCCCATTTCTAAATCTATAGAATAATTTACAGGATTTTCTTAACTGTCCATTTATATGATGACAGCGATTCTCCCCCATTCATAATATCTGTCAGCTACTCACAGGGAATAATGTTCCTCAGAATACACATGGCGAAATCTTATTTTAATGGGATTCAACCTGAAAATTGGAGGCTCGACTGTATATGGGATCATTCTTATTGGTTGTATGTCAAGCTAACGGACAACTCAAACCACTGTACATGAAGTCCTTACTATGCAATGTCATTAGTAACGACTTGGATTGTGGACATAGCAAGGATGTTCATTAAACTTCCGACTGACGTCTATAAGTATTAACTTCACAAGCATGTTATTTAGATGAATGTGTTTTTATCTCAGATATGTAGATAATTTAAGTATGTAGAGTCCAGTTATTCTGAGGGAAGATTTAACAGTTTTTATTTAAAAAGGAGAGGAAAAGAGGAAAGGATCCATTCAATTGAAGTATTTACTATGGTCAGGCTTCATACTAGAAATTTTAACATTTTTAATATTTAAATTTCCGAACAACTATATTGCTTAGATATTGTTCCCTTTTACCAACGAAGAAGCTGAGAGTCAGAGAGGCACACTGACAGAGTAACTGACAAAGCCCGAGGTAAACAGGTACGTTACCATCCAAATTAGGACATATTTGAGAATGTCCCATAATTATTCTGGGACAACTGTTTTAGCCTAACTCGCTCCTTTCCAGCACATTTTATGGAGACATGGTTTGAACTCAGATCTCTCCAACCAATCTTCCTCCCATAACACCTTGTTGCTTGAGATAAGAATAGCGTTTAAACAATGGAGATAATTCTTTTATAATGCATACATACCAGGGGTGCCAAAAAAATGTATACAAGTGGACACTTTGGTCAACGTTGCTCAAGCAGTAGTTCGCCGTAATCAGAAGTGTCCAGACGCTGATGGTAACCACTTTGAGCATCGCTTATAATTGTAGAAGTCAAGCGTGACTTGTATTCATCTTTTGTTATCATTATATATTGAGTGTTACAATTAATACAGTTTTTTCCTTTCTTAAAATGTGTATACATGTTTTTGGCACCCTCTGTCTATCAAATCATCAGGTTGTAAACTTTAAACATCTTACAATTTTATCTGTCAATTATACCTCAGTAGAGCTGGAGGAAAATAGAGCTTAAAGACTGATAGAGAAATCATCCATCAACAACAAGAAAGAACTTAAAAGGACTGCCTTGAAAATATTTTAACTGCATAAACAGAAAAGGAAAAAGGATGAACAAAACATCAAAAAAATAATTGTATCTTCCACCAATGCAATGCTGCCTTTAAAAAATCCTAACATGATACTCCCATATCCTAATAGCAGTATAATGTAAAGGGCTAAGAATAATTCTTTACACCAAGTTTAACATCACTTAGAATCTTTTTATTACCTTTTTATTTTACTTGATATAAGGAAGATGTCAAGAAACTAGAAAAGATCCAGAAAAATAACAACTAATATGGCTTAAAAGGTTGTAACATAAAAGTCATGAGGATAAAAGTAAATGAGATAGAATTATTTAGTCTAAAGTGGAAAGTCCAAGAGATAACTTTAAAATTGCCTTCAAGTGAATTAAAAGCTGCTGAAAGGAGGTCTTCATCCCCAAGAGGATACAACAGGAGGGATGAAACTTAATTACAAACTGTGAGATTTAGCATGTGAAATTGTGTCCTGGTGGTAAAAATTATGAAATGCCACCATAAGTTACAAGGGGGCATCTCCCAGACTCACGAAAGAAAGTCACCTGCAATGACTTACATATTTGACAGTTGCTTTTTTTGAAGACAGAAAGGAAAACAATGATCACCTTTTGTCATATAAGTCCTATGATTTCTTGCTGTGACATTCCTAATGTTAATGTTTCCGTTTGCTATACATCATTGATCATTCAACACTTCCCACCAACTACAGTGTGAGGTTCAAACTCCTTATAACATCAGGAAAATGTTTGCCCGTATTTCCACCTACTCTTCAGCATAATCACTTGCCACTCTCTCAACACATCTTGTGCTTCTGTCATACTGGACAGAAAACCACAAGGAGCACTCCAAAACCTCAATGTTCTAATGCAGCTCCTTGCCTTTATGCATTATTTCCCCTAAAAAGGATACACTTCCTTCCTTCCAACCATTCCAACCTCCCACCCTGCCAAACCCTCAATCCATCCTACAAGCCGTTCTCATTCTGGAAGATAAAACTCCAGTGCCTTCTTTCTGCTACTTTATCAGATGATAAAATCCTCCTCTGCATTCATCCCAACAGACAAATTCAGTTTCTTTTTTGTGTGCTTTCAAAGTTTCTTTTTCCCATATTTATTATGGCACATATCACATTATTCTTAAAACTCTTTACTTGCCTGGCATCCTGAGTAGGTGGTGAACTCTCTGGTGGCAGCAGGGTGGGAGAGGATGGTCTGGGAACAAGACATAATTTGGCCTAATTATTTTTGCTTCTCAGCTACCGGGCACATAGTAGGTTCCAAAAATTTTTGTTGAATCAATGAAGCCATTAATTACCTGTTACGTGCAAAGAAATAGTCAGCATTCAAATTGTTGCTGTGGAAACCATATCTAGGGACTTCTATTGGTCTTTAAATTCAATCGATTTAGACTTGTTTTCCAAGTTTCTTCTGAAAGCATTTTTACCTTCAAACGATAGAATCAATAATGTATGTTTAAACGCTCTGGAGCAAACATGTGTGTCTGATCTACTCTATCAAAACCACTGAAATATCCAGGACTCCAGGGGTAAAAATAGTGAAGAGCATATCTGTATAAAAGGATGGTTAGAAAGTGTAAATTTTCTCATCAAATCAGTTCTAGAAAAAGCTTCTGGGAGGCACAGAGGCATCCAGGTCCCCCTTCAGCTTTATTTGTATATGAATAAGGACAGCAGGGTTTTCCTTGAGGAGAAATAGGGCATAAGAATATTTTATTATTAATACAGACATGAAGCAGTATCAGACATCTTAAATACAACTGGTCTCTTGTTGCCATTTGTAAGTTGTTTGCTCTTTGATGTAAAGTCAATTTATTTCTCTACATTTGCAACATTTGTTAAAGCATGTACATTTTGAATAAAATGAATAAATATGTCAAGTGCAAGGATGCATATTTTAAATATAGTATTTACCTTCATAGGACAATATACTTTCAAATATTTCCTCTTAATTTAAACATTTTTGCTTCTAATTGGATTCATTTTAGATTAAATTATTCTTAATTAGACACTTCAGAAAGCGAGGAGGAATTACATAATTATGCATTTTAATGCATTTGACTTCTTTTGACTTAATTCAGATTCTTTAGTAAAAAACTAAAAAGAGCTAAAAAGTAATATCTTAAGGTAACCAAATGTGTTCTGTGCAGCTAAACTGACTTCAGTTTCTAGTAAATCAAGAAACTCGAACTCAGTTTCCTATTACTAGTCTCTCAAAATCTTCAATGTGTCCCTTTTTATAATCACCTTCCTCTTAACATTTAGAGTGGTTCAAATCCCTCCTGTGTTTAAAAACAGATTAACACAGAAACTTGTCATATTCTGGCTATTTCCCTAGTTCACTCTGCCCCTCCATAGACAACCTTCTCCATTACTGTATTTCCTTTTCTCAATCCTTTCCTCTGGAAAACTTCCTGACATGATTAATGGGCCTCCATGATCAGACACGTGCATACTTCTCCACCCTGCTCCCACCTCGCATCACCAACAGCTTACAGTGCTTCTTTCTGTCTGAACTACTCTCAGGTCCTCCATTTTGCCAGACTTTTTCTTGCCACCCCAAATTTTAACATTCTGTTCTTTCTTCCTGGAATACACTTCTTCACTTATTCCTTCTTCCTCCTCTTTTTATCATAATTTTACATAAAATGTATGTTGAACATCTTTACTTAGTTGTTCTACTATATTTCACTGTTTCCATCTTTCTGCCTTAACGTGAAGTGTCAGATTTTAGATTGATTTACATTGTGTTATATCTATAAATTAACTCAAGATGGTGTATTGTTTTTTAAAAGAATGAATTTAGAAATTCATTTGAAAGTAAACAAGAGCAAAATTGAAAAAAAAAATTAAAAATAAGAGACAGTGAGGGAAGTATAAACCTTTAAGAAAACAATAATAAATAACCAAAATAGTGTGATGCTACCACAAGAAGAAAAATACAAAGCTAGTGAAAGAGAATGACCAGTTTGGCATGATCCACCCCATAAATACATCTATATGGTTATCAATACTTTACAGAAAGTATATTCAAATATACGTAAAAAAAATCAAGTATTAAGCCCTCAAGAGATATATAAGCAGAAATATATCCAAAAGTGCACCAATATACAAATATTAAACTAACTCCTAGGAATATACCCATTCTCACTTGTAAAAGAAAATACCAAATTAAAGAAACAATGAAAAACAAAACTTTTGGCTAAAAATGTTAATGAAAACACAGAAAGCTGGCAAGATTGTTGCTAAATTTATTTTCTAGTCGATATTACTGTGTAACAAATTATCCCCAAATTTAGGGCCTATGAATTTGGAAAGGTCTCAACAGGGACAGCTTGTCTCTGCTCCACAGTAACTGGGATCTCAGGAGAAAAGACTCATAGGGCTGGGGGTGGCTCAAAGGGTTGGGGACTGAAATCATTTAACTCTGGTGCACACATGTCTGGTCCCTGGACAGGGAGACTAGAAACCTAGGACTGCCACCCACAGTGTCTATTATATGTAGCCTCTCCATGTGGTTTGGCATATGTGCTATGACACGGTGGTCTTTATTTACTTATTTAGTTTATGAAAATGACACCAAAAGCACAGTCAACAACAAAAAAAAAAAAAAAGAAAGAAAGAAAAAACAAATGGGACTACATAAAAAATAAATCTTCTGTACCACAAATAACAGAGTAAAACGGCAACCTGATGGGAGAAAATATTTGCAAACCATATATTTGATAAAGGGTTAATATCCAAAATGTAGAAGGAACTCCTATAATTGAACGGCAATAAAACAAAACAAAACAAAGTAAAACCCCAAACCACAATTGATAACTTGATTGAAAAAATGACTAAGGATTTGAACAGACATTTCTCCAAAGAACATATACAAATTGCCAATGGGCATATGTAAAATCCTCAATGTTACTAATCATTAGGGGAATGCAAATCGAAACCAAAAGGAGCTATCCCCTCACACCTGTGAGGATAATTATTATTGAAAAACTAAAAGACAAGTGTTGATGATCATGTGGAGAAGTTGGAACCCTCATGCACCATTGGTGGAAATGTAAATTGGTGCAACCACTATGGAAAACAGTATGGAGGGTTCTCAAAAAAAATTAAAAATGCAACTACCATGTAATCCAACAGTCCCATTTCTGGGTATTTATCCATAAGAATTGAAATCAGGACCTCAAAGAGATACTAACACTCCCATGTTCATTGCAGCACTCATTATTCACAATAGCCAAGATGTGGAAACAACCTAAATGCCCTTCAGCGGATGAATGGATAAAGAAGATATGGTATATGCATACAATGGAATATTATTCAGCCTTCAAATGATATTGTGACAATATGTGACAACATGTGTGAATTTGAGGGCATAATATTAAGTGAAATAAGCCAGTCACAGAAAGATAAATATTTCATGATTTCACTTATGTGAGGCATCTTAAATAGATTCACAAGTCTTAGCTCTAAATTGGGGGCAAATTCTAAAGCTTAGCATGGGTGCGGGCACCCAAACTGCATCCCTTATAGAATGCTACCTTTTAAGGATTATACCTACCTACTTAGGGTCATATTTAATGAGGTTAAGAGGTGGAAGTATATACCAGACACTGTGACCACACCTTAATGTCGAAATACCAGCCTGTACACTGGAATGGCTAATGTTTTCATGGATATTGTTTCCTTGTCAGCCAATATGTAAGTTTCTTCCTAACAGTTTTGAACGCTTTTCTTATATTTGATGTGTCATTTTGGGCTCTTTTTGCTATGACTTGCCTATTCTTTTATTTTTTTTTTCCTTGACCTGCCTAGTCCTAAATGTGTTTTACCTCAGTATTACTAGGGAATCATTAGGACCTGGTACTAGTGACCACAAATAACCTGAATAGAGTGATACATGCTGAATATAGCTAATCTTGTGACATCAAACTAAGTATTTTAATGATAGAACACTGATCATGTCCCTACTATGTCATCAGCACAGAAACATGTGGTATGGAGAAGGGATACAAGAGAAGTATAAGGCATGATATGGACCCACATGGATAGTTACCATTGGGTGGGGTGGGCTGGTGGGTGGAATGGGGCAAATGCATCCCAGAGAACACAGCAGAATAAAATCACCAAACACAAGCTCTAAGATGCAGATTATTATATAATGAAACAGCATCTAATAATAATGCTAATTAGGCAGCACTCAAAGATAACAGTGTAAGCAGGGTGCAATAAAGCTGGCCTAGACCTAGAGTCACTCCGGAAGTCACCAGATGAAGGTGACTTGAGTTGAATTTTGAACTGGCCAGACCATATCTAGAGAAAGTGTTTTTCTGGGCAAACTGTGAGCTACTCCGCAAACTTCGGAGACACGGCAGTTAAGTACGGGAAATCCTATTTTGGAGGCACATGAACAGTATGAGAACTTTTACACAGATAGAGCCCTGGATGCAAATGTCCCAGGTTCATTTTCACTTGGGTCTCAATCTCACTTGTATTAATGCATTAATTCAAGTGTCCTTGCTAAGGACAGGCCTATAGATCATACTGAATGCAAAGTAGATGGTTGGAAGAGATGTCTCTTCATTTATTTTCTGCTACTCCAGTGGTTCCTCCTTGCGCACTCCCATTACTCAAAGAAAGAAAAAAAGTATGTCCCCAGGATAGTAGGAAGTATTACCTTTGGTCTCAGTCTTGCATGGAGGGCTAGAAATCTGCGGGCAGTCTGACCTGAGAGATCTGGAGAAATCACCATCCTAACTCATCAAAATATAAAGTACTAGTCCAAAGTCAATTACATTTAAAAATTGTTTCTGCTGATAATTCCATTTTGAATTTAATTTTTAACTCCATTCATTGTCACCTCATATGATTTCTATATTTTTGTATAGTCTTTGTGAATATTTTCCATTGTGTAACAGTACCAGAATTGTCTTACCATTCACCTGTTTTAGTTATTTGAATAGTTTCTGTAATTTTTTTTTCTGTAACATAGATTATCAGCGCTAAATGATGGTAATATTTTGCTTTTCTTGAATTCTTTCCTTACTATAGAGTTTCTAAAGTCAGATTAGAGTTAAAATGAAAGGAGCTGTGTTACTTTCCAGAACAGCTGCAACAATTTACAATGTTGCTAGCCATGTTTGAGTGTGTTAGTATGGTAGCTTGCATTTTCTAAAGACAGAAATAAGGATATCACCATCCCACATGACTTTTCCAATATGACCTTGACACTCCTCTCATCGAAGGTGTTGCCTCTCTCCCCACTCTTTGAATCTAGGTGGGCTCCTGACTCACTTGTAGACGATAGAATGCAGCAGAAGTCACCTTGCACAATCCCTGAGGTAGATAAGGAAAGGCAACACATCTTCCACGTTGTTTTCTGGAAAACTCACGCTTGGCACTATTAGCAGTCATGTAAGAAATCTGGGTATCTTAAGACCACCATGTCGGAGAATCACTTGAAGTCTAGCTGAGCAGAAGTCCTACAACTAAGAACATACAGAACAAGCCACATGGAGACTGGTCTCATGGAGATGAGGAACAGACTGGTCCCACACCCATGGAAGCAGCCAAACATTTTCCCAAATGACCCACAGATAGCTCTGAATGCAAGTGGACTGGTAGGCTAAGAAGACACCAGAGAAGTAGCATGAGTTCGGATGCTATATTTGTTTCCTAAGGCTGCCATAACAAAGTTCCACATCCCGAGTAGCTTAAAAAACAACAACAGAAATGTATTCTTTCAAAGTTCTGGAGGTTAAAAATCAAAAATCAAGAAAGATGTCTCAGAGCTAGCCTCTCTCAAAAGCTCTAGAGGAGAACCTGTTCCATCCCTTTCTATCAGCGTCTGGTGTCATCAGCAACCCTTGGCATTCCTTGGCTTACCGCTGCGTAACTCCAATCCTTGCCTCCTTGGCAAGTGGCTTTGTCCCCTCCTGTCTGCACATTGTCTGCTTATAAGAAAACACCAGTCATAATGGATGAAGGGCCCACCCTACTCCAGAATGACCTCTTCTTAACTAATTATATCTGCAATAACCCTTCTTCTAAATAAGGTCACATTCTGAGGTACTGGGAATTAGGAGTTCAAGATATCTTTTTGGAACATACAATTAAACCCATAACAAATGTCCCAGAAGATTCCTGTAAGGAGATTTGGCCGTGTCCAAGGATCAGACAGAATTGTAATGTCTTGTGGATACCGACTTAGAAGGAAGATGGCCCTGAACCAAATCTCTTTCCAAACTCTCATGCTCCAAAGCCCTTAAAACTTTGAACAATTATTGGCAAAGAAAAGTTAGAGAGGAAAATCCTGAATTAAATGAGCTCAAAACTGAGGTGCCTGGATTTATTTCAATTGATTAAGATTTTCATTGTTGCACTCGGACAATACAACAGCTCCAAATATGAAACTCAATGGAGGAATTTAAAAAATATATTCCTGGCACACCTGAATTATGAAAATAAATATCATAATAGTTATAAATCTATCTATTCTGTAACAATCCTCAGTGGGGTGGGGAATGTTAGTGTTCTCTAATTGAGAACTTTACACAGACCACAAGAGATTAATTAAGAGTAACTATAATGAAAATGACATATAAACAATTTACTTAATCAAACTAGAAATAACAAAGTAGTTCTTATTTTTTAATCTCATTTCATTAAAGAATTTATGACCTTCAATGCCTCGTGTGAGTAAAAACATTTCCCCTCTGCTCCTCTGCTTTCATTGTTCAGTTTCTGCCTCATCAACTTTCTCAGTATCCCCCACTGTTCACTTTCAACAAAATACATCATCAAGAATCTCCCTTGAAACGGTATAGTTTTTATTTTTTCTTAAAGAGGAGTATCATTCGTATCAGACTTTAGACACAAATATTTGGCTCCCAATATGCTCTGAGAAATGCCTGTCACCAGTTGCTGTGAACCCGGCAATGCATATCTCTGTGCTCAGTCTGACACACTGACCTACCCTTCCAGCTGTGCAACTCACAGGACACGGGTTAGAACAGGACTCCGTATATACCAGTGGCCTTCACTTGAATGCCAGCTGTGCACTGACTAGCAGTGTGACTTCAGACACATTATTTAACCTTTCCCTGCCTCAGTTTCCTTACCTATAAAATTGTGCCTCCCTCATAAGGTGGTTGTATGTGTTAGTACTTAAAAAGTTCTTAAAGTTAGAGTCACTTTAAATAGTAAGTACTCAGTGCTTATTATTATTAAACACATGCAAAGTTCTTTCAACTCAATAAGAAAAACACAATCTAAAATGGGTCAAAAATAGGAGAAGGCAAATGACAAGTGGAAATATACTAACCACATCAGTAGCAAATAGGGAAACCCAAATTAAAACAACACACCAATTTTTTTTTTCTTATTCATGACAATGTAAAAGTTTGATAGCATTCAGTGGTAATGAAAACTTAAAGAAACTGGCTCTCTCATTTAGTATTGCTGAAAGTGTACATTTTTTATAATATTTTGCAAATAAAATAGTAATATTAATTTTTCTAATATGCATAATCCCTGACCGAGTATTTTCATTTCTGGGAGTTGAACAAACAAGGAAAAGAAAAAGTACGAGACTATCAATTTTACTTTTGACTATATTTTGTTTGGATTGGTACAGTAAGCAGGTAATATGATTATATTTCAAGCAATTGAAAAATTATAATGGGGAAAAAAGAGAAAAATGTGTAATAAAAGTCAAAAATCGGCTACTGCATAGATACTTTTCTCAAGGCACAGAAAATGTTTATTAGTTACATATGAAAATGTTTCCAAAAATATGTGTAATAATAGAAAATAATTATTATACACAAATTGTAGAGTTCTTTAAAAAGTTTAGTGCTGAGCTAAATCAACCAATGCGACTTAAATCCCTTTATGCTCACTACATCTATCAGCAAAGGACTACATATCACCATAGAAGAGCGGACATGGGGAACCTACACTGCCAAAAGTTGTACATATAGTTAGGTTTTCTCTCCCTAAGGAGTAAAGAAAAATTTAACTTTCTGAGCATTTATAACAGGCCTTGGGGTCTACGCTAAAATGCAGCCTGTAATAGAGGAAGGGACAATGAGTGAACAGAGGCACCCTGCATAACAGTAGTTCTCTGCAGGATGAGCTGTAGGCGGGAAGGGGAGGGATGCCTCAGAATAAAAGAGCTGAGAGTGGGCCGGCCCGGTGGCTCAGGTGGTTGGAGCACAGTGCTCCTAATACCCAGGTCGCCGGCTGGGCTGCCTTGAGCGGCCGGCAGCCAGCATTAGCTGCTGTGAGCGCAAACCAACTGCCTCAGCTGGCAGAAGAGCAAGGCTCATAATACCAGCATGGGCCAGGGAGCTGTATAAACAAACAAACAAACAAACAAAAAAGAAAAGAGCTGACACCTGATCGGAATCTGAGAAGCAGTAAAGAGAGGCTATCCAAAAGCATATTCGATATTTCTTTATTTCACTGATTCTAAAAAGTACAGTTTTTCACATTTTAAAATCTCTAAAATTGTGATGAGTCTTAGATTCAGTGGCATGTTGCAATCACTGCTGGCCAGGTGACAGTTTTGATATGGTTGTCATTGTCTTGGTTATACATATTCACATGATCACATTTCCAGTGAGTTTTGAGTATTTTTGGTACTACGAGAGTTGAGTTTAATTGCCATTTAAAATGTCTTCTGTAGGACTGCACTATGCTTTGGCACTGAAGCAGAAGTCACTATACATGCAAAAATATATAGAAATAGAGCACTGGGGATACATTTGATTCAGTAAAGCAAATATTCATCATATCGGGAATGACCAGAGCTCCATATTTCCTTACAAAGAACAATCATGTGTTTTATAGAACCTAAAAAAAGAAAATACCAGAAGTAGATGAAGCTGTATCAGGTTTTGTTATTAAGATACAAAAGGGATTAGCTATCACATACCAAGCAGAGGGGCTGAGAAATGAAAGCAAATGCTGAATACCCTGCCATTAATGAGTGGCTGATATGACTGACGCATGTGTCATGTAGGACTATCCTTAAGGCATTATGCCATAGTTTAGTGCATAGATGGCATCTTTTTCCTCAGTGGAAAATAGTCTAGTTGTGTGTCTTTCAATCACTGGCATCATAGGTTTAATGAAACATGGGTCAAATATATTTTCAATATTGAAAATTAAAAAGAAAACCTATTGATTTCCAGATAGATAGATGGGAAAGAAAAAAGAAGGAGGGAGGGAGGGAGGGAGGGAGGGAGGGAGGGAGGGAGGGAGGGAGGGAGGGAGGGAGGGAGAAACGAAGGAAGGAAGGAAGGGAAATTATTCTGGGCTGGTAGAACTGAAGAGCAGTATTTCATAACGAAGCAAGGAAAGAGAGGTAGGCATGTGGGCACTGGACTCTCTTGGGTTTATAAAAATAGTGGGGGAAAGAAAAGGCTTGAGAAGCTTTGGTTTAGGATGAGCTGCATTCCATTTGTAGCACTTCTATTCACGTTTCACATGTCCCTGAGTAAGGTGCTAAATTTCTCTCAGCCTCACTTTCCTCCTTTACAAAACAGGCATAATGATACCTGCCTCAAAGACCTGTGAGGATGAAAAGGATAGCACCCATACATAGTCTAGCAGGTACTTGGCTTGTAAATGTTCATTAACAGCTCATCTCTGTGTTTCCCCAAAGGAGGGTGCCATCTTTAAGTGACATCCCTCTTTGGGAGGTTTATGTCATTGGTCTATCGGAAGAATGAGGTGTTAAAACTCCAACCTTGAAACATTTAACATTTAAAAACTGGGTAGTGAGTTGATTTGAATAATACCTTGATTAGATATGATGCCTCTTTTCTGATGTGCTTTAATCTCAAATGTTTTTCTGAATGTAATTCTTCTCTTGGAAGCTGCCACTAGCTGAGAAATAGCTGCCCTCACCTGCTGTTTCCTCAAAAGAAAGGAACGCAGAGGCAGCCGTGGGAAAAGACTGCCTCTGTCAGAAGTAATGAATCAGACGATATTTTTTTATTGATATCTTCATTTTCATCTCTAATTATAACCTAGAAAAGAGTTTGGGAGGCAAAATTAAACCAAGAAAAAGTTTACTTTTATAAATTTGAGAGGGAAAAAGATTAATCTCCAGGAAAATTAGAGGACATCCTCGTTGCGCCTGAGTCCTTTTAGAGTATGTTTAATTTCAACCATCACCAGAGATGTTAATCACATAAATGTGAAAATGTAAGAACAGATAAAATGTTACAACAATACAATGAATTGGTTACTTTAAAAAAGGTAAATTCACAATGTTTCTAACAGTTTCTAACTGTCCAGATGAAAGACTGAACTCCGCTTTCCAAATTCTATTGGAGAAGGAGACCTATATAGTAACTTGGACAAAGATTGTAACTCTCTCTAGGGACGATAAGGAAGCATTACCTCCATTCGCCCATGATTCATGCTCCTCTTAAGGTTCTTTCACCAGGCTTATTACAATGAGAAAATGGGCACCCAGAAATGTGCTTCTTCCTCTTTATACACTAGACTAAGAATGATAAAAGAGACACAGAGAGAGCTCCCATACTTTGGTTTCACTTAGACTCACTAAAACACACTGAAACTTTGAAGAAACTTTACAAAGGAAAATTAGGGAAAACAAAATGGAAATAAGCATAGAGTCAAAGCAGAATAACATGCGTTCCTTTCTACTTAGTTTTATAGTCATATATCAACTATCTACTACGAATTGTATGCACTTTGCCAAGAGCTCAGGGGGAAGCAGATACATGAACAGATTTTTAATATCTAATATTGTTAGTGCTGAAACAGAAATGTGCAGATGGTTATACTCCTCTGTAAGCATGTCTCAAGGTCCTCTGGTCTTACCTCATTCCATGTTATAACTTGAGACCTACATTTTCATTCAAAGGACTGAAAAGTTTGCAGGGCACTTGCCTAACTCCATCACTTCCTGAATCCCAGTCCACCCCCACAGTGTACAATTCCATCAGGAGACGATATGAGAACTAATTCCTTTTTAAAGCCACTCCTACTATGGGACAATAAAACCATGCCATCTGTGCTTAGGAGAATATTTCTCCTTCTAGATACTATGGAAAAAGAAAATATTGCTTTGTGTTGTTTTCAACCATAAGATTCCATGGCTTAATTATAGCAAAGTTCATAAAGACATCATAGTTAGAGATAAAGCAAAAGAAATAGATTTCACTCAAAGCAGGACAGTTATAGATATCCAAACACAGAGCAGACAGACACAGTGAGTTAATAGGTAATGAGGGTTCGGTCCCTGAAAATAGGTGGATACCACATGAAGCTCTATTGTAGAAGGATAATTTTAGGAGCATGATTTAAATAATGAATGTGTGGATAAACTTGATGACACGTGAGGTATCTTTCAATCCTAAAGAAGTTCTATACTTCTTGATACTGGTACAGCCTTTCATCCCAAATCCTTCCCTGGATTTCTGAGTTCTTGCTGCTAAATTTCCTTGGTTGATTACTGGTCTCTACAATCTATTTTATGTCCATCCTTGTTCTCATCTCGCCCTTCCCACATAGACCTTCCCATGCCTCACTTCCACATTCAACCACTCACTGCTAGCACCAGCCTTTCTGGTTCCCTGGCTGTGGCCTCCTTGCTTCAAACTTACACTTATATCCAACCACGGCTCACATGCCAGAATGATAATTGGTCAGACATGAGTCTAATTAACTTTTACAATGATCGCTGACTCTAAGTCACTTTCTGTTTCTGTTCTTTAGTAAGCAGAAATAAAATTTTCAAAGATTAACTTCTTTGGACTTGAACTAAGATTCCTCTCATTCCCAAATCGTATGTGGTAAGCTATGAGATTACCTGACAAACATACACTTCCACCTCAGTTGTGAAACTAATGCAAAATAGAACAAAAGACTAAGACAGCTGGGATAGCAACATATCATGTTTTATACTGAAAAACCTAATATCGAATAATGTGACTTATATTTGGTAAATTAAGATTCCTACTATCGAACATCAGAAAGACAGTTTTACCCATCTGGTCATGGGCAGCACCAGACTACCATAGGCTTCCCCGTGCAAGGGCCTGCCCTGTGAAATTTGGGGCCTGGAGTAGTTGAGCAGAATGCATGCCCCTGTGTGTAGCTATGCTCCAGGAGAAAAAGGAGGGCAAGGAAGATGAACTACACATGCTTAATTGCACTCCCAAACTCACCAAGCAGCTACTCTTTCTTACTCCGACGGGAAGTATTAAGCATGAGGGAAGAGCCCATGAACAATTGGAAGAAACTCCTCCTCTTGGAAAGCAGAGGGAGAAGGAAGAAGGACCTACCTTTCCCAACACCAGGGATTATTTATAATTACACCAAAAGGCTGTATCAAGGATTTAAATGATTTATCCCAATTAACAGACTGATTGTGTCAAACTTGGTGTAGATGAGCAGTGAAAGTTGTTCAGGAAAGGAATCTATGAGGACAAACGTATGTCACCAACCACCTCCTAAATAACACTCTCTTTTGACCATTCACCAGGACAACTATCTGTCATATTAAATTCTACTCCCTAAAGTATATGTTCTTTTATCACTTAATTCAAGAAGCTCATATTTAGTACTTACTCTGTGCCAGACTCTGGGATACAAAGCAAAATACAGAGGATGCCAAAAAAAAAAAAAATGTATACACATTTTAAGAAAGGAAAAACCTGTATTAAAATTGTAATACTTAATATATACCAATAACAAAAGATGAATACAAGTTGTGTGTATACATTTTTTTTTGGCATCCCCAGTATAATGCTCCTTACCCTCAAGGAGCTTATGTTCTAGAAGGCCAGGGTTGTAAAGATAATAGTCAAGAGAGAACTCTAATAAATCAGGAAAAGAACCATAACCAAAATAAGCACATGATACCATGGGAACCCAAGAAGCACTTTTAAATCAGACTAGTAAAAGCTTACAGGGAGGAGGGGACACGTGTACCAGGGCTTAAAAGATGACTCGAAAGCAGAGGTAGGCAATACAGAGAATAACAGGGGACATGGGGAAGCAGGGTGCGTCTGGGAACAACACTCAGTTCAGAGAGATGTGGTAGATTTGCATGTTTGTAATCACACTGAGGAAGAAATTGGAGACACTAAAAGTGGAAACTGGACAGCTTCTAGTAATCTGGCAAATAATCAAGGTGAGAAATGAAGGGAACCTAAAGGAGTAGAAATGCAAGTGGAGAGAAAGGGATAGAGTTGGATATTTAGGCGTTAGAATCACTGGGACTTGTATCTCTTTGGAGGAAGCAATGTGACAGAAGAGTCAAGGATTACTTCTACATTGCTAGACCAGATACCAGACTGGAACACTTTCCGTGTCCTAAAGCTGGGTCTTAAAGCTGCCTCACCCTGTTTGCAATGTGTATTCCCTGTAACCCAAACGTTCCAGACAGAGAGCACAGGAGATGCAGAGTTGTATACCTGTATTGTGCGAGAGTATTACAGCCCTAGATTTCCAAGCAAATCAAGAGTTAACTGTATTTTCAAGGTTGGTATGTACTATATCCATCCTCCCCCCTCTTTGTGTTGTATTATAATCACTCAGCTCTTGATAATTAACGTGACAACTGACCCTTTGACAATCATATTAAACTCCACGACTTTTCCCACCTCCCATACTTCCTGGTAATCACATGCATGAGAGGGAGGGGAAAGCTTCCTCCTTTAATACACTTGCTGGGGTTAAAATATTCAGGGTGTCAAAACAGATGGCATCAGGCACTATACTCTGTATACAGCTCAACCTATTCCACATCAGCAGTGCAAAGGATGGCTGACAGAAAATCTATGGTTCAGGCTCCAGCACAGAAAACATTAATGCAAACATCCTCTGCCCAAAGGACTTGGCATTTACCACACTTTCTACTGGAAGCACAAAGTTCTTATGCCAAAGGTCAGGGGCAGAGGGATTAACTTTTCCCATATATTTAAGCAAACTGTCCATCACACCCAAAGTGCAGGCACACACACACACACACACACACACACACACACACACACTGCACTTATTGTAGTTGATTATGAAAAAGGTCAGCTGAGTGATTTGCTGCCACACACACAAACACACACACACACACACACACACACACCACCTGCTAACATCAGCAAAATAAAAAAATAAAAATAAAAATAAATGCCCAGCTCTTAGATTCCAAACAACAAAGAAAATTTAGTCATTCCAGTCAGTAGAAGCTATTGCTTTCAAAGATTGAAATGCAAAGTTGTACAGTTTTCAGTTCAACAGGTCATTTATCCCCCAAAGACTTGCCAAAAGAAAAAATAATAAAATAAAATAAAACAATAATTTTGCAAGAAAATGAAACATTTTGCAAGAAAATTATGTATGTGCCAAATGTCAATATACATACATCTGATACAAACATCAAATGTTAAGAAATGAATTATTTAATAAATAATGCTTGAGAATCACTTCAGCTCTTCAAATATAATATTACAATATATTTATAAAAACCATGCTACTTACCAAAGAATATGGTATGTATCAAAAAAATACTATTTATTTCCTGGTCTTTCTATTTGCTTGGGGTTCTAGAACACTATAGATAGTATAGATACAGAAACAGATATAGATATAGACACAGATATAGATATAGAGGTACAGATATGACAAATAGTGACCATACTTATATATGGCACATTGCATATGTTTATTATTACACATATGAGTATATACATTTATATATCCAATGTTATAAATTATAAAGTACATTAAATGTAATATATTGTTACAAATTTACGTATATTTACAAGTTTGTATTTCTCCAAAACTGAAATCTAAGTTTCTCATATTTATATTCTTCCATTTTATACATTCCTATTTTCCCCAAATTAAAATCTATTTAAAGTGGTAAAAACGTGCACCCAGGTGGAATGTGTAAGAAAGTTCTAATCACCACTCCTCCTTTCCATTGTCTTTAAGGTGCATTTTGTGAGTCTCGGGGACGTATTTAATCACCAGCCATGAGTGATGTCATCCACTAAGGTGTCAGGGCACATGCTGGGAACGTACAGCATCTCCCATAGGATCAGAGTAAAAAGGAAAAGCTCCACTGATAGGTTTGAATGATGTAAAACAGGTCAGGTTTAAAAAGAAAAAAAAGCAGTACTCTTGTAAAATTCAAAGACAAAAAAGAGTTCAAATGGAGTCTTTGACAGAGACTGCTTTTAGAGACCTCTTATCAGTAAAAAGTGCTGTTCTCCAGGTAATTTTGTATATATTTTTAATGATAACTCATGTCAGTATTGACTCTATGTTTTGATGGCAAGAAGAATTAAATGATTCTGAGTACCTGAGGTGACTGCACTGACACATTAGTTTACACTTAATGTTTCTTTGGGCTTTTTGTTTGCTTGTTTTTTATACTTAATATTTTAACAGCAAAACGAAGTGGAGCAAGGCAATTGTCCATATTAAAGCCTTTCCAGCCAAGACGGTGTGTCTTGCAAGGAAGAGGCATTTCAGATAGAATCAGTAGGCTTTGAATAAAATTAAAAAAAAAAAAAAAAGACTCAGAATAACAGGTTCTCTACACTTGAAAGCTTATGTTCATTCTTTTCAGTGGGAATATACAAAAACTGGCTTTTTATCAAGGACTCAGAATTTCCTCCCTTGGGAATTCCCTGACTCCCAAAGCTCAGACAGGAGGGGAGTGAGCATAACAGCTGGCTGCAGGGAGACCTGGGCTCCAGGCCTAAAGACACCAAGAAAGCAGCAAGGACCTCACAGTCTATGCTTTCAACAAGGACATCAGAGCAAGGGGTCTAAGGTGTGTAGGGGTTCAGGAATCATCACATTCTCATGCAATTCTAAATCTTCTAATAATGCAAAAGGGACCCACTTAAAGAAGGTCAACTGTGCAATTTGTTAAGAATTATTTCCAGAGCTGAAGTTTACATGGAGAAAATACAAAGGACAATGAAGACTATGCTCTCATCAGGCTAAGGGAGATGCCAATTCCAGCATCCTTTATCTCTCTTCAAAGACAAAAATATCCAAATAGACCCTACCAAGAGGGACTGGCTGAATATGTTTTTGAAGGGAGAAAGTACTAAAAGCCCTGTATTTATTTTCTCAAGAACCCCGAGACGATCTGTCATGTTGGTAGGGAACACCTATTTCATACCAGTAAAATCACACCTCGAAATTCCCAGACTTAAAAGAATAACCACAGAATAGGAATATCTTACTAAGAAGTAACAATTCTTATTTGTTTGTTTTCCACAGAATATTTACTTTACCTTTTTGCTTTTCAAGGTCTTTTTTCCATCTGATTCAGTGCAGCCTGGAATAAAAGTATCGGCTCACGCCTAGGACTACGGGACTTCCAAAACATGGTTTTCGTCAGTATGTTTTTATATGACTCTAAGTGGAAGAAAGCAGATAATTCTCCCTAAAAGACACATTTTGCAGCTATCTGCGGAAGACAGACAAGCCATTGCTCACCTGGTGCTGGTAATCACAAAGCATTTTTCTGAAAGCTTTGTAAATACTTTTCGCCCTACAGATAAGAGATTCAAAGTAGACAGAAATAAATGACAGAGCTCCCAGTGACTTACCTCGATGGCACCGCCATTTGCCTAGCAGGCTGAAAATTCCAGGCTTTTCTGTCAGGTCTCCCTCTCCTGCTGCCAGCCAAGATGTGGCTGGAAGGCCATGTGGAGAAAAGAACAGGAACAGGATTCAAGTCAGCCGGACCCGGGGTTGCACTTACTAGTTGTGAAACTCAGTCTCTCCCATGGTAAAATCAGGATGATACACCCAGACCAGAATGCTCTTAGGAGGAATACATTAAAGTACCTGCACGGGTGCTTAGAACATAGGAACTGGCTGTTTTTCCATCCTGGAGCATACACATTGCTTTTCGCCGCAATGTGAAAGCAATCTTATTATAACAACTTACATTTCTGCACCAAATAAGAGGTGTCCCACAAACGATAACCGACTCATCACTCTACCTAGGTCCCATGCTCCTTCCAACCCCCAGCGTCTGCCAGCGTTCTATGAACCCTCCACCGCGGAAGTCATTGGATGCCTTTTCCTCCCTAGGTGCATTCTCTCCAGTTTGAGAGCCCAAGAAGTTGGGCTTACAGTGGGATGTATATCTAAGAGCTTGACTACCAATTCTCAGCGCTGTTAAAGCTGCAGAATCTGAGCAGAGAATAACTGAGGTAGTAAAGCTTGGCGTAATTTTTATGTTCATAATTAGTTCAGTAGGCCCCAAACACAAAAAGTTCCCCACATATACCCAGGGGTAGTTTCTTCAGTGTCCTCCCCGTCCAGAGGAACGCACCCTTAGCTCTGTCCCTGGTGTGTCCCTGACTGAGCAGCATTCAGTCTGGCTCCTTCAGCCCTTGATCCTTCGCTCCTGGTTCACTAGGCAAAGGAATGAAGTTCTGAAGCCCCATAGGCTCTGCCTCTGCTTCTTCGTCTCCCCCAAGGCTGGCTATCAAAACACATAGTCTGGTTTACTATTACTTGACATTCCTTCTCCCTCCCCAGCACCACTCTTTTTCCGATCATTACCCACATCAACATACAACTGTTCAGCAAAAAGAATTACACTGTATTTCCAAGTTTTTAAAACTATATACAGAGGGTGCCAAAAATGTATACACATTTTAAGAAAGGAAAAAACTGTATTAAAATTGTAATACTCAATATGCCGGGGATGCCCCAAAAATGTATATACATGGACACTTTGGTCAGCGCTGCTCAAGCAGTAGTTCGCCGTAATCAGAAGTGTCTGGACGCTGATGGTAACCACTTTGAGCACCTCTTGTAACTGCAGGAGTCAAACGTGACTTGTATTCATCTTTTGTTATCGGTATATATTGAGAATTACAATTTTAATAGTTTTTTCCTTTCTTAAAATGTGTATACATTTTTTGGCACCCTCTGTATACCAATAACAAGACATGAATCCAAGTCATGTGTATACATTTTTTGGCACCCCCAGTATGTATACGCATATATATATTAATATAGACATCTTAAAAAATAAAAATATATATTCTAATATATTTATTTGATATCTTGTTTGGAAGAAGCTAGACAGAGGGAGAAAAGGAGGGAGGTAGAAAAAGAGGAAGGGAAAGAGGAATTAGTCTTTTTTCTGTTGGTTTTGTATGTGTATTATGACTTCTACACCCATATAGTCGTCTCCAATTGGCTTCCTCAGACTCAATATGCCCCAGAGTTCCAAATCAAATCTGAATTAAGCTCAAATCCCTTTTCAGCTCTTAAAAGTCTACACATTGCCAAATCCCCCAAAACAATAGAGTTCTTCTCTCCAAGGTGGTCTCTCATCATCCATCACCCCAATCAAGTCCCGCTTTTACTGTTGTATCCATTTGTTGATTCAACAAAAATAAATTGAGTGTCCATCATATACCAGGGACTTTACTGCATTATGAGTACAAAAATATAAACAGCACTGTTCTTGACCCTCAGGAGCTTAGAATAAATGAGGGAGGCAGAGAAACTAACAATTAAAACTAACATAATGGATACAAGGTTAGGATTATGCACATGGTACCAGCACGGCTAGAGGAAAAGCATAGCTTGGACTAAGAAGTCGTGGAGGGCTTCCCAGATGAAGAAACGTGTTCACTACGAATGAACTTGCAATCTCCTACCAGGTACCAAAGGGAAAAAGGTGTTTCCAGCAATGAAAGTAGCATATGTAATGACATGGAAGCATGGAACAGCACTATCCTTATTAAAAACTGCTTTTCACATTCTGAAAGGATCCCATAGTGGTAGGAAATAAGGTTAGAGACTCCAGCACAAACTAGATCATGATGTTGGGGTGCTAAACTTATCCTGTGGACAACAAAGACTGTCAAAGAATTTTAATCAAGGAAGTGACCTAATCACATTTGCATTTAAAAAGCTATGTTCTCAGGGTGAAGGCTAAATTAAAGTGGGGTGGAGAGTGGAGTCAGAGAGCCCACTCAGCTAGTAATCCAAGTAAGAACTGCTAAAGCAGTCGACTTGGCTACAGAAAGATAGGTAGGAATTTGGGAGCTAAGACTGGACAAGCCATTTATAGCTATAAGGTGAAAATTAGGGTAGGCGGAATAAGCAGAGTTGACTTCTGGGTTTCTATCTTTGGTAGAACAGTGGTGGCATTCTCTCTGGGAATATGGATGGATGAAAATAGTTGGATGAAAAATGAGCAGGTCAGTTTGGACACTGAATTTAAGGTACCCACGGAACATAAGAGAAGGGTAGTCTGGACAGTTAGCTCTATAGCTCTGGCAATACAGAGAAGAGCTAGGCAGGCAAAAAAATTTGGAAAAAAAAGAGCCATTGACTAGGTGGTTTATATTGCGTTTCCTGGATACTCTCTGCTAACAGAACATCCTCTCTCTTCTGCCTTTCTTCCTCCCTTCTCTTTCACTTCAAAGTTTCCTATTCTCTTTGACCCACAATCATTTTCAATCATAGCAAAATTAGTCAAATATGGCTTTCTATCACACCTACTATATGCTAAAACAAAAGAAAATAAGAAAACTAAACTATGATGATATCAACCAAGTTTAATATAGTAATTAAGTTAGTAAATGTTTGTTATATAGAAGAGAGCAGGTGCTTCATACAAGTTCAAGAAACACTCCGAAATTTAAGTTTTGAAAAATTGGTTTTATGCTGCCCACCTTGCAGCATTACTAAAAAGGATGTTGCACTATTTTATTGTTTACAAAATGCCCACACATAGTAAAATAGGAATGCATGTCCTCCTACTTGCTCCTTGCCTTTTCCAGAATAACTATGAAGGACAATCATTTATATTTGCAATATAGGAACAGTGAAGACAGGACATTACTGGCTCCTGACACATCAGTTTGGGGCTTTCCATAACACACACCTCAGGACGCAATATGCACAGCTCTTTCCACTCTTTCAGGTTCAGAGCTGAAGGTGTGGAGAATCTACTCCAAACTACAAATTATTTTGAATTGGACACACATGCCACACGTTTATGGACAGCCCAGCATTCAGCATCTGTCACATGTCCAATGAATGCAGGAGAAAAGGACTCTCCCCCCAACCACAACCACCCAGGCACTATGCTACAGAAAAACCATGATGACAATTCTTCTCCGGTATTATATTTTGTGGGAGGAGAGAGGTTCATTTCAAATTAATTTATGATCTGTGAAAGGTGCTAGAAACATGCTTCACTGCACCTAGAAGCATGGTATGAACCACTCCCTTGTAAAATCCATTTGAGGGGCTCTCAGAGTGGAACGGTGCTCCCTGCTCCTGGGTCAGGCTGCCAGCATTAGCTAGTGGTACTCAGAACCATGGAATCAATTTCAGGAGTCAGAGAGGCCTGTCACATGGAGAGGCTGGGAAAGACAGCACTAAATGCCACTGCAGTGTCTCAAGGCTGCGCCTAGAGGAATTTCAGCCCACCAGAGAAAGCAGCTGGGCCGGTGCACGTAGGTTTGTCAAAAACAAACCAAGTCCTTTTCTTTCACAAGGACCTCATTTCTCAGTATTGGAGTCTGTGCAGGGCAATAGCCAGTTTTTCATCCAGTTTTGCACTAATGTAACGCTTGTCAATAGTCAATTGGTCCCATTTGATCCAGGGCTTACACGTACCAGGAGACTTCATTACAATCACCCAACATGTCAGGCTCTGATTAAAGTTGTTTTTCCTGTGGGCTTATGGATCCATATCTATTTTGCTGCTCTCCAGCTGTCTCATAACTCAACTATGAAGCTTTCCTTCAAAGCTAGGTTTTTGGTTGGCACCTGTTTTTGCACAGCTATATAACTACTATACACAATTGCTAAAGAATTTTTTTCAGAGATTTATAAACTTTTCCTCAGGCTCAGAGCAATGCACACCCACCACATGTAAACTAACGTAGTATTAATTAGCTGAGAGGGAATGGAAAACTCTGACATCAAACCCAAATATTTACCCTTCGGGACTTTTTCTTTTATTATTATAAATATCACTGTATTGACAGTCAGACTTGGACCAGCTACAAGGTAAAGACGTATTTCTTCAGGGCTTTCTCAGTGAGGAGGGAGCAATGTGGTTATGGAATCCAGAAGCACTTTCCATAGGTTTTGGTAAATACTTGTTCTGAAACTGTGGGAGGCAGGTAGACCTCGGACACAAGGTAAGGAACAGAGAACGGGTAACGTACGGTGAAGGCCAGAGTTTGGGACAGATACCAGAGTGGACTAATTCCTGGAAATTATTAGTTAAAGTAGAACCCACGTGCTCAAGAGCTAGGCAAGTTATTTATATGTGGAGAGAAAATTAAAGTCTGAAAAACCCACACCAGAAATCAGGATACATCTGACCGTTTAAGGTAAGGTTATGGACTAAAAGAGATAAGCAATTACGACAAAGAAGCAAGCACCCAGGCAAGGAGACAGATGTCTGGAAATCAAGTATACCCAGAGCAGCTTTCCAAAATCAAAGGATAACAAAGGCAGATGAAATATATATATATACTTTTTTTTTTTCAATATGTACATATATATATTGTGGTAGCCACCAGTAAAGAGACCATGTAAAGACACAATTATGTGCCCCACTCAAGAGCCTTCGCATTTCTACAAGGGCACAAACCAAGTCTGTAGTGGACCAGCCTGTGAGAAGTTAATGCATCTGGACAAACAAAGGAAAATGCTCAGCAAATCTCAACAAGTGAGTATGACACGAGAAGGCCCTTCCGCTCTCAGCTTAGCCTTTCTTTCATGGAGCCTAGATTGCAAATGAAAACTGTCCACTAATTTTTAGATTCATTCTATAGATGTCATACGAAATATTAGCACGTTTCTTCTTTAACCCATATCATCTCCCCTGGCTTCTCTAAACTCTTGGTGGAATTAGGAGTGTGATACAATCAAGTAAAGTAGAACAAGGAAAAGAATGGAGGTCAACGAGTCCAAGTTATTTTTGTTGTTGTTTTGTGGGTTTTTTGTTGGTTGGTGGGTGGGTGGGTTGGTTGGTTGGTTGGTTGGTTGGTTGAAAGAAAAGCAGGCTTCAAAGTCCAACTTTTAATTTCTGCTGCACAATCCAATCAGAGCTTGAATTTGGAGAAGTCTTTACATTTGGAGAGTTGCTTTGGGATCCTCACTTTAAAGACGTCGGGAAGGTCTTTGTTCATGGGAATCATGCATGAAGATTTTTGGTTTAATCAGTACATTAATACTCAAATTTAAGAGAAGACTGTTGAATAAAATCTGTTCTTTTCACAGGAGCCAATTACTTTAATAATATATATGGTAACAGATCATTTAAAAATATTCTACCAAGGGTAAAAAACCAATTTTTAATAATATATATTTATCCAATAGGCATTGTTCAGGTGAAAAGCCTTAACTAAGAGCCTTAGCAAAATACTTTTTAAAATAATTTTGGCCTTAAATTCCTCTCTCTGATTATGAATAGTTTCAATTATTACTACTACAATGGCTCAAATTGCTAATAACACTACAATAAGAATATTTCACTTCTAAAAGCTTTCTGTTAAGACATTTTTCCCTACCGTGTTTTTTTTTTTTTTTTCCCTACAATAGTGATGAACAAACAAGTATCGAATGCTTTTTTAGGACATTTGAAAGAAATATTAGAGAGAGTTCCTTCTGACTGTCAAATCAAAATTTGATTTCAGGATCTCTTGATTATTTTCTGTGTTGTGTCTTTGGGGCTGAGAAATAAGATTTAGTATATCTCATAGTTCTGTTTATGGTCAGATTAATATCAAGAAAAATAGATATTCTGAGACGAAGAAAGGGAAATTTGCTCTTTGTCATATGAATTTTCCAGAAGAAAATTCTCAGAATGATGAAAGATCACACATTATTGGTATTCTAACATTTTTATTAATGAATAAAAATAAAAATTATTATTACAAAAATAGCTTGAAGGCACATAAAAGAATCAGTTTTTAATTTTGTATTTAACCAGTGGGACATGTTCTTGAAAAATGGGATGTTGCTATCATTTCAAAAGTCTGAAAGGAAAGTTAATTGACAGTCATTTTACTGATAAACTCATTGCAAGAGGAGCCCCCTTTTTTTTTTTACTTACTACAGATTTCTCTCTAAGAGCCATGGGAGGCTTATAAAAACATAAATGCCACACAATGCTGCCAAGTAAGATAATTCCCTTGAAAATGTCCCAGGAAACTTTCTAATATCTTAGAAAATTAAAGAAGGAGCCAATGAGAAACAAAGTGCAACTCAATTGTGGTCAAAGCTACTATGTGTTGCCCTTCAGTGTGGAATCTATGCCTCAAAACAAAACCCTTACGCTATCACCTCAGGAAATGAGGTGAGACATCGGAGCACACCTCTATGCTGAGGAAAACCGTCTCCATGCCTCCCATTGTGTTTATTATTTAGATAGTACTGAGTGCTTAGAGCTTCAAGAATAAGAGCTCACTGTTTCTAGAGAGAACTGGAAAGTCAATATCGATAGAACAATCTCACAGTCCATTGACTGTTGTGGCAGAGATCCCTGGTGTTCTCATTTAACTAAATGAAAATTTTAATCCTGCCCCACTGGAAGGAAAAACTGTTCTGTGCGTGGTACTGTTCAGTGAGTGGCATCCACCGCTGACGTCACAGTCAATTACGATCCAGCAGCAGGTGTGTAAAACTAGCAAGAATTTTGTGAAATTTCCATTTGATCCTATAAACATATAGATCACTGACAAGGATTCTCAAATGTTCTAAGAATTATAGGTAAGCGACAAATGTCTCTGATTGAAAATACTTTTTCAAGCAAGAAAAGCCCCTTTCAAACCAAAAGTAAGGCAAAAATCTTTATGACATGACCATATATTCAGATACAAATTTCCTTTTCATCTTGCATTTTTCTTTACTTAAATTCCTTTTTGTCTTTCATTTTTCCTTATATATTTCTCCAGTTTTTGCACCATTTTCTCTTTTCCAAGATGCTCCTTTTACTCCCTCCTTGACAATTTCTTGACATTTTAATGTCTCATCTCTTTGTCTTTTCCTCATTTTTACTAACACCTGCTGTGAGCCTTCTCTTCATACAGCACCAGACTGGGTTCAGTACTTTTGTGCTTTCATTTGGAAATAGTATACAGCATCAAGAAGGAGGTATCTCAAATTTAGATAAAAATTTGTGACTTATTCTTTAAATGAGTGCCCAACGCGAGAGACTCAGCATCCAAGAGCAAAATCATAAAAAAAATTTGAATCCCATTCAAATGCTTTTCAGTACAGCTGTGATCAAGAAATATCAAAATTTTCAACAGAGAGAATCAAAGAGGATTTCATAGAGAAATGGGGTGTCATCCAATTAAAAAGAAATTAGTAGCTTAGTAGCTGCATGTCACGACCAGTCCCCCAACTTTTGAGTTCAGAGTTTGTCTTTGTAGCCCTAGCTTCGAGCACAGTGACATTTCTATAATCAGTACTAATAAATGTGTAGTGAATTGTATTAAAGTAATATGTAACTTGATTCAAGTTTTCAACCACCATCAAAACTGTCTGGTTAGTTAGATGCCTACATTTTGGTAAGTTTCTTGTATTCATGTATAGGTAAGAATAATGAAAAACCTTCACGTTAACACTGACTAAGTATAATAGATAATGATTAGTGATCATCTACTATATTCAAGTATCTCTTGTGAAGACCATTAGATTATTTCCAAATTCCCAAACAATATTTTGAAGTAGGCATTATGATGCCCATTATGATGAAACCATCCCAAGATCTTCACTAGCACACATAATTCATCTGGAAAGTAAAGGAGTGTACGTCTGAGCATAAGCCTGCCTGGTGCTAAAGCCCACGCTTTTTCATTAGCCCACCCTGTAACCGTCTTAAGGATATCTCCATCCTTAGGAGTAATACATAGGATTGAGGTGATGCTACAAGAGGAGATTCTAAGACTTAAAACAATTAATACAAGCTGTAAAAAATAAATAGTTATTTTTCAGAATTTCCATTCCATGCCATGCATTCTCGTTATTTACTTTTGCACGTAGAGGGCCACACTGTTTGAGGTTGGATCCAATGCTAGCTATGTCCCCAGTGTGCCTCCTGTGCTCTCTCACCTGATTACAGGAAAACTGAAATATGCAATAAAGTATGCAAGCTTACCAGCGTTGGTTCCATCTTCCTCCTTATTTACAGCTTGAAAGTATGTCCGTTTCTCTGGCAAATAATACACTTAGTTAATAATAACTCTATTATCCTTCTGTAAACAGGACAACTGTAGAGGTGACACTCAAGCAGATGGTTCCTCATGGCTCCCCACTGGCCAGGCCACAGAGTAACTTTGATGGCAGCCAGTTGCCTGCCCTCTCAGGGTGAGATGCACAAATACAGCTGCTCTTTGGGAAGAGAGCTGGGCAAGAGATGCAGAAAAATGACTGTCTAGAGGGGGCAGAGCTGCAGGGAGGAAGCCAGGACCACAGGCTCACTCAGAATGGGTTCGTTTTCCCAAATAATTGCTGCAGAGGAATAAAGACCATTGATATACAGACAGTCTCAGTTATGTCATGGGACAAAGCATAACATTCAATCTGATGCCTGGGCTTCTTGCCCATAATAAAATGGATCACATAATGAGACTGATTTCTTGCATAAAAAAATAGGTGAATAATCTTTATTTCCGGTGTAAATTATCACCATTAGTTCACAAAATGCTTTCCTTGTTCTGGAATTACTGGAAGGAGGAGATGTCAACACAGAACATAAAGGAGAAGAAGCAATTTAAATATATTGCTAAATCATAATCCTTTTATAGAATCCTATCATTTACCAAACATTTTCACCATTATCGGGCTAAATTGGACTGAAACCAAACCTTGTAAGACAGGGTCTATTAATTTGAGACTAATTGGGTTATATAACTTGCCCAAGGTCTCACTGGTTGTGATGGTTAATTTTATATATAACTTGACTGGCCACAAGATGCCCAGATTAAACATTAATTCCAGGTACGTCTGTGAGAGTATTTCAATGTGAGATTATCGTTTGAATTGAATTGATGGACTCAGTAAAGTAGCTTGCCCTTCTCAGCGTGTGTGAGCATCATCCAATATGTGGAGGGCCTGGATAGAACGGAAGGCGGAGGAAGGAGGAATTCACTGTTTGGGGTTTTTTTTGTTTGTTTGTTTGTTTGTTTGCCTCAGTGAAAGAGCTGGGACATCTCATCTCTTTTTGTGCTCAGAAGGGGATTTAATCCCCAGCTCCCCTGGTTCTCAGGACTTTCAACTTAACTTATTACTAAATTACACCATTGGCTTTCCTGGGGCTCCAGCTTGCAGAATATATATTTAGGTTGGTGCAAAAGTACATGCAGTTTAAAAGGTTTAAAAATAATTGCAAAAACCATACTTACTTTTGCACTAACCTAATGTGTGTGTGTGTGTGTGTGTGTGTGTGTGTGTGTGTGTGTGTGTGTTCTCCTGCTGGTCTATTTCTCTGGAGAACCACCCTGATTAATAAAAAAAATACAGACGCTAGGACTTTCTCAGGGACTTCAAATCCAAACTCCAGGAACACACTTTCCATAAGACTACACAACTTCCAACCATGTGTTTAACGTTTGAAGAAGAATCTATATGTTAATAGAACCAGCTGCTTGTCTGCTGTATTTGCACAGCCAGGGCATGTGAGCTGTACAGTTGCACAAGGTCCTGAACCCAGAAGTGCCCTGCACTTGGTTTAATACCCTGCTGTCACCATCATGACATCTGAACAAGGTGCCCCACATTTCCATTTTGCACCGAGTCCCCCAAATTATGTAGCCAGGCCTGTCCACAACACCTACTATACTAGCATAGACCACACTGAATCTTGATCGTGAGTTTAGAAATCTATTGTCCCCAGCAAATGTCCTGCCCTTCTGAGTCGGCTTCTAAAACCTCTAAGATGGGCCCTAGTTACCCCTCATGTCATCTAGCCCTTCGCACTCTCTACTCCAACCACACTGTCTCTTGGCTCTTTTTATGCTATATTGAGTCCCATCTCCTCTGCCTAAAACACTTTTCCCCGAGATGGTCCCATGCCTCACTCCTTTTCTTCATTTCTCTGTCCAAATGCTATTTCAACAGTGAGGCCTTCTCTGACCATCCTGTTTACAATGCCCCCCTTCTCACCCTATCACTCACCCTACTTCATTTTTCTTTATAGCACTGGGGTACCATCTTAATTAATACATAGTTATTGGCTGTTCTGGGCTGAATTGTATCCACCAAAATTCATATGTTGAAGCCCTAACCCCCAGTACGTCAGAATGTGACTGTATTTGGAGATAGGGATTTTAAAGAGGTGATTAAGCTGACTAGTGTCCTAGTAAAAGGAGGAAATTTGGACACACAGAGAGACACCAGCGGTACACACAGAGAGAAGAAAGACTACTTGAAAACACAACACTGGGGCGCCATCAGCAAGTCAAGGAAAGGACTCAGGAGAAACCAAACCTGCTGGCACCTTGATCTTGAACTTCTAGCCTCCAGAACGGTGAGAAAATAAATTTCTGATGATTAAGCCACCCAGCCTGTGGCATTTTGTTTTGACAGCCTTAGCAAACTAATACAACCATCAACCATCTTTGCCATCCCCTAGAATGTGGTCAATCTCTGAGAAAAAGGATTTTGTTTTGTCCACTGCGACAGGCTTGATGCCAAACAGTAGACACAGTAGATATTTTTAAATTGTTGAATAAGCAATGAATAATTTCATAAGTAAGAGAATTTTGAAGAGAATCTCCAAATACTTTGTGGTACCAAAGTGTTTTATCCTACGCTACCTGCATTAATTATGGCATGGAAAGAGACTTGGGAACCATTTTGTTAAACAAAGGTTTTCATTATAATGGGACTTGACCAGCTCTGTGTTTTTACCCAGAATTGTAATGCAACCACTAATGGATTGTGTCAGAATCAAGAAACCAAGGATCACAACACATGCTAGCAGAAAGGCTACTGTCACATAGTGTTTGTTATTAGAAAAATTACAAAAACAACCTACAGCAAAAATCAATCAGGAAATAAAAGCATACCCCACCACCTGCCTTGCATGCATTTCTTTGACAGTTAAGATCAGTTACAACTGATTACTTGTAGCACTTCTAAAGCCACATAACCAGGGCTTCAACAACATATTCAAACTGTGGCATATTCCTCCAGTTGTGTCAATATTACTACAGCTTTTGTCCTCACATTAACATGACAAAATAGGAGAGTAGCAAATTACCAATCAACGCATTGATTGATAGCCCCACAGTTCTCTTTACTCCTACGCCCGGGGTGGCTAATATTCTCTGGGAGGTGACAGATATTGAGCTCAGTCAGGTATTTCTGCCTCGCGTGATATTTTTGACATGGGCAGTTAAGGTCTGACAGCTTCCATCGGGTAGGTAAATGGAACTACCTGAGTATTGCAAGGTACTAAAAGAACACAAGAGCTAAAGTTATCCCCTTGTGCACAGGATATGTCTGCTTGCTGCTTAAAGTAGGCCAAACGTATAAAAATATTATACAGATGTCCGTGGTTTCCATTTATAAATGTATGAGATCTAAAGGAAAGTGAAATTGTGGTAGACATTTCAGAGTGACTCCTATTTTACACTTGGTTTCCTCACAAATCTTATTTCCATGGTCCTGAAATCAAAGAAAGAATGAGATGTACTAAGGATGCCTAATGCCAGCTACCACGGCTCATTCATATCTTAAGCCATCTAATTACCTAAACCTCTGGAGGAACCATTCCTATCGACAGGCGGTGATGAATCTAAGGTTCAGAAAGGTCAAGAACTTGCCCAAGACTATGCACCTCGGAAGTGACAGTGATGGCATCTTCCCAGCATTCCTATTTCTAGTGAGAGTAGCTATCTCCTCCTTTCAGAAGGCCAGCCTTCATCCTATTCTCAGCTACGTGGCTGGGGAAGACCTAACGTCTGGTTCTGAGGAATGGACATGGAACCTAGGTCCCCATGTCCAGAGCAATAAGAGCACAAGGAGACACCTGGGACTTTTGTAGGAATTGCTAAACAGGTAGGATATTATACTGGACCTACCCCATGTCATTTTAGGATGAAAACCTGGCTAAGAATGAAGCTACCAGAGAAAAGCCAAGCAAAAAATGGAAAGAGGTAGTCGAGAGAGGGAGTAGAAGAGAGAGAGAGAAAGATTACAAAAGCATAACTTGACCCCTGCCCCTGGCCGTGCCAGAGAGCTCTCACAGATCTACATTTTTCAGTTTGTCTGCCATTAAAAATGTTTTCCCTAAAGCAAATTTAGTACTTTTTGTTTTTTGTGACATGGTTTCAAGAGTCCTATAAAATGCCTCGGATAGGGAGATCCTATATTTATGACCAATCATCTACACATTTTATCATGTTCTCTTCCCATGGTTGACCTTTGGGCCTTATTTATTTTATTTTTTAGTTTATTATGGAAAACTAACACTGACAAGTACAATGTGACTTCTCTATCCTCCATCTAACAGTAAGCACGATCAGAATCTCCACGTGTCATACATCATAATATAGTGTCAAATCTATTATGAAAATAAATAATAAGTATTTACCAAGTGATCAACATCTTCTGATCCTTATTCCATCCGCTGAGGTATTCCCATTAGAAACCAAGGCTTGGTAAGCTAATGGTACTTGGCCAAGATCACTCAGCAGTTAGGGGCAGATTGACTCAACCACTCACCACTCTCCTACTATAAATGCCTCTGGGTATTACACAGGCAGATAACCAGAATGGTACATGTCCTTCTCTTGTACCTGATAAAGTACTTCAATCAGTTTATAAATACGTTTAAAAAAACAACAACAACAAACTTCAGCACTAACTAAAGATGCTAAAAATGGGGCCTCATTTCTAAGTTACATAGCCAATTAAAATGTTTCTACATCTATGGTTTCAAACTTATTATGAGGCACAGAATTTTTTTCTCAAATGAAATCTAGCTTGGTGTCTCACCGTATAAAATAGTTGAATATTTTAAAAACATACATAAAATTTCATATATATCGCATTTTTTATAAAATTAACGAATAAAGGAAATGAAAGTGGTTTGATGAAATTACTTTTTGTAATCAGCATTATATATAACTGGAGCTTCTCTAGATGAACCTTACATACAATTTATTTCTGATTTTTTATGACTGGTTTTATGGTGTAAATAAGAGCCCTGATTCCTACAGACGAATATCTGCAAAATGAGAATAGAATTATTTGTTTCAATTCATCTGTCAAAGTCAAATTCAAATGTCTTCCTCTGTGTTTCTATTTTCTCCTCTATGGAATATACTTAAACATACGTTTATTAGACCCTACTGTTCTATAATTGCAGCATCTTCCTGTTTTATATCTTCTGGTGTAGCACAGTGTTAATTAAGCTCCCTCAGATTCCTTGAAGGATCTGAGAATAGAGCAGTTTAAAGACAAGTATATTTGACCATCTTCTGTACAAGATCTTTGACAAGGCAAACATCTCTGACATAACATCCCAGAAGATCCATCAGTTGAGCACGGTCATCTTTTAAATTGCAGATTATATATATTTGAGAAACAACATTGGCTACTTCCAACATTCCCCTGACTGATACTATGGTTTTTCACAGTTTTTTAAAATTCAGGCTTTTTAAAGGTAAATCTCCTTAATTCTGGTCCACTCCATGTCCCCTTGCATTGAAGAAGAAATAGTATATCCCAATAGTACAGAAAACTGATAACTACACCAAACTTGCAAACTCATAAATAAATACTCTCCCAACAATCTGAACTTCTGCCTACTGGAATTTTACTGGGAACTATTATTTCCTGCAATTGGAGACACTGCAGTACTCGAGCTATGGAAGCTACCTAGCTATTCAGCAGCCAAGTGAGGAATGCTTCCCTTTCTTTTGGGTTCCTCTCTCCTAGAGGATGTTGCTGTGCTGACTTTCTAATCCCCCTGCTTTCTTTAGATTAATATATAGATGGGGGCGGGGCGGTTTAGGGGATTGTTCTGAGTGGGAGATACAGTGCTGCACTTGCCTCCCTCCTCCAATTGTGAAGGCTTTCACTCCCCTTCAAACTTACCTCTTCTCAGCATGAAATTTTCCAAGAAGTTTGGAGGTCCTCACGCAATTGTTTTCTACCAGCCTCACCCCACACATCTGCCAGACCTGCCCAGCCAAGTCTGATTCTCACTTAGACTCCAGCTGTACTACTAGCTAAACATATAAAATTCTAGTCCTGGAACATGTTAGATGTTCAATAGCCATGTTTCAAATAAATACATAAGAATGAAGTCAGATGGATACATAACCCATAAATCAATCAACATGCTCCAGGTCTTGATTTCTTCCTGACAGCCTTGATCCTTGGGTGTTTTCTTTTCCTGAAGACTGCCAAAGTCATCCCCTCTCCCATAGCCAGAAAGGGTTCTCTCTATAGGCACCGAGGGCCTATATCAGCATTGTACTCTCACTATTCCTGTGAAAGCTGAGTTCAAGGTCGACTGTGGCACACAATTCATGAGTTTGGATGAGGTGAACCCCAAACTCCAGCTCTGGATACAGACATGATTCAAGCTTTGCTAAGCAGCCATAAGCACTCAGAGATTGGTACATTCATCGTCTTTATTTTATCCAGCAGTCCAGCCCAGTGAGTCTCAGTACTCTGAAATATGGCTGAGACTATTGGGAAAAGACCCACTATTTCAATAGGAGCTGCTAAACTGAATAGATACACCAACAATTACTACTGGCTTCTTTTTCTAAGTCTTAAGGAAAGACTGCCTGAGAAATAAAATTTGAAAAGCAAAGCTGAGAAATAGAGAGAACACTGATCACTGACAGCATCATTTGCAGCTTTTATCGAGTTGTACTTACAGCCACCATTATCCTCCCGATTTCTCAGTTGCATAAGTCAATAAATACCCATTTTTGATGAAATCAATTTGAGTTCAGTTTTTGTCACTTGCAATAAAAATGCAACACCAATATGACAAAAAGTTATTGCTCATATTCTCTGAATTTTCTGAAAGATATTCTAATTAATATCTTCCCCTAGAATCAACATTCCAGGCTGTGTCCAACACTATTAATCATATTCATTATTTAGACCACAAGTCAAAAAATTCCATATTAATATATTTTTTAAAAACCTAACAAGTCTAAAATACAATGTGATCATGATGACTTCTCCATGATAGCACATTATATTTTCCAAAATTGGACACAGCTATATTTCTGGTTCCACGTGTGCTTCTATTTTAGCATTTTTCCACTCTTCATTAATTTGGTTTTATTTCCCCATTCCTAGACACCAAGCTGCACTTTGTGAACGCCTACACGAATAGAATGCAACAAAAGTGACAATGCTTCCAAAACTAGGTCATAATCTATCTACCTCTGTGTCTCCATCTCTCTTTATCCTATAATCCAACTAGCATTTTGTGAGTCAGCACAGGCCGCATCGCGTATGGGGGCTCTGACCAACAAGCCACCTAGGCTCCCTGGCATCGATCATGTGAGTGAATAAGCCTTCCAATTATTCCAGCCCCTACTCTCAATTATTCCAGCTGAAGAGCCAACCATTATGGGGTTGAGACGAACCATCCCATTATGTCCTGTCTAAATTCCTGACTTATGAGAGATAATAAATGATGATTATTGTTTTAAACCACTACATTTTGGGATAATTTTTTACACAGCAATAGATAATTAATACATCCATCTTCGTCATAACTATCTTAATTCACATGATTTTCATGAGCATTTACAGCTAAGGGAATTTCATTAGTTTTCATAGCTGTACTGGCCACCCCATACTTTAAGGCACTTAACACAGTCCTCAATCTCCCAATTTTCAACAGAGAACTCCTTTTACTATTTCTTTCAAAGGACCCCATGCTATGAAAGTTTATCTACTTAATAAGCTACAATATATACATATCAATTTGCGTTTCTTGTTCTCATTAATCAGATATTTCATAACTTTAATCAGGATAAAATAATCAGAATAGCCACATCATAATTCTGTCAATAAAATTCTAGTTAAAATCAAAATCAAACAAATTGGGAATTTTAGGCTATTTAATGCAGCCTAATCAAAAATATTTCAATATTAAACATGTATGTATAGTCTCAAATTGGAAACCACTGCCACAGATGAAAAAAAAACAGAATTCTAAGTTGAATACTAAAGGTAAAGGTGTTATTGCCACTAATAAGTTAATGCTTGTTACTTTAATAACGAATTCATTGGTAACAATGAAGTTTTTAACCACCCAATATACTTTTGGAACATATCAATAGTAATCTTTTTTTTTAATGACTCAAATATGGTAGACCTTTATTTATTTTTTATTATTATTAAAGTTTATTGGGGTGACGATAGTTGGTAAACTTATATAGGTTTCAAACTGTACAATTCTGTAATACATCATCTATATATCACATTGTATGTTCACCAAGCAGAGTCAGTTCTCCTTGCATCACTATATATCTGACCCCCTTTACCTTCACCTACCACTCCCCTCTCCCCTTACCTTCCGGTAACCACTAAACTATTGTCTAAGTCCATGAGTTTTTGTTTCTTTATTTGTTTGTCTTGTTCCTTTGGTGTTTTCAGTTTTATGTGCCATATATCAATGAAATCATATGATTCTCAACTTTTTCTGTCTGACTTATTTTGCTTGGCATAATAATCTCAAGATCCATCCATGTTGTAGCAAATGGCACCATTTCATCTTTTCTTATGGCAGAATAGTATTCCATTGTGTATATATATCATATATTCTTTATCCAATTGTCTATCTAGGACATTTTGGTTGTTTCCATAGTTTGGCAACCATAAATAAAGCTGCAATGAACATCAGAGCACATATATCTTTACGGATAAATGTTTTCAGATTTTTTGGGTAGATACCCAGGAGAGAAATTGCTGGGTCATATGATAATTCTATTCTTAATTTTTTGAGGGTCTAATATCCAAAATATATAAGGAACTCATACAACTCAACAACAAAAACAAACAAACAATCCAATTTTAAAAATGGGCAGAGGACCTGAATAGACTTTCTCCAAAGAGGACATATAGATGACCAATAGACATATGAAAAGATGCTCAACATCATTAATCATCAGAGAAATGCAAATAAAAACCACAATGAGATATCACCTCACACCAGTTAGAATGGCTATCATCAACAAGACAAATAATAACAAGTGTTGGAGAGGCTGTGGAGAAAAAGGAACCCTCATACACTGTTGGTGGGAATGAAGATTGGTGCAGCTGTTATGGAAGGCAGTGTGGAGGTTCCTCAAAAAATATCAACAGTAATCATTGAAAAGATATCTAACATGAACTAGCGATAAGAAAGTACTGTCAAACTGACATTGATTGACACATTATACTTTTACTTTGCCTACACACCCACAATTTGTCCAACCTTCTTGACAAAACAACTAGTTGGTTCAAACAAACAATTAATAACCTAATTTTTAACAACCAAATGGCTTTGTTTGCCTGAATTGAGCAGTTGTTTAAATCACTAATCCAGTCAAAATTATCAATAGTGTACAAGTCTTTCAATTTCATTCTCCACTTGCCCCTTCCACAAACTCTTTTCCCTAAAAGTGTTTTAATATTCAACTAAATAAATATTTTATGTAGCAGTGGAAAAGGTGCTGGGATACAGAAAAATGTAAGCCAGCCAAGGCCCTTGTCTCAGTGAGCGTATACCTTAGAGGGTGATACAGACAAGAAAAGACTATAAAAAACCACAGTAGAAAGCCATTTTGGCAGACCACACAAATAGCCATAATAATTCCCCCCATGACGTATCACTCCCCTTTGCAGTGTGACTTTGCCAATCCTCCCATCAGGAAGAGACATCATGTTCTCAATCGCTTGAATCTGGGTTTGCCCATGTGAATTCCTTTAGCCAGTGGAATATTTGCAAACATAATTCAAGTAGAGAATTGAAAAATGTTTGCACTTCTTCTAGCTGTCAAACTCTGAAATCTCTGTGTTAAAGAGACCAAACTAGCCTACTAGAGAAGCCACATAGAGAAGAATCAAGGATTTGATTTGATGACCTGCCAAACACCAGACATGTGAGTGAAGTCATCTTAGACTCTCCAGCCCCATTCGAGCTGTCATATGACTTAGGTTGCTCCAGTGACCCTAAGCAAGACAAATGGTTCCAGTACTACCCAACTTAGCCAGTCCAAATTACTGACCCACATAATTATAAGTGAACAAATTGTTGTTGTTTTAAACCACTAAGGCTTGATGTATGTGTGTGTGTGTGTGTGTGTTTTCTTTTAATGCAGTAATTAATACAGCCACCAAATCCAGACCGAGATGAAAGGATAGAAACAGGTCAAAAAATAAAAACAAATAATAAAAAAGTCTTCTTAAAACCTATGTACTAAAGAAAGAGAAAATAAATGACAAGACATAGGCACCAAAGGACCTTAAATTCTGAAAGAGAGGAGAAACAGTTATCATTAGAGTAATTGCAGATTTTGATCACTGCCATGATTCCAGGTGGATAAAGCAGGAAGGTGTGGTAGCCAGACTCTAAAATGGTCCCTTACAATCTTATGTGACCCCAACAGAATATGGTAGAAATGACAGGGTGCAACTTCTGAGGCTACGTCAGAGGTATTACAGCTTCTACCTGGGTTTCTTGGATTCCTCACTCGACTAGAAGCCAGCCACCAAGCCATGAAGATATTCAAGCAGCCCAGTAGAGAAGCCCATGTAAAGAGGAACTGAGGCCTCTCACCCTCAACCAGCACCAACTGGCCAGTCACATGAGGAGCCACCTTAGAAGTGGGTCTTCCAGTCCCAGTCAACCCTTCAAATGACAGAAGCCCCAGCCAACATCTGACTGCAGCTTCATGGAAGACTCTGCGCCAGGCATCCCAGGCAAACACAAGCAAATTCTTAACCCACAGAAACCATGAGAAATAGTAAATAAGTACGTGTTATCGCTATGAGCCAGCAAGATGTGTGGTGATGTGTTATGCAGCGATAGTAACTAATGCCAGGGACCTGGGCATTACATTGACAAGCCCTGAGAGAAGGGGGTATATATGGTAACTATTCCCCTGGTTATCATTACCCCACCTCAATTCTCAAGAAAATGTGATAACAGATCACTCTCTAGGAAATCCTCCAAGAAAGCTGTTACTTCTGTTAATTCAACAGATAGAAATTGGTTAAGTGAATTATTTTTAAAATCATTTTAATAACCAAGTCAAAATCTCAATGCCTTCTTTCACTTATGAATAATTCAGAAAGTGTCAAGTAAGTGGTTAGGGGAGACAGCACGAAATAGAGAAGTTCTGGGACTTAACATTTTGAACAATGTTGTCATGTCATTATAAGTCATATCTGTTCTTTCCTACTGTTTTAAAGCTCTACTTCTTAGAAGCAGTGTATATTGGTAGAGTCTCTAAGGAAAATAAAATTCTTATAACAATGATAATCATAATGTGATGTGATAAAATTTCTTTCCCTAGAGTTTTTGAAAATCAAACAGGTTAATATCTGCCTGAGAAAAAGGAAGTTCTCTATGAGGGTAGGAAGTTTAGTGGGGGAACTTTCAAGGTCCACTTGAGTCCAATAACTTTCCACAGAGTTTCCTGGAATATGATTTCTAACCTATAAAGTTATCGTCCTTGGTGTGGCAGTGAAGGATAAACACAGGCCACGGAGAGCCAGAGTTATATCCTCCTTCTAGCTTAGCCACTGGTCTTAGCTCTGCCCTTGGACTAGACTGAAGGACCTAGGTTAGTGAGTTAATCAGTCTGCATCTCAGTTTTCTCATCTGTAAATAGGATAAACATAGAGAAGAAACACTCTTATCAGGCATTATTATTTAATCATGAAATCCTAAGTACATACTTAAATATTTTATTTTAATCTGACATGTATAAATATTCATTCATTAGCCAATCTTTTGAGTTGGAACCAAGGTCCTTTCTTTGAGATTTTGGAATTTCTTTGAAGTAGAATAAAAATTTAAGTACAATTGCAAAACAATTATTAATAATGAATTTTTCTAGGATTTTGTTATTTTCCCCCGATTCTTTACAATAGCATCATTCATACCTAATGTAGATGAAAGTTTTTTTCAATTTGCTTTTATTAAGTCTTTCCATTTAGTTTAATTTTCATGGAAATAATAATTCTATTTCCATGTTCACATTTCATTGGTTTATGTAGTTATTAAAATAACTACAGTAACATGTTCAACTGGTATAAACAGGTTTGGAAACTATACAACTGTAAACACACAATGAAACTCTTGGGAGCACAAATGTGCAAGCATACTACCAGAAAGCAGCCCACTAGGCATGAGTACTGAGATGCAGTGAGTCCCTGTCTGCACATTTTATCCAAGTGATGGAGAACATCAGTTACTTTGCCACGGTGTCTGAAGGTAGATCTGTTGAGAGAGGTTCTACCATATCTAGTGTGGTCTTTAGAGTCAGAAAACCCTGAGTTTGCAGGTCCCTTCGCCTCTTACTACGTAGCTGTATCACTTGGGTAGATGCAACTTCTCTGAATTCCATTGTTATTACTAATATAGTAGGGCTAATAATATACCTAGAAAAGTGATTTAGAACTTGTGCCTTGGAGTTCAGAGCACCCTGGGTTCCAGTTCTATGTCTGCCATTTACCAGGTGTATGACCTTGAGCAAGTTACTTAAGCTCTCTAAACCTCAGTTTTCTCACTTATAAAATGGTACAAAGAATTGTGTCTACTTTTTAGGGTAGTTTGAGTATTTAATGAAAAAAACATAGATAAAGCAATAAACCCAGCAACTGGTAATTTGTAAATACTAAATATTAGTTGCTGTTGCTTTTACTAGAATTAGGAAAATCAAATTAGCAATGATCTAAAGTATCTCATAAAGTTTCTAGCCCATAGTAGCCACTCACTAACTGGTGGTTATTAATATTAAATTAATATTAGCAAACATTAATTTGATAATAGTTGAAGAGTAACTATTATTGCCATTCTTTTTGTGGAAAATATATCACAGAAGCTTGGTAACTTATTAAGGACATAAATTTAGCCTTAGAAATAACCTCTACATTTGGAATGCCAATTAAACTCTCTATTTTACGCTGTATCCCAGCTAAAGAATTCATTTTACACACACACAAAAAAAATACACCACTATGTCTTAGTACTTGAGAGACACACTTTATCTCGAAAGTCATACATGACAATACTTAGCCCAGAAAGAATTCTAAGCCCATGAGTGTATTCCAGTGCCCTTAATAAGAAATATTCAGAATTTTGTCACTCTTTAAATTACTTTTTTAAATACTTTAGGATTCTGTGTATAAGTCTAATATATTTTACAGGTACATTATACTATCAGCATTATGTATCTGCAGGAGAGATAACAGCACCTATATATTGCCAGGTTATTTAAAAGGAGTAACGACTACGCGAATGTGCTCTCTAAAATACACAGTCCTGCAAAAATGGCTGACAAACATTTTGTTACATTGTTTTTGAAAACAGCAATATAAAACGACTCTCTACATCCCTTGTGCATAAGGTACTTACAGGAACTCCACAAATGCTCATACACCTGGCCTCAAATAGCACCCCACTGAACAAAGGAAAGACAAGGGCTGTCTTGTCTGAATGCTTCATGTGGGGTTACCAGAACGTTTTTAGGGGTCCAGTGTATTTTAGACAATGGAATCTCCTTGGCTTCAACTTCCAACAATAACCCCTAAATAGAAAAAGAATCTAAATTGTCTCTGTAATTTTCTGGCCAGAGCTGAGAATTCTCATTCACACACAAACTATTCACCTTGCTGCTGTTTGTGGAATATAAGATGGATCCATCTGTCCAACTTGTCTTATCATTTCTCATAAATTGCTTACACACAAATTAGCCAATAGACATTGTACCTAAGACCATTAGGCACTGAAAGCAAAATATATAATTAAGGTCTACCTTTCCCACCTTCATTTCCACTGTGAAAGCGCTCCACAGCATTTGGTGACATTGTTGCTTTTAAGTTTGCTTTGTAAAAAAGGATTTGGTGACTTCTGACCCTTGAGGGTTGTTCTTTGACCCATCACTTTTCTCTACCATCTGGCATGTTTACTTGAAGCAAACGCCTTGGGTCAGAGGGCAGAGCAGACATGTGGAGGGACAGCTTTGTCATAAAAGCAATACAGAATGAGTAGGCACTTCAAAATAGAGCACTGTGCATTTTGCTCAGTTGCTGAGCAGAACGAGGTAAGGTTAATTATATGGCTAAAAACAAAACAAACAAAAAGTCAGTTACCACCCATCCCAGCAGACAGGTAACATGCAAGACGCCTACGTTCAAAATCTGAGTACAGCTTCCTTTTCCATTTCTGGAAGTTACTTTTTATGCTTTCCTGGGCACATTATCAAACAATATGTTACACCAGACACAAGGGGGAAAGTGGTTTACAGGCTAAATTAACCAGATTGATTATTCAGGAAGAGTGTTGATAGTCCAATAATCCCCAAGCAACAAAATTAGAGATAGATAGTACAGTGTACGGAACTAAAGATCAGGTAATCAATTTTTTCATATCCAAGGCCCATCATATAATGAGATAATAATGATGATTTTATTCTTGAAAAATTGAAGCTTTGTTGAAAAGAACAACTCAGAAGCGAACATTGGCACCAATTGTGTGCACACACTGCAGACCCCCCGACAAGGAGCTCCATGCAATAATTCCTCACACTTTATTCTTTCTGGCATATATCCTAACACTTAGGACACACTGAATCAAGTTTGGGAAATCCTTAGCACAGAAGCCCCTTAACCAAAAATCTTAAGTTTCTTTATAAATAACTACCTCTCGCTCCCTTTATATAACTTCCTTGGATGCTGAAGAGCTTTCAAAAGTCAGTTTCTTCTCTCTACTTCACAAAGGTTATAAAGGATCTTTGATTGATTCCGATGGCTTCCCTGTTGCCACAGGACCCCTTTCCCCCACAACTCTAGAATGTGCAGAAAAATGCATAGACGGAAAACTTCCAATTCTGCTGAGTATCAGTGCTCTTCTCACTTCGACTTTCTGTTGCTTACCTTTGAATAATTGGAGAAAAACAATGCCCTGAAATAGAAACTCAAAAATGATGTGTGCTTATATTCATTCTTAATGTAAAGGGGGGGAAATTGCTATGACTCCTGAGATGAAAGTGATTAAAGGGAAGAGTTAGTCAGCAAAAGAAAATAAAAAAGGAATTTTCCCCGAAGGAAAAAAAAAAATAAAACAAAGGGAAAGAGATTAAAGGAAACCTCCCTCTTGCAGTCTGATTGTCAGGGGATAGTTCACATTGCGAATACACTTTGATCCTGGAAACTCTGCATTTTCAGTCTTTGCCAAGTTGGTAAAAGGGATATCCCTTGTGGAAAATTTTCTCATATAGAGCTTTTCAAAAAAAAAAAAAAAAAAAAAAAAATCATATATATCAAGACTTCCATCCCTTGTAACATTCCTCTTGAAAAATTCATGGCACAGAGCACAGATTCTCTTTCCAACTCCAGACTTTCTGTAAAGAAAGCTATTTGCCCAAGTTTTTCCTTTCCAGTTTCGGAACTGACCACACTATAGAAAATGTATAGATGGACATGGAGATCATACTAATGTGTCCACTTACAAGCCGAGAGGGGATTCCTAGGCTTGCTTTGAGGAAAAAGCCTTCTAGGGAAGCTTCCCCCATTCATATTTAATGAACTAGTTCATGCTAGAAAGAGCAAAAAGGACAGGGGTTTTGGAAACAGACACACTGGGGCATGAGTTCCCCCGCCTGCACTTCCTAGAGGGATGACCCTGGGCAAAGTATTCAATCACTTTGAGCTCCTGTTACTTTTTTATAAAAGCAAAGACAATAATGTTCACCTCTCAGGATTATTGTGAGGGTGAATTGAGATAACGTGCATCAAAATACCTAGCACAGTGCACTCAACAAATGTTGCTTTCATTTTACGTTAGCTTTATAAAAAGAATTTGTACCTGTTTCAAATGATGGCTAAACTCAAGTTTGTCCCTGGAAGAAATGGCCTTTTCCTTGCGAAAGACAACCATAGGTACGAGACAATGCATTCTGCAAACTGTCTTTTGGGCTGCTGCCCCAATGCGACATTTTTTTCCCTAAATCCCTCACCTTTTGAACATCTTTTTCTGTGGCTCTCAGAGCAGCTGTATTCCCAAATTTTCCCTAAACTATGTTTAATTGTTTCTACACATGACTCTTCCTCAGGCAGTAACTGCATTGGTTTCAAGGTTGAGAATGAAAAGCAGGCAGACATAGAGGGGACTGACAGGGAATCGGGAAGCTAACGGGTGAGAACTTGAGCACGACCTGGATGAGACTATATTAAGAAACCAGTATTTTAAAATCTGAAAGTGGTAGGTGGACAGAAAAACATTCCTTTTTAAAAAGCACAGCCCCCTTGAGCCAGTTTGCAAACCATTAGCCCTGCCGTCTGTGTAAGGGCTCTTACCACTTGGGTCAAAGCATCTTCTGCTGTCACTTAGTGATCTCCTTGACAGTGACCCACACTCACAGGACACTTGAGTTCCTGATCCCATACTCACCACCCCAGGGCCTGCTACAATCACCAGAGTCCTGTCCTGGAAGGAACGTGGACTTTGAAGTTGGCTTTGAACTTGGTACCAGCCTTCCTTCTCGCCAGCTGTGTGACTCTGGGCAAGTGGCTTAACCTTTCTCAGCATCAGTGTCCACATCATAAAATGATGAAAATAATGACTATATTGCAGGGTTTTCTGAGGATGAGATGAAGTAACATAAGCAAAGCTCAGGCCTGGGCCCATGTGGGCTGAGTCAGGGGTGATTCAGAATGACAAGCACTCAATATACCCAAAGTCACTGCTCCCCTTTAACCTTAGTCCATTGACCTCAAACCAAGCTTCTGCATCTTGGTTTTTTTCCTCCTTTCTTTTCCAAAAAATTTCCTCAGTGCTCTTGTACATACTAACTCATTTAAGCCTAAAAGCCCCACGAGGAAGGAAAAAATATGTATTGTGGTATAATTGAAGAAACTGAGGGAAGGAGTGGTGAAGTATCTTGCCCATGGTTTCACATAAACAAAGACATTGAAGATTTAAAAAGTGTCCGGGTCTATCTTCTAAGAGTTATGGAAGGTCAATAAACAACCCTTCTTTCTATGCCTAAGTGTGTAACAGAGATATACGCATCTCAGTCAGACAGACGGATTACTGACAAAGACCTAAACAGGTGGTGGTGACTCAATTACAAAGAAACTGGCTGACTTAAGCATCCCTGAACTGAATTTACTCCCCCTCAATAAAAAACAATTGGTCGTACCTACAAAGACAGATCCTGCCATGACAAAGAACAGCTGAGAAGGCCTCTTCTCTCCACACAGGTAAATCCTAGTAAAGAGAAAGGAGAAAAGGAACAAGGCAGCGATAACCAGTTTAGACTTCCTTACAAATGGGATGTCAATCTTCTTAACATGAGGAGAAGAGAAAGAGGGGAGCAGAAGTGAACGTGACCAGAAGTGAAGCTCCCTCCCTATGAAAGGACACATGAGGAGTGGGGAATAAATGTATCCACGACCAACATATCTGATTCCAAAATCTGGGCTCCTACCACACTACACATAAGAGAAGCAGAATAGCTCAATGCACAGAATCAGTTCCCCTAATTTTAATGTAATCCTAACTCTACCACTCTACCGTGAACTTTGGGGCATATTCCTTAATATCAAATGCTCTGATTTCCTCGTTAGTAGCAGACCCATTTCCCAGTATAAGTTTTATGAGCAGGGAAAAAAAATATTAATAAATTAATCTTATTCCAGTGCTTTCTCAGTGTGGTAATATAACATATACGTTAGTCTTAAAAATTATGTCTATGGGTTTTGAAATTGTAAACTGTATATTTTTTAATTTCTTCTTCAGGCTTTCATTTCCATATTTGCTACAATAAATACGATTTTTAAAGCAAAAAATGAAAGGAAATAGAGTTAGCCAGTGGTCAGTAAACATCTATTGATCATCTACTCTGTATCAGGGATGGGCTAAGTGACATTCAACAGGGCTGTCTTCCTGGAAGCTATTATAAATGGTTATGGGAAAAGCATCTTTACAATAACATAAAAACAAGAGTCTATTGATATTTTATTCATAATTATTAAGACAGCCTCTTTTCTCTCATTTTTGAGCTTTTCTTACTCATGACCAGAGGCACACCTGACATTTTCAATTTTTTATGAATGGATATTTATCTCAAAATAGAAATTTTCATAAATAATAAAATGCTTTATCATTTATTAATCATCTACAAGACTTGAGGGGCTTTGAACACAGTTTACTGACACCATCTCCAATGTTCACAACAGAATAACAACGTAGGCATTATTATTCCTATTTTGTGGAGAAGGAAACTGAGGCCCAGTGAGATTGTGACTCTATCAAAATTCTTCGAATATCAAACACTCCAGGTGCATTTTAAAGCCTGTTTCAATTTATACAAACAAATATTAAAGCACCCATCTACTTCATAAAGCAAGGTATACCTATAAAACCATATATGCTGTTTGGTAGACCACAAGGTTTTTTAACAGCCTCCCATATTTCTGTTTTGAGTCTCTTGCCACTTGAGTAAACATTGTACTTTTCATTGGATATACTGTAAGTCATTAAAGTCAGTAAATAGCAGAAATGAATAAAACAGCAACTTAGATATTTTTAACACCTCCGAGTTAAAACCACTTTGCAGTGGGGAAGAAGAACAGATGCCCGCTTCTAAATGTGAGAGCCACCAACTGGGAATTTGCTAGTTGTAACTGCTGCCATCTGTTTTCCACTGTTCTTTTTACCTGCCTCTCTTAGATTTAGTATTTGAATTCCAGGCCATGGATTCTTAGTATAAGCACGGGAGAAGTGGGAGGGACTCCAATTTGAAATTTTCCCAGGTGCTCCCTCCTGCATTAAATCAAAGGTAACGTCTCAGGAAAAAAATATCATGAGGGCTATTATTTAACAACTGCATCTTTATTCTTCTCTGCATACTTTGTACTCCTATTTCAATGTGCATTTTTTTCTATTTAATCAACTTCCTGCTTTTCCTAAGGGCATTACGGAAATGCCTCTCTGATGCCAATTAGGGCACTGCTGTGTGAATTAGTTTCTTCCCTGACTGAATAAATAATTTTAGTCAAGCCATATACACATTCAGAACTCACTTAATCAGCACTTAACTAGCATTCCACATGCACTAGCATAGTGGGCTTTTCCCTTGAAAGTCAACGAGTGGAGGGAGATACTATTTGTGCCAGAGGGAAGCAGATGAAATAGGTTAATAGGACTATAAAGGATAATAAGAGATTGTTCTAGTTCACCCTCTGCCTTCAAGTAGAATGGTTCCTAAACCAAACCAGAAAGAGAAAATGTGCCCTTTTCTTTTAGGAGCATCTGTAGGCGAGGTTTCTCAATGTTTGATTGTAATTTCGAATGACATATGGGCATAGGTATATAACTTCTGGCTAAAAGCCAACAAAGACAAGAATAATCCTCCAACCTGTAAATGAGTTGTCTCTTGAAATCTACGTGGTAAAGGTGTACTTCACATTTTTACAAAAGAGAAGCAGGGGTTGGGAGAAGTTATGTCTATTGGTCAAAGCAACACGGCTAGTTGATGACAACAAGATTCAGTGCCTGCTTAAGACTGTCTTTCACCCAAAATAAGAGAGGAATGTGTCAGAAGGAAGGGCTATAACTTCAGTCAGGAGTTTCCTCTGCTGCTTTCTTTTCAGACCTTGAGTTCGCTTACAATTGTAGAGGAAAGAGAGAAGGTGACAAGATCTCTCAAGCTATACGCTCCACTGAAATGCCATGTTAAAGGTCAAGCCTCACCACGCCTCTCCAAACCAAACCAGGACGCTAATTCCCATATTCTACTACTACAGACAAAGAAGTGTGTTTAGGAAAAGCCATTCTTTTTAAAGAAGCTTTAAAAAGTACAGTACAATCAATAACACAACTTTGGTTTACTTAGAAGGTCCTTCAACTGTATAACATGTGCATCAAAATACCTGTAGGAAAATAAGGAACGTCAACTGTTTTGTCTTTGGGTACGTCTGGTCATTCACAGAAGGTGAAAGAATTCACAAGACTCAAAAGGAATAGAAGTTAGAAAGTTTATTCAAGAAGAAAGGCACCTGCAGTGAAGTGGCCAGGGCAGACAACTGCCCCTAAACTTAGGCTAGCTTCTTCTTATATAGGAAGGGATAGGTAAATTTTCTTACAGCAGGAGATGTGAGTGATAGACTGAGGTCATTTGATTGACAAGTGTTGGTTATATAACTAGTTTTTTTTCTGCGCATGCTCTTACCCAGAATGCATACAGAAAAACCCACGGGGTGGGGGACAAGCCTTAATGTTCACTTTATTTTAATTGTATTATAATGAGGCTGGAGTGCAAATAATGGACATGCTCCAGCAGTTTGTGCAGGCGTGAAAAACTAGATTACTCTGGTTAGGCCTTATGGCCTCTTTCTAAGGTGTTTAGACAGCTTAATTTATGTCTAGGGCCTGAGCCTGGGTGGTTCCTGGGGAGAGAATACAGACCTGGGCAGTCCCGCTTGGGCTCATTTTTATTAACTCTTTTTCTGCCTCATCATCAACAATGATAAAAGATCAGAAAAGATTATTACCTGCTTGACACAATTTGAGGTTTACTCAGATGGGCCACCTAATTCTCAGACCGGAAAACTTTGCCTAGTCCTGCAGCTCTTCGCCGAAGATGCAGATAGGACTGGGAAACTTAGAAGCGAGTGGCCCAAAGTAATTATTTTCAACAAATCTTCATTTGTTCATATGTCTGTGCTAATGTGTCCTGTTAGGCACTGTGGTGCTTGAGCGGACATCCAGGGCTGGACTGTCACATCAGGCCACACAAACCAGAGATCTCATTCTGAATCAAGCTTTACTAATGATTTCAAGGATACAGATAATCAAGAGGTGACAGAGCGCAGAGAAAGGTCTGGCACTTCAAGAGTGGTTCCTCAGGCCCTTTAGCCCTCCTTGGATATAAGCTCAGAAACAATGGTTAGATTCTCTAAGTGAGGCTTGCAGGTGTACCCCACAAAGTGGGGAGCATTTAAGTCCCAAAGCTTCTCTGTTTTATACCCTAGATCAGAAGCTGGTAAACTACAGCCTCTGCTTTTATTTTTTTTAAAAAGCATGCCAACCTCCTGTTTTTATAAATAAAGTTTTATTGGAAACTACCAGGCCTCCTTGTTACATCATGGCTGCTTTCCCACCACAAAGCAGAACTGAGTAGTTGTAGCAGAGACCGTGTGGCCCATGTGCCTAAAATATTTGCTATCTGACCGTGTAAGAAAAAGTTCATCAATCCCTGTCCTAGATTATTATATAGCCCGTGTGACATTCTCCAGGGAGCCAAGCCTCATATTTCTTGGATTCTATTTAATAAAGATAATCCTTGGCCAATGACCTTCTACTACAGGCATTTTGCAAGTAGTATCTCTTCCTCCCCCAAAATATCATTACCCTATTTATCTGGAAGTTGAGTTAACAAAGAGACTAGACTTGGACAACTGCCTTCTTTTCTGTCCCCTGGGGGCATCTCTAATCCCACCCTGACTCCTGTTAAAGGGGAAAAATGCATCTCAAACCAGATGCTAGAACTTTCTCCACATTGCTGAAATGTCAACAAAACCTGGCGTGAGGTGTGCCCTCAAGGAGAGGAAGAATAGAAACAGACAAAATACAAATGATAACATGAAGTAAATGTCACAACACACACCACACACGTAGTAAATGTATGAGAACAGAGAAGGACTCTATAATTCCAAGTTGGGAGAGAGAAAACAATAGAGAAAGAGAAAGCAGGGATTTGGAGAGTAAAAGTGAGCTTAAAGAATAAGTAGAAGTTGACAGGTGGAGCTAAGAAAGAGACAACGGAGGGGATAGCATGAGTTAATTATTTTGTTGTTGTTTCAAAGAATACATTTGATGGGTAAGGCAGAGAGAATAAATCTGAGGAGCCATCTGCAGAACACAAGGTACATGGGCACTGAAGTTTGAGGAGAGAGACCAAGAAGACAATAATAATGATAAAGAGGCATCTGAGGTCATGAGTTCTGAGTATAAATGGAGAATAAAATTTCCTGGCAGCAAACTTAGTTTGAGGAGTTTTTGCCTTTAAAAAAAAACTTTCCTTGTCTTACATTCACTTACTCTTGGTCACTGCATGACTCCAGTGAAAACTGATACAATACTTAAAGGTTAAGCGCCACAAACAAATTTGCCTCATGATGGGAGAAATGTCAGGAAAAGGAATTAATTAAAAGGGAAAACACTGTCCCTCAGTAACCGAAGTCCTCATCTGCAGTTAAACCAAGATCTTACCATTCTAAAATGTCAAATTTATCTCTTGACTTGCTCCATTTTTTTAAAGAAAGAGTTATTACCTCAACATAAATTAATAACAAAATTTCTGTGAGAAATGAGCTTTGCTTTTTAAGTAAAGAAAAGGGTTTCTATCACAAGCTGAGTATCACAGGGATTTATTTATTTGCACATATACATTTAAACACATGTACAACAAAATATTAAACTCCGCAATCTGTCTCTATGAACAGAAACCAAGCAGCAAACATTCTTTTTTTCTTTTTAGATCTATAGCATCTTTCAAGAAAAAAGATTTTTTTTTGTAAGTCCAAATTCAGTCAGCATTTTTTGGTTTAAAAACGATCTGCTGTATGTCATTGAATTCAAAAAGATCTTTTTTTTTTAATCCAAAATCATTTTGACTCTAAGGTGGCAAAAAGTATAGTAGAGCATTTCAGTCAAAAAAGAAAATGTATTCCAAGGACAGAGACTCTATTGTCATAAATAACTCACTGGAGGGAGATATAAGGAAGTTCTGAGAACTGTTAAGAGATTTCCTATCTGACAAACAGTGTCTCTCTAATCAAGTCCCCACCAACTCTACATGTCCAGTCCTCTCTCCATCCACTGTGACTACTCAGATGCCTCAGGAAACCCTCTTTATTCCATTCCCAAGAGGACTTCTGTTAGGAGAAATCTTTATCCCAGAGCATTTGTTAATCCAGTATCCTTATGTTTATTTCAATGCGGAAAAGTTGTCATAGGCTAAAAACTAAGCAGAAGTCTCCCTTAAGATTCTACAACAACCATTTCAACACACATTGAACAGATACCACATTTAGGGAGAAACAACATGTAGCTGATTAAAGCAGATTCCAGGACATGTTATTCCCTTATGGTGTACGTGATTTGAAGCTTTGTGACCTAAATCAAAAATGCCTCAACTCCATCCACTAAAACGCCAGCTGGGATGCAAAGGCCCAAGAAAACTACATCAGAAGCAGTTGAATTTCCATGATGTTGTATGTGGTGGTCAGAAAAAACATGGAGAGGCTCTCGATCAATTCCTCCTGAAGTTAGGGAAAAACGCATTTCCAAACCTTCACACTGAAATAACTCAAGGAGAAGAGATAGCATAGAGCTTTTGTAAATAGTTTTTTCTCCATCCAAAAGTAACCTTTATTTGTAATAAAAGATAGTTTAGCAATAAGAACAAAGTCAGTAAGTATAGGGTCTCCAGATATATCATTTGGGGCCCAAGAAATGCTATCTTTGGCATAAATATTACAGGTCTGTCATTTCTTACCTTGGCAGCAAAATTTTTCTGCAGGTGGAAGGAAGTCGTTCTTGTTCACTGATTTGGAAGGTCTCTGTTCTAATCTTTTCAAGGCAGAAGATTCTTATATAACCACAAAAGGCTTTAATAAATTGACAGAGATGTTTTATAAAACATGAAAAATCAATATTTAATAGAATAATTTAATTCTGGGAAAATTACATCAATATAACATGACATCTATTTTTTTTTGTGAGGCATTCTCCTTAATTTGCTGTTTTGTTGTTGCTGTTGGGGGACGGGGGTTGTTTCTTTAATCTAGAAGCAGCATGTTAAATGTGGTGGTCCCATTTCTGCCACATCCACATCATGAATAAATCCCTAAAAGGGGAATTCCAAGACCTTACGACAAATTGGTAGGAAGATCTTGAAAGAGTCCTAGTTCCATACCTCAGATAATTCCTTATAGTACTAAATTTATTCACCACTCTAGTGACTTCATTTCCAAGACCATATATGCAACTTACTCCCAAGTAAGACCCAACTCAGACTCTTTCTTTTCTTCTTTTCATGTATTTATTAATTATTCATTAAGCAAATATTGGGTTTCCCCTCCATGCCAGGCAATGTGTTAAACAAGGTGGGTGACAGTGTTAAAAGAGAAAGATACTGACACCCAGAAATTTATGGGTGACTAGCCCCTGAGGTGACCAACTTTCCTCCCACAGTTCCTATTCCTTTGAGGCAAGAATTATGACTTCATAACAGACCCTTTCTCCAGGGTCTTGAATCTAATCCCTGAACCCAAGAACTTTAGTGGAGGTCTTCTAATTTTTCTTTAAATTATTACTAAGATGAGATTTGGTCCAGAGTCTGAAAAACAGCTGAGCTTCTTGGACATCACGTAGTCCTCATTAAAGACAGGGCACAGGGCAAATCACAGCACCACGTAGATCACGATATCACTCTATCTGGAAGTAACCCCGTTTGCTGATTCAGCTCTCACTATGATTCCTGGTCCCCAAGTCAAATAGGCTCCTTCTGATTCTACTTCCCTTATGAACTCAGGTCTCTGACAGCAAACACATGAAAAACTTCTAAAAAAGAAAACCCGTAAAAGGAAGTAGAGAACTATGTTTTCAAAAGTCCTATTTGCCGACTCATACGCTGAGAGGCAGTCTTACTTTTAAAGCCCAGATAGCTAATGCAATCCTGATCTCAAATGCTCCCAATAGCACCTGGGTGACACAGAAATAAGGCCTATAGCAGCAGCTTCAGTCACAGAGTTTGATCTGAGTGGAAAAGTTGGAAAATTCAGTAAGTTGAGTGCTACATGGAACAAATTCAAGAGAAGTGATTGTTTTTGCATTTAGTGGGAAAAAATCAGTCCATTTTACTAAGTCAGTCTCAAATGCCAAAAGTCTTTTTAATTGCAAAAAAATTGTGTGTGTGTGTGTGTGTGTGTGTGTGTGATATGAAATAATTACATACACAAAACATATGACCAGGATCTAAAATAAATAAAATCTCAGCTTATTTGTTCACACATATAATAGCTACATAATCCCCTGAAAAAACATACCATATTTCAAAATATTTATAATACTTCAAAATATCTTGTAAATTGTTAAAAATCTGAAATTTAAGTAATTAGAAAGTCAGTTCCAAAAGAGACAATAAATTCATCAGAACTAAACCATTTTCTCTAAAATACTACTGTTTAAATACTATTATTAAAATACTATTGTTTCTTTAAAATACTATTGCCTTCAATTTCTGGTCCAGATGGCAGAGTAGGTAAATACTGTGCTTACATGTTCTCATGACCATATCTAAATTACAACTAAACAACAGAAAACCCATCATTGAGAATTTCCTGAAGACTGGCTGAAGTCCTACATCTAAGGACATACAGAGAAAGCCACCTGGAGATTGGTAGGACGGGTGGAGATGTGAAAAAGGCTTGTCCCACACTCTCATGTGACCATAAAAATTGGGAGGGATATCTTGGCTGTGGAGGTCCCCCTACCCCAAGAAACTAGGGGTCCCAACCCCAAACCAGGCTCCCCAGCCCAGGGTTCAATTACAGGGAAGAGAAGTCCCCATAACTTCTGGCTATAAAAACAAGCAGAGATTGTGGCTGAGTGAAACAGAGAGCAGCTAGAGTCCCAGGAGTACCTCTTAAAAGGCCAACACAAGGCCTTACTCACTGATGTACTCACTCGCTCCGAGCTCCAGCACTCAGGCAGCAGCTCAAAAGGTGCCAGAGACATACGAGGAGGAAATGAGTTGTCTGGCTTTAGAAAGAGGAGTGGAGGGGCAGCTTTTCCCCCAGAGAGGAGCTACTAGAAGCCATTGTTTTTTTGTTGATCCCTCCCCACTCCCAGCATGCAGACGCAAGTGGCCACCATGTCTGAATCTCCATCAACCTAGCTAACACTATTCATTTGCCCTGCCCTGGTGATTCCTTGAGACCCTGCCCCATCCAACTTGCAGTCACACCCAAGTCACTTCCACTGGCTCTTCCATAAAAACAGCCTGTTCTGGCTCAAGCTGGAGACCTTCCTAAAATTTCTCAAACGATTACAAAACCGAAACAAACAGTATCTGGCTTTGGAATATCTCATACTTCTTGCTAACCAGCCCAAGCCTGGCACTAGTGGCAGCTGGCCTCGGTTCATGACTTGGCCTTTCAAAGCATATCCAAGGCCAGTATGGGTGGTGGCCATCTGTGAATTGCTTTGTGGCTCATGTCAAGTGGGCCCAGGCAGGACAAAGGGTGCAGCTAAACTTGGCCAATGGCAGGGACCCTCCCAGGAGGCCCCAGGGATGGCATACTTGGTGGCCAACTTCAGACCAAGCTGGAGCAACACCCGTCCACCTCCAAGAATGACATACCCAAAGGGCAGACTGGGCAGACACCAGAGCCCTGCTAAAGCAAATCCTGCTCTGGAGGTTCAGCCCTGGCACAACTGCTCCTCCACTGTAGTCACAGCAAGTCCTCACAACCAATCAGTATGAGGGTCAATCCCTTCCATTCATGTGCCAACAGCAATCAAGGCTCAACTACAACCAGTGGGCAAACCCAACCAACAAAAGGGACACACCTGGATCACCTAGCTCTGGTGAGCAGGGAGAATGTACGACTGGGCCCCATAGGATATTGACTACATAAGGCCACTCTACTGAGAATGAGAGACATAACAGCCCTACCTAAAACATTAAAAACAAAAAACAAAAAAAAAAAAAAACCGGGCAGCAGCCAAAATTTGGAGACAGAGAAATGTGTCCCAAATGAAAGAACTAAACAAAGCTCCAGAAAACTAAACAAAATGGAGACAAGCAGAGTTCAAAATTCTGGTTATAAGGATGCTCAGTGATCTCAGGGAGAGCTTCAACAAAGAGATAGGAACATAAAAATGGATATATATAACATAAAATAGAAACATTCAGAAATAAAGAATACATTAGAGGGAATCAACAGTAGACTAGATGAAGCAGAGGATCAAATCAGCAATTTAGAAGATAAGACAGCAGAAAACACCCAACCAAAACAGATTAAAAAATAATAATAATAAAAATAAATGAGGATAGCTAAGGGACTCCTAGGACAACATCAAGCATACCAACATTCGCATCATAGGGGTACCAGCAGGAGAAGAGAGCAAGGAACTGAAAACATATTTGAGGAAATAATGATGGAAAACTTCCCTAACCTGGTCAAGGAAATAGACATACTAGCTCAGGAAGTACAGAGAGTCCGAAACAAGATGAACCCAAATGGGCCCACACCAAAACACATCAGAATTAAAATGCCAAAGTTTAAAGACAAAGAAAGAATCTTAAAAGCAGAAGAAAAAAAAAGATTGAAAGAAAGAAAAAGAAAGGCACTTAGCTACCTACAAGGGAGTTCCCAAAGGAGTGTCAGCTGATTTCTCAACAGAAACTTTGCAGGCTAGAAGGGATTGACACAAAATGTTCAAAGTGATGGAAAGCAAGTACCTAGAACCCAGATTACTCTAGGCAGCAAAGCTTTCATTTAGAATCAAAGGACATATAAAGAACTTCCCAGACAAGAAAAATCTAAAGGAGTTCATCACCACCAAACCAAAATTACAAGAAATGTTAGAAGGACTTTTTTAAAAAGAAGAATTTGTTTAAAACATTAAAAATATGAATAATAAAATTGTAAAACTACGTATCTATCAACAATTACTTTAAATGTAAATGAATTAAATGCTCCAATCAAAAGATAGGGTGACTGAATGAATAAGAAAACAAGACCCTTACATAAGTTGCCTACAAGAGACTCACTTCAGATCAAAAGACACCCAGATTGAAAGTAAAGGAATGAAAAAAGATGTTTCACACAAATGGAAATGAGAAAAAAGCTGGGGTAGCAATACTTAAATTGGACAAAATAGACTTTAAAACAAAGGCTATAACAAGAGACAAAGAAGGACCCAGTAATCCCACTTCTGGGTATTTATCCAAAGAAACCCAAAATGCTACTTCGACGGGAGGTGTGCATCCATCCTTACATTCACTGCAACATTGTCTGCAATGGCCAAGATGTGGAAGCAGCCTGGGTGTCCATCGATGGATGATTGGATAAAGAGTAGGTAATATATATGTATATTATACATATATATATACAGTTAGTTGTACATATATATATATACAGTTGAATATTGCTTGGCCATAAAAGGGAATGGGTTCTTGACATCTGTTGTGGCATGAATGGACCTGGAGGGCATTATTCTGTGTAGAGCATATCAGACAGGGAAAGACAGATGCAATGTGGTTTTGCTTATACGTGGATTCTAAAGAACAAAATAAATAAACAAAACAGAAATAAACTCATATTAATAGAAACAGAGAACATTTTGATGGTTGCCAGATGGGAGGGGGTTGAAGGGTGGGGAAAATGGGGAAGGGATTAAAGAATACAAATTGGTTGTTACAAAGTAGTCAGACAGATGCAGGGTATAGCATAAGGAGTATAGTCAATAACATTGTAATAACTATGCATGGTGTCAGATAGATACAGGATTTATGGGGGTGATAGATGGGAAGGGGGTTGGGGGACAGAGTGAAAAGGTGAAGAGATTAAAAACAAATTGGTAGTTACATTATACTCATGCTGATGTATATAGGGAATGCAGTCAATAATATGGTAATAACTATGTATAGTGCCAGGTGGGTACTAGGCTAGTCAGGGGGATCACTTCTTAAATTACATAAATGTCTAACCACTATGCTGTACACCTGAAATGAATACAAAATAATATTGAATGTCAATTGCAATTAAAAAATTTTTAAAGGCGGAAAAAGCTGAAGGGGAATAAGAAGTTCCAACTTCCAGGTATAGAACAAGTAAATCATGGGGATGTAATAATATACAGCACGGGGAATACAGTCCATAATAATGTGATCGCTTAGTACGGTGTCAGATGGTTGCTGGACTTCTCACGGTGATGACTTCTTTAGGTATGTAAACATTGAATAACTATGGTGTATACCTGAAACTAATATAATATTGTATGTTAGCAATAGTTTAATAAAAATCTTTAAAATATATATGAAAAATACTATTGCCCTCAATAATCAAAAAAGTGCTGACTTCTGATCTGTGAAGTGAAGGGGCCAGAGAGGATAAACACTTTCCCATGATTAATCCTCCTGCTCCTCTTACCCCTGACTTCCAGACTCATTTCCAGAGGTGATTTTCAACTGTTTATTTTCTTCGTTTGTTAGTTGTTTCCTCCATATATAAATATTTATAATTTAAAACGAAAAATGTATCACATTTGCACCATCTCCTAACCACCAGAAGCAATCTTTGTTGTTATCATCTGTGGACTCTCACTCCAGAAGTCACCCGCATGCAAATGCAGAAATAAAAGCACAGAAAGGCCGAGAGAGTAACACAGAATAGCAATCCACGTGGAATCACACTTATATCCAACTTCCAAATTACTTAATCTACTTGAGTTTTAACAAAAAAGAATGAAGTAAAACTGAAGAAACTATATTTTAGATTAGACACCAGTTCATTCATCAGCATTACTGCTTCCTAGAAAATTCCTTTGAAGTTATGAAAAAAAATTAAAATATTGATAGAAATCATTATTTCAGAAAGAAAAAAACCTCATAATTTAAACCAAGACAATGACACTGACCTATATTATGAAAGATGAGGAAATTAGAATAAGAGTACTAACTACTATCTCTTCTCTCCCCACCGTGTAATATTTAGTTGTTTATTATAGGTTTATAGCATTTATATTCTGTTCTGCTAGAAAAATTCCCACAGTGATTTAATATTATATAATTATATTTCAATATAATTATATTTCTGTATATTCCATATATAATTATATTTTAGTATATTCAATGCCACACATGGGTCTGCCATCCTGAGCTTTTCAAATTTGTTTTGTGTCTATTTAGCTGGATATCATTGTCCAGTTTTTATATTTTTTCAAACTAAGGTCTGTAGGTACAAAATTGCTTGACTTTTTATTTACTTGAGAATATTTTTCCACTGCTTTAATACTTTTAAAAAAATCGGTTGGGTGTTAAAATTATTGGGACATACTTCCTTCCCTTAGAGTTTTGTAGACATTTATTGTCTGTCTTCTCACTGAGACTTACTATGAAAAAGTCTGAGGCCAACATTATTTTTCAGCCATATAGGTGAGTTGCATTCCATAGATGTCTATAAAATATTTTATCCTGATGCTCAGTTCATGAGAATATATCTTGTTAATGTTTTACTTAAGTTTTCCCTGGGATATGGCGTGCATTTTAGTGTTACAGAATACACATTCCACGAGAACAGTCACATTTTCTTTTTTAACACTTTGTTTCCAATGCCTAAAATGACACCTGACAAAAATTAGTCACTTAATCAAAAGCTTTTGAATAAAACAACATAAGTGTTTATTTTAGAAAAGTTTTCTTCCAATATGTCTTTAATTATTTTTAATATTTCATTTACCTTTTCTTCTTCTTCAGGGTCACCAGTTATGCACACGTATAAATTCCCTAGTATGTCTTCCATATTTATCAACCCTATTATAATTTTAATCTTTGAATTTATATTTTATATACGCTTATCTACTACATCCATGATTGTATGTAATTTCAGTCACATTATTCTTTTTGTGTTGCTTTTAGTATGGTTCTTAACTTAAAATGTTTCATGGATTGGTTTTCTTCTTTCTTTCTTGAGTGCTGCCAGCTACCTATTTAATAACCTATTCAATTGTTCCACCTAGAAATAGTTGGGAAAACTTAAAACTCCACATGCCCCAAACCTAATTTATAATCAACCCCGGAACCCTAGTCCTCCTCTAGCAGCCCCGACCTTAGTAAAAACACCATCTATCCAATTTCATGAGGTGACACTTTAGAGTTATTTTAGGATAGCCTACTTTCATCACCCTATCCCAATCACAAAGCTAACACCCACTCCAATAACTCCATCCTATAAAACATGTCTTTGATATATCTACTTCTCTCCATCTGTTCTGCCATCAAATACTCTTTACCATCCATATCTTTTGCCTGGATATAGGAAGCAGCCAGATGTTAAATAGTCTTGAGGACACTCTGGTAATGGGTATACATTTCATCAAAATAAAAAATTGGGAATCTTGATGGCTAGGCATTTTACGTACTTTATCGCATTTAGTCCTTCCAACCCTATGAGATAAGCAAGAGTAAAGTCATTTTGCACATGCATAAACCAAGTAGTTTCTTAATGACATAGAGCTAATAAATGATGGAAGTTAGATTCAAATTCAGTTCTGTTTGAATGCAGAGGCCAAGGTTTTAACTCATACTATATGGCCTCTCATGTAGGTGGAGGTGACAAATAAAACCATAAATACTAATGATAAATTCAATATGCAAAAAAAAGAGGTGAAAGTCAATGATGTAACTTTGGTAAACAACTGTATTGGAAGTACAGGAAAATGATTCAACGAAGGTACAATGGGGAGAAAAGAAACACTTTGGGTTTTTAAAAACAAAGAGAGACATGTTCCTTGAAAAACATGATATGCTTAGCAAAGATGGTGCACAATGACCTCCGAAACCTGTGATCTGTGGTAACGCTACAGGATGTTGTGATGAGGAGGATTTGTGGTGACCTGTGGCAGTGCCATCAGTGCCATTGTTTTGTACTGATGAGGACAGACTTCAGATTGCAAAGCGTTCAGGAATGGTGTTTCCATAATTTGAAAGCAAAGGTAGCACATGTATGTCAAAAAATTTGCCTGTGAAACAAAGGACAAAAAATTATATCTCAAAGGGTGGCAAAAGAGAAGGAATTGCCAAGGAAAGGGAGACACTTATATGTTCATGTCAGTGCAGAAAAAAAGCATTGGTCAAATGAACTCTTATCTCAGCCATCTGAACAAATCCGTTAGCCTAAACTCAGCTTATATGTCTAGAAAAATGACATTAATAATACTCACCCCAACTATCTCACAATTATAATAAGTATTATATGAAGTAATATTAGTGAAAACTCAGCAGTGCTGTATAAATATAAAGTGTTTTATTAAAGACCATATATAAATATCAATATTGTTTCACATATATAAAAGAAGCAACTTAATATACAGGTTTTCTACCCTGTTAAATTCTGTAATGTAAGATATAATCTGTGCCTATTGAAGAAAAGAATTTCCAGTTGAATTTCATAACTATAGAAAGTCAATTTCTTTGTGGTAGGCAAAATCAGTTGTGTTCTATAAGTAGTCCAATTCGGTTGGAAACATATTTAAAACGTGCAAACAATCTGTATTTTGATACTGTGCTTTTTTTATGTCATAAGTTATGGATGGAATGCCAGTTAATGTCTAAAATAGGAACAATTAGTAAATTCATCAATTAGAATTCTATTAGCACATCAGTGGTTGACTGTACAAAATCAGCCTTTATTAATGTCAGGTAGTGAGTGGGCTTGAATTTCCTCGCCTGTAATTAATTTTCACATTGTTTTGCATCAGAGATCAGGCTTTAGTTGTACCCAATATCTAAACATAGTATTGTATCTTAACTTAAAAATGATGATTTTTACCCAAAAATACCCATTTTACCAAAAATGATGTCATCTCATGATATAAACATGGAGCAAAATCTGATTTTCAAAACATGCTCATTAGTCTTCACTGCCACAATCCTTCAATAGTTGTCTATCCAGATATGCCCTTCCAGGGATTCAATACCTGTCCTGGAGATGCAGGCAGCAGCATGACTGAGTCATTACAAGTATAATCTCTGGAATGTAGTAGACATAGTTTCAAATCCTGGTTCTACCACCTAGTAGCTGCAGGACTTACACAAATATGTAATTCCTCTAAGGTGAATCTGCTCATTTGTAAATAAAGATAATAACAACTCCCATCTCATATTGTTGTGAGGATTAAATGATTTAATGAATCCAAAGTTCTTAGCACAAGGCCTGGGAAGTAGAAAGATTTGTTTAAATATTGGCTTTTCTCTCTCTCTGTCTCTCTCTTTTTCAAGATTAAGCATGCACAAATTTTACTGAGCAGTCTCTTGAGAACAGAGCCTGTGGGGAGGGAGCCTGGTAGGGAAAGGACAAGTTAAGCTGCAGAGCTGTCTAAACAGATGTCTGGGCCAAACCTTTGGTGAGCTCTGGAGGTGGGATGGCCAAACAGAGTTGTCCCAAACTGAAGCAAGAGGACCAGGTTTTTATACTTTCACTAGAGCAGGCACTGGGTGTAGGCTACCCCCAAAGATGGGAAGTGACCTTAGTCAAGGTTACACTTTTTAGTTGAGGGCAATTCTCAGAGAGGGACTCCCTGGGACTCCTCAGCCACCAACATTTCTAACTGCTTGGGAATGAAGGCCTTGGTTCTAAAGGGGGATCTGAGAGGCGTACCACAGCATCCACTGTTGTAAGTTACCTAGAGTTTTCATTAGCAAGTAAGCTATAGTATAGTAAAGTACAATTCAGATCAAGGAAAGATCAAACTAAATTCCAGAAAATACTCTGAAATATTCTTAAACATATTTGATTATTTTAATAGATTTTTATCTAAAGATAGAAACAAAAGTTTTCCATCTTAAAGACTTTTCAAAATGTTTCAAAATGTTCTGCATATGTATATCTCCTGCGATCTTAATTATGCTATTTTCCCAGTAAAGTTTTTTTCAGAGATAACATAGTCAAACTTCAGCTCAGTGCAGGTAAAAGTATTACGATTTCAATAAAGTTTCATTGTTTTCTCATTATAGACAAAGTGCAAGTACTTCGTCTGCAATAAGAGAAAAGGAACCTTTCCCCCCTAGTGAGTAGGAGAAAACTTCCTGAGGAGGTTACATTTTAGCAGTGGGGAAAGTAGAAATTTCAGAGGTGCAGAAGTTCTTAACATAGATGTAAACTGCATGAATTTCAAAAATTCTGAGATGGATAATCAGGCACATGGGAGAATGAGTCAGTTTGCCTCGGTGGCTATTTTGAGAAAGCCTGATTAAGAGATTTAAACTAAGAGTTTTGTTCTTGTGCCTAAGGTAATTAGAGTTTCCCACAGAAATGCAAAAAAAAAAAAAAAAAAAAATCTTATTATGGTGAAAATAGTTTTCAGACAAAAGAAATGTGATAATAACATTCAATTCTGACTATAGGAGAGTATAGTGGAGCTTGGAAATAGATGAAGGTGAGGATAGAAGCATTCCATTAGAAAATGACCAATACATGGGCCAATACACTGAAGAAAATTAAGAAAGACAAGGAATAAGAAAGGGTGTTCTGTATTTAAATTCAGGCTATGAAGGATATTAAATTAAAAGAAGTCAAAATTGTTTAACTTTTTCAGGAAAAAAAAAAGTTAGTTGAGACAGAAACATTCTCAATCCAAAAGAGAAATAAAGCTGAGAGAAGAGATTAGAGAAAGAAACAGCTGTCTTCTTATTTTTGTCTAAATAACTGCATTTACTTTTGTACTGAATAGAGAGAAAAACACGTAAATAACAGGAGCCATAACTGGAGATGAAATGCTGAAAAATTCAACAACTCAAAAGAATATACAGAATCATAACTCATAAAATTCTATAACTGGAAATAACTTTAGATCCATCTAGGCAAAGGGATTTCCAACTACTTTTAATTGCAGAATCTCTTTTGTTTCCCATATGAAATCTTTTTCAGTACTTTTCATATTAAAAAATGATTAAAGTACAGCTAACTTGCTTAAATTAGGGGTAGGGATTCCAAAGCACTACCCGTTAGATCTATTACTCAACCTTGCAATAAAATTTAATAACCCCTGTTCTAGTTCAACACATTCAGTTTATATAGAAGGATACAGAGAACCAAGAAGGTCAACTAACTTATCCAAAGTCAAACAACACATGCATGGCAAAGCCAAGACTATGTATGACCCATGTACTAAACTCCTTCTGCACAACTTGCCTTTTTACAAAATGTTCCATAGACACAAGATTTTACTGTCATTGAAGGAAAAATATTGATCACATAGGAAAAGTGCAAAAGAACTTTTAAAACATGTAAATATTAATAAAATATAAAACTTTAGAAACATACTTTATATTTTCTAATATCATTTAAATTTGTCTGAAAATGTGTATCACAAATTTTCAAAATGCCTTTCACCGAGCAATTCCACTTTTAGAAATGTATTCTACAAGTATACATGACCACAAGTTTATAGAGATTCAGGCATAATGATGCTCAATGCACACCATGTGAAATAGCTAGTAATTGGAAATATTCTTTATATCTGTGAGAAAGGCTGTGAATTTTTAAAAAATTAGACACTTAAAATTTAGTATATGCGATTGAGGACAACCAAGATGGCGTAGTAGGTAAACGTTATGTTCTCTCAAAAACACATGCGAATTACAACTAATCTACATACAAAACAACCATTATTTAGAATCACCTAAAATCAAGCTGAACTGAAGCCTTTCAACTAAGGACTTGCAGAAGGTCAGAGATGCGGAACAGGCTGGTCCCACACCTGTTTGTGACCATTAACGATCAGGAGGGATATTTCATCTGTGGGGGTCCCCCCATCCCTTAAAGGGATGAGAGAGCCCAGCCCCACCCCAGGCCAGGGTTTCAGTGCCAGTTGTGAAAACCAGCGGCAATTGTGACTGAGTGAGACTGAGTACAGCTGCACTCACAGCGCTCTTCTTAAAGGGACTGTGCTCAGACTTACCCACCAATGGAATCTCTGGCTTTGAGCTCCAGCATTGGTGCAGCAGTTGGAAAGCTGACAGGGACACAGGGTGGGGAACTGAGTTGTCTGGTTTGGGATGGGGTTGAAGAGGCGACCTTCTCCTGGACTGGAGAGCTGGTAGAGGCCATTGTTTCTTTGTTGAGCCCTCACCCTTCCCAGCGGAACACAGGTGGCCACCATTTCTGAGTCTCCTCAGTTCTTCACCAAGCCCTGGCCATTTGACCTTGCCCGCCCAACTTTCAGGCACATCCAGGACACTTTCAGTGGCTTTTCATGCAGACCTCCTGCCTTGGCTCAAGCTGCACTTTTCTAGGGACTCTCAAAGGTTTGCAGAACCTAAACAAGCAGCATCTGGCTTAAGCATGTCCTGTACCTCTGGCTGAGCAGCCCTAACCCGACACTAACAGCAGCCAGCATTCATTTGTGGCTTGGCCTCTCAAGGCACTTCCAAGTACAGCACGGGCATCAGCCATCTGTGGATTTCTTTCTGACTCCCGCTGGGCGGCCTCGAGTCGGGCACAGGCTGTGGCTGAAGTAGACCTACAGCAAATCCCCTCCAAGGTGGTCCTGGGGCTATGTCCCCAGTGGCCAGCTTCAAAACGCTCTGAAACATCACCCAACTGCCTCCAAGTTTGACACACCCAAGGGACAGACTGGGCAGGCACCACCCAGAGTCCTGCTGAGGCAGATCCTGCTCCATAGGATCAGCCCCTGCACAACAACTCTTCCACTGTCAAGGCCAATCCTCACAACTAGTGAGCCCAAGGGTCAGTCCCTTACAATAATGTGCAATTATCAATCAAGGATCAACAAGAGGAGGGCACACACAATCGACACAATGGACACACCTGGAGTGCATGGCTCAGGTGATCAGAAAGACTGCGCCACTGAACCCCACAGCACACCTACTACATAAGGCTAATCTACTAAGACCAGAAGACATAGCAGCCCTACCTAATGCATAGAAACAAACATAGGGAAGCAGCCAAAATGGGGAGACAAAGAAACATGTCCCAAATAAAAGAACAGAACAAAGCCCCAGAAAATGAACTAAGCGAAAGAGAGATAAGCAATCTATGAGATGCAGAGTTCCAAAGACTAGTTATAAGAATACTCAATGACCTCAGAGAGAACTTCAATAGAGAGATAGTTAAGTATAAAAATGGAGACGGAAACCATAAAAAAAGAGCCAGTCAGAAATAAAGGATACAATAATGGAAACGAAGTATATATTACAGGGAATCAACAGTAGATTAGATGAAGCAGAGGATCCAACCAGTTATGTAAAAGATAAGGTAGCAGAAAACACCCAACCAGAACAGCAAAAAGAAAAAAAGAGTCCAAAAAATTGAGGAGGGTTTAAGGGGTCTCCGGGACAATATTAAGCATTCCAACATTCACATTATAGTGATAACAGAAGGAGAAGAGAGAGAGCAAGAAATTGAAAACCAATGTGAAGAAATAATGACAGAAAACTTCCTTAACCTGGTGAAGGAAATGGACATACAACCTCAGGAAGCAGAGTCCCAAACGAGATAAACCCAAAGAGACCAACAGCAAGACATATCATAACTAAAATGCCAAAGGTTAAATACAAAGAGAGAATCTTAAAAGCAGCAAGAGAAAAGCAGTTAGTTGCCTACAAGGGAGACCCCATAAAACTGTCAGCTGATTTCTCAACAGAAACTTCGCAGGCAAGAAGGGACTGGCAGGAAATATTCCAAGTGATGAAAAGCAACAACATAACCAAGATTGCTCTACCCAGCAAGGCTGTCATTTAGAATTGAAGGGCAGATAAGGAGCTTCCCAGACAAGAAAAAGCTGAAGCAGTTCATCACCACCAAACCAGAATTACAAGGAATCTTAAAGGACTTCTTTAAAATGGGAGAGTGGTTAAGGATAGGTGAAAGGGGAAGGGATTAAGAAGTACAAATTGGTTGTTATGCAGTAGTCATGGGGATGTAGGGTATAGCATAAGGAATATAGTCAATATTGTAATAACTAGGTATGGTGCTGGATAGGTACTATTATAGATCTGTCAGTGTGATAGATGGGAATGGGGTTGGGGCAGGGTGAAAAAGGTAAAGGCATTAAGAAGTACACATTGATAGTTAATACAGTATGGGGAATATAATCAATAATGTTGTAAAGATCATATAAGGTGCCAGATGAGCACTGGAGTTATCAGGGGGATCACATCATAGACTGTGTAGATGCCTGACCACTGTGCTATACACCTGAAGCTGAAGTAGAATAATACTGAATGTCAACTATAACTAAATATACAGGTACATACAGTCACGGGAAGTGGAGTGCAACGTAGGAAGATAGGCGTTGGTATTGTAACAGCTATGTAAGATGTCAGAGGGGTAGTAGCTTAGCGGGTGGTTTAAATATCTAACTATTATGTTGCTTTGTACACCTGAAATTAAAAAATAAATAAATTTTAAAAAATTAGTATATGCAAACATTAGAAAGACAGAGGCATAGCTATGTGAGAACATACGAAAATATTACAAAGTATATTACTGAAGATTTACATTCTTTGAGATTTGATGGATTAAATATTCTGAAAGGTCCCCACGTTACCAAACAACTAAATGCTGCATAAAATATATTATATTGATAAACTGCCAAGAAGTAAAAAATATCCAAGGGGAATAAACAAGCCTTTGAGCTGAAACCTGATTAGTGAATAGTAAACACACACCAGACAGATACATGACATTATTAATACCACAATTAAGAGACAAATGCCTTATCCCGAAAGTCATGGGTATGAACCGGAGACCGCTAGATTAAGCCGCAGATCCTAGAAGGAACTGAAGTAGAACCAGGTTAGTAGTAGCTCTTGGCTTTTGAAAGAAGTAAATGCAAACCAGTTATGAAGGATAGAATTTATATATTACATTTTCAGATCTTCCACAAATTAAAAGAAATCACATTATGTATTCCAAGAAAACCAATAATAACCAAGGGATATGATATATACATAACAAAAATTTATATAAAAGGGTTATATGACAAAATAAAGTCATGCTAAGGCCCATCAAAAAAAGAAATCAAATATAATATCACAAAGATAGCAAGTACACCATTTTTAAAAATGTATTATAAATATCAGGTAGATGTGGATAAGAGTAGAGCTTCTATAAAAAAAGTTTTATAAAAAAAGTTCTACTCATCTCTTGTCCCTCTACAATTGGGCAAAGGGTAGAAAAACATCCTAAGCACCACCAAAACCAATTAATTTGGGGATGAATTGTTTCCCCTGCTGTAGGCTGAATTTTGCCCCCTCCCCAAATTCATGTGTTAAAGCTCTAACCCAGTACCTCAGAATGTGATGCTAGCGACAGGGGCTTTAAAGAGGTGATGAAGTTAAAATTACCTGTCAGGGTGGGCCTTAATCCAATCCCACTGGTGTCCTTAAATTAAGAGATTAGGACATACAGAGAGATACCGGGAATGTGGATGCACAGAGGGACAACCGTGTGAAAAGGCTGCAAGAGGGTGGCCATCTGCAAGCCAAACAGAGAGGCCTTAGAAGAAACTAATCTTGCGGACACCTTGACCTTGGACTTTCAGCCTCCAGAACTGTGAGAAAGTAAATTTCTATTGTTTAAGCCACCAAGTATATGGTATTTTGTTATGGCAGCAAGAGAAAACTAACATATCCCCCCACACACAAAAAAAAAAAAAACAAACGAACAAAAAATAACATATGCTGAAGTCCTAATTTCTGGTACCTATGACTTTGACCTTATTTGGAAATAGAGTCTTAGCAGATGTAATCAATTTAAGATGAGGTTGCAATAGATTAGGGTTGGTACTAAATCCAATCACTGGTGTCCTTATAAGAAGACCATGTGAAGAAACAGAAACACAAAGAAGAACATGCCATGTGAAGATGGAGGCAGAGACTGGAGCGATTCATCTATAAACTAAAGAAGGCCAAGGATTTCTGGCAACCACCAGAAACTGGTAATGGAGAGAGACACGGACCAGATTATCCCCCAGAGTCTCCAAAATGAACCAACCCTGCCAACATCTTGATTTCCAACTTCTAGCCTCCAGAACTGTGAGAAAATAAACTTCTATTGTTTTAAGCCACCCAGTTTGTGGTGATTTGTTACAGCAGCACCTAGGAAGGTAAGATTTCCCACAGCAGGAGGAGGATCACCAGGACTGTACAATTGTAACCGCACACGAACTTCCTTTCTTTAGCTTTTGCTTTCATCTAAACTAGTTTTCTTTAGCCGGATAAAACTATAACTCCCTTGCATTCTTTGCCCAGATCCCCCTACCTGTGCATATCCTGTATGTCCACTCCTTTTAATCATTAAGCCCTCTTACATTAGTTTCTGGTCAGCATCAAACTCACTTAAGAGTAAAGCTTCAGGTCTATCAATCATGACCAAGATACAACAAGCAAACCTCCAACTACAATAAGGTTTTAGTCGAACAAAGATAACACCTTGGCCTCAGTTAGGGTTTCCGGGCGGGAATTCCTGCCCATTCTCAGGAATTTTTTTTTTTGCTTTCTGGTTCCTGATCACGAGATATAAACTGTTTTCTGTTCTCCATGATGAATCATTTCCACAAAGTGACAGTAGATACTACCAACCACTTGGGTTCAAAGAGCCGATTTCCCCGATTTCCTGACCAACTTTTCTCAGGATTCGGGACGGGAAAGCGAAAAAAAATCACAAGAACGGGTGGGAATTCCCACCCAAAAACCCTAGCCTCAGTTTCAGCTCCAGATTCATGAAAGCAGAACAGGCCCAGGGACCCATCCCCTGGAAACCAGACAGAACAGTCCCATGACTGACACCAGGACCTGAGCAATGATAACTGCTCCCTGCCTTAGTCCTGACCAATCAGCAGAGCCCACAACCCCAACTCCCATAGTCACCATGATTAATGATTTTTCCCTCATATAACCCAGCCGCTAGAGGCCAGGTTTGTGAAAGCACTGGCTCACCTGTGTCTCTGGGCTTGGTGCCAACTCCTTAAATAAACTTTTACTTTTTTTGCTGCAACCTTCCGGTTCATGTCTTGTTTAGTTTGGATGCGCACAGCCAAGGGCAGCTTTTGAGCCTGCAGTAACATAATTGAGACCCAGGAACACAACACATACTTACACAAAGCCTGAATCAGAACCCCAGAAAGCACTCCATTACCTCACGCACACACACAAGTACAAAAATAAGAACCAAGTAAAAAATAACAGTACTCTACTGTTGGAGGAGAGGCAAGAGCATAGACAGAGAACAGGTAAAGTTTTGACAGAGAATGTCAAAAGCAGAATGTGGAATGCGCACAGTGAGAAAAAAACCCTGTCAATAATCCTCATCCTAAGCATAAAATAATGCTGGGAGATATTAAAATTTTGGAGCACTAGGGAAATTAGAGCAAGAAGAAAACACAAACCTAGCTGAACTCCTGCACAGATTGACTCAAGGCCTAGCAAAAGGAAGAGGCATGCCCATTTACAAACATTAATACTATTAACCTGCCTTTAGTATCCTACACAATATGCCCTGTTTTCAACCGAAATTATAAAACACATAAAGACGGAAAAAAGAAGGAAATACAATGTCAAGAGTAAAAGTATTTAACAGTGCCAGATTCAGACATGACAGATGTTGGAACTATCAGACAGGGAATTTGATATAACGGTGATTAATATTTTAAAGGCCCTTTGGAAAAAGTGGACAACTTGCATGAACAGATGGAGAATTACAGCACAGAGATGAAAATATAAGAAAAAAAATCAAATTGAAATGATAGAAATAAAAATGATGGTAGATGAAGAATGTTTTTGACAGGTTCATAAATAGATTTAACAAGCTGAGGAATGAATTGATGAACTTGAATAAAAGTCAATAGAAATTACTGAAGCTGAATGAAAAGAAGAAGGAGGAGGAGGAAGAAGAGGAAGAGGAGGAGGAGGAGGAGGAGGAAGAGAAAAGAAGAAGAAGTGGGTGTGGGAAAAATAAATCTTTGAAGAGCTTTGGGAAAATAAAAATGGTCTAACGTGTATATAATGGAAATAGAAGAAGAAAAAAATGAGAAAAAAATGGATAGAAGAAACAATTCAAGAGATAACATCTAAGAAAATTCTAAACTTAATGAAATACAGCAAACCCCAGGTGCAAGAAGCTCCGACAATGCCAAGGGGAATAAATATTAAATAAAATCACACCCATGTCATATCGTATTCAAACTTGAAAAACCAAGATAAAGAAAAATTTTTGAAGGAAACCAGGGAAAAAATACAAGTTACACATAAATAAACAAAGATTTAAATGATATAGCAAATCTTGTCAGAAATTATGCAAGCCAGAAAACAATGAAATAACATCTTTAAATAATTGAAGAAAAAAACATGTAAACCCAGCATTCTATATCTATTGAAAATATCTTTCAAAAATGAAGACTTTTCCACACAAATATGGACCTTTCCAGACAAAAAAAAAAGCCAAGAGAATTCATAACCAGCACACTTTCACTTTAATATTTCACAAAAATATTAAAAACAAGTTTCCTAGTTAAAAGGAATACAACACCAGACAAAACCTTGGATCTACACAGAGAAATGAATAGTTCTGAAAATAACATTAATAAATGTAAATATAACGTTTAAGTGATCTCAATGATAGTGGACTGTCAAAGCAAAAAAAAAATAGTAGCAATTTATTGTGTATATGTGTATAGCATAAGTGAAATTAAAATTATAACAATATCCCAAAGGGTGGAAGGGAAAAATTAGAAGTATAACATTATAAGATCCTTATACTACATGTGAAGCAGTATATTATGTGGGCATAGAATATGATTAATTATAGAAATCCCAGGACAACTATGAAAAAACAGTTTTAAGAGTTAAAAAAATAATAAGCAATAGGATAGATAAAATGGAATCATGATACAAGTAAATACTTAATACAAAAGCAAGAGAAGAATAAAAAATAGATGCAATAATAAAAAATAACTAGAAAAACAGTATATTAATCCAAAAATATCAATTGTTACATAGAATGCCAAAACACACACCAATTTAAAAACTAAGAGACTGTCAGATGAATTTTAAAAAGCAACACCCCACTATATTGTCTATAAGAAACTCAAATTAAAGTACATAAGTAAGTTAAAAATAAAAAGATGGGAATGTATACACCATGCAAACACTAACAAAAGAAAGCTGTAGTGGCTACAGAAATAGCAGGAAAAATTGACTTTAGAAAAATAAATATTATCGGAATAAAGAGTAACAGCTCACTAAGAAAACTTAATCCTAAATGTGCATGCATTTAACAATAGAGCATCAAAATATATGAATCAAAAACTTATAGAATTGAAGGGACAAATAGATAAACCCAACTATTGCTGGAGACTTTAATACTCTATTTTCAGTAAACAATAAAACACGTGAACAGAAACTCAGAAGGAATATAGAAGACTTTAATAATACAAACAATTGAACCTAATTGACATTTTTAAAACACTCCAAATGACAGACTACAAATTCTTACCAAATGCATACGGAACATATACTAAAATAGTCTGTATTTGGGTCATAAAACAAAACATTAACAAATTTAAACAAATTGACCCTGTAAATATAACAAAAAAAAAAAAAAAAGCAATTGAAATCAAACAAAGTATGATAGCCATAACGGAATTAAACTTGAAATTAATAACAGAAAGATATCTGAAAAATTCCAAAATATTTAGGTAACAAACAATATATTTCTAAATATCCCAAAGATAAAAGAGGACATCACAAAGGAAATTAGAAAATATTTTAATTTAATAAAAATGAAAAATACTCTGTCAAATTTGTAAGATACAGCAAAAGCAAGACTTAAAGGGGTATTTATAGCGTTAAAATGCTTATATTGAGAATATAAGTTATATAAAATATAAGATGCTTATATTGAGAATATAAAATGCTTATATTGAGAATATAAAATGCTTATATTGAGAATGTAAGAGAATTAAAGTTTCAAATAAATGATCTAAGACTACATCTTAACAAACAAAAAAAAGAAAGGCCAAATTATACCCAAAGCAAGCAGAAGGAATAAAATAATAAGAGCAGAAATCAATTAACAAAACAAAAAAAAAGGAGAGAGAAAAATCAATGAAACCTTAGCTATTTCTTTGGAAAAAAAAACGAAATATTTTAATCAAATTGAGCAACACTGTAAGAAGGACATGAATTATAAATAATAAGAATTCAAAAGAGAAGACATCCCTACAGATATTATAGACATTTAAAGACACAAACTATGAAAACTCATTCAAATACAGATAACCTATAAAATCTTATATCTATTAATTAAAAAGTAATCCTAGTTTAAAAATTTCCAACAAAAAATACTACAGGCACAGATGGTTACATGGGCAAATTCTCCCAAACATTTAAGAAAGAAATAATACAAATTTGACTACTCAAAACTCCTCAATAAAATACCAGCAATTGAATCAAGCAGTAAGTATTTAGAAAGAATAATAAATATATCATGACCAAGTGGGATTTACTCAATGGATGCTTGTTCAACATTTGAAAAACAATCTAGATATTCACCACATCAATGGAATAAAGAAAAAACACACCAACATCTCAGTAGATGCAGAAATATTTGGAAGAATTCAACACTGATTTATAATTTTTAAAAACTTTTAGCAAACTAGGAATAGAAGGGCATCTTTAAAAATCTATAACTAATATCATAGTTATTAATGAAAAACTGAATGGTTTCGCCCTAAGGTCAGAATAAAGCAAGGACATCTTCTTTCCTAGTCATTGTAATATCAGACATTCAAGACAGTGCAATATGGCAATTATAATAAATAAAATAAATACGGATTGGAAAGGAAGAAATAGAACTGTCTCTATTCATGGAAAACAAGATTATACAGGTGTTTTTTTTTAAACCAAAAATCTTTTTTTAAAAAGCTACTAAAACTAATCAAGTTTTCAGATACAAAAAATCAGTATTTCTATATACTAGCAATAAACAATTTAAAATTGAAATTTCAAAAGTACCATTTATAATAGCACCAAAACATTAAATACTTAGTTGTAAATCTAACAAAATATGTGCAAGATTCTTATGCTGAAAACTACATTAACACTAATTAAAGAAATAAAAACAATGTAAATAAATAAAGAGATAAGCCACTTGTAATGAACTGGAAGACTCAGTATGGTTAAGATATTATTTCTCCCTGATCTATAGACTCAACTTAATTTCAGTCAACATCCTAATAAGTTGATTCTAAAATGTACATGGAAAGACAAAGGATTAATTAGCCAAGGTATTTTTTTTAATGAACTACCCAATGTCACACTACCTTATTTCAATACTTATTTTAAAGCATCCAGACAATCTGGTATTGGTAAAAGGATAGACACATAAATCAAATTTTATAAAACATAGAGAATCAAGAAATAGATCACAAATATGTGTTCACTTGATTTCCAACAAAGATGCAAAGGCAATTCAAGTGAAAACAAAATACTATTTTCAACAAGTGGTGCTGAAACAATTAACTATCCATATGCAAAAAAGTATAAATGTTGATTCATATGTCACACAATATATTAAAATTAATTGAAAATGCATCACTGATTTAAATGTACAATCTGCACTACAAAACTCCTAGAAGAAAACACAGCAAAGAATCCTTGGGTGTAGACAAAAAGTTCTTAGATACAACACCAAAAGCATGATTCATAAAAGGATAACTTGGACATTAGCAAAGTTAAGGACTTCTGCTCTCTGAAATAAACTATTAAGAGAATGCAAAGGTAAGTTAGACCGAAAGGAAATATTTTCAAATCATATATTTGTTAAAGGACTTGTATCTGTGCATAAAAATTCTCAAAACCCCATAAGAAAATCAACAACCCATATTTAAAAGGAGCAGATAATCTGGACACTTCATGGAAGAAGACATATAGATGGCAAATTAGCATATAAAAGATGCTAAGTCAGCAACATTAGTCATTCAGGAAGCGTAAATTAAAACTGAATGAGATTCCACTAACAAAAGAACAGCTAAATTTGAAAAATAAATAAATGAAATAACTGACAACATGAAGTGCTGAAGAGGATGGAAAGCCACTGAAACTTTGATAAACTTCTTATGAAAGTGCAACATGATATAGTCCCCTTGGAAATATTTGCTACATCTTATAAAGTTTCTTATAAAGTTACACATACATGCAAATTTGACCCAGAAATCACACTTCTAGGGATTTACTCAGGCGAAAAGAAAATGTATGTTCACACAAAAATGTATATACAAATGTTTATAGCTGATACACTTGTAAATAGCTGATACATTTGTACATATTTGTAATTGCCAAACACTGGAAACAACCCAAAATGTTCTTCAGCTGATGAATCAGTAAACTATAGTAAGTACATCCCTATAATAATAGAATACTACTTAATCGTAGAAATAAATGAACTACTGATACATACAAAACCATGGATGAATCTCAAATGCACTACACAGAGTCAAAAAAGACAAATTCAGAAGACCACTTAATGTATAATTCCACTTACATGATATTCTGGAAAAGGCGAAACTATTGAGACAGAAAACAGGTCAGTGTTTTCAACGGCTGGATATAAGGAGGAACTGACCACAGTCGGCCTGGGAGGATACTGAGAGGAGGTAGAACTGTTCTATATCTTGGTTGTGATAGTATACACATTTGTCAAAACATACAGAATTGGACACCACAATGAGTGAAATTTACTGTATGTAAATTATACTTTAATTTTGAAAAATGAGATAAAAGAATACACACTTGTCTGATAAAACCATTTCAGAAAAAAAATGATAAAATTCAGGCTACTAGGTACATAGGAGAAGAAAATGGGATAAGATAGGAAAGAAACAGAATCACATAAGTAACAATCTACCGTGTGTCCCTGAAAATAAGACCTAGCCGGAAAATAAGCCCTAGCATGATTTCTCAGGATGACATCCCTGGAACATAAGCTCTAATGAATCTTTTGGAGCAAAACCTAATATAAGACCTGGTATTATTTTGGGGGAAACATGGTAGGTCCTAATATTGGATGGTGGATTCACTAGTGTTAATTATTATTGTGCTTCATTGCTTACTTATTTGTAATACATATATTCTTTTATATTTGTCAAACATTACACAATTTTAACAGAGAAGGAAGTAAATTTTAATTGAAAAAAGCAAAGATATATTAGTTAAGTGGGAAATGCAGGTAAGCATCACCTATTCCTTAATGTGAAAATGTTAGGTCAAAGGTATGCACATTTTAAATGTTTGGGATATATATTAGCAGATTTATTTGTCTAAACAATTTCCTTTCTATAAAAAGTAATACATGTATGCATTTTATTTTTAGTGACATAATACTTTATTCTAACCTACTAATTTAGAAAGCATTAATCCCTGAAAACAAAGCATTCTTTCCTGTTTCTTTTCTGCTTATCACTTCTATTTTGAATTTTAATAAATCCAGTCCAATTTCAATATCATGTACTAGTATCGCATTCCTAAAACTTGACCGTCTTCCTCTGAGGTATACATGTGAATCGCATACGTAATGTTCAATATATTTACACAGCCATACCAACCAACCCAAGAATTATGATAATTCACTGATCATGTGTATATTTTAAAAGAAGAACCCTGCTCAGTCATGCAAAAATTAAAACCTCCAAGTCTTTGACTAAATATTTCATATACCCTTTAGTAAGGGTATGCATATGTGAATCATTTTCTCCTTAATTGTCAATATATGACTGCTAAATATGTACATGCAATGGACATATTACTCTGCCACTTGCTGCTCAGAAGATTGGAAAAGCAGCTGTCACCCTGATAATAGTGATCAGATCAGGGGATCAATCGGGCCAGGCATGCACAGACTCCATTATCTTCTCAGCCTTCACCCTGATCTTGCCATCCCACTGAAAAGGGCTGTTGCAGGAGGATCCAACAAGTAGTACCCCAGCTGCAAGCTTCCCATTAATTCTCAGTTAGCTGCCATCAGCGACACCCCACCAGGGAGTCTCATGGGAAACGCTGGTCTGCAACTTTCATCTACGTTAAATCAAGCAGATTTGTTTTAAGTCTTTGCAAATCTTCCCTCCCTCCCTTCTTACCCCTATATCCCTAATGTGACTTATTTATATTTTTAAAAGCTTTATAGGTAGTCTTTCCAGTTTTTATCATGGACTAAAATCGATCTGAATTAAAATCATTCAAGACTTTATGCACGATGGGGGCAAGAGACTGTGCAAATTAATGTATTCATTCCAGACGGCATTTAGCTAACATCTTTCTTCACTTGAGCCTACCAGCTCAAGGGACTGCAAAATTATTGCATCAGCTTGAATGTGAAGCTTTGTTCATTAAAAAAATAAATAAATCTTTAGGCTTTAGTATCACCCTACCTTAAAATACTATTATAGTTTCCTAGTGGCTACATGGTTAGTCGAAGTGACTGTGTAGTTTCATTTAATCTCTTTGACTCTTCAAAGATCTGCACACCCTACTGGTCTCCATTACCTCGGGAATTATGATTGGATTTAACCTTCTGCTCATTGAATTAGTGTCAGCTATCATTCTTAGTGTGCATTTGTTAAATTCAATCTCCTCTATAGGGGAATACCAGGCAGAGAAATGATAAGTATATGAAATAGTCAGAGAGGGAAGACTGCAGAAATTGGGACTTAGAATCACTGCGCAGATAAAGAGAACTAAGTTCATGTTGCTGCTTTGTTTCTTTCAAGGAGGATACAATCGCAGCAGGAAGTGTAAGTCTTTCTACTCAGCCTTCCAGAGTGTAAGGAATACTAAGTGACTCAGGACTTTCATTTCCCTAAGGTTTGTTTTGTGTTTCTTTCTAAGTCAATGTTAGTGCAACTTGGAAAGCAACCATATGGAAAGCCCTAAAAATTCAGGTCTTCTGTTAATCTTCCAAAAAAAAAATTACAACACAGGCAGTCGCTGTGAACACTTCCCTCTAGCAAAGCACAGCATCTTCGACTGCTGGGTCAGAAATGAGGCAATCATATCCTGCTTAGCCACATGGCTCACAAATATGGAGACACCTCTGAGCTGCAAAAGTCCCCCATACAGGTTAGAGTGCATATTTCTCATGCTTTCACAAGAAATCCCCATGTGTGTTCGGGGCTGTACTAAAAATAAATACATAAACAAAACACTCAGAAAATATGCTAAGACGAATCCAAGTACACATGGATAATCAAAAGTTTAAAAATTGGTCAATCGAAGTCATATTATTAAAGTCAAAAGGGAGAAAGCCAAATAAGGTTTAATGGAAAAAACCTAAACCAACACAGCTGCTAAAAAATATTCCACGCAACCTACCAACCTTCCCAAAAAGAGAGGCCTGGCTGATTTAAGAAGCCCGCAGAACAGAAACATCCGTAAGGACCAAAGATAGGATGAAATATGAAGGAGTGACCAAGCACAGAGAAACGTTAGAGTGCATGCCTCAGGCCTAAAAGGAATCCAGGGATGCAGAACATTAATTAAACAATAGACTTAAATAAAATTTAGTGTAGGCTGCTTTTTATTTCATTTCCCCTTTAGCTTTGTTTTCTATAGAATTGGTTCCTCAGGGTGAAACTGTGTGTGTTTTAGCTTCAGGGAAAGAGATTTTGGCATCCTAATACAATGTACCTCTAACATTTTTTCTCCAGCATCCCTTAGTAGAGCAAAACACTCTGAACCTTTAAACAAAATAAAATAAAATAATTTCCTTTTAAAACGCTGGGAAGAGTTTCAGGATCAGACTACAAGAGAAATGTAAAAGCGTATTGCCAACATGTAACTGCAGAAAACCAGCTGAGGACTCCAGGGAAAGAAAGGAAGGGAAGAGGCACTAAAGGTTTTATGACACAAAATAAGCAAAGGATAGAGGCAGGGGTAAGACAGTCCTGCTCACACTACTGTGGCAAGAAATCAAATTTTTTTCTGCCTAATTTTTATGAAAGGCAGGGTAGCTAGAGAAATGAGGACACTGAAAATGATACAAGCTCAGGAGAAATTTTTGAGTATTTTCTTCTCCTACCTCCTGCTAGGAGATCGTGACTACAAGAGTGAGAGATCTTCCAAATAATCTGAAAGAGATACTGTATTTCATGGTGAAGGATTAAAGATAAAAAACAAACATATATGTTTTTAATATATGAATTCTATATGATTATATTCATATATTTATTATATTACATATTGATTATACATCCATCATCAGTAATAAAATCTATATTTAACAAAGGGCCATCACTTTTCATTCATCAAAATAGCAAAGATTAATACAAGAGAGACTGGCATTGTGATAAATGCCTGGCAGGAGGAAAAATGGGTCGGACTCCTTAGGAAAACAATTTGTCAACAAGTATCAAGAGACTTAAAATGTCTGAGATGCTTGAACCCAGTAATGTTCTTTTGAGAATCTGTCCTAAAGACAGAAAATGGAAAAAGTTCTATTCAAAAAGATGTTCAGCACTGTAGTATTCACTATGAAGGAAACGATGTCAGGAAATAGAGGAACCATGAAATCAATCCATGTTGAAATATATTCTACAGTCATGAAAATGTTCAAGGAGACTGTAATATAAAAAATTATAATGCAATGTAAAAAAGCAGCAGATAAATTTCGTGTGTGTTAGTATTTTTACAGTTGTACATTAAGAAGAGACCAGAAGATGAAAAAACAAACTATTTACATCGATTATCTTCATTGTGTACAATTCTTTCTTCATTCTCTTTTTTCCGTATTTTTAATTTTCTCTGATAAATACAAATTTTATAATAAAAAGCACTACGCGAAGAAGCAATGTAAGGGTAAAGCCTAACTAATTAAGATGGGGAATAGGTGGTAGTTGTAAATGTCAGCCACACCAATCATAGTTTTCTGCCTGATTTTTAAAAAATTAATTTGCACAACTGATACATAAAATGTGATGCCAGATAAACGTAAAGCTGTGTTTTATGTTAGCATTTTACTCTGGCACCCACTCTTCTACACAAAATCCACTAGCACACCTAAGATGGAAACCTTTAGGAAAAGGTAGGGCAGTAAGAGAGTATAGGAATAATAATTAAACTTTCTAAACTCAGATAAAGATTGAGTGCCAACTGTGAGGCGAATAGGGATTTATTTCCCACAGTAACTGAGTCTCAGAAAAGATTTAATAGAGCACATGACTATAACTACTATGTATTACTCAGTTTTACTTTCTGATCAAACCCTTAAATAATATCTAAAGATAGACATTATCCCCTTTTAACAGATGAAAAAACTAAAACTCAGACAGACTTAAAAATTTGTTCAAGGTCACAATGAATTCATGTGTTAGAGAACCCTTGTCATTTTTTTCTGATATCAGAGCCAGAGAGATAAAGGCAGAGGTGTTGGACTTGAACGCCATCTCCATTGATGAGGTACAGATAGTTGAAAGCAGGATGATAAACCCTGCAACTCCTTAGTTCCAAAATTAGACAAAAGCTGAAAATATTTTTTAAGCCTTGAATGCAGGATGTAAGAACCCAAAACATGTAGAGGTTATTGTATAACTTCAACAACCATAAAAAAAAAATGAAATTCAGCATGTATTTTATGCCTGGATCTGAGAATTGTGCTGCATAGCTGCATATTTAAATACAAGGGTTTTCAAAGTGGTCCCTTAGTTTGGCAATTCCCTTCCCAACCTAGTACAGAAAGTTCTTGCTTCTTGGCTATCAAGGTAAAATAAATACAGCATCTTGCAGAAAGACGTGATCAGCTACCTTTTGTGAACAAGATCAGACAGAGGGGGCTACACACATAGGTATGGCCGGCAGAGAAAGTGTATGAAGATTCTACACCAGGTCCAGTGTCACCGGTGTGCAGCCTGTGCAGCCCAGTGGCCCCTGAGCTTGCTTCAATGCTCTTCTGTCATCACCTTAAAATTCTTAATAATTCTATCTTTAAACGTGTGCATTGTAAGTGAAGTGCACTGACACAATCAAGCATGTGCCTGAACAGAGGAGACAGGTGCCATAAGGGTGTCTGGCGTTCCTTGCCACCCCCTTCACACATGGCACTCTGGGACTGCATGAGCACAGAAGTCAGGCAGATCCACAACACGTGAGCATTCCTCATTCATTAAGACTCAAAGGGAGTTCTAAAAAAGAGTGTTACTTCCATGACTGAGGAAACAGAGGCACTGACAGCCTCCAGCAGCCGTGCTTTCCATTCAAACCAGAACTCGATTTAAGCTCAGAGAGAAAACAGTGGTATTCTAAAAAACACAAATGACCAAGGAACCCTATTTATCCTTTCATACTAGTGTTATTTCCCTGTATGAGCCAACCTCTTATACTGAAAGTGATAATACAGAAGGGAACGGAAAGATAAGGCCACTCATAATTTCTTTTTCCTTTCAGTCCTTCCTTACTCATCAGTGAGCCAAAGATTAGGAATATTAGCAGGATGTGTGCATATCAAGAAGTGATATAAAAATAATTGACTTAATTTTGTGCAGGGTTTACACTCTTCTGGCAACAAAGAAATACATATGAATATATGAGCTACAAAATACAAATTTTGGTGATTCCACATATGAGTTCGACGTTTTCAAATTGCATTTAAAACTGGCATTGCACAATACAAACATGAACAATAACATCTATGCTAATAATTTAAATTTTTTAATTTTTCTTTTCTTAGAATGGCATTAAACAACAAATAAAGGACACCATGACAAGTTGAAAGAGAGACTGTGGAAGAATGGAAAAAGCTTTATAAGTTAGAACCTTTAACAGCATTTTCTCCTGCTTTATGAATAAGGGGTTCCACATTTTCTTTTTTGCAATGGGCCTCACAAATTATGTATCTCACCCGCCCTTACACCAATGCAGTATTGCCTTGAAATTCCAAGAGCCACATTGGAGGGAAAGAAGAAAATCATTTGGGAATGCTCCTATAAGAAATGGATGGTTCTATTTAAAACAAAACTGTTCCAGTCCTGATGCCCTATGTTTTTGCACACAGAACATACAGTTTCACAGTAGCAAGAGTTCATGTATTTGTTTTCTTAGACATGCCTGCCGGGATGCACAAAACACAAATAGCTTTTGAGATTATGGATGCAAAGGACAAGTGCTTTATCGTAGCAAAGGTCACTTAAATGTCGTGCCTTGCCCTACAATATGCAAGCCACACCTTGCCATCTAATGTCTTTCCTAAAATTAATTAATGAACCTGCTATTTCTCTTCCATTATCTTGGTCACTGGGGAAGACGTTGAATAGACTGGTTCTTGAACTGACCCCTTGAAGATGAGCACTGGTGATGTCAACCCAAGCTAATGCAGCGCAGAAGTCCTTTTAAGCACAACACTCTAACAATGTGAGCAATTACTTAACTCTCCATTTGTAGACAGCATGTTATGCAAAACGGAAAACTCTTATGAAATCCAGATAAGTTGTAACTGATGTTGTCGTGCGGGGAGGCCTGCGGGGTCTCTGCTCCCACTCCCCATACAAGAACGCAGGACATGGTGAGGCCAAAAAGGAACACCCACGGAGCCATAGGTAGGGGAGTCATACCACTCACTATATTCTCTCTGGCGGCACTATACTCTCACTGGAGGCTGGATCCACACTGTCCGCAAACCGCCATCCACACTTGCCAGCCCAGCCGCCATCTTTTTGCTAGCCCCCATTCTTCCTCTCTTTCCCTCTCTCTGTTAGCATACCCACAGCAGTTATATTAGTGGCCAATGGCTCACTGGTTACAGCTGACGGCCAACTAGCCACAGCTGATGGCCATGCAATCACAGTTGGCCATTTACTACCTGAGCCAACACCTTTCTATGTGAGGCCGAGAGCCTGGAAATTACTTTCTGGGGCTCTGCCCCCACAGATGTCTTCTCTCAGTCACCATTCCTCCTCTTCACCCATCTCCACACTGTCTATTAAGCCCACCTGCCCCGTGTCAAAGTGAAATTAGATCCATTTGCCTTAGCTCAGGAAGAAAACAAATGAATTTCAGTGGTCTGACTTGTTTCAGTCTTGATTATAATTTGAAGAATAAAGCTGAGGCAAGAAGATATATACCTTTGCAGAAGGGAGAGGACTGAGGAAGAGAGAAAAAAACCACATCACCTACTTCTGTACTTTCAATCCATTCTCAAATCTTGGATTTTTTATGGTTTTCCTCTATGGTCCTTCTTTTATTCTTTATTCATCTATCCTCACCCTTCATGGGAAGTTTGAACATTTTTGTTGGCACTTCAGATAAAGGGACTCCATTTCCAAGATAGTTAGAAATATCATTATCCTTTATTTATATAAGAAAATACTCATTCTCTGACATGGTCGGTATCTAAAGTATCAGGCACCCAGAACAAGGAAAATAATATATTCAGTTTCTCTTAGCTCACTTAAGTTTATTTTTGTATGGAAAATTATATTGTTCAGGCAAACATGTTTATTTTAAGTAAATTCTTATGTTCTCTCCTTGTGAGATGTGTAGCATAGAACAGAATTCTCTACGAGAAAGAAGTAAACATTATTTATGACCAATCCATAATTAACCAGCATGATGAGGTTAAAACAGGACACCCAAACAGCTGTATTACTAATCATTTTGTAAAGTCATCATTAGGCTAACATGCTAAGACTTTGAATCCAAACTGCTCTAGTCCTACTCATTTTTTAAAATCATCATTAGACTAACTTGTTAAGACTTTGAAGGATCCACTTGATCCAAATTTCTAATACCCACTATACTTCAGCACTCTAACTGCACATTTAAATGGGAAATTTTACTAACTTCTCTTTGACCAATATACTGAAGAATTCCCTTGTTCCTACTCCTATAAATATGATTGCTAATATTACAGCAATATTATTCTTTAACTCTTTGCAAAATCGTGCCTGCTTCTCAAATACCACCCTTCCCTCCAGGCATTCTACGTTTAACACATCTGATTTGCACTGGAAGAATTGTCCAGAAAAAAATAAACAAACAAACAAGGAACTGTTGTTTAATTATAAAATAACAAGCAAGAACAACATGACACACTGTCTGTTGAATTCTTTTTAAATGTTTTATTTTTCCATATCAGTCATAGATGGTCTTGGGTATATGGTAACAATAACTAATCATTTCTAGACTTGACAGATGAACTCTTGGACAAAAATTTAATAAAAGACTTGCTTTCTGCCTTCTAAAGATTTTCACTATAAGCATAGAGATACCATCTTTCCTTTGACTGTTATGAATAAGCTGAGAAAATGGCAGATTACTAAGATAGTATCAACATATTCCCTATGATAATGGCTCAAAATGAAATTAAACCTGTCAACAGTTGCAGCATATTGTAGCCCGTTTCCCATCCACTAGAATCCCTAAACATTTCTTTTAGTTAGATCGTCATTAATAGGACAATGTAGAGGACAATATTTCCAACTGATAAATTACCAGATATGAGTATCCTCTCTGTTCTAACATTCTGATGTGCTAGTAGATTTCCCCTCTGGGATATTACAGAATTTCTTGTATGACCTCATCTACTAAATAGGGTTTGGGTTTTGTGCTTGTGTGGGCATGTACAATTGTTTAAAAAAGAAGAAGCTGAGGGATCCCAGAATGCCATAATTGATATTTATGCCTCTTCCAATAAACTAGAATTCAAGGTATAAGAAACAACACCAAATTATTAATATAATCTCTTCTTTACAAAGAAACACAGCCATCAATTTTTTTAACTCCTAAAAATCCAAATTATTCCAGTGTATTAAATTGTACAAATGGAAAATGGATATAGTAAATATAGTAACTAATGGGAGATTTTATGGCTTGTGCCTTATATAAGCTTCCAACTCTAATGTACTTGGTTTTTGTTTTTTATTTTCCCTTAGCATTCACTATTACTTCCCAGTTATTTATTTTGATTTTTATTGTTATAGAAAATGTGATATTCTATTTTAATATAAAAAATACTTTGGCATGAAAATGTAATCTAGACCAGTACTGTCCAATAGAACTTTCTACAATTATGAAGTGTTCTATTAATATGTAAGTGCTGCTCAACAAGGTAGCCACCGTCTACATGTGGCTACTGAGCAATCGAAATGTGGCTAGAACAATTCAGGAACTAAATTTCTAATTTGATTTACTTTTAATTAACTTAAATTTCAATAGCCTCATGTGGTGTGTGGTTATCGTATTAGATAACACATATCTAGACCAATCAACCTTCAGATGGTTGGGACCACTCTGCAACATTCCTCCAAAGCTTCTGTCTCCAAATGATCACTAATAACAATTCTGAATTCTATTTTGAATTTAATTCTAAAACAAAACAAAGCTCAAATTTGATTACTCTAAAATGTCAATGGTGTGTGTGTGTGTATGTGTGTGTGTGTGTGTGTGTGTGTGTGTGTGTATTCAAAGTTTTCTACTTGTTCAGGTTTGTTTCATGTAATAGGGACTATAAGAAGAATAGGCATGTGCCTAGTCCATGACAAACAGCTTAAGACAAGCAAATACAAAATCACCCTTGAATAATACAGAGAAATATGTGATTATGTATCTACATCTGTGAGTGCTAAAAGACCTAGAAGGAAAGACTGAGAAGACATTTTTCACTTACTTTAACCAATATGTTGTCATAAAGAGAATAAGACACTTAGTCACCTAGTCTCTGAAGAGGGCTCGGTTTTCATTATAAAAAATAATTGCATGGTGATTTAAAAAGCAATATATTTTCAAGAAAAATTCCACCAGTAATCTGGTGGGTAATTAATGGTAAATCATTAACTCCTGGGTATAGCATTTCAAATATATTATTGGTTAAATGATGATGACAATATCATCTTTTTAATTTAACTTCAAGTGATATTATATGGGTACAAAATCTGAAAATACTTTTGAAATGAAATGTGTAATATAAATACAGTGCACTATTTTAGGGATTAAGACCCAGTAAGAAAATGGTACAACTACAAAGTAAAAATATTTGGCTACCGACTACATTTTCAGAACTCTAGAGGAAATAAAATATAACTCAAAATACAAAAAGTTAACCTACATAAGAAAGTACACAGCACTTTGGATGATCTACCAAACACCACTTCCTCTAAAAAATAAAAAAGCAATCCAGGTATTAATGAACATCTGGCAGCTTGTCCGTACAGGCTACTCAATAGGCAGACAACTTTCAGGAAGAAGATACAAGCTGTCAGCTTCATCCAGCTATAATTGGAGTATGTATTGACTTTGGTCAGTTTAGCAAAGAGAATATCAACTTACAAAGTGCTAGCTACAATGGAAATGTGATAACTGAGGATCATTGTTAAGATGTCTGCCACTTTCAAAAAGATTTGTCTTCAGAAGTTAATAAGAATTTTAAATTGCTGCAACAATTGCATGTCAACATGAGCTATTTCTTGACTATTAAACATAAATTTATAATATATTAATTTGGTTGAGCATATTCTTTCTGTCATTTAATTCAATTAAAATTGAATAATTGTAAACATATAAATCACTAGAGCCTAAAAAACTAATTTTCAATTAAAAATAAGCTAAGAAGATAAGAAATTATTCATATTCACTCACATTTTACCATGGAGCTTATTTTTCTGATGAAATATTTTCAACAAATAAAAACTTAAAATAGGATGCTGTAATAGAATCATTAAAGATCCTTAATCATATAAAATGATTAATGCTTCCATTATGTATATTATATATCGTTGGGGATACATATATCACTGTATTTAGTAAATAGTTGAATTGGTCTGCTTTCTTGTAAATTAAACAGACTTGTTTTACAAGGAATATGTATTTCAGAAGTATATAAGACCATAAATAACGGATATATTTGGAAGCATGAAATTCATAATGACGTGGTCTGATGGACCCCAACACTGAAACTGAAATTATAGTCTGTTTGAATAACCTACCCGTTGTTTTATATAGTTTTGTTTCAAGCTTAAACATTAAGAGAAAGAAAAGAAAAACTAATTAAATTATTGTCACTGAAGCAGCAAAACATTGCAGCATAACATGGAATCTAAAGTTCACAGTGACCTGAAAACTCGATCAGGCTCACGTAGCTGAAAGAACATTCTTAGAACACCAACTTTTGCGAATTTAGTAACAGGAAAACTAGGTTTAAAGATTCTGTACTTCACTGTCATTTAAATTAAAACAATGATGTTTTTTAAAGTAACTCAGAAAAAGGTAAAGGAAACTCAGTTGCCCTGATCATATAAGGAAGATGATCTTTAGTCCAACATTTAGAACCATCCCTTTCCCCTCAAACTAGTTCCTAGTTCACAAAATGATATTTTATGTTCCAGAATAAATGAGAAAATTCATTTCTGCCATACTGAATTGGACTATTATCCTCACTAGGATTTCATGAAACCGTTTCAATAACATAATGCAATTAAAATAAAATATTTTGAATCATGTTATCATGATCACCTTAACTTGACATAGAAAATAGTGAGAATGCTTAATTTTTTTTTTTTTAATTTTAAGCATTTTTTTGTCATTAATATCCTGCTAGTGCTAAAAGGTACACAATACTTCTTCACTTTAGGATCCATGTGACTAGAGGCTTGGCACTTCATGGCTCCAGGGGAATCACTAATGAGCTACAAAGCCTTTACACCGCTGGGTCAGGAGTTTGGATTAGACCTGGGTTGGGAGTGACAGAAAGTCGTTACCATCTCATGATAGTTCAATGGTTTATGTGAAGGGAATTCATTGTTTCAGGCCACTTTCTAATGAACAAGCATCCCCCTCACAAAAAGTCACCACTGCTTTTGACAGTAATTGGCAAAGACCTAAAGAATGAAAAATTCAACCAAGAATTGTGTTCCCTTCATGCTTTGACTACCATATCCAAGTTAGGAATTTCTTTAATGGAAAAAGACACAATGCTTTGCAGGTATGTCTAAGAAAAATACAGCGAGGAGAGAAGGAGAGAAGGAGAAAAACTGAAGGGAAATGAAAGAGCCATCCAGAACAGAGTAAATTAAAATGCAATTAAGACTCATCATCAAAAGCTTTACTTAATATTTATATAATGAAGGTATTTAATTCAGAAAAGGCATACTTCTGTTTATCTGTTTCTCTCCTAGTAAGAAGGCAATAAAATTTTAATAATGTTACTGAGGTCTCTCGATTAGGGAGTCAAAAAGATGATAAATGCCTTGAAATAGTGTTCCCTTAGTAGAGACATGTCATGACACATGCCACTATTATTATTGTTTAGGAAGCCACATTGGTTGGAGTTAGTGAAAGAAACTTTCCCGATCTTTCTCCTTCTAGGTCGTTTAGCACTTACAGGCATAGATTCATAATTACAATTACTCTGTATTATTCCAGGTTGTGTTTGTTATGTGCTTGTCTTAAGTTACTTGGCAAGGAATAGGCACATGTTTATTCTTCTTATAGTCCCCATTACATGAAATACAAACCTAAGCAATTAGAAAACTTTCAATACACACAGACATACACACACACACACACACACACACACGCACACACCATTGACATTTGAATGTATTCAAATCTGAATTTTGTTCTGTTTTAGAATTATTTAATAAAATTCAAAATAGAATTCAGAATCGTTATTAGTGATCATTTGGAGACAGAGGCTTCAGAGGGATGTTGATGAGTGGTCCCAACCATCTGAAGGCTGATTGGTCTAGATATGTGCTATCTAATACAGTAGCCACTTTCCACATGAGACTATTTAAATTCAATTAATTAAAACTAAATAAAATTAGAAATGCAGTTCCTGAGTTGTTCTAGCCACATTTCAACTGCTCAATAGCCACGTGTGGACAGTGGCTATCTTATGGAGAAACACCTACAAAAACATGTCCATCAATGCAGAAATTGCATTGAATAAGCAACTGGACAGTAACAATCAAGATCACATTTTCACCCCTAGAGAAAATATTAATTTTAAAATGGTATATCATTTAAGATGCTTTCAGATGCATACAGCACAAAACCTTACTCAAACTGTCTTAAACAATAAGGATTGGACCCCCATAGGTGCAAGTCAAAAGGTAGGCTAGGCCTCAGGGTGACCTAGTATTTAAGTTCTATCTCTCTGGGATCCCCTTTACTCTTCCTTCCTGTGAATTGGTTTCATGTTCAGCATAGCTTCCATCATGCCAGAAAATGTCTGTGGCAATTCCCAGTTTCATATACACACATTTTGAAATCTAACAGAAGAGAGAAGATGTTTTCTGATATCTTCTGAGTCAGAAAATTTCATTCCTTAAAGTTCTAACCAACTCTGCCCCCTTGCATTTCACTGACCCAAACTGGGTTCCATGAGCCTTCCTGAATGAGACACCGACTTCGGCTGCCTGGCTTAGGCCTATATTCCTGAACAGTAACTGTGAGTAAAGGGTAAGATTGATGAGCCTAAGACCAACCAGGACTTAGCGTCAGGGTGTGGTCACCTTCTTCTGAAGCACCTGGACAACATGGCAGAAGGGCAGCTACCTGAACACTTGGGGATACCCTTATGAGAAAGGAAGGACGATAATGAATGCTGGGTAGGCAAACAATCGTGGCTACTGTAGGCAGATAAATATGTTTGCTTTATTTTACATTTTTTATACATTTACTAAGACTTCCTTTGAAATGTGACAATTTAGGAGTCAGTATTTCCACCCAGTTGGCCCAAAACACCCAAGCATAAAAATAAACAGCAGAAACATCTCTATTTTTAAATTATATGAGGCTCTGACATTTGAGTGGGTAGAAAAAAAGTGAAATAAGTGACAAGGGTTGTGCTACCAAGAAGATAATTAAAATATATTATAAAAAGAAAGATCTTCTAATCTGGGTGGGAGAGGCTAGAGAGGAATCCAAATTAACGTGTCTAAGAAAAATGCTCTGTCCCAAGGCAGATTGTTAACAATTCTCCCAACCATAATCTAATTTGTGTCCTGCCGAGATTAAAAAAAAACACTAAGATATCAAGCAAGTCACTAGACACGGTCAGTGGCCAAGCCAGAACTCAAACCAGATCTGTCCAACATTCCAGATCCCTTCATCAAAAGCCAGTGTATCTGAGCCAAAGTCTATAAGCCACATATTTTCTATTAAATCCCATTTCAACATGTACTAAGGAGCAAGCCATGGTGAGCAATGAACTGTGCTGAGTGCTCGTTAGGGAGACAAGACACAAATTTAAAATATGTACATCAGTGCATGGAAGCATATGTTAAATGCTCAACCATTCAGATAAGAAGTTCCATCATTGCTCAGAGTGGAGAAAGGAAGAAACCAGTAAGACAGTCTCAAAATAAAATACAGGGAAAGGATATTAAGTATCTTGGTGAATGCTGGGCATAGTCAAAGCTTCAGGCATATGAATCTAAGGAGGAGAAACACAGAAAGTTCCAAAAGAAGGAAAATCCTAATTCTTCATTTATAAGTACTTTGTAAATTTTAAAATAGTTTCACATCAAAGAGATCCAAGATGGCAGAGTAGATAAACACTACGCCTGCTTCCTTCTGTGAACACATTAAAGCTACAACTAAATTATAGAACAATCAACCTGGAGAATCATCTGAAGTCTAACTGAACAGAACTTTTATAACCGAGAATATTGAGAAGCAGCCATGTCAAAACTGGTGTGTGTTTGGGAGTGGGGCGCGAAGCAGGCTGGCCCCAAACCTCTGTGTGGTTGAGAATGGGGAGGGACAGCTTGGTCACAGAAGTTCCCCAAGGAGGAGCGAAAGACCCCAGCCGCACACAGAGTACTGATGCCAGGAAGAGGAGCCCCCACAACACCTGGCTGTGAAAAACAGTGGGGATTCTATCTGGGTGGGACCGAAGGCTGTGGGAAACCCCGACGTCCTCTTATATGGCCCACACACAGACTCTCTCACTTGCAGGCACTCACCTTGGGCTCCAGTGGACGGACAGTAACTCAGGGGGTGTCAGAGGTTTATGGGGGCAGACTGAGGTGTGTAGCTTCAGAGGGAGGGCTGGAGGACAGTCAACATCTTCCCTGTATGGGGTCCTCTTCCTGTGCAGCTGGCAGACAGGCACCATCTTTCCTGTGTTCAGCCTGCCCCCCATACTGCCATATCTGAATCTGACTGGCCTGGTGAGCTCCACTTCCTCCACAGTGCTGACTCACTGGGACCCCACCCAATACCAGAGGCAATTTCTCCATGAGCAGTTAGCCCTGCCTGCATTGCACTCGTTCCTAGAAAACTATTGGAGTCTGCCAGCCCCAGGTGGGTGGCAGCTGGCTTCAGTGTGCTCTGAGACTTGTGGAGTAGCTCCAGGCCCAGCACAGGCACCAAACCAGAGTCTACATTAACCTGTTGACGACAACTCTTCCCACTCTAGTGAACTACTCCATGAGACCCTGCCTCACCCAACTTGCCTACCTACCTCATGAGACTTTATCAGTGGCTGAACCTTAAGGGTGCTGGCAGGTGGCAGCAGACCTCAAGGTGTCCTGGCTTTTTGTGGTGTCACTCCAGGCCTGGTACTGGTGGCAATCATCCTTGGTTCACAGTGTAGTCTCTCCCACATGCTTCCAGGGTTAGCACACATCCCCTCTGTGGGGACAGAGTCCCAGAGAGCAGTTTCCAGGCTCTTGGTCTCATGTGGAAAGGTGCTGGCTTGGAAAGGTACAGCTGTAACTCGTTGGCCATCAGCTGTAACCAGTTAGCCATTGGCCACTGATATAATTGCCGTGGCTGAGCTAGCAAATGTGGATTGCAGTTAGCAAGGTGTTAGTCGGTTGGTTGGTTGGTTGGTTGGTTGGTTGGTTGGTTGGTTGGTTGGTTGGTTGGCAAAGAAGCAGACAGCGGATTGCACATCATGTGGAGCCTGCTTCACGTATCTCCAACCCAGCCGCCAGCGAAACTATAGTGGTATGAACCCCCATCCATGGCTCCGTTGGTGTTCCTCTTTGGCCTCACCATATCCTGTGATCTGGTGCAGGGAGCAGGACCAGAGACCCTGCATGACACCCTCAAAGTAGCATTTTGGGTTTCTTCAGATAAATACCCAGAAGTGAGATTACTGGGTACTTCTTTGTCTCTTGGTATAGGCTTTGTTTTAAAGTCTATTTTGTTTGGTATAAGTATTGCTACTGCAGTTTACATTTTTTGTTTTTCCTTTTCTTTTCTTTTTATTTTCATGAACTATCTTTTCCCATCCCTTTACTTTCCATCTGTGTGCGTCTTTCAATCTGAAGTGATTCTCTTAGGCAGCATATATGATGTAAGGTATATATATCCCACATCTTCTTTGTCCATTCATCTATTGATGGACCTCTAGGTTGCTTCCGTATCTTTGCTATCACTAGCAATGCTGCTAGTAATAGGGGTACATACGAACATAGGGGTACATATATGTTTTCAAATTAGTGTTTCTCTTTTCTTTGGATAAATACCCAGAAGTAGAAATGTGGGATTGTATAGCAGCTCTATTTTTAATTTTTAAGGAATCTCCACACTGTTTTCCATAGTGGCTGCACCAACTTACAATCCCACCAACAGTGTATGAGGATTCACTGTTCTTCACATCCTTGCTAGCACTTGTTATTTGTTGATTTGTTGATAATAGCCATTCTGACAGGTGATATCTCATTGTGTTTTAATTTGCATTTTTCTGATGATTAATGATGTTGAGCATCTTTTCATATGTCTGTTGGCCATCTGTATGTCCCTGTTGGGGGAAATGTCTATTTAAGTACTTTGCCCATTTTTAATTGGATTGTTTGTTTTTTTGGTGTTAAGTGGTATGAATTCTTTATATATTTGGGATATTAGCACTTTATTGGATGTACCATTTGCAAATATCTTCTCTCATTCAGTAGGTTGTCTTTTCATTTTGTTGATGGTTTCCTTTGCTGTGCAAAAACATTTTAATTTGATATAGTCCCATTTGTTTATTTTTTCTTTTGTTTCCCTTGCTCAAGGAGATATACGCAATAGATGAATTGATTCCTCAACTGCCTATGGAATCAAATTCAAAATCCAAAGTCATGCATCCAGATTCCCAATACAACCTGAGTCTCATTTTGTTTCCGATTTCATTACTCTGTTTCAAGCCAAATTGCACCACTCCCAGTTTTCCATACACATCCAAAATCGCCCTGTCTTCAGCTAGTCTGTAACCTCTAACTTGAATGCCTTACCCTGTCCTGCTGTTATCATCTATTAGGCATAGTCCAAATGCCACCTCTACAAGAAATCTTCCATGATCTTGGCCCCTGAGAAGTTATGTTTTTTCTAATCTGAATAACAAATTTATAATGCCTCTTTCATTGAATTTATTTTTTGCCTTATATTAGACTTAGATATGCCTTTATATTAGATGTATGTGTTACTTTCCCTATTAAATTATAAACCCTTTGAGGGAAGGTAAAATATGTGTGTAAATGCCTAGTAAGTAATGTATAAATATGTTCAAATCCTTCCAAAAAGCCAGAAATATCATTAATTTAACTTTTTAAAATTTTATCCTTCAAACATATTTAACCCTATCCATAATTAAAATCAGACAAAATGAAAGGACTCCATAGGTAGTACATGGATCATTTTTAATTATCTCCCAAAAATTGTTTCATGGACTGCATAAAGCAGAAAGGGAGGGAAACGCCCTTTAATAAAATCTGCAAAGATCCTGTCTATTCAAACTTTGTACTAGGAACCCACTGCCAAGTTCCTTTTGGATTCTGTCAGCAGGCTTTCAACCACTTTAATTTTAATGAATCACCTAAAAAAATCTACGGCATTTAATACACCCACTTCTCAGAGATATGAAATTCTGTTTTTCTTTATGTAATTTAATTGACGGTGCCAGATAATGTCAAAAACTTGCTATTATTAGTTGTTTCTGGTTTGGTGGAAATAACCAAAACAAAAGTTGGGTAAATTATTTTTTACAGACTGAGAAACAATGGCTTGAACCAGAGTGGGGTGTGGGAATTATTTTTTACAGAAATGTTTGGTCTAAGTGCAGAACCAGACTCAGCAGGTAATAGTTCCAGGCCTTTCTTAGAACTGCCTGTAACTAACATAGACTGTAAAATGCACTTGGAACCGGTTTAAGTGAGGACATGATTACAGCAAAATATATATTGGTAATTCTCCAATCATACACAAACATAAAAATGTTTGTTGTTGTTTCAGAAAGGGTTGGAGGCATCAGATAAACCAACATAAAGATAAAAAATTAAAAAACAACACCACTACCACAGCTTTTTGAACACAGAGATTGCCAACATGAAAATATTATTTTAATTTTGCTGAAGCTTTGTGAAGTAATCGAATGCTGAGAAATCTATAAAATTTATTTTATGAAATCTTGTTTCTTCTCTCCACGAAGTGGGTATAATATAACACAAAAACAAATAGACATGAATGTCTATGATTCCCATAGCTTTCTTCTTATTCCCAGCTTTACTGAGATATAACTAACGAGTTCTTTTTGGAGTTACTTCCAGAGCTCGTCCAGGTAACTCCAAAAAGAACTCCTTAGTCTTGACTGGCTTAGATTTATGCAAAACCAGTTTTTGTTAGCTGTAGCTCTTTGAATTGCTTATTTTCCTTAATTGGAAATTATCATTTTCAAGGACCATTGACTCTAGTCTTTCCTCCTCTCCTAGAACATCTCAGCTACTTCATCTTTGCCCACCATTCATAATATGCACAAGTACTTCTGTTGCACAAGAGCAAATAAGTTAGGCTTTTTTTTAGCAGAAGAAATAAGATGTATTACCTTATTCTACTTTTCCAATAACATGCTATTCAACAGTATAAATAATCTCATATCCCTTAGAGCTGGAAATTCCAAATAAGGGGCATTACACTGAAATATTCCCTGTATCAAAATATATATCAATAACTTTAGAAAGTAACTGAATATCCATCCGTTAAGAAGTAGACTTTGCTGGGGTTTTTTCCTTAAAGTCAGCTTTATTGAGTTATAATTATATACAGTAAAACTCTTTTAAATGTACTTTGATGAGTTTTGATAAATGTAGTCATGTAAACACCACCACAATCAAGAATCAGAACATTTCTATCATCTAGAAAAAGCTCTTTTATTTCCCTTTAGGGTCAATCATCCCCCTAACCTCCAGATACAGGCAGCCCCTAATTTGTTTTCAGTCCCTATAGGTTTGCCTTTTCTAGAATGTAATATAAATGGAATCCTACAGTATGTAGTCCTTTGTCTCTGACTTCATTCACTTAGCATAATGCCTTTGAGATCCATTCATGTTGTCTTATGTATTTGTAGTTTATTTCTTTGTATTGCTAAATAGTATTTCATTGTATGAATAGAACACAATTTATTTATCCAGTCATCAATTGATGGACGTTAATCTTGTTTTCAGTTTTTGGTGATTATGAGTAAAGCTTCCACGACCATTTGAGCATAGGCCTTCGTGTGGACCAGTTTGTATTTCTTTTGGTTAAATACCTAGAAGTGGAATTGCTAAATCATATGATGTATATTTATCTTTATAAAATATTGTTTTTTCCAAAGTGGCTGTATCATTTTGTATTTCTGTCATCAAAGTATGAGATTACCAATTGTATCACAATCCCATTATCACTTGATATTGTCAATCTTTTTAATTTTAGCCATATAATGTATCTATAGTGGTATCTCAATATGATTTTAACTTGCATTTCCCTATTATCTATATGTTAAGCATCTTATCATGGGCCTATTTGGTGAAATGTCTACTTAAGAGGCTTGTCCATTTGTTAAATTGCTTTGTCTTCTTATTATTCTTTATAAACTCTGGGTTCCAGTCCTTTATCAGAAATGAGTTGTGACTTTGCTGAATACTGTAGTACATGTCCCACTGAACATTCATCCAATGACTTTACAAATCAAATCAGATGAGAACTATACCAGTTGAGATCAAATTCCTGAAGAACTACACCACCCAAAGGTCAATTTGCATAAAGACTGTGTCACCCAGTGGTCAGTTTCCAGAGGGACTGTACCACTCAAAAGTCAAATTCCATAAAGGCACCCGAATGGCAAATTTCATAAGTACTATACCATTCAATGTCTTAGGGAGAGCATAGCTCTCATTTATCATATTCTGAAATTAATTACTGTGTGTTTATATCAAAGATGATCCAATTCAAGTCATGTATTATACCTTGAGAACAAAAGTGTTTAGAATTTGTACCAAGGACAATTTCACAAAACAATTAGCTTTACTCTACCATACTTAAATATTTTTGAAGTTTCAATAAACCTCACTAATTCTAGTTTCTCTTTTCCATATCCACACTTATTATTGGGTCACTTGGCTATATTACTTTGTATTTGTATGTTTCATCACATATGTTCTGGTGTCTGTTTTTTACATGTTAGTTGTGTCTCCCCCACCCCTATCCCCCTCCAAGTTAAAATTCACCCTCTGTTCTGTCTAGAGTACACAGGCTAGTATGTTGCTAAGTATTTAGCTGTGTGTCAGTCAGGCTCTCAGGAGGAAACAGATTTCACACTCAAAAGGGACAAATAAGGGGACTACTTACAAGATTGTAGGCAAGCATAAGGAAAACCGGCAAGCCATAGTTGCTATTACTCCCAGGTCTGAAGAAAATGGAGAGGGAAAAGTTGCTGGAACTTGACTAGAGTTAACTATAGTTAAAGCAGCAGTGGTCTGTTGTAGATAGATTCAAGCACCTTATGGCAAATCAGGAAGAAAAAAATACCCAATCTTATTCTCCTATTACCCTCCAATCTGCTGATGATGACTGCCACTGGAAAACCCAACAAGAAGCCAGAAAACAGGAGATCACATTGATGTATTTCACGAAGGTCAGCCTCCCAGAACACAGAATGAGAGAGAGGAACATAGTATGGGATCTGGGTAGGCCACAGAAATTATTTAGCATAAGAAGATAATAAATGTGCTCCAGTCACTGAATAGGTACCTCACATTGAACTCTGGATCTATAGAGGAAATAAAATATAAAATAATGAGAAATATTTGTGTCCCCATTAAGAAATAAGTGATTTTTTTTTTTTTTTTTTTTAAGAAATAAGTGAATTTTATTAAGTCAGATGTTCAATAGGCTCTTTATGTTTGGACACGCAGTCATTCTATATGGCAGAAATGGGAGATATATTTAGGTTTTGTTTTTTTGTGTGTGTTTTTTTTTTTTTATAGACAACTACAAAAACAAATTCTTTAAATGTGTGTGAGGGTGGTGAGGAAAAGAAGGATGAGGGCAAGTAACATAGCCTGGTTTATATTTCCTTATCTGTCAGCATTGGGGAAAGGTATTGCTGCTGCCATTCGTGAACCACTACTGCTACCCTCAGAGTTACATAATGTTCTATCTCCTTCATCTGGGCATTTACTACTCTCAGGAAAGTATATTGAAAACGACATGGAATTAGGTATTTTGCACACCCTGCTTGGTATCATGGTTCCATCTTTACTAGTAGTTTGACCTTTGGCCAAATATTTAACCCCTGTAAGCAAAAATTTCCTCATATGAAAAAGAAAATAGTAATGACTATTCCTAATGACTGGGTAAAGTTTAAATAATGTGTGAAGAACTTCTCATCACTACATCTGGATCATTGTAGTCCCTCAATCAATATTAGCCTTCCTCCAATTTTTACTATGGGGCAAAACCTAGAGAAAGCACTATAGATGCCACTTGTCAAATAATTCTAGACCCATTTGCCTATAAATAAAAGGACAGCCAAATGATTAGATGACTATGGGAATACTCTGGCCTATAATGTTTGAGTTTGGTACTATTCCAATTACCTTTTTTTTCCCCACACATACTCTAGGCTCACACTCTAATTTCTTTCAGTCCTGAAAAAAAGATTAATATTTTTCATTTCAAATTGTGTATACAATATGCTAGAAAATAACTATTTCCTTAAATCATACATACGGATAGCAGAGATGATCATCACCAAAACGCACCAAGAAGCACAGGCCTAGACGAAGGAGATGCCCTAATCCTTGAAAAAAACAATCACATTTGACTGACAAAATTCACACACTTTGTAAAGCAATTGATATTCTCTACATATCCTACTTTTAATAAACTTTCTAGCTGGCAACTCAAAGTTAAGGATTAGTAACAAAAATTATAATTTTATCATTAATATGTGCTCATCAAGTACTCAGGATTTGAAATATAGCTAAACAACATAGTTGGATAATATTTATTGTGAGTCCCAAAAGCAAGATTGTGTGGGATGCTTTTATTCTATTTAATTGAGAAAACAATTTAAATAAATGTTTGTATGTACATTTGCTTAATTTAAATGTTTGTTATTTGTGTACTACTGAACTTAATTCTTGTTATTTATAATTTGTGTTAGTACTACTCAAATTTATAAAAGTGACACCCTTTTCATTTTATCTATTCAGTAAATTTAGTACCCGTGACTGGGTAACAGCATAATCTGATATTGGAAAATACAAAAGCAAGTAATATTTGAACATTTGGATGATACTGCTATCTAGGACTGGTTATATATACTTAACTAGTAAACACAGATAACATTCCTTGAAACATCTGTGTTTATTACAGGCATGTTGTAATAAGTATAACATAATATACTTATTATGTTACATGAAGTGTTAAACCTACTACTACTGGTCAACCTACTGCTCAATCTGGATAAAAAGTAACATCTATTAGGATTCCTGGTGCTAGGTAAAAAGCAGATCAATGCAACTGTTGGAGATACTATCTGAGGAAGGACTCTCACTACTGTTCTTTGGAATTGAAATATATAAATAAATAATACCAAAAGAAATCACAGCAGAAAAAATTAATGTGGAAATTTTCAAAGTAACCAAATGAAAGATGTGGGAGGATGTTAAATTTCTGACAATGAACAAACCATCCCACCTGCTAGTTTCCCCTACTGAAATTATATCTAAATCACCAGCTTCAATTTTAAATAATAACAGGTACCATTTATTGAGAAAAGAGCTTGGCATACATTTTGTCATTCAATCTTCAACATAACCCTATGAGGTATATATTATGCTTTCTACTTTATAAATGAGAAGATTGAAAGTCAGAGACATTAACTATATGTCTAAAGTCATACACTTAGAAGAAAACAAAGATTAAACTCATGTTTTTCAGAAAACAAAGCTGGAGCTCTTAGCCATGAACCTAAGTCATCAATTACTTCAATGCTTCTTAAAGATAGAAAACCCCTTCGGACAGAAACAATCAAGTAATCAAGCCATGATAATTTTTTATTATTGATAGAGTCCTAAAAAGTACAACAATAAAAAGGTTATGAGAGCTAGATACAGTAGTCCGCCATTATCCACAGGGGAGATGTTCCAAGACCCCTACTGAATGCCTGAAACCACGAATAGTACTGAACCGTATATACCGGGGATGCCAAAAAATGTACACACGACTTGTATTCATCTTTTGTTATCAGTATATATTGAGTATTACAATTTTCATACAGTCTTTTCCTTTCTTAGAATGTGAATACATTTTTATTACCCTCTATATACTGTTTTTTTCCTATACATACATATCTATGATAAAGCTTAACTTATAAATTAGGCAATTTTACAGATAGACGTGTTCTTACTGTAGATTTTAGCAACATCAGCATATAATTTTTTTTCTCTCCTTACTAAGAACTTTCACCTTTTCACTTAAAGGAAACGCTTCTCAACTTCTCTCTGCGTATCCAAATTGCCAGTTTCCCAACTCTTACACTTTGGGGTCATGATTACGTAAAATAAGGGTCACTTGAACATAAGCACTGCGATACTATAATAGTCAATGTGATAACAAAGACAGCTACTAAGTGACTAACTGGGCAGGTAGCATCTATAGCTTGGATGTGCTAGACAAAGGGATGATTCACGTCACAGGCAGGACAGAGGGGTCGGTGGGAGATGTAATCATGCTACGCAGGATGGCATGCAATTTAAAACTTATGAGTTGTTTATTTCTGGAATTTTCCATTGAATATTTTCAGACTGCAGTTGACCATGGGTGACTAAAACTACTGAAAGAGAAACGGTGGATAAGGGGGGGACTACTGTACATTGTTGTCTCTTATGTTTATTTATGGCAATCTCTGTATTATTCTTATTTTGAATGTTTTCAAAATTAAGAGTGTAACAAAAGCACCAAATTAGAAAATAATCAACCTTCAGTACATCACAACACTTCAAGAATGATAAATAGAACCTCTGAATATCTAAAGCAATTAGAAAGAACAAAAAATTATCAAAATTAACTTTTTCAGAACCCTGAAATCAAATAAAGACTTTAAAGAATCCAGTGAGTATTTATTCAAGAAAACCAGCTGAAACTTGGTAAGAACAGCTTTTTTTTTTTTTTTTCAACTTACCCTAATCACATTTCCTCTTCCCAGACTTGCAGTATCCTTGAACACCAACAGTTTCACAATGGTGGCAGCTGGGGAACCCTTGGGCCTGGCAACCACCAGAGAGGGCAGAATGAGTTTGGAACTTCCCCAAAAGCTTATTTTCCAAAGAATACCACTATTTGACCTGTCTAGCATCTCCCTGAAAAACACCGTTCTCAAGTTTTGTCTTTATTTGACCTGAGGCAGAGGGCACTCTGTGCAAACTGACATATCTCCAAAGCATTTGCTGAAAACACTTAGTATGTTTGATGTCAATTGATGTGGCAGTTGTTTAATATACAAACTGCTAGAGGAGGTAATATCAGGTAGAACCAAGAAGAGGATGACCGAAAAAAGCTTAAAGGAAAAGCTTGGGAATGAAATATCCATAGGAGACTTTGAAAAACTCTGACATATTACTGGACTCTAGATGCCATATGCATGTTCAGGGTTGTGTGCGTTTCTAGGCACACCTAAGAACAAGCTAATTTCTCATCTCTGATTGACCTTGAAGCTCTGCACAGGCAAAGTTAAAGCCATGGCAGAATTATGAGAGTGCAACTTGGAGCATTCAAGAAATGCTGCCAACACACACACACACACACACACACACACACACACACACACAGCCCCTCAGCACAGATTGGGAGACCAAGTCCTATAAAGTATTTATGGAAATCTCTATCCATTCATGAACTGACTATTAGGTTAACCAAATGGAGACATCAGTAGTCAGACACAAAACACAGACTTTACATAATTATTCCAGGAAAGTCACTAAACAAATGGCCACAAATAACAACAATCCCTGGAGGTGGTGGAAATATCTAAAGTTACCACATTGTATTATTTTAAATGTCCACTTTTCAACAAAAAAGTAGAAGACGCTCAAAGAAACAGGAAAAGTAGAGCAGGTCCACAAATAACATTGTTTCGTTCACCATCATGTTGTTATAATGTTGATGAAATGCTTAGGAACTTAACTCTTGCTTCTATCAATTAGCCTATAGTAAAATTGGTTTCATTATAAACTGTTTTGCATATAGTCCCGGAACCTATCTATGATTTTAAGTGAGGATATACTGTATGGCCAATGTACAGAGGGAAAAAGAAAGAGATAGAAACTGTCCCTGGGAAGCCCAGATTACTAGACACAGACTTTAAATCAGCTATTATAATTATGTTAAATCATATCCAAAGAATTAAAGAATACTATTAGAAAAATGTCTCTACCTCACACCATATACAAAAATTAACTCAATAAGATCATAGATCTAAATTTAAGAACTAAAACTATAAAAGTGTTAGAAGAAGCATAGAAGTAAATTTTTGTAACCTTGGATCAGGTAATGGTTTCTTAGATGTGATATCAAAAGCACAAGCAACCAAAGAAAAATAGATAAGTGAACTTAGTCAATATTAAAAATGTTCATTATCAAAAGAAAACCTCAAAAAGAAACAACCCACAGAACTGAAGAAAATATCTGCAAATCATATATATAACAAGGGATTTGTATCTAGAATATATAAAGAACACTTACAATTCAAGGAAAACACAAATACCCAATTTAAAAATGGGCAAGGATCTAAATAGACATTTCTTCAAAGAAGATATATAAATGACCAATAAGCACGTGAAAAAGATACTCTATAAAATTAGCTATCAGATAAATGCAAATTAAAACCACAATGAGGTACCACTTCACCCCACTAGAATGGCTGTAATCAAAAAATATGTATAATAACAAGTGTTGGCAAACATGTAGAGAAATTGTCAGCTTCATACATATCTGGTGGAAATGCAAAATGATATAGCCACTTTGTAAAACAGTTTGGCAATTCCCCAAATTGTTAAACATAGAGTTACCATATGAACCAACAATTCCTGTCTTAGGTATATTCCCAAGACAAATGAAACATACATCCACACAAAAGCTGTGTATTAATACTTATAGCAGCATTATTCATAATAATCGAAAGGTCAAAACAACTTATGAATGGATAAACAAAAGTGGTAATATCCACATAATGGAATGTTATTCAACAATATAAAGGAAAGAAGTACTGATACATGGTACAACGTGCATGAACCTTGAACACGTCATGCTAAGCAGAAGAAGCCGGACATAAAAGACTACATATTGTACGATTCCTTTTATATGAAATTCCCAAACCAGACAAATCCATCAGGACAGAAAATAAATTAGTTGTCGCTAAGGGGAACAATGACTGGAAAGTGGCTGCCAATAGAGGGGGTTTATTTGGCGAGGGTGATAAAATGTTTTCTGAAAACTCTTCTGAAGTTAGATAGTGATGATGGTTCAACAACATTTTGAGTAAATTGTACACTTTAAATGGGTGAATTGTATGCTATGTATATTATAGATTTTTTTAAAAGCTGTTATTTTTAAAAGTATAAAATGTAATCGAGTTTATGCAACTTTAGACCTTACCAGAGGTTGGACTGGGGGCCCCAGGATTCCAACCAAGACGCCCACGTCGCTGCCCCGGGTCCTTCAGCTCCTGGAAGGCTGTAATTTTGGGGCCCATTCATGTGCCGTTGACTCCTCTGCGCGCCATTTGGGACAGATCACGTTCCCTGCACCTGGCTGGACCTCTGGGCCTAGGCTCCACTTCACCGCACCTCTGACTGGATTCAAAAGTCCCACGAGCTTTGGGGATTGTGTGATGTAAGCCAAACTCCTTATGAAAGAATCTGGAGTGAGGAACCTTCAGCAGCACCAGGTGTTTCTCGCCCTCGGACTCCGCGCGCTCCCGGAGATCTCACGAGATCCCGCGAGAACCTGCTTCCTCGGGAAGTGCTGTGGCTGCAGCACCTCCAGCCTGATTCTAGCATTCTCTGAGCCACCCCTGACACTCAGCTAATCTTAGCCCATCCTTTCCCTGCCCCTTCATCAGGACTCACACTGCCTCCCCTCACACACTCGAAGTCACGTGCCACACCTTGTAGGCTCCCACTGTTCCCTGTTTGCCCACAGTCCACCCATCCAGACGTGGTCCAGCCTCTCCCTTGAGCATCCTACATAGTACTCAAAAGAAAGAATATTTCCTGATAGAGAGGTGAAGAGCCAGCTCCCCCATCACTGGGTGTTGATAGATGGGCTGGGTCAGAAATAGACAGATATGCCCTGGGGCTGCTTTTCAAGGCAAAAGCTCCAGAACAAACAGAAATGATCTCCTGGGACAAATTTCAGTCACCTTTCAGAAGTGGGGAGGAAGAACTAGTCCTGAGGATGTGCGTGAGTGCCGTGGTGTTGTTTGTTTGTTGTATTTTGTGTGAGAGAGTGAGGTGTGTGTGTTACATTTTTTTCTCCCTCATGTGTGACGTGCACTAATTTGACTGAGCATCTTGCTTTTTCTCCAGAACTGCGTCCAGCTGGAGAGCCCAAGGTGACTTAGGACCAGCTGTGCACTGTGTACTCATTCGTATACCTTGGGTTCAGGGATTAAGGGCCGTTTTTTTCCTTGGGCTCAATTTGTGCTGAGAAGGCCATTTTATTCAATGCAATAGCTGCTCGGGTCTAGTTGTGAAAATGTCTGCTCTACCATAGTTCATTAAGGGCATTAAACCATTGTTCTGGAAGGCTGGTGCGTGTTAGTGAAATGTAGGTGCCTTGTGGACTGTAGAGGCTGTAATAAGTATTTTTCTGGGGTGTAGGGGTGTGGAGTCGGGGGTGTGGAGTACCACCAGTCCCACAGAAGTCCTAGATCTGCGTGAGCCCAGGTGGTAACTGAGCTCCGGTGCCCTGCTCCCTTAGCTATCAGAGGCACTAGGCAGGTAAGGGTGATGTGGTCTGTGGTTTGCCAGGATGTAGAGACTACTGGTCTTAGGAGGGCACTGCGATCACATCTGCAGGAAGAAGAGAAACAGGCCGAGGAAGCTGACAGCACCGGGTTATTATCAGGCGGCTCCCATTCAGGTATTTTGCTGGCCTGACACACCCTATTTTCTTATTGCAGATTGAAATGGCACGTTCACCTAACTACAGCCTTAGACCTTGGGAGACATCAAACTGGGGCCTCAGGGTTCCTCACCAGAAGCCTGCATCGCTGGCTTCAGGCTCTTGGAAGGCTACAGATTTGTGGCCTGCACATGCGCAGTTCTTTCACCCATTCCGGCTGAGGGCAGTCCCTCTTGGGCCAGAGCAAGCAACTGTGCGTGTGTGTGTGCGTAGAATGTTAAACAAAATCCAACAGCGCTAAGAAACCAAAAGCCGCGGAAGGAACCCAAAATCACAAAACAGAGCACCACCCCAAACGTGAGTTTTTCCTTACAAACCAAAAGCAACTTCATAAGCAATGGGAATTGGGAGAAAAGGAAAAAGGCTGATTCATTCACTACTTCGTTCTACTCCAGGGAGATACAGAATGAGCCCTAAGACAAGTGAAATAAGACCTTGACCCAGGTAACTTACAGCCATCACAAAGGACAAAGAGTCTCCTCATAAAAAACAAAAATCCATCCAACAAAAATGCCACGCAGTTATAAGACTCAAGCCCTACTTTTACAAAACCATAAAAAGCTCTAATACCTGTAAAAGAAACCACAACCACTGTCTTAAGAAGGAGATCCTCAGACACTATAATGATAGCTACTGATAAGGTTATTGTGAACCCTATTCTATGAATACAAATGGGCAATCAAAAATTAAGATAGACAAACAAAGTAAAACAAAGGAAGATAAGAGAGTAATGAAGTCAGATATAGAACTAATTTCCAGAGATCAGAATTAATACATGAAAAAGTGGAAATTTAAAAATTACATTTAAAAAATAGTCTCAGAAAGTTTTGAGGATATTACTTCTATATTTTAAAAATAAAAAATAAATAAGTAAATAAATAAGCTACAATAAAAGAGAGTAATTGAAACTTTCAAAATATATTTGCTAAAATAAAATTTTAATAAAATGGCTGAATAGCAGAATAGATATAGTTGAAAATTAGTTACTGAAAGATTCAGTTTACTGAAAGATTCAAATATGAGATTATCCCATTACTCAAGGCAAATGGAAAAAGAAATTGTAAGAAATAATAACTTTTAAATTGTAAGATAGATCCAGAAATCCCAGAATCTATTGAAACTTTAAATGAATAGGAAAGAAAGAGAATATAAGGAGAAAATAAATAATTTATTTCCCTTAACTGAAAATTTAAATCTTTAGACTGACAGGGCCCTAAAGAACTGAAAATGAGAAATGAAACCATACATAAGAAACTGTACAAATATACAGAGGGTGCCAAAAAAAATGTGTACACATTTTAAGAAAGGAAAACTGTATTCAAATTGTAATATTCAATATATACCAATAACAAAAGATGAATACGAGTCATGTTTTACTTCTGCAATTACAAGTGGTGCTCAGTGGTTACCATCAGCATCCAGACACTTCTGATTATGGCAAACTACTGCTTGAGCAACGTTGACCAAAGTGTTAACATCACTTAAGATGTGTATATATATATTTTTTGGCACCCCTAGTATTACACAGTCTGTTTAGTGTATATAATGTATTTTTCAATAAATACTTCAAAAAGAAAAAAATGTAAAAAATTAATAAGTGAGAAATAAACCAATACTAAGGAAATGATAACAAAAGAAAAACAAAAGTGACAACATAAATATTAAAAAATAGCACTCAAGGGAAAACAGCATTAAATGTGACATGACAAAAAGTGGTATTATATACTGATAAAAGATGAAATACATTAAGAAGTTACAACAGTAATGATTATTGATGTATGTAATTATACAGATTTATAATTTAAAAAGGAAAAGTTATTAGAAATCAAAAAAGGTAGTTTCTACTTCAAAGAATATGGGACAACAGAAATCTTGAAGGATTTCTCACTAAAAATATTTAGAGGCAGGGTACAACCTTTTACTGTATTATTGATCGTTCAGGAAATTTAGCAAAACTCCAAGAGAAAAAAATATAGCTATACCTGAAAAAGGAAGCAGGAAGTTCTAGGAAAATGTGAAAGGTAGAGGTGCCTGATGGATAAACGATGTTCCAGCACTGCACCAGGCCTGTGACCACATTCTTGGTTTAAAGTCACGGGTACCCTCTAGTCTCCAGAAGAAACAATAGTAAATATACTCTAAGGTGAAACTATCATTAATTTAGGCCCTTAAAATTACCACAGATTCAGATCAAACATCGATGAGCCTACAGTCAAGGGAATGTAAACTGAAGGAAACAAGTTTCTGTAAATGAAACTCAACATCAATAATACACACAAATTTAAGTGCCCAAGAACTTCGGGTATTAAAATGATCATATATGCAGTATAAAATAACTTATATAAGATAGTTAAATACATTTTTTAAAAAATGGAAATACCAAAATGCACAAACAAGAGAATACTATCCAGAGTGACCAGGCAGATTTTTACAATAAGCAAATAGAATTTTGAAAATGTAAAATAAAATTGTTGAGAACAATATATCAGTGGAGAAGGCAGCATATGACACACTGATAAACACAATTAATGGCAGCATGGAAAATAAAAAGAATTAAAAATATGAAATGAAATCAAGAGACCTAGAGAATAAAATAAGATCTAACACACATCACATCAAATTCCCAGGAGTGAATAAAGAAAACAGAGGACAGGGACTGTTTGAAGAGTTAATGACAGAATTTTTGAGAACTGAGGAAAATGATGAATCCACAAATACAAGAAACACAATGTATTCCAAATAAGATAAGAAGAAATCTACACCTTGAAAGTTGTAATGTATCTGCAATACACCAAAGACAAATAAAAAAGAAACTATTAACATGTAGATAAATCTAGTTAAAATAGTCTGTATTAGCTAATAATAACAATAATAATTACAATGTGTAATTTTGAAGGTTAAACAAAGACACAGTACTGAAATGTTCTAGCATATTATTCAGAAGGTCAAATGTTCTTTAATTGTGAAGGAAGGATGTTAATATGTGAACATTAGATTTTTGCTTAAGTATACATGGTATATCAGGGGAAAATATCAAAAGAATAGAAATAGAGAATATAACTTCAAGCCACTAAAGGGAAAAAATAAGAAAAAAGAACTATAGGAAATTGAAAAGAGAAAGACAATAAGCATAAAAGCTGAAAGAGTGGAAAACAAATAGTGAAAAAATAAAAAAGGAGCAAAGATATAAAGGATTTAAATAACTATTTAAGTTTGATCTAATAGATCCTTAATAGCAATATAGAATTTTGTACCCAAGAGTGAGTATGTATTATTTCAGATAAAAATGGAATATTTACATATACTAGGGTGTTAATCAGCATCCAATCAGGAGACAGAACCCACCCTGGTACCCTAGGCCTCAGATAAAATATCGACAAAATTTTAAATAAGAACTTAGACCACATTTCTTAAATCACAATTCAACACCATAAATTAAAAACAAAATGCTTCATTTTACTACTTCTGAGGAAGGAAGATCCAAGCATCAGTGTATTAGTTTTCTATTTCTGCTGTAACATTTTATCACAATTTAATAGCTTAAAACAACTCAAATTTATTATTACCTTACAGTTTTATAGGTCAGAAATCTAACATAGATCTCAACTGGTTAAAATCAAGGTGATGGCAGGCCGCCTTACTTTCTGGAGGCTCTAGGGAATGATGTTTCCTATTTATACAAGTTGTTTGCAGAATTCAGTTCCTATGGTTATAGGACTAAGGTCCTGGTTTGCTTGTTTGCTATAAACTAAGGACCATTCCCAGCTTTTAGAAGCTACCACATTCTCTGGCTCATGGTTTCCTATTTCCATTTTTAAAGCCAGCAATAATGAGTCAAATCCTCATGTTGCATTTCTCTGACCCTATACTCTGCCTCCCTCTTCCATTTCTAAGAGCTTGTGTGATGATATTGGGCCCACTTGGACAGGATAATGAGGATAATTGCTCCCATCTCAAAGTCCATAATCTTAATCACTTCTGCAAAGTATAATACGCCACGTTCTCAGAATAAGAACATAGCGTCTTTGGGGGTCATTATTTTGCCTAACACACACACACACACACACACACACACACACACACACACACACAATTGACAATATCTATTGATGGCGAGGATGAAGGAAAACAGCATTGTTGTGTACATATATTAATAAAGCCTTTTAGAGTCCAATTAGATGATATCTAATTTAAAATATGAGCTTTTTGCCCTATGATTCCTAGAATGCTCTCCTGAAGAAATACTCGCACATATGCACAGAGATACAGAATGTTTTTGCTGCACTCTTTGCAAGAGCCAAAATTCTAAAAAATCTAAATTTTCACCTTTATGGTAATGGTTAAATAAATTGTGATACATCCATAAAACTTAATGCAATGCAACTTTTAGGAGAATGCAGAACTTACTGAATGTACTGACTTGGGAGAAAAGTGGGTATATTACAAACCAAAAACAAGATGCTCGATATATGTACTGAAAAACAGCAAAAATAAAATTTCTCTCTTTGAAATTTAAAAATACCCTTATAAATTTCTTACATTGAAAAGGAAATAAAAAATGAAATTAGAGATTATTAAGAAATTACTGACAAAATCTATGTGATGAACAGAGAACCACTTATCAAAAAAACATAGACTTAAATGCATATATTAGAAAAAATTGAAATAAATAAACTAAGCATTTAATATGAAAAGCAAAATACTAGTAACAAAATCAGCCTATAATAAATAGTTGGTATTTATAAAGATAATGGAAAAATTAATGAGTTAAAATTAGAAAAAACCTGAAACAATTTTAAAACTAGTTCTTTAGAAAATCTTTTTTAGAAAAACAGGTATCAATAAATAAAATTAGGAACAAAAAAGGTCCATAACCTTAATCACTTCTGCAAAGTACAATACGCTAGGTTCTCAGAACTTTAGAAGACATTTTTTAAAGACAATAACATAGAGATTGATTCCAATAGGTTGGGGTGGGAGAAATTAGATGAAATAGAAAATTTCCCAGACAGGCTCAAGCTACAAAGTTTGAGTTAAAAAAGAGATAGGAAACCTAAAATAAACAATAATGAAAAAATGTATTGAAAGCATACTCAATATCTACCCTTCCCCAAAATGCACAAGGCCCCAGTCTTAGAGATCAGTTCTACCAAACTTAGAAAGAACAGGTAACTTTGCTATTCAAAGTTATTCAGACTATAGGAATAAAGATGAAACGCTTATCAAACTCTGAATCAAAATTATTATTGTCTACTATAGATTCTTCTCACTCATGATAAATAAATATTGGCCAATCAGGCTCAGGATTGTATCATGTTAGGGTTTATCACAAGAAAGAAAAGTTTTATAATAAAATATCTATTAATACAACTTAAATCATTAACAGATTGGTTTAAAAACATGACAATCTCGATAAATGCTGCAACATTTTATATAATTTCCCCACCTGGTGGATCCAATCTGAGGCACCAAATGTACCCACAAAGTTCAGGATGAATTTCACAATGTCACACAGTATAGTTTAAGGAATATACTTTTGGGGGGAAAGGGGAAGCAGGTATATCAGTAATTAGCAAGGGAAGAGATGGCATAGATGGACACCCCTAATTCTCCTAACACATCACAGGGGAGCTGACCAAACTAGGGCCCTGCTGACCCAAAGCACATGTAGGCTGTTCTAGTGAAGGCACCTTAACCCCCCTCTACTACACCTTCACATCCTCATCTCTCTTCCCTATAACTCATGCATGAGGGTCAAACTCGGGGGGAGAGAGAACACAGGCTACTTCCATCAGGCTCTCTGGGTTTGGAGTGAAAGCAGATTACAGAAAATTACCTGGGAAAGCCAGTCTTCAGTAAGACATTGGGACAGTAGGATGCTGCAGCCCCTCTTGGGAAAGTGGGGCAGCGAGGGGGTAGAAGCTGAATTTCAGTGAGTTCTCTCCTAAGTAGAAGAGGCATCCTTGTTCCAGTTAGCCTAATGTCCAAGAAAGCCAGCCTAAACAAGGTCACCTTTGGACATTCTGTTTAATGACTCACAAAAACTTAATTCCTATGCATGTCTTTTCAAATCTTCATAAACTTGGAATAGAAAAATAATTTTTCTGTTATTTTACTGGGGAGAATCTACCAAGAACCTGCTGCAAGCGTCATATTTAATAATAAAAGATCAGGGCCGGCCAGGTGGCTCAGGCGGTTAGAGTTCCATGCTTCTGACTCCGAAGGCTGCCGGTTCGATTCCCACATGGGCCAGTGGGCTCTCAACCACAAGGTTGCCAGTTCGATTCCTCGAGTCCCGCAAGGGATGGTGGGCAGTGCCCCCTGCAACTAAGATTGAACACGGCACCTTGAGTTGAACTGCCTCCCGAATGGCTTGGTTGGTTGGAGTACGTCCTCTCAACCACAAGGTTGCCGGTTCGACTCCCGCAAGGGATGGTGGGCTGTGCCCCTGCAACTAGCAACGGCAACTGGACCTGGAACTGAGCTGGCCCTCCGCAACTAAGACAGAAAGAACAACAATTTGAAGATGAACAGCACCGTCCACAACTGGTATTGAAAGGACAACAACTTGACTTGGAAAAAAGAAGTCCTGAAAGTACACACGGTTCCCCAATAAAGTCCTGTTCCCCTTCCCCAATTAAAAAAAAAAAAAAAATCTAAAAAGAAAAAATAATAATAATAATAATAATAATAAAAGATCAAAGGAATTCCCTATTTAAAGCAAGAACAAGACCAGGAGGTCTTTGCTTCTAACATTTCTGGAGATCTTTCTGTTACAATAGGAGCAAAAGAATAATATTTTATTAAAAGGCATGGTTGTCAATATTTTAAGATATGATTGACTACCTTAAAAATGGAGGTTTCTGAAATAGTGATGATTTTATTTCTTGACTTAGCTGATGGTTATATGGTATGTTCGCTTTGTAAAAATCATCAAGGTGTTTATTTATAATTTGTGCTGTTTTCGTATGTATCCTATTTTTCAATTTGTATATATCCTATTCTTAAATTTTGCCTCAAAGAGAAAGAATAAAAATCAAATAACCGTGCATATATATGGATATTTAGTATAAGATAAATTTAACATTTCAAATCAGTGGTGGAAAATTGACAGCTCAGTAAATAATGTTGAGACAGTTGGCTATCTACTGAGGGAAAATTTAATTTAGATCACTTACAGTTAGACTGAAGTATAGATGGATGAACAATTTGAACATTAAAAATCTATAAAACTACTAGAAGAAGCTATAGGGAAATATTTATAATTTTTGATTGAAAGAGTTTTTCATTGACAAGACACAAAATCTAAGAGCAACGAGGAAAAACATGATAGATTTGGTTACAAGATGCCAGAAGCAAAGTTGAAGAGAAGTAACAAATGGGAAATATTTACATCATATATAAGAGTGAAAAGAAATAATGTTAGAATATTTTAAAGAGCTCCTAAAATCATTAAGATAAAGACAATTCAATATTTTTAAAGAGCAATGATATGATATGGCAATTTCCAGAAAAAAATACAAATGGCCAACACATATGCATACATATAAACATGTTCAGTCTCATATGTTGAATAAAAAAGTTAAAATAGTAATGTAATATCATGTTTCACATATCGATTGACCCAAACAAAATGTCTGGCAATATCCAGTGTTGCTTAAGATACGGAGAAATAGGTGCTGTGAAGAAGCGTAGAAATTTGTACAGCTCTTTAGAAAGCAATTCAGCAATATCTGTCAAATTTAAAATAGGCATAGTCTTTAAGATAAAATCCACATTTAATACTATTCTACGGACATACTTGTACAAATAAACACAAGAGCAACATATTTATTGTATCACTATTTATAATAATAAAATATTAGAAATAGTCATTCCAATGGTAACACTCAAATAATGCATATTTGAATTATTAGATGAACAAAGGAGCCAATATGTACAAACAGGGTAAGATGAAGAGAAACAGAAGGTCAAATATGATATAGAGCATAATCCCATCTTCAATGGAAAAAAAAAACCTCTATATATGTTGCTGGGGATGTTCAGCAGAGCCTATCAACACCACCTCTTCCCCATTTAGAAAACATTAGAAATTGAGCGATAAAACAAATAAATGTCGTTAGAGAAAAAAAAAATGCCATCTTTACGCTACAACTTTAACTGACAAGATGTCAGATGGAGTTTCTACTATAACAGAGTACATTTAGACAAGTGGCAAAAAAAACTGATCATAAACAGGTGGAAAATAAACAAGATACTTTCAGATGCTGATAAATGTTTTAAGGAAAACAAAACATAGCAATAGAAAAGTTAAGGGGTGGGATAGGGAAGGGAGGAACTACTTTAGATTGCGAGGTGTGAGATATCTTTGCAGAGTTGAAAATGCAAGGTTTTAGTCTTGCAAGATGTGGGAAAGAAACGCAAAGGATTTAAGGCACAACAGAGGTTGACGGGTTGAAGGAACCAAACTAAGACAGTATAAGCAAAACAAAGTGAATAAAGGGGAGAAAGTCAAGAGATGAAATTTTAAAAAGTAGGCAGGAAACACTCCCTGTAGGGCATTTAGGGTTAGGTATTCATTTGCATTTTATTCTAAGTACAATGGGAGGGTTTTAAACTCAGGCTTGATCTGATCAGAAAGAACATTTCGCAAGGACCACTCTACTGGATCAGGGATAGGAGAAGCCCCATTTAGCCAAAGCCCCAGAGACTCAGTCTTCTATATTGTGGAGGAAGAGCTGAGGGTGACTTGCTCTAGGGTGTGGGGAAATAAACGAAAACTAACCAAGTGAGAAAAGCAAGGCTATTTATTGAAGCTTGCTGTATAGTAGCAAAAGAGTCAGCCACCATCACTTTCATTTTGGCAGAGACTCAAAGGCAGGCATAGGAGTGAATGGGGATGAGGGAGGTAAGGGGAGGCTTCAGATATGCCCTGATTGGAGGCTGTTGGCATAGGGAAGGTGTAGACAGGCTGAGAAGCAGGGTATCCTATGAGATGGGTACATATTTGGCTTTCTCTGGTTAGTTCTAAATTGAGAACAGAGACAAAATTTACGGAAGCTCTCAGTTGTTATTGAAGTCCTGGCCTTTTGGAGCTGATTGCTACAGAATTACTGTTTGTCTTTTTGGATTGTTTCTAGACATAGCCATCTGGCTTTCTGCATGTCTGACTTGTAGCAGGCTACCTTCCTGGGCTGTTTACTATAGATAAGGGAGTCAGTTTCCCAGGCAGGTTGCTGCAGGTTGTGGATCGGGTTCTATATACTGTATTTCCCTGAAAATAAGACCTAACCGGACAATCAGCTCTAATGTGTCTTTTGGAGCAAAAATTAATATAAGATTAATATAGTAAAATAAGACTGGGTCACATATAAAATAATTATAATATAATATAGTATAATGTAATACCCTGTCTTATATTAATTTTTGCTCCAAGACACATTAGAGCTGATTGTCCAGCTAGGTCTTATTTTCAGGGAAACACGGTAGGCAAATGACCTAACAAAAGTTACTTACCTTCTCTAAGAATCAGTTACCTAATTATTTTAATGGGTATACAACAGTTGTGACCTCATAGTTATAAGAATTATAAAATAATCTGTATTAGCAGGATGTTTGGCACATGTACCTAACAATCCTTGATGCTAGATCAGAGGTCAGGAAACTATCCCCTGGGCCAAATCCTGTCTGCTGTCTATTTTTGTAAAGTATGTGAGCTAAAAATGCTTTTCACATTTTAAATGACTGAAAAATCAAAAGAACATTATATGAAATTCAAATTTCATTGCTCATATAGAGAGTCTTATTGCGCACAGACAGACACGCTCACTCATTTATATTTTGTCCATGGTTGTTTCATGCTGCAACAGCAGAGTTAGGAGTTATAACAAAGACCATATGGCCTGCTTGCTGAAAATTTACTGTCTGGACTTTTACAGAAAAATTTTGCTGACCCCTGCCATGAATACAAGTGCTCAGCTTTGTGGCCCAAGCTACATTTCACTTCTTTGATTCTAGAGTAACTATCTATCATGCCTGATTGTGACAGCTCCAGACTAGCAGTCATTCCAGATTGTTGTTTTTCAACCTAACCTTCCTCCATCCAATCAATTAATGTTAAGTCCTGGAATCTTTCACCCCTCAGACAGACAGAGGACACACACATGATAATGCAAGTCATACAGCGAGGTTTATTTCCAGCTAGCTGCAGTCCCCGTCTCTGCCCGACGCAGCGGGTTTTAACAAGGACCTTTCCATCTTTCCTCCAGTGTTCGGGACCTGTGTCTCCTTACCCATACCCAATCTCCCGGAACGATGCCATGATCCGGGTTTGGTGCATCTTTAACTTCATACAGGGAACGCACTAGGGGCCATATCTCATGCTGGACCCCTTGCAGGGCTTTTAGACTGGCCAGATAACTTGGGGCCACATTGGGGTCATGATCTGAGAGAGTCCGGGCAATAATAGGGGGTGGTGCCCTGTATAGAATTTTGAAAGGTGTCAGACCATGTACATATGGTGAGTTCTGGACCCGGAAAATGGCATAAGGTAAGAGGGTCACCCAGTCCCCGCCAGTCTAGATGGCCAGTTTGGATAAGGTCTCCTTCAAAGTCCGATTCATTCTCTCTACTTGCCCTGAGCTCTGGGGATTATATTCACAATGTAACTTCCAATTGGTCCCTATAGCTCAGGCTAGCCCTTGTAGGACTTTACTGATGAAAGCTGGGCCATTATCGGAGCCTAAAACTTCGGGGACCCCATATCTGGGAAAAATCTCTTCTAGTAACACCTTAGCAACAACTTGGGAAGTTTCCTGTTTCGTGGGGAAGGCTTCCACCCAGCCTGAAAATGTGTCAACCATTACTAGTAAGTACTTATACCCAAACTTTAACAAGTCCTGTCAGGTCCATGGCCAGATAATGTTGTGAATCCAGTCATTTCCCTCTTCAGCCACTACTACTTGAGAGACTAAATATGCAAATAGACAATGGCCAGACTATATACCGTGTTTTCCCAAAAATAAGAATGTATATTATATTATATAAGACCCGGTCTTATAGTAAAATAAGACCGGGTCTTATATTAATTTTTTGCTCCAAAAGATGCATTAGAGCTGATTGTCCGGGTAGGTCTTATTTTCACAGAAACAGGGTAATAATTGGCAATAACATTTGTTACTGAACTTACAAAATTTGATTTGGATTCAGTTTGACACCTCTCTTCATAAGTCAGGTAATCTCAATGCACTTGGCCTCTCTTAACTTGTTTCCACAAGATTAAGAATGACAATAATATATATCTACCTTCCTGTGGTTGTTGTGGAACTCAAATAAATTAATACACTTTGTAATGCACTTTATAAATTGTGATGTTTTTATCTCTACTCTTCCCCTAAAGTACCCACGTGGTTTTCTCCCTCATTTCATTTAGGTCTTTGCTTAAATTTCACCCCATCAAGGAAGTTTTTCCTGAAAAATCCTTTCTAAGATAGCACTCCCTATAGCATGATGCTTTTTCTTCAACACTTTTCACACTGTGATATATTACAAATTTATTTGTATAAGACAAAATTGTCTGTCTTGCCACACAAAACCACCATGAGAAGCACCATGAGGAAAGTGACTGTTTAAGCCCCTATTATATGCCCAACACCTACAACAGTACCTGGCAAAAATACTCAATAAATCATTATAAAATAAATGAATATATCTATGTATATATACACGAGGTCAGACAATTAAGTTCGCAAACTCTAGTGTAGCACTAGAAAAAGTGCTACATACCATCATCATTGCTGAATATCACTATGGTCTCCTTCGAAGTACTCCCCTTGGGAAGCTATACACCAATGCCAGTGCCTAGTCCATCTTTCAAAGCAATTTTGGAACTCTTTCTGGAATGGCCATCAGAGCTGTTGTCGTATTACCCTAGATGTCCTGAATGTCATCAAAATGTCTTCCTTTCAGTATTTCCTTTATCTTCAGGTAAAGAAAGAAGTCATTAGGGGCCAGATCAGATAGGTAGGGAGGGCGTTCCAATGTTCACTGACTAAAAACTCCCTCACAGACAGTGCCATGTGAGCTGGTGCATTGTCGTGATGCAAGAGCCATGAATTGTTGGCAAAAAGTTCAGATCGTCTAACTTTTTCACACAGCCTTCTCAGGACTTCCAAATAGTAAACTTGGTTTACCATTTGTCCAGTTGGTACAAATTCATAATGAATAATCCCTGTGATATCAAAAACAGTTATGTGGGGGCAGAGTCCCAGAGAACAGTTTCCAGGCTCTTGGCCTTACGTGGGGAGGTGCTGGCTCTGGTGGTGAATGACCATTGGCTGTGACTGGTTGGCCATCAGCTCTAACCGGTTAGCCAATTGGCTACTGATGTAACTGTGGGGCTGCGTTGATTGGTTGGTTGGTTGGCAGGCAGAGAAGTGAATGGTGGACTGCAGATCGTGTGGTTACTATTGCGGGTGTCTCCTACTGCGGGTGTCTCCACCAGCTGCCAGAGAGACTATAGTGGTATGACTCCCCTACCTATGGCTCCATTGTTGTTCCCTTTTGGCCTAGCCATATCCTGCGTTCTTATGTGGGGAGCGGGACCAGAGGGCCCGCAGGGACCCTGCCTAACAAATGGTGCGGCGAGCAGGCCACCCCGCGCGACAGGTTAGCAGCGTTATTGCAACAAGTTCGTGAACTTAATGTCAGATCTTCGTATATACATATAAGGCATAACTTGATATAATATTTTTCCAATTTTAATTTTAGCAAAAACTTCTAATCTATCTCATTACACACATTCTTGTAAAAGAGGAGAGTAGACACAGCACTAAAGCAGCTGTGAAAATAAGCATTGTAAGCCTAGAACCCTATGCTTCTGAAAAAGAATGAATCTAAAATCTATTTTATTTTAAGGAGAAACTTGTTGACTTCCCTTTAAAGACTTAAAAGAACTCTTGAATTCCACTGGACTGTGTCAGATGAATTCATAGTAGCACAGACATTCAGTAAATAAACAGAAATTTTATAGTCTTAAACAAAAACTATTGGTTGAGTTGGAAAATATCTCTAGAGGTCAATTACCCCACACCTTGACATCTTGTCAGTTATTAGTTACAGCTACCGTCTTGTTTTGGTATTCTGATCCTAATGCCTTCAAGTCATGCTACTTTGGTATAATTCTTAGACATGTCCAGTTTTTCAGGGGTTTAAAATTCTTACTCAACTAACACTGCTCCTCCAATGTCTCCTATGCAACTTCATATTTTTGTGTATCAGTGTGATTTTTTAGATGTTCCCTCAAACTCTGTTTCACCTGATATCTTCTATTCTGATTTATTGAGTAACATTTTATTGAAATTAATTTTCTTTATTTTGTTAATTATTCTTTCATTCCCTAGAATTCCAAATTGCAACATTTAATTATTAAATCCATAAATATTTTTTGAAATTTTACATTTTAGTGATGAAGACAATCTTATTCGCATTTTCTTGAGATAAAAATTGTAAAAGAAATTCTAAAGATGCTTTCTCTTAGTTACTTTTTTCTTTTTCATTATAACCCAGAGATTCATTACATAATCATTTCTTTCTAATGTACCTGGAAGAATTTATTATTTGAATGTATATAAGTATATGATATAAATATATGAATGTGTATTTAGATATCTGAGAACAGAATTCGACCTATAAACTGATGCCATCTAAAAGAGAAAACAAATAGCAGCAAATTTATCATTGTTCTACTTGAAATGCTGAATGGGTAATGCTATATTTTGGAACATTAATTGAGAAGCTGCATTCAATGATAATAACCAAGAATTGTATTCCATGAAAATATAAACCAAGTTAGAACATTACTTAAAAACATAATGTGAAAAGTTTAAAAAACCGGAGGGGATTTAAAAAAATCCCCTCCAATCTCGGAAATAAAAGCAACATAACTGTAAATGTAGTTCAGATTAATAATTTTTTCCCTAATATCCACTCACTGAACGTGTGCGTCATCCCAAGTCATCCTGTGTGCTTGCATGTGCACTTATGTTTGTTTGAAAATGACAGCTACAAAATGAACAGATCCCAATAGCTTCACAATGAAATAAATTTAGTAAATGTATTAATCTTGGTCCAACTTATAGTTATATTGGGCAGAATAATAATTTATTGACTTTCTCAAAGTCTTATGTTTATTATCAAGATGGGACAATAATGGCAAACAATGGATACTTGCCCAAATTCAAGTTTTGTTATCTTAAACATTTTTTTCATTTGCTCACAGGCTCAAACATGAAAAAAGGCATGAATTTTAACAGCATGCTACAAACATAAGGCAGATTAACATTTGTTTCCTGTCCACTTTTTGATGCATCCAGAACAAAGTGAAAACTCTACCTTCATTATATTTGTCTTCAGAGAGAACTCATTCAGTGAATTGGGAATATCATTGACCAATATCACTCAAAAAATAAAATACAAAGAAACATAAAAATAGACAATTCTGTGTTGTTGTTGTTGTTTTCAGTAATAGATCTTCTGTGTCAGTACTTATTTTTTTGTCTTATGAACTCAGGTTTTTAGTTTTTAATTTTTGCTTATGTAATTGTATGGCTGCCTTTTCTGATCCAATTAAAAATAATTCATTCATCCACATACTAATTCAGAAAACATTTGAGAGTATATTGTATGCTAGATTCTAAAAATATATGCTAAATTATATTGTTCTACAAGAATTGTACAGTGAGAGTTTTAAGTGTGTGTGTGTGTGTGTGTGTGTGTGTGTGTGTGTGTGTGTGTGTGTTATAACAGCTGTACACTGCGGTAAATACCAGAGTAGCAACAGGGAACAAAAGATGTTTTTAGCTGCATTGGCAAAATTGGGGAAGGTCCTTCACAGAGAGGATAACATTCATATTGACAGGCAAATAATATTTTGGATGTTGCTGGGGATGAACAAAGTCCAGAAAGGAGAAACAGCACGGCCAGAGGCACAGAAATGTGTTGGCAACAAAGAGAAGTCCAGTGGGTGTCATGGTTCGGGGTGGCAGAAAATGTGACTGGTAACAGACGTTAAATGACCATGACTCAAAATTAGGGAGGAAGGTTGGATTCTAAGATCCCTTTCACCTTTTAATAACATGTCTATATTTATTTACTGGCAGTCATCTATGTGGCATAATATATTGTTTTCGCCTCAGTGAGCTATTTGTAAAGTGAATAATCAGCTTCTAATTTACTTGTTAGCAATCACAAGTTCACATGAAGAGTTTCCTTACACTTTAAATGTCCCTATACTCACAATAATAATTGAAAACCTGGTACTTTCTATTGATGAATCATTCTTGTAAACTGTTAAAACCTATTTCATTTTTGTAAGATGTTCTTGGAAGGACCACACAGCTTGGTTTATCATTTGCCTTAACAGAATGTCTCGTGGGTAAATGGGTTGAAAAGATAGGTAATAGCTATTCTAAATAAAGAGATAAAAATAATTGCTTTTGTTGTGATAGTCAAATAAGTGACTCAATGTATTAGTAGCAGATTCTTCTAAGAAAAAAAAAAGTGTAATCATGATTTCAAGAAGCCCAAATATTTTATTTTGATACCTTCAATTTCAAATAACTTTATATACAAAATCAAGTGTCCATGCGAAACCCAAATATTCATGAACACATTGCTTCATGGCATCACAGAATTCCACATCTCTGATTTTAAGAATTAGTGTTTGTGATATTCACCAACCATTCTGTGAAAATAATTTTAGTATATTATGCTTAGTTCATACAAAAATTAAATGTATGGCATTACGTAGTTTGTTGGCAAATTGAATAGCTTAGCATGTGATCCCAATATCTTGGAAAAGAAACTCTTCATAAATAACAGTGGTCCTGCCAGAGTTTTCCCAGTCTAGCCATATCTCCAAGACCTGCCAAGTGTTAAGTGTAGTAGAATAAACACAGACATACTTTCATGGAGAGAGTATGCCAGTTTTTAATCATCCCTTTAATCACCTCCAATATCTGCCAGCTTTTCTCTCTCTGAGAGTGCTGCCACTTTCAGCATGACCCCCAAGGGGCAGGTGCAATATACAAAAAGCATGGTGTGGTGTTTTCCAATTGAGTCCCCCTTGGCTTTCAATTGAATGAGGTTCCAGCCTGGTTTGGCTGAGATCAGATGGGTAACTCCCCTCCCCCACCATTCAATGTGACAACACCAAGGAAGTACTAGAGGTCTGAAGGGCTTTCTAGCAGTTCCTGAAACAAAATAACATAAAGAAAAACATCTGAAGAGGAGGTTCAGAATTCAAAAGGACAAAAATAGTATGAGGTAGATGGACACTAATATATACATGAACAAAAATAAAATGGCAGGAGCTATAGAAGATTTACCAACAAATCAGATGCCTTCATTTAAAATAGCAATTCTGATTGCAAATTAACCAGGTAGGATGAAGTGTTCTAGCAGTTTACAAATCAGATAGATTCAAAGAGTGCTCATACTGGGGCTTGGCTTAGAATAAATCCTGACTGAGTACCCTGAAATTCTGAGTTTAAATAATCAATTGCTATTGATTTTTCACTTTTGTTCTGCCAACATTTTGTTATTCCCTGGGTCACACAGCCTTGCCACTTGAGCCAAAGTCAATAAAGAATTTATTCATTCATTAGGATCCGTAGAGGTAGAATGTAATGCTAAAAAATTACATTTAAGATTTTCTACAGTAAATATCAAACATTTTGTCTGGTATTTTAATGTCCATGACAAATCTATATTAAGGACACAAGCGAGATGAACTTATGCCTTGTAAAGGACTAGTTTTGATGACTTGGATTATATTACTTCAGGAGAAAAGTAACTTAAAAAGAATCCAACAATTTTTTTTGGATCTTGTAACAGGATTGTGAATATTAATTTGCTCATATATTAATAGTCAAGAACTATTGTTATTATTTTCATTATACTTCTTGGAAGCACCAGATACAAATCGAATATTATGCTCTGACCTCTGTTGGCCAAATTCATTTCAATGATAAGCTGTTGGTAAACACATAGAAGTAAACATTTCTATAGCAATATCAAAATATAATAGCTCCCAGTTTGTCTAATCATTACAACTAATGCTTGTGAAAATATCTCAGTTAACTAGAAAAAGTTCATTCATTTCTTATTAAATTAGCTCTAAGTATTCTCTTTTTTATTCCAAAATACCAAAATGCTTTGCAGTGTTTTCAGTAAACAGAAAGCTCTAGCTCCATTAATCACTTCTAATAATAGTATCAAATTGGTTATATATATATTATATATATAATAATAGTATCAAATTGGTTATAGTATCAAATTGGTTATATATATTTAAGTATACAAAGATTGTAAATATTGCTCAGAATAATTTGGTAAATTAATAAGGTTCTATTTCATCATACCATTTAGCAATTATTTTCTAAGATGTTATAACATTTATTTTTAGAGTCATTTTTTGATTTCTACCTGGAAATCTCTTTGAACATAACTGTCGGTATACAGTCTTAACCACGTTCTCACTTCTTTCCATGATTCAGTATGTGAAGCTCTCAAATTTATGATTATAGAAACTTCCTGGCTCATCTATATTTTTCCTAATAGTTGTAGCCTTTGTATTACATTTGCATTTACACAAATTTTCTCATCAGTTTTCCATTCTATCTTCACGTCAGGCGTTTCCTCTGTTTTACTCGTGAGGAAACAGATATAAAGATTAAGTGAAACCAAGATGTGAAAACATTACTTGTAGAATCCAGATTAGAACCCATCCCTTTCTCCTCTAGATTTCAGTCTCCATTTGTCTTGTTTGAGTTGCCCTTTAAGGATAATTGCTCCTATAAACTTATTAGTTTCAAAGAATGGTCTGTAAATTCAATGAAGTTTTAGCTACAAAATCTCACTCTGGGAAAATGAATATAAGTACCATTATACTCAAATTTAAAAAAAAATAACATGCATATTAATTTATAAAATTAACGAAATGTTAGATCATATGAACTAGATTTTCTTCTCCCACATAAACTAATATATTAAGGTAAAATTGGATTTCACCAAATCTTTCACCATGTCTTACATTTCCATTGCAATTTTTTAAAAGTATTTTAACTTGTGGGGGAAAGGTTAAGCCTTGAAGAAAATACGTAAAACTAATATTTGCCTTAACTTTCTTTTGATGAGCAACCATTAGAAAACCACATGTGGATTTTCCAAATCCATATGCTATCATCCTGTACATATTTTTAAACAATTCTTTAATTCTTGTGGATTTTTTTTCATACCAAGTAATTCATTCCTATATTAAGACTGACATTTTGAATCATGAGATATTTTTACCAAATAAAAAATTAAATGATTGACTATCTTAACATCTTCATTTTACAAGTACAAAATGCAAATTTCAAAGATAGATTCAACAGTGTTTTTTGTGACTCTAAATGGTATTTTCTTTCTGCTTTTTCAAAACAGGGAAAAAAAATTAAGTGAAGGTTTGTGTGGCATACAAGGGAACACAATTAAGGAAACCCTCATTGTTGTCTTCTGAATAGACTTGTCACATTACTATTCACAGCTTTGTCTAGTGTCAGTGGAATATCAAAAAGATACTGAATAATATAGCAAAAATCTATTGTGCCACTGAGATTTAATCTTTGTCTGAATGTAATTGCCTTATTAGAAGATTTGCAAGCTTACCCTTTCTGTGATTCTAAAATAAGCCAAGAAAAACCATGCTGTAAAACTGCAACTGTCGTCTCCATGATATGACAACAGCATGTAAGTCAAACTGAAAATTAAAACACCATTCCATGGTTCTCCAGCAATGGCATGGATACTTCTAGTCTTGCAATTATCCCTGGTGCTATGAATGGCATTTGGAAGACTTTCTTCCCATGAACTTAGCTTAGAGTGCCTCAGGAACTGCTTATGTAAATACGAATATCTAATTTAGATTGTAATTTATGTTATGTGGCAGCGTCTGCTTCTTATTACCTGTTCATTATAGCTAATAGATTCAGGATAAGCTCCTTTGTCTTTTCTCCACTCTCCTCCCCTGAAACACCTTGCTGTAAGCCTTCCTAGGGGGAGAACAGTTTCACCATTCTGTGGAGGTAAAGAAATAATTGCACCTACCAATGCCAATACCCAATACAAGTTGTTAGTTTTAGTAAATAGTATAAGTGCATGAATCTTCCTTTTCTTTTTCTTTCTTTTTTTCCCCTTTAGGCTATATTCATTTTTCATATACTGTAATAATTTACTTTTATGATTTCATGAAAGGCTTTGCCTCACTCCTTTCACTCAGCTTTAATAAGGCATAATACAAGCTCCACAGTAATAACAGCATTAATTCACTTTAGTGGTGGCCTCAAGTCTCTACTCTTAATAACAAAATAAACAACCAATTTCATTTTTCTATAATACAACTATTTCATTTAGGAAACAGTAGCCACTTTAACACAACCTCTTGGTTAAGAGGGGGTTGTGGTAGGGAGAGGAGGCAGGGCTGTTGACAGAGTCATGTAAAATATAGCTATGTGTAAGTCGGAAAAATTTTTGTTATTCATCCAGTCTTGATAAGTTTTTGGTATAGATTAGATATGCATAGAATATAACATGTAAATTAGACAGTTTTTCTTCACTATTCTCTTTGCACATCAACAGCATGGGAACAATCTATTCTCATAATTGAGAATTTATAACCACTTGTTTGCCAAAATGAAAATATAAAGTTAAGTCTACTCAGAAACTGTGACTCATCACTGTAATCACCATTTGAAACATCGGTTTAACACTGTAAATTACATTTGAGCTCATCCTCAAAACATAAAAATTTGACATATCAAGTACATAAAATGAGATTTGTTCAATGAGAGTATTAGCAAAATTCCAAGACTGGAAGCTTATTTATAATACTAAGCTTCTCCTTACAAATTCCAGATTTTGGTTAGCTGTTATGGAAATTAGGACTACATAACTTCTTTTAAAAGAACATTTTTATTCAAATTATAGTTATATGAATTAAGAAGACCAAATATATTTGCACATAAATTGCATGTGCCAATTTATATGTGCCTTCACATCTAACTAGTATCAGTTTAAATGTAATTATTGCTTCCCAACAGACAGTTTCTTGATTTTTTTTTTTTTCAATTCTCCTTTCCTCAAATCCTCTCCAGATCTATGTTTACAGACTGTATGGGAAGTTAGAAGACTATAATATAGTAACAGTCTCACAATAAGTGAATATCCAACCACTAGTGTCCTTTAGTAAGAAAGATAAACGCTGCTTTACAGTAAGATTATCCAAAGTTTGTCAGGTTTATAATATACAATTGTCCAGTTGAAGCAAAATTAATGTGATAAAACATTGGACCTCTAACTATGCAATTCTGGCAAAGTCATTCATTCATTCTCTTTCCAAAATCTCTTGGATTAGATGGAAGAGTGTAAGCAAAAAGGAATATCCACTCTACATTATCCCACTTCTATTACATCGTATTCCAGCAGCATGGATTAACCAAATTAAACATTCAGTACAGTAGAGTATGCAAACTTAGATGGACAATTCCCAGTGTAAAAGACGGAGCTATTAATAATTATACCAAGACAACAAGTATAAATAAAGTGTCTCCTGAAAACTAGGAAATATGAGTACTATATCCTTCCTGCCATCTCCCCATTTCCAGAATGGGAGACAGTCACACTCTTTCTCTTCGGATAGAGATAGAGGGTAATAGACATGATGTTAATGAAGTATCTTGGACGAAGACTTGACTGCTTCTGGAGATATCCTTTTGTAGTCAAAGTGGTGAGTTGTAAAGTTTTAACCTTTTGGGACCTCAATTTTTCAGCTGTAGAATGAAGACCTTGGAATGGATAATTTCTAAGATCTCTTTCCTGTTGTAATATTTCCTGTTGAAACCCTAGGATTTCCCACATGAGTCTCAAGTTTTTTGAGTTGGTAAGAAGAGGAAAACACAACAAATGTTTTGCTCTTTGTCTTAAAAATGTTAGTCATATGTTAAACATAATAAACTATCACTTTTTTTCCTCTTAAACATGTAATCTTTGAGGGCTTGTTTTTAGAGATGGTACATAGGCTAGGATTCTAACATCCTCAAGGGAAAAAAAAAATTTCTTTTACCAAAACTAAGTATAAAGCAAAATCAAGAAAACAAATTGTAAGTGATGCAAATATGGTCATAAACCTATGTTTTTAATATTTTATAAGACCAATACTTATCAAATAAATATTACATGTAATGATTTTTGTTTCAATTTCTTCAAATTATGCCAATATCCCTCCTTTTCTTTTATCTCTTTATAGCCTTCTACATCTTCAGTGGGGATTATTTTAACTTTCTCAATTCTGAAACAAATTGCTTTATCTTTGAGATATTGAATACTCATTAGTTTCCACTAGACATAGACTTTCCTTAAATTTCATAGATTTCTTATATGTATGATCAGTTATACTAAGGTTTTTTTTGAAGACAATTACTTGGAGCAGATATGGATGCTTTTTGAATGAAATCATTAAAATACATCCAGTACAATCCCAGAGCATCCATTAAAAATTTTCCATTAATTGACATCAGTTGGTTTTACATGTTCACCATCTTTTGTTTTTAATTTTACTTTTCATAATAAAAGTTAGCCTAAATGTTCATAGAAATAGTGCAGAAGATATAAAATGCCTAATATCTCTGTACAATATTCAGATTATTTTAGAAACCATTTTCTGAATCTAGCCATAATTCTTGGCTACAGAGAACTAGAAACTGTACTATTATGTTTGTGGGTATAATTTTCATGTAAATGTTTTAGGATATGATTTTTTTATCCCTGTAATATAATATGGTGCTCTAAGTCTCGATTTTAAATTGGAAGATATTCCACTGAACATTTTCATTACTGTCACGGCCAATATGACAATAGGTATCTCATTGAAAAACCCCAACTCTCATCTAATGTATTTAGTGTATTCATACCAAATATAAATTTTATTAGTATCTCTTTAAAATGTAAATTACTAACTTATAAATAAAAAACATAGTGTATTCTTTTTTGAAATTTCTGGAATACGATTTTTATACATTTATCCTACACCATAAGTCACACTTCCTTTGCTTTCATTTTATCAGAAGCAAGTCTCTTGAATTATATGCTTATATTGGCCACAATACAGTGCAGATACAGAGAAAATCTATTTAACTTTAAGCTTACCATAGGCATGAAATATTCTCAACAGATCTTATAATGTATGTTAGTGTTGCCATAAAAAATGTAATAATTCTTGTCTTGAGGAACCAATTTGGATTAAATATGAACACTGTGTACACCTTCTTAATTAACCTGCTGATACTTTCAACAATATTTTAAACTTTATAGTATTTTAAATGAAAGCTATGTATAGACTTCTATTAAAATCATTTTTATTATAACTTTTTTTAACTTATTTTATTTTATTATAGAATTAACACATAACTATTACCTAAAATTTCTCAAATAAAGTAAAAGGAACAAAATATATCCACTACCCCAACATCTACAGAGAGTCTTTATTACCCTTTAGATAATTTTCCTTCCAGTCTTTATTCCATAGATTTTTTTAAAAACAGTAGATTCTAGTTACTCTGTAAAACTGAATTTTACAATTAACTGAATTTTACATTTAACATCATACACTGTTTCTTAAAATAATGTAAAGTATTCAGGAATATTAGTTCGAAGGATATTGTGAGAATTACATGAGATAAGGCATAGAAAGGACTTAGTAGCACATGATACACAGTAACTATATGCCAGCATATGTCAGCTACCATCTTCACCATCATATTTATCATTATATAAAATCCAACCATAATATATAACCATATATAAAGTTCTACCATAATAACCATCTAATTACTATAACCATCTACCATATAACCATCTAATTACTAAAAGCTATTTAGTTTCCTTACATTTTTAGCTTTATAAATAATGATTGGTTTGACATATTTTATACGTAAAGCTGTTTCCATATTTTATATTATTTCCTTAGGAGAGATTTCCAGAATGGAATTACTAGATAAAATGGGATGCTCATCTCAAAGGCTTTTAATATACACCACCAAATGTTTTGCAGAGGGTTGTCCTGACCCCCACTCTTACTAAGTAGCAGTATACAAGATTGGCCCCTTTGTGGCACCCTCCTTGACATTCAGTATTCTCTCTTTCTTTTTGTCCTTACACGTTCATCTTCTTTAATCTTGTTCTTAGCTATATCTGTCTCTAATACTTCATCAGTGTTTTTATTGAAGAATGAACTTATTGACATAATATAAGAGTAACAGAAAAGACAGGATAATAAGACAAAGAATTCTCCGATACCCTTTATCAGATTCCCAAAATGTTAGCATTTTATTTTATTTGCTTTATCCTTTTTCTCTTTCTCTTTCTCTCTCTGTAGATATAAATATAATTTTTTTTCTAAAAGTATAGGAGTAAGTTACATAAATGACACTTCTTTATCTCTAAATAATTATTTTACATGAACACAGTACAATTATCAGTATCAGCAAATTAATGTTGACACAGTAATACTATCTAATCAACAGATTAGACTTAATTAAAGCATTTGTGCGACCTCAGGATTGGTTTCTGTTTTCTGCTTTTTTTGTTGTTTTTTTTTCCTGAACTATAGGTCACTTTCACCTGTGTTTTTTTTTCAAGAAAAAATTGTATTGTATACTAGACATTGTGGATGAACATTGTAGAAGCTGCATTTTATCTTCCTTTGACGAGTTTTGAGATTTTGTTCCATTAGGCTGGTGTAAAAGTAATTGCAGTTTTTGTAATTATGTTTAACCTTTTAAACTGCAATTACTTTGGCACCAACCTCATAGCATGAGAGTTAACTAGGTCAGACTCAAACTCCAAACTGCCTCCCTTGTAGTGGGCAGCAGCTGAAATCTCTGCTCATCGTTTCTTGCTTTCCAACTTGATATCCACCAGACTGCTCTGAGTCTTCCTCACACATGCCCAGTTTGGGAGTTAACCGAGGATTTGAGGAGAGACTATATGTACATTTAGGGGCTCCCTACACTGTGGAACCCCCTTTTAAGAGATTTACCCCTTTCAATTTTAAGCTACTCTTAGAGTCCCATTCTATATACTTTGACACTGCAAGCCAATAATTCTGTTTGTTTATTTAAGTTCTAGCTGCCCTGCACTATACAGACTAGGAAGGGTCCTCAGGCAAAAGTCTATGTAAATATAGATCCCACTCTGTGCAGTTCTCTTCTTTCAAGGATCAAGTTTTTTTCAGTATTTTTTTTTCCTGCTTTTGGTTAAACTCCATGCCTTCAATTTTTAAAAAACTTAATCCACAGTTTGCAATTGTTACATGCAGGATGATTATTCTGCTACAAGATCCTTGGCTATTACTGGAACCAGAATTTAATGATTTTGAAGTCCACACCAAAATCTAACAAATTTAAAGCAGCATTTCCCAAAGTGTTCTATAGAACACAAGTAGTTCTTTAAAATGAACAATCAAGAGGGGGTTGTTATGGAGTCAAATACTTTGGAACACTGGCTAGTCTTTCATCCACTATGCCTCTTTGATATTTACAATTGCATAAGCATATTGAAGGCTATTCCAAGTACTTAAGTAAATAAAACTATTAAACTTTAACAGGGTTTCATTGATTCATAAATATTTATTATGACACTTTAGTGCTTTTCCCAGACATATATCGTTATGGAACTCTCTTTTATTTGCTTTTATCACCTTTTATATTCCTAGTGTTCTATGTAACACATTTTTAAAATGCTGCATTAAAAATATTGGCCCTTATCTAGAGTTTTAATTTTCTCTCCTAGAACTTCATTTCAAAAAATTTTCTGTTCTAGAAAACTGGTGTATTACCTCACAAATGCATCTCATTTTTCTTCTACCTCCATGATTGTATTTACAGCAATTATATTTATCAATATATTTCCTCCTTAACTAGAAAATTTATATTTCCCAATGATTTTACTGTGAAACTCAATACACTTTTACTGTATTTATTCAAGCCAGAATCCCACTAAAGATCTAGGATAATCCATAAAATTTCTCCCATAGGTGTAGCACATATTAGACAGCATGAAGAATAAAAATGAGAGCAGAGTTACAACACATAAAGTAAAATGTCTTTTGTTGTTTGTTTATCTTTTACTGTGAAGCAAACTACCCCCAAACTTAGTGCCTAAAACAATAACCATTTTATTATATTTTACACTTTTGTGGGTCAGAAATTCAGGCAGGATTTGGCTGACCACCTCTTCTTCTCCATGGGATATTAACAAGAGTTACTCAGGGATGTTCAGAGAGCTTCTAGGCTTATCAATGAAGTTTAGGTGGCTTTGCTCACTTCCCCAGCAACTTCATGGAGATGGCTACAGACTGGGCTCAAAAAGAATCCTCTGAGTCTCTTGTAGCCCCAGAGTTTCTCTATGGGATAGCTCCTGCTGAGGAGTCAGATTTTTTCCATGATGGCTCAGGGTATTTCATATATTTTAGGCACTGCACTGAGTCTTTTATATGTATAACAACACTTACTCTTCACAACAATCCTAGGAGGTCATTATTAATATTATCACCATTTTCATAGATGAGGAAACCAAAAGGTCTAGTAATTTTTTCAAGTTCGCATTGCAAATTAGTCATAGAGCTGGGGTTTGCACCAATACAATCTGATTTTATAACTTATCCTTTGAACCACTTTACTATACTGCTTCCAATTATAATATATGACCTTAGTAGCCTCCTCACCCTTGCAACAAAATACAATTTATCCCATGTGAGATTTTTTTTAAATTTCTTTTATTTTTAAATTTATTGGGGTGACAATCGTTAGTAAAATTACATAGATTTCAAGTGCACAAAAACCTTTCTCACCATGAGAAGAATTCTGAGGCCAATTGCTAAGATAATAAAATATTTTCCCATCTCATTATACTTATACTTTTAAAGCTTGAGACAAAAATTTGGCATTAAACAACATAGCAAAAATATTTTTATTTGCTCACACTAAGGATATTTATATTGACAAATCAACCCTTAGTTTAATGGCGTGATGATCTGCTTGGGGAAATAGAAAACCAGAGGGAGGGGGAAGTGGCAGAGAGGATCTGAAATGAAACCTGTATCCTACAACAAGTTAGGTCCTAGGGAAACGTCCCTGGTTGCAAAAGCAGAGCCACGTAAAATTGTATCCTACAAGTGTAGCTTTGGTATTCTCTGTCCTTTAAATGGAGACCAGTTGGGAAATACAGGAAGCAAACAATAATTAAAAATTAGATGAACCAGATGGTAGAAAGTTAGGAATTCGTTGTTCAGTATAAAGCTTTACCTGAGAGGCCAGCTAAAGGGAGGCAACCAGTGATATGAGATCCAAGGCAGAAGTTAACTTTATTAACTATACAAACACAGGGCGTGGGGGCTAAAAAGGAGGTCCTCAGAACATTAGCTCCTGAACATGAGCGTCATATGGACATCTGGAGGTAATTGTACCTGTTGTCAGTGTTCTCCAAAGAATTAGAAGATAGGAAATTAGATTAGATGATTGATAGACAGATAACTAGCTATTGATCTATAGAGATATTATTTATAGATTTTATATATATACACACACACATATATATACGTATACAGAGTGTACCAAAAAATATATACACATGACTTATAGTCATCTTTAATGCAGTTTTTTTCCTTTCTTAAAATGTATATACATTTTTTTGGCACCCTCTGTATATATATGTATGTGTGTATATATACATATATGTACATATATATGTGTGTATATATATATATATATATAGAGAGAGAGAGAGAGAGAGAGAGAGAGACAGAGAGAGAGAGACAGAGAGAGAGAGAGAGACAGAGAGAGAGAGACAGAGAGAGAGAGACAGAGAGAGAAGAGAGAGACAGAGAGACAGAGAGAGAATTTTAAGGAATTGTCTTATACAATTGTCGGACTGGCAACTCGAAATTTGAAATCTGTAGAGCAGACCAGCAGGCTGGAAACTCAGGCAAGATTTTTGTATCACAGTCTTGAGACAGAATTCCTTCTTATGATAGAATTCCTGGGAAAAGCCAGTTATCAGTCTTAAGGCAACTGGTTGGATGAAGTCCACTCATCAGGGGGGATCTGCATTATTTAAAGTCAGCTGATTGTAGGTGTTAATTACATCTACGAAATACCTTCACAGCAACACCTAGACTAATGTTCAACCAAACAACAGAACACCATAGCCTAGCCAAGTTGGCACATAAAATTTAGCCGTCATAGTATTCTTTTGAGACGTTAGATTCTACATTTGGTTACTAGAGGGAAAATGCATGGAGCAAAAAGGGGGATTTGCCTCAGTCAAGAAAGACTCAGGACTGAGAGGAGGAACCCAGACTCGTGTAAGAATAGTGGACTTTTCTCTGAGAAGTTGGTGAAATTGGAGGAAAGACAGACTAACTTAGAGAATCATGGTTTGTTGTTGTTTTTTAAATGCTAGGTTGCGTAAGAATCACCTGGGAATTTTGTTTAAATGCAGATCGCTACGTTTTGGATTCTGTAAATTTGTGCTGGAAACTACATTTTAACAATACTTCCAGGTGATACTGATGTATGACACACAAAAATGACACTTGAAGAAAAATTGCAGTTAATAACAACATTCATCCCATGACTAAAAAAGAATTCCTAAACATAATACAATCTCAGTGAGGACAAGCTTCACCCACTAAAATGATAGAATGACCAGCTAGGATTCAATCCTATCATCCCACAGAATGAAGATAAGCTCCATAAAACAAAAGGAAATGATAGCCTAGATATGCCAAGCAAATTTAATTTCAGAGTAGCCATTTTTGAATTGTACAAGTGGATTCAGAACAAATCACAATTGAAAGCCAATTCAGGAGATGGCCTGTACTCTGCTTCCTATCCCTACGCCTTTCGTTTGTTTGTGGTAATAAAATTAGAGCAGATCACAGAGAAATAGAACAAAGTAACTGCAGTGCTAAGTGAACAGTTTGTTCTCTGTACCCGGTTTTCCAAACTGCTGTTTATGAAAAAAACAACTGCATTCTTTTTGCCAAATGAGATGCTCACCAGTTGGAATGACTTACATAGGGTATTTTAGAATGCAAGCATACCCCAGACAAAGTTTCTGATAGAAGATGAGCTTGAAATAATATTTAATTGAATTACTGTCGGTAATAGAGAATGAAAAGTGGAATCAAACTTTCATCTTATAAGACAAAGCACTATTATTATCATACGTTTGAACACATTCTTGTAGCCATGCAAGTAGAAAAATAAAAACATCTCCTACTTTGAACTTGATCTAATTCATAATTGCAATCCAAGTACCTCTGACAAAGTTTCCTATCATTTATTATTATGGATTTCTAAAATCTTCTGTTTATAAGTGGGCTTGATATTAAATCCAAATACTCAAATCCCCTACACAATACACTGGCCAAAGGTCTTCCAACCTCTCTTAAAAACTTCTGATAATGAGGAAGTGTTACCCCAGAAATAACACCTCTGTATACTTAGCAATTTTAATTTGAAAGTTCCTCTCTTTGATGTATTCTGTTTTTGTCTCCCTACTTTCCCCACAGCACCCCTCACCCCCACCTCATCCTACACCTTATCTCCGCACAAACAGAAATAGTAACACACACACACACACACACACACACACACACACACCATCCCACACACACTCCAATCTCCTGGGGCCTTTAAAAATATTGACCATGATAAGGAAACAGACAAGCAGGATTAGAAAATATTTCTGACTCCCCTAAGGAATAGTATGGCAATCATTAATTAAGTTTAGAGTACTAGTATCTTATTTAACACGTGGGAAATAACCAACCTTCAATTTACTGGTAATCTCAACCTTTAATCAGAAGAGAGACTAGAGCTATAACTACAAAAGGCAAATGTTTTCAGTCATTATGAATTGTTTCATCCAAAATTCTTACTTCATTCTTTATATTGAAGACCTCTAAGATGGTAGGAAGAATGAAATACAATTTGATGTAAGACTGACAAAGATGTAGGTAGATAACTAGCAATGTTATTTCTGAAGAACCAAATTACATGGCTCCTCATCACAGAAGCAAACCTTTTACAACAGAACCTTTAATGATACTTTTCTGTAAAATGAATACTCAGATCTTGTACATTGTTACTCCCACAAAAAAATGTGACCTCACAGTTAGTCAAGGTTCTTAGTGTCTCTGTGCATATAATCAGTGTCACAACATATCATAATTGGTGAGTAATGTTAGATATGATTTCATTGAATATTTTAATTTTTTTGTACATATACTCAAAAGTTATCAAGTTGTAAAACTGATTTTCTATAATACATAATACTATTTTGTATATGATATGAATACCTCCTAAATTACTTAAGGTTCATTTACAAACATTAATAGAAAGAATACTAACTTTTAATTTTTTACAACCTGACACCCTATGAGGTTGGTAAAATAGCATTATTTACTGACATTTCTTTAGAATTTTACTGAAAGTAACATAACTACATCATAGAGCTCACAATTCTATTTGTACAGATGCCGTAGCAATATAAAGTGAGTTTACATTGTATAAAGGGAATCTTGACTCAGCCAAAGAAAACAAAAATGAATTTGTAAGACATTTATTAATTATTATTATTGGAATTAAATGATCTTACAGCATTGTTGTGAAGATTATAAATATTTTATGTGACATAATAAGCAGTACTTGGTACATAGTGAGACTCAGTAAATCATAGCTATTGTCATTGTGGCTTTTGTTATTCTGAGTGATCAAAATTCAAAGAAAACAGATGAAAAATAAATGCAAAAAGCTTAAATAGTTTCTATTGTGTATATGCCAATCTTTTGATTTTAGAACTTGTAACTACTGAAATGTCATATTAATAGAAAAATTCTTATATTTAGTGTGTTTGTAGAAAAAAACTTCCATGATAAACATTACAATCATTTTAAAATAAATATGGAAAGAGAGGTAGAAATTGTCACCATGAGTTTTAGACAAGATGCTTGGGCTTCATTTAGAAGTTATTGCTTAATGAGGATCACACAGCTAAGTGCATTGGAAAATCAGAATTTGAGACAGTCTTCTGAAACAAGGCTCAGTGTGTAGAGCGATAAAATAATAAGAAAACTCAGAGCCAAAAAATATATTTTCTGTCAAATTGAAGTGATGCAATCTGAAAACATGAACCAAGAGTAAATGAGCAAAGTATTCCAAATTATTTTATTATTATCATGTATCCCAAGTGAAAAAGATCACATCTTTCAACTGATATTATGTTCATAAAATAATGAAATGAAATCAAATATCTTAATGTTAGTTAAGATAGACCTTGAAGGATTTCATTATTGAATATTAATTATTTTAACTATGATAATTATATATTAATTTTATTAATATAATTTATTTTAATTAGTATATGATTAACATGTATTAATTATGTATTTATCATATATAATTATGTTTATATAATACATATAATATCATATATAATATATTCTACATAATTCTTATAGTATATATAATTATATTGATTACTATTATTAGTTACTCTAAATAGTTGTTGGGAATCATATAGAAGTAACATTCACTACACTTAGAAAAATTCACTTAAGTCAGTATTTGTTAAAGTATGCTCCACAGTCCATTTTGTTTGATTTGAATATTACTTTATGATACCTTGATATCTAATATAAACAATTTCATCAGTAGTAATTTATCAAAAGGAATTATTTTCTTCCTTTAAATTCTAGTCAGTTAGTAAGTATGTGAGTGAGAATACTGCCAAACAGATAAGTTAGGTGATCCAAAGAAGCTTAATAAATATTTTCTAATTATTTAACTGATCTGTCCCACATTAAATTTAAAGAAAATTATCAACTTAAGTATATTTCAACTTCAATAATTTCAGCTTATCTTCAAATGCTATCCTGAAGAAAGGGGATTTTCCCATTTAAAAATGTACTGAAAGTGCATTTTAATTAATAAAGGACAAAGCATCAGATGATAACAAGCAATCACGATAATGTGAGAAAAAATGTCTATACTTTTTAGAGATGCTTACTGAAGTATGCTGAAGTAATATATAAAGATGAAATGACAATATCTGGAAGTTTGCTTTAAAATACTTCAGCTATTATATACACAACGGAAATGCACATAGATGTTCACCAAAACATATGTACAATAATGTTAACAGTAGCACTATTTCTACACTTGATCTTAGCCAAGAGGCCAAGAAGCGATACAGTAGCACTATTTCTAATACCAAAGACTGGAAACAACCCAAATGCTCAACAGGAAAAATGAGTAGTAAATAATAGCCTATTCCCACAATTGAATGGCAACAAGAGTGAACAAACTTCAGCAAGGTGCGACAGCATGGGTGAATCTCATAAACATAATGTTGAGCAAATGAAGACAGACATAAGAGTCCATACTATAAGACTTCATTTATGTAGCAGCCCAGAAACAGGCCAACGTAATCTCTGGCGATACAGGTCAGTTGGGAGTAGCGCTGGAAGGGGTGCAAGGAGACTTTTGAAGTTCTGCTGATGTTCTGTTTCTTGATATGGATGCTTATATGGTTATGTTCTTACAATGTGTGCACTCTTCTATAATTTGTTATTCATATAAAAAAGTTTAGTATTGTAATATGTAGAGGGGTAGTAGATTGGGAGAGGGGTTATCACTTTGTGAGGGGTGTAAATATCTTACTATTACATTGCTTTGTACACCTGAAACTAACAAACATTTAAAAACTTAAAAAAATTAAAGTTTATATAAAATATTCATGCAGAGTACAAATTATGGAGCAATCACAGTAAAGTCTTGACAACTTGAATTTAGATAATGTGTTTACAGGGATTCATTTTACTTTTTACTGTATTTCTGTATCTAAAAATTTTTGTATTAAAAGTTGTCAATATAATCTGAAAAAAATATATCATTAGGTGGGAACCTAAATTTAAAATTTATGAATGCTTCAGAGATACAGATTGAAGAAGAATTTAAGATGTTGGTTGATAAATATATAGTACATTGAATTTTATGAAAAATAATCAAGATTCTGCCCCAAATGCCCTTCCTCTTCACACATAACAGTGTATTGCTAAATTAAATTGAGTCACCAACCCTAGAGAAATTACCTGGGTAATGCAAGAATAATCACATTGGACTCCCACGTTTCCTTATTTAAAAACCTGAAGAAATTAAGCCAGTTGCCAACACTGTAAGAAATATAGACATATTTCCTGACATCTGAAGAAAAGACCGATGCCTAAGTGATTCTTATCAATGTTTAGTACGTGTATTTTAAAGCCTAGTTTGAGAAGATTTGGATGGGGTGGGAAGGGAAGTATAAATAGAAGGTGAATGCCTTGAGAGCAGTCTGCTTATAATTTTCAGGAAAGCACCTTCAAATTTATATGCAGTCTGAGTTGGACAAAATATCATTAGGCCATTGATTTAAGGAGGTAAAGGAAAATTTAGCCCACAAGGAGTAGTACAATATTTCATTAGGTTAACATGAAACCTCAAGAGTTTGCTGAATAGAACCTACTGAGTATGCATGGCCAACAATTTGTCTTTCAAATTAGGCCATTTTTATACCCGCTATGAAGAGTGCTCTTTCTGAGTGTGTTATTAGTTAAGCTTTGCAAACCTAAAACGGTATTCTCGTGGTATATGATGAAATCATTGACTTCCCCTTCTTTGTTTTACTTCTATGAATATGCTTTTTACATTATATAGCATAATCAGAAAGCTTCATGTCTGATTGATTTGTTTTTCATTTTGCAACCATTTGCTAGATTATTCTTACTTTTTTTTTTCAACCTAACTTGAAAAAATGTTTTACAGCAGCTAGCTAAAACAGAAGTCAGTTTCTTTGTAAGCAAACAAGGGCTGCTTGTTTCTTTTTTATATTAAAGCTCAAAAGGATTCACACCTAGTCAGGGGTATATGGATTATAGTTAATAAACCATTACTTTCTGTGAACATTATGATTCTTGTTTCCTACTATTATATATTCCTTAAATTAAAAATTTCAAAAATCTTTTTCCATTCAGTATGAGTAAAATAGGCTTAACAGTAAGTAATTGCTGATCATTTTCGCCAGATATTTTTATTAGAATAGCATGGTAACCATTAAAATGGGTTTGCATTTTCTTCAGGAACATTAATTTTCGGATTAAATAAAATACATAGTTTTATTTTAAAGCAGGCTCATTTTATACAATAGACCAATTTTTTAAAACGAGCTACCCTACACTTAATGTCATTAGTAAACAATGCATTTAGTCACACAGGAATACCAGGCTCATACATTTAAAAAACACTTCAGCATTTTGTTATGCCAGCTGAACCCCTACACAGTGAGGTAACCTAACAATAGCTACTTATTTAACCAAATGAATGTAGGAAAACAGAATTTCCAGCACAGATGCTGTCTCTTATCTAGCCTCTGTAGGACAATGTCAAAATGGTTATCAGTAGTATCTCTATATGTTTATCTCTATGTGTTATTTTTCTGGGAAGAGAGAGAAATTCATTACTATTCCTATTCTGTCATAGAGTTCCATGGAAAGTCTACCTGGTGAGATTTTTCCAAGAGATTATTCTTAGCTCTAGAGCTTATTATGGTATGTCATAGGAGCCATCATAGGTTACATCCATTATGCGTTGGGGGGGGTAAATGTTAACTTCATTCTATCACTAATAGCCAACAATTATTAAGCATTTACAAGGCAATTGTGCTAAATCTTTCACATGCTTGTTGTTTTTTTTTATTATTTTCAGGTGTACAAAACAATGTAATAGACACTTATACCCTCACAAAGTGATAATCCGCCTTCCCCCAATCTACTACCCCTCTGACATTATATATAGCTGTTACATTTTCACATGCTTAATTTCATTAAATACTCACAAAAGCCCTGTGTTAGATTCTATTTCCCCATTTCACAGATAAAGAAACTGAGACTCCAAAGGGATAAACAATGTTCTAACAATTATACAACTAGAAAACGGCAAACTGAGGATTCAAACTAAGTCTAAACAGAAAATCACCTCCAACTTTCCAGCTTTTTAAAACAGTGACTTCTATTTTTTTCTTACTTTATGCCTTCTATTTTTCTCTAAAATTAATGCTCCAACATCTGCTGGGAAACTGAAAGCTTAGGCAACAACTCCAACACAATCCAAACATCTATACATGTTATTTGCAAATAAATGAGTTGTTTTCTTTATTTTAAACAATCATTAAATGGCAATGCTTCTCCAAGAGGGAAAATAATGAATAAAAATTAGTAGATACTCAAAAAGTTTGTTAAATTTAATTTTCTTAGTTGCTGTTATAAAGATGACAGTGCAGGTTTTAAAAATATTTATTTAGAAATATAGTAGGTTTGTAAGGAAGGGGTTTTACAGTATTTGAATCACACTCTAGGGGGAAAAACTCTGCAGGAATGAATCATCTGGTCCCCTCCTGCCACACCACCCCCAGCTTCAATCCACTCTCCACAACAGACACACACAAACCCATGCACCCATGCTTCAGTACTCTCCAATACCATTACCTTGAGTGGAGATTCCCCCTCTGCATAACAATGATGAGAAATGCTCTATCTTATGGGGAACCTTATTCCATTTTTCAAGTAGTTGTAATTGCTTAAGTTCTTCCAAAAATAATGCTTGCTCCCCAATCTCACTAAGCTTGGTAACTGAAATTCAAAATCATTTATCAGAGTATCAATTGCAACGTTAATAAATGTTGTCTCTCTTCTCATTCTATTCTTATGAATTTGTGTCTCTAACTCCTTGGCTGTGGTTTTAATGCAATTTCAGCAGGGAGCGCAAACAAATACATGTTTTCAATGGGTATATGAAAGTGGAAGCTCTTCAAAATTTTTCACCTCTATAGCTGTCACAAGAAAGGTCTCTAGTGATTTATCCACTCTCAGAGTTTTAACTAGAATATATATATATAGTGCATAAGTTTTGCACATTAAATATTTCACAACTAGTTTCCCTATAAACTACTCGTTAACATAAAATATATTTGTATATAAGCACAGATTTACACAAATAATTATAGCACTTTACTGCAGAGTGAAGATTTTTGTTTTATGAGAATGGGTAATTAGAAGGAAAATAACAGTCCATAATTTCTAAATTAATTTACATTGCATATATGTATTTAACATGAATTAATTTAGTTTATACATTCATATTATGACTCTAAGAAGTGGTCATTTTTTTCTGTGCCTGTCTCTTGTGCCATTTGTAATCAAAAGAAAATACCAAGGGGAGAGGGGGGTGGTAAATGAGGGTAAAGGGGATCAAATATATGGTGATGGAAGGAAAACTGACTCTGGGTGGTAAATACATAATGTTATTTATAGATGATATAATACAGAAGTGTACACCTAAAATCTATGTTACTTTACTAACAATTGTCTCTCCAATAAACTCTAATTAAAAAAAAAAAGAAAGAAAGAAAATATCACAGGGACAGAAAGCCTTGGGCTTCCTTGGTTAAGCTCCAAAGAAATCATCTAATAGCAACGACATCTGAAAGACTAATCTTCCTTCCTGGAAAGCATGTTTTTTTTTTCATTTCAAGATTTAGTATTATAATAATAAATGATTTATTTGTTATTTACTCCTGAGTTTTCTGCAGATGTGAGGATGGAGAGTTAATTTGTTTTTATTTGTTTTTGAAACACACTTCACATCTCTTAAGTTGTAGATTAGTGTTAATGCTATTGCTGAGTCCATTAGATATTCAAGAGGAGACTGACTTTTGAATCTTTGGTCATTTGAGATATTAAAGCATCTTCATTCCAGACTGTCTATAGGTTAAACTTGAGAGAAAATACAATTAAATTATCTCAAAACCTGGAGCCAACCAAATAGGACTAGCAGTTTCCCATCCATTTACTACAGAAAATAGCTCCCACAAATTTTCATTAGACAGTAGAATTCTCATCTTTAAAGCAAAAGTGAGCAATGTTTTATAAAATCAGAAGGTTAACTAAGATGTTTGCTGTGGGTAATATAATCTTAATATTTAAATTTAGATTAACACTTCAAATTATTCTTGCTGTTAAAAGATAGCAATACCAAAATTTGTCACAAAACTTGAGTGAATACTTGAAGTTAATGCCAGTCAAATGGAAACAAAAGTATTGAGTTATTTATTTTTAGTTTAAGTTTTAATGAAAGAATATAAGATATTCCCCAAAGGAATAATTCAATTTATGGGAAACATGTCTTTAAATATCTAAATATATTTACGTAAACAAGATGCATTTGTTTTCTCAATTGCTCTAATTCTCCTACATCATCAAAAAAAATTTTTTTTAATACTTTGATTGGCACACTTACAACTTTGAAGAACTGAGCTAAAAGAACTAACCCCTGTCTCTTAAACATAAAGTCATAGAAAAAGAAACATCATTCCAAATCTAAGATACTTCTGTGAACAGTGTATTTTCAACAAGTTAAAAAATAAAAATTCACAGTTTATAGTATAGTACTTTAGCTTGTGATTGCTGTATTTTCTCGTTTGTCATAATATTTCGCATTAGATCTTGGATGTGGGGAGAAGGGGGTCAGTGGAGAAAAGAAGAGAATAGAACAAGGACAGGGTGATTAAAGAGCAGAAAGGCTAAGGAAAAAAACAGGGGCCTTGAAAAGTCAGGAATTTAAAAAGTAAGAGGCCATGATTATGTTTAGTGATGGAAAAGGAGCTGGAAAACTCTATGGGGAAGGGGAAAAGGATCAAATAGTACATTACAATTATCACTGTTTGGGGTGCAGGGAGAGGGGATGGGGAAACTGGAAGAAGTAGCGTATTTCCATAATGAAATATAAAACAAGAATTAAAATGGACAAACTACATTTATAAGTGGTAACATGGATAAGGTTATAATGTTGAACGAAAGAATACAGGCAAAAGAATATGTATGGTATGATTTCATTTATATAAAATCAAAAACAAATATATAATAACTAATTTACAGTGTTAGAAGTTGGGTAAAGGATGGGGGGGGATAGTTATTGAGAAGGGGCACATTCAATACTTCCGAATTCGGGTGATGTTCTATTTTTTGACCTGGCTAGTGCTTTCATGGGTTTTACTTTGTGTTAAGTCATTGAACTATTGTATTTTGTGCATTTCTCTGTGTAGGTGTTATATTCAAACTGGAACGAAACAAATTCAGCGAAAAAAAGCCATGAGATAGTGACAAGATGCAAAGTGAAATGCTAAACTTCAGTCATGCAATTAAGGATCAAATACTAATACTATTCCATCTGCATGAGCCTTATTGCCCAGAAAAAAAAAATTATTTAATGAAAATAATTAAGCCAATGAGCTAATATTTTTGTAAAAGATCAATTTTTAAAAATATTTTTATTGACTTAAAATAGATTTTAAGTAAGCTTTAAATACCAACTACAGAGCATTGGACTTAATGGGGAAAAAATAAAAGTATTCCCATTAAATCAGCAATAAGTAAAATATATTCTTTACCACCATTATTGTTGAATATCCATTTATTCGTTCTCTGTTAAGGTGACACTTGAGCAGACACTTGAAGGAAATGAGAGAGCGAATCATGATGATATGTGGAGGGAAATCATTGTTATGGAAGCATTTAGACAATGCAAGTGGATATCAGAAAAAGTAAGAGGTATACAAATTGGAGTGGAGGAAATAAATTATCAATATTAGTAGATAGTAAAATCATTTACCTAGAAAACCCAAGAGAATCAGCTAAAAAGCTACTCCAAATATCAGAAAGATGGCCAGGGAAAATATTAATATTTAATCAATAGCCTTCCTATATTCAAACAACAACTTAGAAGATATAATAAAGACCCAATTAAAAATAGCAATAAAAATGATAAAACACCAGGAATAAAATTAACAAGTAATGTATTAAAACATTAAAATGCCACTAATGAACACAAAAGAGGAGGTAAATATGTAGAAAAGCATACCATATTCTTAGATAGTAAAATTTAAATTCATAAATGGTTTAATACTCTTTCATTTTATCCCAGTATAAATGGACAATATTTTAGGAACTTGACAAGCTGCTTCTAAAGTTCATGTGGAAAATATTAATAATCAAGAATGAATGGCCAGGAAATTCTGAGAAATAAAGGTACTAAAGAGTCCTACTCATTTCAAGTATTAAGGTATTTCAGGTGGAGAGCCATACCCGTTTCAGTTATAAAGACATTGAAAAACCACATTAGTTAAAAGAGTATAGGTTGGTCCATCAATGTGCGTGTGTGTGTATCAATGAAACATTAATAGACCCAAATATATATGGGAATATAATAAATTATAAAGGAGACATTACAAATAAGTGAGAAAAAAGATTGGACTATTCAGGAAATAGTGCAGAAATAACTACATGGAAAACACAACTGTAGATCTGTACTGCATACCTCATATTATAGTAAGTTCTAGATGGATCAAAAACATACTGTGAAAAAAAGGAAGCCATAAAAGTTCTCAGAGTCGGAAAAGCCTTTTAAAGTATGATTTTTAAAAATAGATATGTAAAAATATTTAAATTAACTCTACAAACTCAAATTTTTCTGGATAACAAAAAAACAAAAAACAGTACAAACCAAGTCAAAGATATGCAAATTCAGCAAAAATCTTTGCCACTCATTTTACAAGCAATCATTTGATTTCTTTAACATATTTATTTAGTGATAGGAACCTTTAATTCTTATCATTTAATTTTCTTTTAAAGTCTTTCAAATGAGCAAAAGACACAGACGCTTCACAGAACAGGAAAATCAATGTCCTTTAAATTATGAAATGATTTTACTTTCTCTTATAGCAAAATAAATGCAAATTAAAATGGTAGTAAGATATAATTACTTTATTTACCAGATTGATAAACCAGGAAATTTGATTACATGCTGTATTGTATTGTCCTGAGGGTCAGAAAATAGATACTTTCATAAATTCTGAGAGAAGTACAAATTGATACATATCAAAATTTTAACAATATAAATCATTTTATTTAGCAATTTTATATCTAGGTATTTTTGCTACAGATTTTTCATTTGCACAAATGAAAATGACACGTGTAAAAAGAAGTACAGAATTGTAGGTAATAGTAAAATATTGGGACAAACTTAAACGTCGATCAATAAGGAACAAGCCAAATAAATGTTACAGGATGTTAAAACTGAAGTTTCCACCAAGACATATATGGAGTTCCAAAGACTGATTGTTACATATACAATTTCCAACAAACATTTAAAAACAAACAATGCATCAAACTTGAAAACTTCATACTTATAAAAAGTACACTAGTGGTTGCTGAGGGCTGGGGGGAAACGGAGGGTGACTGCTAATGTGTTTTCAAGGAATGCTTAAAATGTTCTAAAATTGTGATGGTTGAAAACTAGTACTATACTGAAAAGCATTCAATTGTACAATTTAAATATACAAATTCTATAAAGCTATTATTAAAAACTTTAAAGGGATACCAACAACATAGCAGACTTCCAACCTAAAGCTTGGTGTGTTTAATCAATTTTGAATTAAGTATCTCCAAATTTGGAAGAACTTTTGACACAGTGCATTCTGATTTCTGAATTCAGTCTGTGTTGGGACAAAGTGTCTGTCGGACTATCATTTTCTAGGATGAAGCAAAACAGTCATGGGGACCTGCCCATGTTCCCACCTAAGAGCTGGAAAGGGTTTATGTCCACTAAATAAATTTTAAAGGAAAAGATGGGGAAACAAAAGTTTATTTTTATTACATCTTGTGAGTCTGAGTTACATAATTATGCAAGAATGTAAAATGAAACATTATACACAATTTAAAAGAATGCAGCAGTTATATGTTTTCATATAGAACTAAGTACAAGAACTACGTAAAAGTTCAAAACTGCATGCTGCATGCTATTATTTTTATTAAAAACCTGAAATATATATATGTACATATATATGCATGCTTATATACATACATGTATGCATTCTGTATACACAGAAACCATTTCTGAAGATTTACAATAGAAATTGGTAACAGTAATTGCCTCTAGGGAAAGGATCCATAGAATGGAAGACAGGAGTGGGTAGGATACTTACTTTTCATTGGACACATATTCATATATTTTGCATTTTGCAGTGCATATTGCCTATTAAAAAGATAATAATTAAATAACTTAATTAAAAAGAAAAAAATGACTTCAGAGATGCATGTAAAGATAACCAAATAAAAGTAAATTACAGAATTGACTACAAAAAAATAGTAAAAACCACACCCCAGAAAAATCACATATACAGGAAAAGGGCCATAGCTCAACGCTTTTAGAAAACAAAAGAGTGGCAAATTAAATAAGTACAGGATTCTGGAAGAAAGCATGATGAATCTCCTGACATCAGCCTCCAACCTGCCCCACCCCCACCCAAACCGTACCACTGAGGTCTCTGAGGGGGTCTTTCTGGCCTACCTGTTTTCTGGAGTGAAAAATGAGAACTAGCACAGGTGTAGGCAGATGGGATGCTTAAATATTACATTTATAACTGAAAGAGGCTAAATTGATGACATAGTTTAGTGTAAGAGCAAAATGGGCCACCAACTAAAATCCAGAAGTAGCTAGATTTAGCGACCACCCAGAGGCATCATTACTTATCAGAGAAGTCACTCCATCTCCTCCTGCATGAAGGGAGTTAAGGAAGAGCCAGAATACAGTGCTAATGGACCTTGTTCAATAGGAAAATTACCATCAGAAGTGGGCAACTTTATCTTTTCCTTCTTCTGACTGGGGAGTAGGGGAAATGGTCACTAAGAAGGAGATGAAGCAAAGAAAGTGAACAATGATGTGGGCTCTCTCTTTGAAAGAGTGAGGGCCACACTCAGAATTAAGAGACCGCCCTAATTTTAACTATATTTCCCAATGAGAGTGAGATAAACCACCACTGCTAAAGTAGCAGCGATGGGCATTGGTAGAAGACCATTAACGAAAATTGCAAAGAAATAGCAGAGACTACATGTTCACATAATCTTGAGTTTTCCTTCTCCCCCACTTTGCCTTCTTGGTCCACCCGGGAAAAAATCTAGGAAACTAACTTCCCAGCCATCAAATTCTACATAAGAATAGAAAGCAAACTTGTCTTAGTTAAGATGGCAAGGTTGACAAAACAGTCCTTTAATTATAAGAAAGTATATGCAGGTGTAGACAGATGCCCATACATATGCACAATGAAAGAAATAGTGAGGCAGCAATACAAACAAATTGGGAAGGGAGAAAGAGTATAAAAAAGACTGACATTGAACCACGCCTAGAAAAACACAATGCAAAACTTTTGCCATCTAGAGTAAATCTTTTGCCATCTAGAGTAAATTAAGAATAAAACAAGAATTCAATGAGTTTTCAAACAGCAGGATGAAGAAAAGAGGGATTGCAAAACTAAGGAAATAGAGGACTGAACAATATTATTAAAGAACTCATAATAAAGTTCAAAAGCAAGAAAGAGAGGAAAGACCTGAGATAATCATAGTAAACACAAATGAAAAAAGGAGAAATTAAGCAATCAGAAAGAAGCTCATAGAACTGGAGGATTGAAAATTTTTCTGCAACATATCAGTGTCTTTTAGATAGAAAACCCAGAAGAATGTAAAATGAAATATTATACACAATTTAAAAGAATGCAGCAGTTTTATGTTTTCATGTGGAACTACCTTCAAGATATAATAAGTTTTTAAAAGTTCAAAACTGTACGCTGTATGCTATTATTTTTCTTTATTAAAAAAACTAAAGTGTATTATATGTATACATACATATATATATGTATAATGTCGGGGGTGCTAATAAAATGTATACAAGTGGACACTTTGGTCAATATTGCTTAAGTAGTTCACCATAATCAGAAGTGTCTGGACGCTGCTGGAAACCACTCTGAGCACCTCTTGTAATTGCAAAAGTCAAACATGACTTATATTCATCTTTTGTTATCGTTATATATTGAGTATTACAATTTTAATAGTTTTTTCCTTTCTTAAAAATGTGTATACATTTTTTTGGCACCCTCAGCATAAGTATATATATATATATATATATATATATATATATATATATGTATATGAATGCTAACATGCATGTAACCCAAAGACATAATTTTTTTTAATGAAGAAGAAATTTTCTCTGAAATAAAGCAAAAGTTTAATCTGCAGATTGAAAAACAACATACACGAGTTCTGACAATTAAGTTCGCGAACTCATCCTAGAAAAAGTGCTACATACCTCATTGCTGAATATCACTACAGTCACCTTTGAAGTACCCCCCCTTGGGAAGCTATGTACCGACGCCAGTGTCTAGTCCACCCTTCAAAGCAATTCTGGAACTCTTTCTGGAATGGCCATCAGAGCTGTCATCGTATTACCTTTGATGTCCTGAATGTCATCAAAATGTCTTCCTTTCAATATTTCCTTTTCTTCGCATAAAGGAAGACCTCACAGGGGACCAGATCAGGTGAATAGGGAGGGTGTTCTGATACAGTTATTTGTTTACCGGCTAAAAACTCCCTCACAGACAGTGCCGTGGGAGCTGGTGCATTGTCGTGATGCAAGAGCCATGAATTGTTGGTGAAAAGCTCAGGTTGTCTAACTTTTCAATGCAGCCATTTCAGCACTTCCAAATGGTAAACTTGGTTAACTGTCCAGTTGGTACAAATTCATAATGAGTAATTCCTCTGATATCAAAAAAATTTACCAACATTGTTGCAACAAGTTTGTGAACTTAATTGTCACACCTTGTATTCTGAGGTAATTTGAGTGGGGACACTCATTGCTAAGTCCTTAGTTAAATTACCAGTGCTCAAGGATAAAGAATTAAATCTTTAGGCCCCTAAATAAGAAAAGCAAATCACTATCAAAGGGAAATGCCCATGGTGGTCTCACATTGTTCCACAGTAACATTCAGTAACAGAAGCCCCTGAAAAGTATCTAAGAAATTTAGAAGGGAAGAAATATAATCTAATGATAATATCAACATCCAAAATATACATGTATACAAGGTATATAACAGTAATAGGCAGAACAGGCAGAAGTTTCCAAACATGAAGGAATTCTGAAGAATGCAACACCCATACAACCTTCTTCTCCAAAACCAAAACAAAGCAAAAACCAAAAAACAGATAAATACACGTTACTTGATAATAAAATCCAGCTACTTAAGAGATGACTAAAAAATAAACATGTAAAGGGTCTTAGATGAACAACTGCTTTAATTTAAAATATAGCTAAATAATTATGGAACAGAATATAAATGTATAAACCTTGGCAATATATAAATAATAATAAAAATAACAAGATCAAGAGGTGTGAGAGGGGAAAAGGGAGAGGCTAATGTCTTCAAACTTTTAGAGCAGGGAAACAATGCCATCTACAATTGAAATGTGTAGATTTTAAAGCTATGATTTCAAGATTTTAGTGTTTTTAATTATGTCTTCTTAACTTTAGAGTGATCCCTTAAATAATGCATCCCGTACTGAATACAACATTTATTTGAAGTTTAGCAATGCATTCCAATTCTTTTCAGCTTCATTTGGCTTCTTTCTAATTCATTACTTATTTATAAAAATAGCAAGTATTATATGTTAATAATAGTAAAAAGGGATTGGGGATGATTTTTTTTAAAATCTCTTTTTCCTTTTCTGCATGACTTGAACTTATAATGAACAAGTGTTATATTTACAAAATCAATAAAGTAATTTTTTTCTTTTAAAAATGAACAGGAAAGATAAAAAACAGGGAGATTTAAGTTTTTTAATAAATGGTGTTGAGCTCAATAAAAACAGTGTTGCAATTTAATTATTTCTCATACTTAAGATTTTCTCTGCACGTGGATAGATCTCATCTCCAAATTCCAGATAAGAGCCTCCATTTGAAAATCCTTTGATTCTGTAAACAGAATTTAGCATGCAGGATAAGTCTGAGTACCTAAATTACTGACTTGGCTGCTAAATCAACAGCATAGATGAGATCCAGTGTTGGAGCCAGAGAAAATGGTGAACGTTTAAAACTGGAATTATTACCTTGTAATAAGAAAGCGAAACACTGCTTCTACTTTTACAAAGCCATCTTTAGTTCTGTTCCTTCTGCTATGCCGGTACCTGGTACCTATTTAAGTTGAACTGATCCCCATTTCCTTTTGGGGTGGGGGGGAGTTGCTGGTTTTTACAAATGCTTTCCTCATATATGTAGGTGTGATGCTTTCAGGTTAAAAACATGAACTACAGAACCACGTATGCTTTTTAAAAGATGTTTTCATACCAGATACTGCGTAGTAATCTCTGTCTCAATCTCTTTAGAATCTTCAGCACATTACATGAATTTCCTAAAGTCAAAGAGCCCGGCTTGTTTTCATTTGTATTTTGTCTTTGTGAATCCTAGAAAATAGATGTCATTACAAGTACCTGTTTACCAGCAGAAACGTGTTTCTTCACTACATAGATGTGATAGGCAGAATAATAGCCCCCTAAGATTTCCCAATCCCCAGAGTTTGTAAATATATGGCAAAAAGGAATTGAGGTGGCTAATCAGATGACATTCAGATGGGAAGAGTATTCTGGATTGTCCAGGTGGGCCCATTGGACGTACAACAGTCTTTATAAGGGAGAGAGGGAGACAGGAGAGTCAGTGTCAGAGTGATACAAGTGAGAAAGACTCACCATCACTGGCTTTGCAGGTGGAAAGGGGCCACCTGCCAAGGAATGTGGGCACCCCCTAAAAGCTGGAAAAGACACAGAAACAGATTCTTCCTTAGAGGCTCCAGAAGATCCATGGCCCTCTCGGCACTTTGATTTTTGCCCAGTTAGGATCCACCTCACACTTGTGAGCTGCAAAGTTTTGTGTTGCTCTATTGTATTCTTTTAAGCCACTAAGTTTGTGGTAATTTGTTACACCAGCAATAGACAACTAATACAGTAAATACAAGGTGAAAACATGGCACAGTTTTCCTCCGTGGCCCATGCTGCTGAGTATCCATGCATACAAGGCAGGCCTTGGGCAAAATATAAAGTAGCTGTCGGAGACAGCTGGCTCTCGGTCAGCATCTTACTGCTCCTTCTGGGTAACTTCGCCTCATAGAAACCATCAAATATTTTTAAAAGGAAAATGTTCTCTGGACACCTGTACTACACTTCCTTTCCAGGACCAAGCAAGTAACGCGTGTTTCTCCCCCTGACGTTCATTCTAAGATCAGGGTGGTGCGGGAGGAAGCTGCAAGGAGAGAACCCGTAGTGCACAAAACAGCTTGGGTGTCCGACCACAGAAAAGATAGGCATTCTGAGGAAAGGTTTCCATCATTTTTCTTCTTGGGGAGGATGTGAGGGAGATAACGGAGTGCAGCAGAAAGGACACCACGCAGCTGGCAAGTCAACCCTGTAGCAAAAAAAAAAAAAAAAAAAGCAGATACCCAGGCAGGTAGATGGTTGTTTAATATTAAGGAAGTTGAGAGGCAGGTATCGAGCACTAGGATAGGTGATGGATTAAAATCTGTGCACGGGCATACGACCAGTTAACTGTATAAGGATCTGATAATACCCATTAGCAAAGAAAAGAGAGAAGAAAGCAGATTTCTTCCTAGAAAAATTATGGTCAAAGTAGAAAACTACTTAGACTGAATCAGTGGTAAGCTAAAATCTTCAAACATAGAGATCCACATATTGCCCTTACCCTGAGATAGGTGTCAACTACGTGTGAGGTTTGGGTTAAATGCTCCATCGGGGAAGGATATAACGCTAAATGAGCAGGACCCAAGCTTGTCATTATATACTTACTGTGTTCAAAGCATAATACTTCTGAGTCTCATTCTCAATGAAGCCTTTATTCATTAGGTTTCATTGCATGAGAGTAAATTTAACCAGATAACATAATGGATGCAGCATAATGAAGTGCTGCAGTACTTCTCAACCCTTGTTGTTAACTCCTATACACGTGGGGATTGGAGAAGACAGCATAAACCCATCAGTAACGGTAGTTTATTAGAGCAAGGGTTTGGGAAGAGTGGCGAGAGGGTTTGTCAGACCTGGAATGGGTGGTCTGGAAAAGCCCTTTAGGGTGATTCTGTTACACACCATCTCCACCACCGTCTGAGGGAATCTTTTTCCCCACTCTGTTGAAAATCACTGGTGTTGTTTAAAGCTGACCCCACTGGAGCTTAGAACACCAGGATTTGCGTCCTGGCTTAACGACTAATTTGACTTAGCCTTTCTTGGAAAATTCATGGCCCACCTGAAACAGAATTACTTATTGTGCTCATTTGAAAATGAAGATTCCTCTGCAACTCTGAGGTTGTTGCTCAGGGGTCTCCGTTTTTGCAATCGGAGGTGAGTGTTTGGCATTATAAAGATAGAAAACTTTATGTTGTGTATCCCTCTAGCCAAGTTATTGCCCTTCTCTGATTCCTTTACCTGAAAAATAAGAGGTTTGAGCTGGAAGGTATTTATAGTCCTTACAATTCCTACGGTGTGGCAGAATAGAAAGTTAGGGTCTTTGGTGCTAAAAGGACATACGTTCTAATATCAACGCCACCAGTTACAGTGTGACATTGAGTGAATTATTCAAACCACATTACTTTCAATTTCTTCATCTGTAAAAAAAGGGATTAATGATAATATCCACTTTGTAGAGTTGTTGTAAGAATTTGCAATTGTGTATATAAATTGCTTGGCAATCTTTACATGATCTTTATAAAGCAAATGTTATCATCTTACAAATAACTTGATGCCTTAACCTCATTTAAATATTGGCATTGTAAAGTTTCTTTAAGGAGGGATTGGAATAGTATGTTGTGGGGGCGGAGCCCCAGAGAGTAGTTTCCAGGCTCTCGGCCTCACATAGACAGGTGCTGGCTCAGGTAGTAAATGGCCAACTGTGATTGCATGGCCATCAGCTGTGGCTAGTTGGCCGTCAGCTGTAACCAGTGAGCCATTGGCCACAATATAACTGCTGTGGCTACGCTAGAGAGAAGAGAGAAACAGGAGGAGAGAGAAGAAAATGGGGGCTAGCAAGAAGATGGTGGCTGGGCTGGCAAGCGCGGATTGCAGTTAGGATGGCTGGTTGCGGACAGTGTGGATCCAGCCTCCAGTGAGAGTATAGTGCCGCCGGCGAGAATATACTAAGTATGACTCCCCCATCTATGGCTCCTTGTGTGTTCCTTTTTGGCCTCACCATATCCTGCGTTCTTGTATGGGGAGCGGGACCAGAGACCCTGCAGGCCGCCCCACACGACAAATGGCGCAGCGAGCAGGGTCCCCCGCACGACATATGTATTCTACACATTGGGTAGAGTATATCAATTCACATACTGCTGCATAAGAAACCACCCCAAAATCAGTGGCTCAAAACAAGCATTTATTATTGCTCACAGGTCTGTGGGTCAGCTGGGCAGTTCTACTCTTGGCTGGCCTTACTCATGCATAAGGTTTCCAGGCAGGAATTCCTGCCCATTCTCAGGAATGTTTTTCATTTTCCCATTCCCAAACCCCGAGATATAAATTGTTTTCTTTTCTCCACGATGAATCATTTCCACAAAGTGACAGCCGATACTACCAACCACCTGGGTTCAAGGAGCCGATTTCCCCAATTTTCCGACCAACTTTTCTTGGGATTTGGGAATGGGAAAGCAAAAAAAAATTCCTGAGAATGGGCGGGAATTCCCACCTGGATACCCTACCATGCATCAGCTGTGGGTTCTGCAGGCAGCTCTCCTGATTTGGGCTGAGCTCTCTCATGTGTACAGAAGTTGACTGGATGGTCTGGGTGCTCTCAGCTGGGACACCTGAGCTCTCCTCCGTGTGCTCTCTTATGCTTAATAGGCTACTCTGGGACTATTTACATGGCAGTGCCAGGGTACCAAGGGAGAGACAAAGTGTAAGGATTCTTGAGGCCAAGGTACTGAATCGGTGCATTGTCACTATTACTTCATTCTGTTGGTCAAAGCACTTCTTCACAAAACTCGCTCAGATTCCAAGGGTGTATATAGAGACTCCTTCTCTTGATGGCAGAAACTGCAAAGTCACATTAAAAAGGACATATTCCTTTGCTCAAGCCTACAGCGGTGGTTCTCAAATTTTAGCATGCATCAAAATCTCCTGTAAGGTTTGTTAAAACATAGAATACTGGGTCCACCTGAGTTTCTGATTTAGTAAGTCTGAGACCTAGTAAATTTCATTTCTAACAATTTCCCAGGTGATGATGCTGTCTACAGATCACACTTTGAGAACCATTGGTCTACAGTGAAGTCTTCTCTATGTTAAAAAAAAATAAATTGGATATATATATATATATATATATATATATATATATATATATATCCTTTTATTTCTAAATAAACTACTTCCTGCATACCATATTATTCATGATATATTTCTCTTCTAGTAAAATAAGGCATTTTTTAAGTCTAAGTATTTTTAGAGGTCTTTGCTTTTCTCTTTTTTCTGCAAAATATAATTTCCTTTTTGCGATGGTACCCTAAACACATAATAAAATCTAGTCAATCAAAAACTATTGAAAGATTTTATTTCATCTCTCCCCTTGTCTTTCTCTTCCATTCTACATTCCCTCCTCCTCCATACCAAATACAATTAGGTCTGTGAGGGGACGGTCCTATTGAGTCAAATGAGAAAATTGTATTTTAGAGTTTGTTAAAATTAACAAGACGCAAATAATTGAATAACTGAAATGTACATTCATATTCCCCTTTCTCATTTAATAGTTGAAGAAACAGGTTCAGAGTTGAGTATCTTGCACCCAAACACCAATTTTTGTTTAATCACCTCTACTTGATATGTCATAAACACATATGATCTAAATCAACAGTTATCTACGTTCTTTCGTCTTAATTTTTTGAATAATGAAATACCTCTGGAGCTCTTTTGTAAACTCCAAGTTAATTGTGACTTCCTGATTCTTAGCAAATGCATCCAGTTTCCTATTCTTTATTAACAAGGGGGAAAAAAGTAATTATCACATTCTCACCTATTTTTTTTAGAATATTTTCTGTGGAAGATAGTCATTAGCTACATTATTCTAAGGAACATGAAACAGGTTAAGTGGTTTATCTAGAATCATAACTGGAACCAGCACTAGTTTGTTTCTACTGCATCAAATTTCTTTTCATTGCATCAAACAAAATAATAAATATCCAGAGTAGCCCATGTTAATCATCCATAATTAACACATAATTAAGTCACAATAAATATATTGTTTTATTTCTTTAATTTGTTTTTCAAAGTGTCAGGGAAAAAATCTTTATTTCATTAGTTACCATACCCATTCCTTCCATATTTCCTCTTCTAATAGATGTGGTTGTAAGTTGGAGGAGCAGAAAAGGAGATCAGAAAAAAGTGAACTTAGTAAAATGTATATTTTCTAGAATGCCTTCAAAACTATTAGAAAGTAGAGTTGCAGTTCTAGGTAGCAAATCTTAGACATGGTGTAATATTCTTCACATTTTAAGTATTTCAAATACTTCACTATTTGCCTAATGTGGTAGTATTATTCTAAGTGATGCTTGTTGCTAACTTTTTATATTCCAAGCATTACACACAAAGTCTGTATTTATTATCCTATTTAATATTCACAACTCTCTAAGATAAGTAATATTTTTATCTTCATTTTACAGATTAAAATATAGACTTAAATTATTAAATGATTACTTAAATCACACAACTAGTAAGTAGTAAGTTTGGAGCACAAATGAAATTGATTCAAAATTTTACTATTTTATCAGTGATGCTTTTTTCCTGCTACTTGTACTTTTTTTTTTAAATCAACTAGAACAAAGTGATAGTACTACAAAAATGGCTTCGAATCATTTGAACACTGAGCCTGTTTCAGAATAAGATTTATGACAGAACGGAAGGGGAAGGGTGAAAAGCAAACATTTGGCTTACTCAAAGAAATTGCAATTGAACACAGCTCTGAGACTGATGAGTTTAGCTAACACTTGTGACCAAGTGTGTGGACCTCAAAAGCAGTCACCTGGCAGAGACATGTTCATTTGAACAATACTATCATTTCAACAACACATTTTTAGACCTGTATTAGGTCTGATTATTTTGTGTACACATCTAATTGTTTTTAACATTAACAAAATATATATTATCCAGTTTATAAGTGATTGCTTATTTTATTTACTAGATTTGACTCTGAACACTGTTTTGGATATTTTCCAAAATCAAATCCAATCTCCAGAGAGCATAATTATTGGCATTGCTGGCATTCTGAATCTGTGATTCAGATTTTGAACAAAATTCCTAAAAAGGGCATTTAAAATTGTTTTGTCTGGCCGGAAATTAGGGTCATCAATTAAATAAGTGTTTATAGTCTTCTAAGGTGAACATTTCAATATAAATACATTCCAAGGTGACTATGCCTACATGTTTGTTTGAAAACAAAAGCGAACAGAAATTTTATTATGAAAGGAAAGGGAAAAGATGTATGGACAAGATAAACTTTAGGTTCAATCTATTATGGGACAATTATGGGCATTCCTGAAAAAGAATTGTCAGTTGTGGGACTTCTTCAAACAAATGGTCCTTACAAACCCACTCCTGGTTCAATAATTTGAGCAAATAATCCACTTTCACCACCACCAGTACAAGTGATGTGGTTATGGGTGGAGTTTCAGAGAAATGTTTTACACGGAATTCTTGAAAATGACTGAAATCCAGGATCATACGAATAATCAAAGCAGATTTCATTTGCAAGCAGGAAACTACACCAGTAGCAGATATATCAGGAAAGCTTTAAGTTACAGAATATTCAGCTAAATATAGGTTAAATAAAGAAGAGGGTTTTATGGGTTTTTTTGTTTTTGGTTTTTGTTTGTTTGTTTTTTTCATATACAACATGAAGTCAAAAGGTAAGCACTACCTGACTACTAGGACTGAGCAGCTAAAATATGGCATCAGGAACCCAGGTTCTTCCCATCTTTCTTCTCCATCTTTCAGAGATTGGCCTTGAACATATTGCTTCATGGCTGCAAGATGGTTGTTTTACCTCCAGACATCACTCAATATCCAGGTAAGAAGAAGGCGATAGGGCAAAGGGATAAAAGGTGGTGGCAGCTGAATCTATTCCTCTTTCCTCAAGAAAGCAAGTTTTTTTCCCCCCAGAAAACCCATCGAGCAAACATGCATTTACATTTAATTTTCCAGAAGTGTGTCAATCAGCCACTACGTGGTAGATGCAAGGAAAACCGGAAAATCAAATATTTAACTTCCTGGACTCTAGAGTAAGACAAGAAGGAAGGAGGTTGAGAATTTGTGTTGAGTGACCCCAATTACAATGTCTGTTTCAGTAGGGCTTACATTTTACTAGGTAGTGTGATTTCACACTTTGTATCATTAAATCATCACAACAGTAGGAGTTGGTCCTTTTTCTTTTAATTTACCGCATTTACTAAATGTGATCTAGAGTTTAAAGAGAAGTGTCCAAGTCATCCAGCTTATAAGCATTGGAATCAATTTCTATGACTCCAGAAACTCTGTTATCTAACATGGGCAAAGAAATTATAACAGCACGAAAACAATGCTTTCCCAAAGTCTAAGTTTTGCAATGCCTCGTAAAAGGCAGCATGCAGAAATCATTGTTGGATTCTTACACAATGATCTTGTTCTCACTTGTAACAAAGCTTGTTGAGGAGTTCCTAAAAGGAGAGAACCATGGTCACTTGGGATTAACCACTGTGTTCCATTAGTCACAGAAGCCTTAGCATGACTCTCAACATTTACCAACAGGTGGGAGATTTACAGATGGCGAATGGCTTATTTAATACCTAGTTTACATATTTTCCAGATATGGTTTGCTTTTATTGGTTATAATCTAGCCCTTGATGTATGCCAAAGAAACTACTTTGCCCTCTTATTTTTCTCTGCCATATAGAGCAGGGCCTGAAATAAATCAGTCCTATGTGAGTAGCTGTAGTAATAAAAATAGAAAATAGAACGTATTACCTTCCTCAGGTATTAAACACCATTTCAGAGTGCTAACACTGTTATATAGTTATGTTGGAATGGGCTAGAAAATTTGGGTAGGATAAACACGTTGCAGGATGGTAGATTTCTGAAAAACATTTCTACAGTCTTTCTTTGGGCTTGATATATCCTTCCCTCCTAGAAAAATTTAAATTCACGTATAGGTGTATGATTTTTGCTAATTCAGTACAACTGTGTTCCACACTAGACTCAAATTCTCCTCATTAAGGCTGAGTGAGTTGATGTGTCTTAATAGTCTCCAACTGTGTTAACTTCTCCCAGGTGCAATCTTATGTTTCACAAGGTTAATACATTTAATGCATATACTTACTGGGGCTGTTCTTAGCACATCTGAAAATTTTTGCATCTTAAAAGACCCAATTTCCAAATTTATTGTTCATTTTCTTAGTCTGTTTTTCAAAGTGTCAAGGAAAACACCTTTCTTCCAGGGGTTAGCACTCCCATTCATTCCATATTTCTTCTCCTAATAGTTGCCATTCTATTGGAGGAGCAGGAATGGAGAGCAGAGAAAGTGAATTTAGTGAAGTGTATGTTTTCCAAATGTCTTCAAAACTGCTGAAGAGTTCACGGGGTGGGGGTAGAGAATGACTTACGAAAGCCAACTAATGAGCTATTCTTTAAAAAATGTCAACCTGGAGAATATGTTCAAAGAAAAGTACTTAGTATCTTGTCCATCTAAGTCTTGAGGAAATGGAGCACTTTAATAACAACATAGTTTATTATTACACTTACAATTAATATATTACAAAAGTGACTTGCTCTGTCTCCACTCATAACTGGTTTATGAACTAACCCTTTTTACTTTATGCAAATTATCAGTAAAACAATGTAAGAAGACATGTTTTTTAAAAACAGTTTTCCATGCTTTTACAAGAGCTATTTACATAGAAACAATTATTTTAATTATATGTAATTATTTATAATTCTTACTTTTACTCATTAAGGTGTATCTCTAAGGATTTCTTCTAAGCATGCTTTATTAAGTTGGTGTTATTGTAAGTCAATAAAGTAATTAGTCAATTAATTTAGATTTCTCACTAATTCCAACTGGTCTTCCCTCCCTCCGAACCTCCCCTTTTCAATTAATTACAGGAAATATGTGAACATAAGTCTGGTACTACCTTCAAATCACAGAGTTGTAAAAAGTTGTGATAAGTAATTGGTTTAAAAAAAAAGGCTTCTGTGCCCTTGAAGGTTTACAAAGACCTGAAGTCAACACCACACCCTTCTTTTCTTATTCTGACAGTCTTCTGACAAGATCTTCCCATCTACTAAAAGCGGTTTCTTATTGGAACCAATTAAGAGTTTCCGGTTCTTTTCCCTTTGGTATAAAAGTCTCTATTGCTCTCCCAAGGCTACACCAATTTGATATACACAAATTTTAAATGATAAATAGCTGACATAAAAAGGGAGAGATGCTTCATTAGACATAAACGGTGTTTCTCTCTGCTTCTTGCTTTCTCTTAGGTGCTATAAGGCATCAATGATGAGAAGATAGAAGTCGATTACATAGTGTCAGTGCCATAAACTAATAAACAAACATCACCCGCGCGGTTCTGGAGAAATCACTCAGGATGTTTGGAACAGGTGCTTTGTAGCCACATCAGCAGTGCACAGCATCTCTGGGAAGTTGGTAATGGAAAGTTGAGCGTAAAATAAAAGTTTATTTGTCCACGTATGGAAATAAAGTATCCTGTAAGGCTTTCTTATACTTGAAAAATCGGTACCTGCCAACTGGGTTCTTCCGAGTATTAACAAAATTGATGGGCGGGGGAAGTATTCGCGGACGTTTTCAACGCGGCAGCAAAGATCCAAGAGGGATAAGGGAACGAAACGAGAGGCAGTTTTGCCGTCTGGGGGCCGCCCGAGTAGCCCTGGGAGAGTAGAGGCTGGAAGGGGTGTCAAGTCTGTAGCGAGAGGAAAAGGCAGAGATGTAGTCGGGAAAGTGGTGGCTGAGCCGCGCACCTGTGGGGGTGGCGCGCCCCAGCGAGGCAACAGCCCAGAACAGTCCAGCGGGCCAGGGGCGTGGGTCTGAGGGGTACCTTAGGGCCGGGGACAAAAACCATCGCTGACCGGACCCGGCGGCCTCACACCCCGGAATTCGCTCCAGAACCCTGGCAGCCCCCCCCTCCGGCCAGTCGGGCTTTCTGTCTGGGTACAGGAGTCCTCCGCCATTGGCACGCACGATGAGGGTGCAGATGTCCCCTCTTGAATTCTCCTCAACGGCTGGGGCCTCTCGGGTTGGTTTTATTCCCCCCTCCTCACCCTGCTGGCCGCGCCCCACATGGTCCCGGGCCCTGAGAAGTAGGCGGTGCGCTGCGCTGCGCCGGGGAAGCGCGGTCCGGAGTCTCTCCCAGCCGCGCTAAGTTGCTGGTGCGAGTTGACAGACAGTTGTAAACTATTGGTGGGTAAATGTCCCGCGTTCTACCCTACCCACCCCACCCCACCCGTTCATCTCTCGCCCCTTCCGCCCGGATTTTCGATTTTGGGATTTTCTTTTTCCTTAAGTGTTTAGATAAATTCTCTATCCATAATCTTTTCAGATGGAAATGACCCGTTGTTTTTCCTACTTTTTTTGAACGCTGACTTCAGAAAATGCCACAGGGATGTGGCGAAAGAGAAACGAAAGTGTGTGTGTGTGTGAGAGAGAGAGAGAGAGAGAGAGAGAGAGAGAGAGAGAGAGAGAGAGAGAGAGACTGACTTAGGGGGAGGGCAGGGGGGCTTCTCTCTCCTGGAGGACAGACAGAATGATACATACTGTCATTAACAGTTTTGACCCACCCAGACCCCACCCTTCGGTTGCATCCATCACACAGTCATTACAAAGGGGCAGCGTTGTCACACTGCTTTCCCTGCTCCTGGGGCTCCCGGGCTGGCTTAATGAGGTGCACCCAGCCGGGGCTATTGTGCAGCGCGAATGAGGCAGGAACGAGACAGCAACGATCCTAGCAGCTGCTCGCAGCAGCGGCCAAACCCAGACCTCAAGTGGATGGACGCCTCTGGAAGTGTTTTCCTGAACGAACCCATCCGGCAGCGGAACACTGTGGCAGGGCTAGTGAACTTAGATGGGGCATTCCTCTCCTGCAGCTGAGCTGGCTGGAGGCAAGTGCTGTCACTCCGGTAATAGTGAGGGTGTTGGGGGTGGGGGGTGGGGGGTGGTGGTGATGGTGGTGGTGGTGGTGTTAAGCCAGTCCTCAGTCGAAAGGCGGCTTGCATCAATTTCCCCTGCAACCACTCAACTCTCCTTTACCTTTTGTTTTGTTAGCTTGGCTTTTTCCACCCCACCCCCTCCCTGGTATGGTTTGAACCATTGCGTCTTGCTCCGGGGTTTGTGCATTTTAATGTAATTCTGATGGGTGAATGTTCTCTCCTTTTTGTTGTGATTACTAGAAATACTTTAGTCCTGCCTTCCCAGTTCTGCGCTCTGCACAAGCAGTTTTGAAAAATTAAGTGCAAAAAAGCATGACAAAGCAATATGAGGTTGTCGTGGTAAGTGAACTTTTAAACCAAAAATTACCATTTCTTCTCGTATGATCGTCTGTGGGTGGCTTGAAGGGGAATCATCACACACAAAGAGCTGGGGGCTGGGAGGAGGGGGCGGTGAGACAAACCAAAAACAGTAGTTCTAATTTTGTTTTTTGTCTTTACACATTGTCCTTAGACATGTTCTGTATTTGATACTCTTGGGATGGTGATAGACTTGATTCATTTAAAGTGGGTGAGAGTTGGCAGTCTGCAGGGTCGAGGTACAGGGGAGGGAGGCAAGGGAACTAGGTTATTGTCTGGTGTCAAAAGGAACGTACTTTGACTTCCTGAACTCAGCACAGTAGCTGGATCATTCCTGAACAAAATCCTTAAGGAGAAAAGGCACAATGGGGTCACTCGAAGTCACCCCCACTATTTCTGTGTCCTCACCTGCACTGTTAGTCCTCCTTTCTTCCTCTGACTTCCTCAGGTAGCAACGTTAGGAGCCTTCATTCTTAGACAAATTTTAAATGCTAAATGATAATCAAATAATACATTTGGAAAGTTGTGGTCTTAAAAGTATTGAAGCTGGAGAAAGGAATTGCTTACTCTCCGCCTGCCTTCTCACTTCTTTCATCTCTCTCTCCCACGCCCCCTTTCTACACTAAAGTGTATAGGTTCATTTCAGGGTACTTTCCCAACCTCCTCTCCTAATCCCTTTCATTTGTTTTAAAATGGGAGATCTATTCCAGGGAAGGATTTCTGAGTTTTGCCCCCTTATCTCATTCACTTTCTGAGAATAGGTATCTAACTTAGCATTCATGGTGAAGTTAGCAGTTCCAAGTTTAACAAGAGGCTCAGCCTTTCCTCTGGAAAATTCTAAATTGTTTGGCCAGCTCTGCACTTTAAAATAATATATAACAGTGCTCAGTAGTCTTAATTTTTTTTTTTTCTGTTTGTGAATCCAGTTGCCTTTTAACTTGTCAATGGCTGTTGCCATGGAGATGACTGTGATGCCCTATACTGGAATGGACCTGCACATTCTCTGATAGGCAAGGCCATCTAAGTAGTCTCATTTGAAGGATGAGATGGAAACAAAAAAGGCCCCCTGAAAGGAATTGTTTTCATGTTTTGTTGAAACCATTCTTAACTTGCATTTATATGTGTGCAGATATAATTGCGTGTGCTTACATTTCTCAAGATCTATTCTGACCTGAAGGTTTTGTAAATTATTATAAACTTCCTCTGATCATAAGAATCAAAGAAAATAACTTTCGAAACTGATTATATTATAGCAATAAGGATGAAAGTATTTTATGGGGCATACACTTTAATAATTTATTTTAACAATCGACTTAATTTTTGTTTATTCTACATGAAGTTACTGTAATTTACCAGTAACAACCACAGGAATGTGACACCTTATACATCGGCTTCCAAAGTCATTACTGTTGCTTTCAGTCTTGCTATTTGCTGTCACCGTCCTTAAAACAGTTTTCAGTTTGAGACTTAAACACCAAATGGCTCACTGAATTACTAATCTGTTGTTATAAGAGGAATCAATTCAGTAAAACTTTGAAAAAGAATCTCAGAAGAGTTTAGATTCAAATAATAGTATTTTATATATATTTGGTCATAAAAATTTCCATTGGGAAGTTTGCTTTTCTTACTGATAGTCTTAGTCAACTAACAATGTCATCTAACAATGGTTTTAATATACAATGTATTTTGAACCATACTATGCAACTGTCAAACTATTTAAGAATATGGCCTGTACATATGAACATTAGATTACTTTGATGTTTTATTTGAGAAAAAAAAACCTTTGGAGTTATTTTATCATACTCAATTTCAAACAAGTCTTCAACTTTACTGTATGTAGCGTTTCACCTAGACTGAAAACACTGTTTCAGTTGAAGACATTCATAATAATCATTTAAAATAAGTTTAATAACTGAAAGTTGTCTTCTAAATAATAATTAATAATAGTGCATCTGTTTAATTTTCTATAAAAGTACTTAGACTATGCTGTATATTCCTGGTCCTCTCCCTCACTAATTTTAGGTGGCAATTTTAGGTTTGCCAACTATTCTCAATATGGAAATTTCTTTATATCAGAATGTAACAATCCATTTCTCTCATCAGTGTTCTAATTGTATGTTATTGGCACAGTAGAAGTAGAGTGGGCATGTTCTGATATTTTCCCTAATCTCAGTTCACTAGAATAAATGTTAAAAATAACAGAAAGCTCATAATGTTCATAAGAACAAAGTCCTAAGTGTTTTCAACTAAGCAATATTCTCATTGAAGTATTTATTGCTTCCCATAATATTGACTCACTTTAAGTGAATAGGTATCAAAAATAAAGGAGAAAAATGGAGGAGACGTAAGCAGTGGGGGTGGGTGATAGCCAGGAGTGTCTCATGTTACATTGCAAATTTTGCCCTTTGTACCATATCTAGGACATGAAATGTGCCTGCAAGCAAAAAAGTAAAAACGGAAAGGTTGAAGTGATGCTATGATTTAAAGAATTCAAAAATAACCTTCATTTGTTATTTCCAATTAGTATTAAACTTCATGGGTATCTTATATCAAATATACAATCTAAAACAGCTAAGAAGTTAATTTTAATTGTTAACATTTGTTTTGTACCTGTCATGATTCAGTCATATATGTAAGTGCTTTTCATATATTATCTCAATTAATCTTCAAAACAGTCTAGTTGGTAGATTTTAGGATGCTTAGAAAATAAATAGTTAAGTTCAGACAGTTCATAACCATGAAGTGAGGACTTGAATCAAAATCTCTCTACTCTAAACTTGGGTCTAAAATCCAACAAAATGAGAATCAATTAATAGAAAACATGAGATATTTTACTAAATTTAAAGAAACCCTCCACATAAAATCCACATCATCTCCACAAAGTCCAAAGATAAAAATGATTGCCTCTTAATCTTGACACTTTCCTCAATAAAACATTTATGAAAAACAAAAATCTTACTGAAATATTCCTAACTATATCCCAAATTGGGTTTGGATATACTAGGGTTGTTTCTCTTTGGGGCAGTAATTATGAAAATGTATTGCCCTCTCCTTCTTGCCCCAAAAACAAACAAGAGAGGAAGAGTAAATAAATTATAGTGACAAAAGTGTTTTCAAATAAGTATCAACAATACTACTTATTAAAGGAAAACCTAACTGCAAACCTAGTTTTCCTTAAAAAGGATCTTAAATAAGTAGACTTATTTTTTTCATTTTACCAACTTAAATGGGATTTAATTTTTTATTTTAAAGATTTTCATAATCAATTACAATAACATTTGGTAAAGTAATGACATGTTTGTGACATGTGATTTTTTCATTTATTTATTTTCCAAGTCAGAGTTTATCTTGATGTACTTAAAATCAATTAACTTTTACCCTAATTATTCAGTGATTAGGGGCCCTCCATTTAGTGAAGCAAACAGACATAAATATAGAAAGTGATATAGAAAATAAAAAGTTTCTAGTGATTCCTCTTTAAATATTAGAGATGATAGACTCTCAAATACTGGGAAAAAAAATTCCCCTTTAAAACTCTAATATTGCTCCTTTATATTTATAAAATCTTTAAACCTGATAGATTGGGACATAGATATCGCATCTGCTTGGGTCTGTTTGTTTCTTAACTTGGATGTGCAAAAATGGAGATGTTAAGATTTTATCAAGATAATCCAGTCAAGTCCCCGTAAGTACCAATAAAAAAATGTTTAAAGACATCATTTTCATTCAACAGAAAGCTGCTCAATTTTTCACTTTCAGCTGAGAAGAAATGAAAGCACTCATAACAACTCTACCTGCTATCTGTACTTCATGCAATAAATAGGCTTCCAAGTTGTTTTGTGTAAACCCTTTTTTTAAAATTAGGTTACTTTTTTTTTTAAATGCACAAAGCTCACACATTAAAAGAACATTTGAATTAATGCTCCAGTTAAAGTGAAGAACTTTTAAAAAGTTGGTTCATCCATTTTGTAAGTTTCAGATTTTTATAAGGTGAAATCATCCATAGCTAATGTTTAAACCCCATTACTATGAGAATGCCAATAGCTTTTTTTAAAACTCTGATAATTTTGGACTTTTAGGAACCATCTTATAAAGAGGAGAATTGTGAGACTTGAGCGTTTCATCCCCACAATATTCTAGTCACATATAAAACTCAACTCTATTACACTTTGACCGTGGAGACCATGCCTTGAAAGACCGTTAGATTTGTAACCTCTGAAACCTAATTCTAGTTACACGCTTCATTTTAAATAAAATCAGGCTCAGTTTTTTATCATAGTTAATAAAATATTTGTATAATATCTTTATTTTATCCATGCTCTGGAAATTTATATTATTATGTACTAAAATCTTAGGACTGTCTCTAGACAATTTTCTCTCCTTTTAAATATCTGTATATACAAATAATAAATATATGTAAATATACATATACAAAAAGTTATGACTATGTTAGTATGAAGCAAAAAAGACAAGTTATTACAGCAGTTTTTCAGTTTTAAACTTATGGGATAATTAATGCCACAAAACTGAATTTTATCTAATAATAAGAATATTAACTATATTTATTATTAGTTAAAAATCTAAGGGTATTTTAGAATAGGTCTGTGGAGTCTATTTCCTTCCTCCTCTCCACTATTGCTTTTCCATAACTTCATACAAGATGATACTTTCACTTGAAAAATTGGGAGGAAAATGTGGACTATGTTTAGGAAAATAATAAAAAGACCTTAAGATAGCTCCTACATACATCCTGGAATCCTTCATGCTATACTCCTCAATTATCCCTTTAAATTCTTTTAAACATGGAATCATTACATTTTGTGTTCAAAGTGAAAATTAATATGTTATGGACTTTCAAAGCCTCTCAGAGCACGAAGGGTTTACAGGAAAGGGCAGAATGATACAAGCTGGATACCACCACACCTGGCATTGACAAAGGCTGAGAAGGCGATGTTAATGGCTTTAATTAAAACATATATACAGCTAATGAAACCTGAGGTCATTACCGTGAAGACCTGAGAACTCAGCTTTTTTCCAGCTTTTGGGGTAAAAATAATTAACCATGAGACACATGATAAATATTTAATAAAATCTAAACAATTACCACTATCCTTTGTTAAAGAGAATGAGAGTGAAGAATGCTATAGAAATCTAGACTTTTGAATTTCCAATTTCTTAGTGCTTAATTCATCACCATTAAATGTGGTATTATGGAAGAGGTGGTATTAAATATGTTTGATTCTTATCATAGACACCATAACCTTTTGATGTGTTTCGAATATGAATTAATAATGGACTTCACCCGACAAACATTGCATGCTTACTAGGCTCTCGGCACAGTGCCAGAGCCTGGGAATACCCACACTGGAAAGTTGGCTTTGCTGTCAAGCAATGTATGGGCTCTAGGAGATAGACATGTCCACAGATGGTTCTAGGAAGTGAGATCATTACTATCAGAGGCGTGTACAAAGTGCTTTTAGGTACACAGAGGGAGCTGTCACCAACATGCCTGTAGTTGGCTTTAGTGAGGTATTCAGGAAGTGCTTCTCAGTGGAGGTGAAGTTTTGCATACTGACTCTCCATCTCCCCACCTCCGCCATTTTAACAAAAAAGTAATAGTGGATCTTCAAATAATATAAAGAAAGATGAAGTATATATTTTTCTAGTTTTTACATATTGACATATTTTACATATTTATGTAAATACATATTTTATGTACTTATGATGAGGGAGAACAAGTTTTCTGTGTAGGATGCTGAATTTTTCAAGATTCATTAGTGTAATTTCTCAGATACAGGGCCTTTGACAAATGTGCACAGCCGGGAAAGCCTTTAATAGTATTGATTATGTTAGTGTTTTGTTGCTAGTAGCATAATGGATAAGGCAAGGGCTCCATTTTTACTCAAAAAAAAAAAAAAAGGTATCTTGCAAACCAGGAAAGGCACCCAAAAGCAAAAGTAATTAAATAACATAAATGGCAAGGGAGATTGCCTGTGATCTGGGCTAGAATTGGAATGGGAGGTGTAAGAAAGAGGTTATTTGAGAGGAAATGAAATGAAAATGTTTTAAAACAGGGAAAAGAGTTCTGCCTCATAACAATAAGGTATCAACTTAAGTGTTTTCACTTCCCTTTGTATTTCTTTCACATTTACAATGGAGGAGGAAAGTACTATTAATCTGAAATTTGACTTGTGTGTGATTAAGTTTCATCATTGATTGGACTAAAACCGCCCTATTTTCTTTCTTAAACTCTGAAATCCATGAAAAAATTTCACTTCAGAGTGATTAGTACTTCACGTGACTATCATTATGCATTTTGCTCTCTGATATCTTGATAGTACAGTTTAGCCCATTCCTGCTGGGAGTCTCTCCGGGCAACAATTCTTTCTTTCCTTGTGTTCATTTTTAGGAAAATCCTCTCAACATTGTTATATGTATTATTTTAACGGAAGGAAGTATGTAAAATACTCTTGAAGTCATTTTACTTGTGAGTTTGAATAGCATTCAGATTAGAATGATTTCCCCAGAATTTTATAGGCTTGCCCAATCCAGCTGTATATTTTATATGCTAATGTAAATTCTATTTTTGTTCCCCTTGGGGGTTTAAGTGATTATAATTGTTGCTCTTCAAAAGCCAAACAGATGATGATTGCTGCTTCAGGAGTATACCAAAAGAAACTGGCTTTCATTAAACCTGCTCATCCACTTCATAATTATCTCCATTTTATCTGGCTAAGAAGCAGGAAAAAATGGCAAGTACAGTTCATTGAAGCCAGTTCAGTTATTTAAACATCGCTTTATTGAACTAGCAGGAGGTGTTAAAGTAGGGGGAATGTTTTCATTCTAACACTGATATGTAGCCAGTGGCCCAACTCAAGAGTTAGTTGAGCATCAAATTCCAGAGGTCATGGGGAATGAGAGGAGAGATATTTTAAGCCATTCTGAAAGGAGTCCTCTAGTGGATACAATAAACAGTAGTGCAATGGCAGCCATTCTGAAGTATTCTTTTTGCTTATTTTTCCTGTGAGTTAAAAATGGAATTAGCTATTTAGTACCCACTAAGAAAGACGCAGAATGTACCCTACATGAGAAGGGAGTTCCCTATATAATGTAAAGAAAAAAGGGGGGTGGGGCAGGGATAGTGATAAATTCTAAAAGGATACCAAATCCTGAGACAGACTGACATCAAAAGTCCTTCAAGGAACCTTTATGATTACATGAGCCTTATGATCTGACCTTGGCAAAGAAAGCAGATTCTTAAGGAGGTTGGTTTTCCTCAACTGACAGAATGTCTCCCCCATTCAGGTGACACAGGAGTTCTGAGTTATCTGTTCTCTTGTCCTATGGTGGGGATGGAGGGGTGGCCTTGGAATTGGGTTGCATAGGAATTTGTTTCTGACCACATGCATTGCTGGCTGTCCTCCTGATGGCACAGTGAGGGTCCCTGAACTCTCACCCACCTGGATAGAAGAGTGCCAGAGTCAATAGCTGTTCAAGCTTCCAGCTATGAGAAAGCAATTCTCTGCTGGTTAAATGCAAAATTCTGAAAGGGCTCTCTCTAAAATTTCAAAGAGCCATATTTTAGAAACCAATTGTCTAAGACTAGACTTACATAAAACAATACATTCATAAACAATGAAAATAGAAGGTTTCACTTTTTCTACAGATTTTCATTTTTCACACTCCGTGATAGTCCAGAAAGTTTCAGGCAATTTCACATTTTGAAGTCTTAACAGAGTTGTTACTTTACAACCTGATTTTGAAACTTTTGGGGAATCATATTGAAAAAGGGAAAAAAAAAGTTTACTTAATAATAAAAAAGCAAATATGTCCCTGAAAAGCTTTTGGATAATTTACTGGAAAGTTGTGTACATTAAAAATATATTTATTTGCCTCTAGATTCCTATGCCACAACGATAAAATTTTTTCCAGTTTTCATATATGTAATTTTATTTTGGCTTCACAATAATCCCTGGAAGTAAGAAAAGCAAATACTACCATTTCATTTTATATATAGAAACATAAAGGCTCACAAACAGTTTTAAAACTAAAATGTGGGTGTACCAACTCTTTGATCAACATATCCTTGACCTACCAACAGCTCTTCAATGCATGATGTTGAATTATGTCTAGAGTCATTTCTAAACCCTAAGGGGTAGAATGTTCCCAGAAAACAAGCTCTAGGTAATCTATGCAATTTGTATTCTTAGGTCCAGGGATAGAGTATATCAATGGCCTGCTCTCTAAAAACTCTCTAAATTAAAAACTCTGTCTGGTTGTGTAGCAGTATCCTAAATGTATTTTATAATTTGATAAGACTGATCTACTCAAAGTCAGGCCCAGTCATGCGACTGCCAGACTTTTATGATCAGGGAAGATATTAAGGCGAGTAGTGGCTTCATTTAATATTTAAAAGTTGTTCCCAGGGAAAATGCCCTCATTTTTGTGAAAGAATCATGGTGAGTACCGTGGAGGGTGGTCATGTCAGCCAAAGGATGTATTTTTCTGATAGTTGCTTTTCTTAACTGTGGCATTCTTTGATCTCTGTCACTGAAGAAACTGCTTATTTATCTTGAAATAGGACAGTTAGAAATGAACCAACTTAACAGAAAAATATAAGTCTGCAAAAAATCAATCTGGTAGTATTGGCTTACCTGCCTATGTTTATTAAATAGAAGTAAAAGCTATAAGATATAGTAAACACTAAAATATATCTATGCCAATGGAATGACTGTCATTTCCCAGGGGTAAACTCACATGTCTGTACTTTTATTATAATAAAAGGAAATTGTGGAAAATCATACTCTGTGACCTCATAGATACATGAATGTAAATAAAATATTTTAACAGTCTCCCAGTTAAATCTCTTTCAGCATAACACAAAGTACAAATTTGGCAATTATTCCAATTAATCTGCTCAACAGAGAGCCAAACCATAATAGTTCAAGCAGGAATTTGCTTTGACTTTATGTTAACTGAGCAACTGAAAAATCTGTACTGCTTTTTGCTTTAAATCAGTGGTTCATCAGAATCACCCATGGAAGTTTGTATAAACACATGTGCTTAGAACTCACATCAGAATTACTAAGTAATCTCCCAGGGTAGAGACCAGGGATTTGTACTTAAAAAAAAAAAAAAATCTGCGGGTAGGTTGAGTCATTGATGCACAGCTAGCTATGTGTGAGAACTAATGGGCTTTCATGCAGCTCACCAGTTCTATCATTCACCAAAAATTCACTCTGCCAGTCACTCTCCTAAGCACTGGACAAGTATTTTTTCACTTAATGCTCACAACATCCCTAAAAGGTGCCTATTATTTTTATACTCATTTTACTGATGAGAAAACTGAGGCTTTGAGAGGTCAGGGCAATGAGCCTAAAGCCATACACCAAAGACGTAGGAGGGGTAGAACCAGAATCCAGGTCTGCTTGAATATTTTGAACCGCTACAACCATATTTTTCTAAGCCCTTTTTTGTATACATGTTGAAAATGTATGGGTGTATTTTATAGCTGTAATTTCCAACCTAGAAGCTTCCGTTTTGCTACTTTGATCACCCTAAGATTAGCTGGAACGTACAGGGATTATTTCATTTCCTGGCCTTAAAAGAAAGCCACTGTATTCATGTGAAAGGATGCATGGTCTAGTATGTAAAAGATACTTTAAAATTATAGGTAAAATATTGTGCTTTCTTGTGTAAAGATCACAGATGACTCTACCTTAGTTCTTAATTCAGAAACTCAGTGTTTGCCATAAACTACCTGTTAATTTCGTGACTAAAATAATTTTCAGAAATGTGACAAGATTAGAAGAGCAAGATTTTCCTTCCAGGTCAATTTCTTATGAAAAATATTTACAATTGTATAAAATCATTGCTGATAAATGCAGTTTCCAGTGTGGACTATGCAATTTTAGGATTTGTTCTTTCTGATTTAGGGCTGACACCATTATTTAGAATAGTGATGACTCATGTCTAGGACTGAAATCTGTTTTTCATGGGTTTATACATTTTTCCCCTTGAATTGCACCAAAAATGGTTTTTTAATTGGCTTTAACTCATGCCCAATAAATTGGACGAAAATTGATTGCCGCAGTCATGTTTGGTTTAAAATTATTCAAGACTGCACCATGAGTCAAACAAGTGCATGAGCAAGGGCAGCAGCACTTTATATCCTCTGTTTATGACAAATAACGTTTTAAAAAATGGTTGTAACTCGTATCTAAAAGTTAATATATATTCACAATTTATAAAGCTTAAAAGATAGTAACAGAGCCACATTAAACACATTAGAAAAGAAATTTCTCTTGTTTTGATATTCTTAGTACCTTGTTTTCCAGTCTGTGAGTACCAGTTGAATCAGAATATTCCTATATTATAATATAAATTTGTTAAATTAATATATTATAGATTTATATGTACTATAAGTACATATTTATATATAAATTTATTTTATAATAATATAAAAATAATACCTTCATGCAGCTCTTGTTAGATTCTTGGCCATAATATTCAAATATTTTTAAATGGCAAAATTAAATAAATAAGTGAGGATGTTCAAACTATATGATCCTGTAGAGTTGAAAGAATGGGCCAGTTTCTCATTCTCTGAAGAATGATTTTAAAGACAAAAAATTAAACAATATGAAAATTGAATTAACTCAGGTGACTGTTTAAGGCACTGAAATAGCAATTCACTAAATGGTATCTGTCAGGAAGCTAGGTTTTATTTAATCTCATTATAATTATTTACTGTATTATGGTTTTCATTTATTTATATAGAAATATAAGCAAATCACTTTAAGGGCTTTGTTAGTTGGGAATAAAGGTTTGTTTTATAAGATTCTCCAGCAACTGTGGGCAAGAATGTAATAGGGAAAAAGAAATGATTAATTAAATGAATAGAAGAACATCCCTTAGCCGTAATATAGACAGGCAGCAAGTGAAGGAAATAGTTGACATTCTTGTGTGTAAGTAAATTCTAATTGGACAGGCTAGTTACCTCTGCTACTGTATTCTTCTAAGAAACTGGTAGAGCAATTTCTGAGGTTTTTGTCATTTTGCTGTATTTATTTTTCCTAAGTATCACATCTCAAGATTTGTTTCTGTAAGTGAATATTATTTTGTTTATAAACTATAAATCTCCAGGGCTGTTAATCTGTCTTCTCTCTAAATCTAAGTTGTCTTTCAAGAGGTCACTTGTCCTTACCACTTAGTACCCACCACCTGCTCCCACCTGGTGGCTACAGGGCTGAAGCTTGAGCTCTTGAGCTATCTATCGAGTTTTATTTTTACCCCAAACACAAAACTACCTGTTTTTCCAATTTATAAAAAAGAATGCATGTTCAGAGTTTCTCCAAACCGAATAATGCAGAAAATATAAAGAAACAAGTCACTATAAGTCTCAACTCCCATGACCTCAAAATAGCCACAACTTAATGTTCTTAGTTAACATCCTTTATATGATGCTTAATGCTATCCACAGTATTTCATGAAAACCTTTATATGTCATTAAAATACCAATATATGCTATCCATTTGGTTTTATAACTGTTTACTATATGGTTATGGAGTAGATGTCTGAAAATTAAAATTTATAAAAGCTACATAGCTAAGTTTCTTCGTACCCCCAAAATAGTATTACACAGAGGTTAGGATCTCCTAGGACATCTTATATATTTCTCAAAATCCTGTTGTACTTGACGTGAATCATTTTAGAGATGCAGAGCATCAAACAATACGTTTTATCTCTCTTGCATTTGTCAGCAATAGATAGCATGGCAACACATGAGTGTGATCAGTTCCATTGCAAAACATAGTTTGCCTGTGTATGTTACTTGTAATATTTGTTTTCCTTAGGCTTTGTGTCTCTTGCAAGTCTTATGTCATTTTTAATTTCTGCTATATTTCTTTGGAATTACTGAGTTTTACATCTAGAAATTACCTTGGAATTCATCTAAGAAGTAGTGGTTAAGGTTTGGGACCCTAGATATGGGGTCAACTTTCATCTCTGTCAATTTCTAGTTGAGTGATCGTGCGTAAATTACTTAACTTCCTCAGTTTCCCCATATTTAGAATGATAGGCTTATTGAGAGGGCTCAATGATGTAATGAATGTAAAGCATTAGAGGGCTGCATAGTACATACTCAATGCTTGTTATCTATTATCATTATTATTACTAATCCAGTCTTCTCCAGGGAATTATGGGTTTAGTCACTGACTTACTGAAGGGAATCAGCTAGTTGTGGGAGAAATACTACTAGGACCCATGTCTCCTTTCTCCAAGCCTAGAAATCTTAGCTTAGTGCCACACTGTGTCCTTTCCTAACAGTGTTTTAAAAGCATCCACCACCACCCCTTATATACAAAGGTGTCAGAGATACCCACAGCTCAGCAAAACGCAGGCTGATGGGCTCTGGTTCCTGGTTTTGCTTTCTCACTTCTTTCTTGGGCTTTTTGGTGCAGAAGTATTATTTGTCCAGAACCCTATCACTTTGGGGCCATAAAACACTTTCATTAGTATCAGTGCGAACCCCTCTTCTGGACCTGTCAGTCTTCCCTCATCTCAGTTTATCCTGTTACCTTCCTGCGTCATTTTAGACAAAAAGCTTCTTCACGCTCCTTGTGTCTTAATTCTTTGAGTCTCTACCTGCTTGGCATGTCCAAAATTTACACTTGTCAGTGGATATATCCGACATCCAAAAGTTTCATGTCAGTACTTTTTCTCTGCTGGCTTTCAAAGCCTACCATGATGTGACTCCACCATACATAACTACCATGATATCCTATCACTTTTCTCCACTGCAGTTGGCCTGGTCTCCTCCACCAAAGTTTTGCAGTTTTCACCTCTGAATCTCATTTTACTTGCTCTGAACACACACACACACCAATAAAGTAGATTTATGTGAAGATCTTTTACAACTAAGGACTAAAATACCATAATATATATTAATATTTTCTTCTTTTATAAAAACTTTGTAAAGAGGCTCAAATTTCTATTATCTTTTTGATATGACTAATATGGAGATACACATTTCTTTTTGTATTTATTTACATCCAGGAAACGTTAGTATTCTAGAAAACATCAGTGCTCTATGAGTTAAATAATGAGCACTGACAGAAAAGAAAGGCGTTTCTTTTATTGTCTGCACAAGAAATGTAGTAATATTAGCAAGAGAAAAAAAAGAAATTTCACAGTAAATTGTGTCAAAATAATTCAAGGAAATGTCTATTTGTTACTCAAACAGCTTAAACAGTCTGTAACACCATTCATTTATATTACATCTTCTAACTCGTGTTTATAAAAACTGGCATTTCAAACAATCATATTGTCTAATTTTTCATACCAGAATGACAGTGATCAAAGGAACAGAACATAATTTTTATTAAACAGTATTCTCAGCTTTAAAATGCACATAAATATACTAATCAGAGAAATAGATTTTCCATTTAGTCAATCAACACGAAGGGTTAAAGGGGTTGGAGTCTCTGGCAATAAAGAACAGCTCTGGCAATTCTGTGATGCATGTGTGTTTCTTCTTGGTGTTAATTACACTATCTTGTCCGGCAGTCACATGACTGGACTTGACTTTGGATGGGTCAATCTTATCAAATTATAAGATCCATTTTGGATACAGAGAGATTCCTACTGATTTTAAAATAAAAACATTAAGTCTGTTTTTGCAGTGTAACCTATGAATTTAGATATCCAAAAGTTAAGGTTCATTGTTTTATCACTTTTGTTTCCTTCCATTCCACTCACTCACTGAAAGTCCACTTCTGTAGCTGCATCCGTATCAATCCATAGCAAAGTAAGCCAAGGAGGGAACTGCAAAACTATTAACCAGGAGCAAGTTTTAGGGTTCTCTTGACATTGTATGCTTTATAAAGTCAAATGGACATTATTTCTTCATTCGTTTCATTCTAAACAAACAATTACAAAAAGCATATTTTCTTGTGCCCTTTATACAATCTACTTCTTACTTCCTTTGGGTATTTATTTTGATAGATTTTTCAAGCATAGACCACCCATGAAATAGAAAACTAGAGCAGAAAGTACTGTTAGCCTATGTAAATGGAATAAATATAATAGCCTATAAAAATATATGTGGAGAGAGGGAATGAGTCTGGGGATAGGCAAGTGATAAGGAGACTGAAAGTGATTTCTTCCAAGGCCATAAATGAATAATAACTGTAAAAATCTTGCTTTAGAATTAAAACACAGAATGGTAAATAAGAATGGATAGTGTGTGTGTGTGTGTGTGTGTGTAGATATATTTGAATATATATGTATATATATGTGTATATATACACACACATATATATTTGAATAATAAAAGTGTCTCGGCATAAAATAAAAATATTTTAATTTGATTAGACACTGATGGTATATATTTCACTCAACTTGATTTTGGCAAGTAATTAACTGAATTATAACCTCTATTTAATGCCAAAGACTAAAATTTTGAGCCTAACTAAAGTAACAATGGTCATAATTAATGCCAAAGAGAGTAACACATTACAGAAAGACTGACATTCAGGAAACCTGACCTCTAATCCTATTAATCTTAGAAATGTTACCTAAATTCCTAATGCCTCTGTTATGCCATTGAAAATGATAAATAATTTATGTCCTTCCTTATCGCATGGGTAACAGTGATAAATATGTAAAAGTACATTGAGCTTTTTGTGATAAAAGGTACTATAAAAATCTAAGGTGTTTTTATTATTGTATCAATCAAATGGGATCTCAGACTATGTTGCTTTTTGAGACCCACAACTTTTTATGAGTGAATCATGAAATTGTATTGGGAAATATATTGAAGCCACATAACAGGGCAGATAGAAGATGTCATGCCTTTTGGGACCTATTGAACTTGGTTACAATTAGAAATGTGAGAGGATATTTATCATAAGATGTATCAGTTAGAATGTTAATGAGAGCAAATGAAAATATTTAAGAGACAGCATATGAAAGCAGAATTCTAATTCTGGCTTCATCAAATAAATGTGCTAAGTCATCATTTTTGTTCTCATAATCGTAGTTATCATGTAACTACTGCTTCCTCCATGCCAGGAAGTTTGATTATTTTACACTCACAATTATGTTTAACCTCATAGTGATCCCAAATCAAGCATTATTATCACCCTTTTATAGATCAGGAAATCAAGGCTTAGAAGAAATAAAGTAACTTGTCTGAGACCCCATAGTCAGATTCAAATCAGGATGTGTCTGAAGTGAAAAACCCAAGCTCCTCTAACAATTTGCAAAACGTTAGCTCCTAGTAGAGGAACACTAGAGTTTTGATTAAAGAACTAATTTTTGACAAACTGTGCTATTAAAAACCCTTATAAAGAGATACTGTACAAAACTTTGGGAAGATCAACAATAACAGAATCTAGACACATTGTGGAGATGTTTTATACACATTCATTGGAGTTGAACCTCCCAAATACTAGGATTTACTAAAAAGTAATCTGATTCCCTTTAAGCATTTAGTCTTTAGTTGCGTTATTCCTGCATATGATAGGCACTCAACGGATGCGTGAATCTAGGTGAAACTGATCTTTTGTCAAAGATCAGGAATAAATATTTAGAAATAGGAGCTGACTGTTTCATTTGACTCTCACCTGAAGATAATCGTTATATCTGAGAGGACACAATTAGTAGTCTGATTTTTTTTTTTTTGGGGGGGGGAGGATGTAATAGAATTGTAATCAGTTTTAAACAAAAATTACAACTTTTAGGTGTTTCCTAAGTTTCCAATATTTTTGCTTTTATGTATCATAGAGAGACTGCTCGCCTTAAAAATCTAATATCCCATTTCCAGAAAGGAATTAATGGGGAATCCCTTTAAAAATATTTTATTTTTTATTATTTTTCATCATTCATAATGAATTGCTATGCCTTTAGAAATCAAATATATCATTTATTTGTGTAAAAAATCAGGAGTGGTTTTTATAATTCATGTTAATACATTTTTCTGTTCAATAATGAAGTTTTTATTAAAATTATCTTTTAGTTTTGCGATGTAATTAAAATTTATAAAATTCTTTTTCTCACATTTCAGACCTAGTAAGAGTGCACCTTTTAACTCTCATGCAAATTTTCAATATCTTTTAAAAAGTCCTATCTGTTTTAATAAAGAATAGTATAAGCTGTCCATTGTATGCAGATTTTCAATTTAATTAAGAAAAATAATAAATAAAAATCATAGCTTAAGAGACTCAGCTGGCAATTCAAACTTGTTTATTTGTAATGAGCAGAAAAACATCTTATTATTTGATTATCTGAAGGTAATATAATGCCTAAAAGCTGCAATTCACTATAAGAATACTTCTTCAAATGCTTACATAGTCGCCATTATTTAAACCAATATGAAAACATAATGGAAAGTGGTGGTATGAAAGGGTAAAGTTAACTTATCTAAACATAAATTTCTCATTAAAGAATATATACAGCACTTATTTAGCCATATATTTGAAGTAAAAGCAAAAACAAAAACAAACAAACAAAAACCATACCAGTTCTCTGTTAGAAGATATGTGGGATTTTTGCATAAAGTATTCAACAGAAATATGTTTGAGATTTCATGACTTATATATATTTGTCTCCCTATGAGTAATCATGTGGCAATTTCAAAGTTTAAAAGAATTGTTTTAAATATATTTATATAGTTTAATAATTACTGAAATGTATACTAGTATCTTAAATTTTTTCTCATCACTTTTCCTAACAAATTCATTTTTAATTCTTTCGTTTCCCACTGTGATTTAAACAGCTTTTCTGTTGTCAATTAAGTGGACTCTGACATCGATCAAAATTTTGGGGTTAAACAAACTAAAAACATTGATTTTTCTAAAGCTGCATTAACTATGTATTATCAGCTGAAGGTACCTTTTTAGAAATGTTGCTAAAACTTAAACTATAAATGCTGTTGTGGAAAATGCAATGCTGCCTCTCATACTTACACACACTCTCACAAATGCACACCAGTCAGTTTACGATCTTCTCAACTACATAAAGAACAAGGTACAGTGCAAAGTCATTACTGAATCAAGACAACAAGGTCACTGCCTAAATGTACATTTAAAACTTTTTGTGGAACATTTATTCAGATAATGCATAGAATTTCATGCCTCATATTCACAAAATCAGACAGAAGAGTGTAATATAAAGTGTGCTGCAAGAGCCAGGTAGTGTTAAAATACACACGTGGAATTTTTTGTTTTCTGAATTACCCCAATAGTAATTACCTGGGTAAAGGGGGAGGAGGGAATATAATAACTCTTATTACTTTAAGTAGTTAAGCAGATTCTTTTCTGTGGTTAACAATTTCTTAGGCTAGTCTAATAATCACCCTGAACTCTCTGGTGGCTCTATCACTTCAACAAAAAAGGTCACATTAACCTCAGTTTATGATAACTCCTCTGCATCTGTTTGATCTGATTTTCTTACAACAAAAGGCAAACTTTACAGTCCACGTGGAATCTGTTTCTAATACTGTAGTCAGAGAGCTTCCTCTGCCCCATGCTCTGGTAAAGACAGAATTCTATTTCCTATCAAATCGGTTTAAATTGTTTCTTAATCTCTATTACACCAAACTTCACCCAACTTTATAGTTTCTAAATCGTTTATGCCTCCTAGCTATGACTAGGAATCATGACCAAAATGCAGTATCCCTCAGGTACTCCTCATCACAGCTTCTCCTCCCCAAATAATTTTTAAAACCGGTGAGGTTTTTCTCTCACCTCTCCACTCCCCCCATGAAAAAAAAAATATATATCCCATTCCAGGCGCCCCCTCTCTGGCTGCCAAAAGCATTTTAATGACAGTTCACTTTAGCGGTCTATCAGCAGACTGCTGCCTCTGCCACCTGAATTTCAATTTCTTAATTTACAGCCCAGATAAAACAGAATGGAGCAGGATCCTGGGCTGCCCTCTACATTGGGTTGGCCTTATCAAGCGTGAAGTTTGGCGCATTGCAAACCTATTCAAGTGATTATCTGTTGAGGACCTCTCCAGCCATCTCCATCTCTGCAGCGGGCTGATAAGACAGCTGTTTCTCTAGCCGCTGTGTCTCCCCGGGCCTCAGACTCCTTCTGATACAAACTCCGCCTTTGTCACCGTGCCCCGGTGCGGTCACTTGATCTGTGGGGCAAGGGTTTGATCTGAACACACGCGGGGGGAAAGTGTGAGTGTGTGAGGGAGCAGAGGAGGGAGGAAAAAGAGAGCGAGGAGGGAAAGAAGGTTAGAGACCGGAGGGAGGTGGGGGCAGGGCTGCGTGCGGAGTGCAGTTGATAGCTCTGATTGACTGGTTGCTCAGCCCGGCTTTATTATTTCAAATTAGACGTGCATCGCACACAAGTAGAAACATAAATCTTCAATATAAGAAAGAGCCTCCGAGCATCGGAAGCAGAAAAACCGTTTCTTCCCAGGTCCCGGTAAAGGGGCCAGCGAAATGACTGATGGCTACCAGCTGAGACAGATGGTTTCCTTTAACTTTGGAAACTGCTATTTTTAATTACTTGTATTAATTTTACATGAGATGTAGGGGCTCTAGGAGGAAGCTTAGCGAAGGCTGTTAGCATCCCTGAAAGAAACGGACACAAAGCTCTGATTTGCCCTTTCTCACCTCCAGTTTTTCTGACCTCACCCTCGCCAGGCTGCTTAGATTTCCCTGTGCATGCTCAGGAAAGACGCGAGTTTATCCAGCTAAAAGTTGCTACTGAGTAAAAGAGGGGGCAAAAGAAATCTGAGGACATTTTTAGGAGCGTTTACATACATGATCGTTGATCCGAAGCTGCAAATATATTTTCTGAGACACTCTGGGGTACGTGCAACAGATCTTAGTCTGCGTATCTGCAGGCAAATCACCTAAAGGAGAACGGATAATACAAAAATTTTGCCCAGAAAAGGGGGAGGGGGTCAGGAAGAACAATCTAGGCAGGTCACAAAGATTTACCGCGACACTAGATTACATTTAATTTTAGAAAACATTTAAATAAACTATCACGTGTCTGTAAGTGTAAACAGTAACCTCGGGATTTAGGAGGAATTCTCGCTGAGTCTGCTGTTTTCAGTCTTTCTCTTAAACAGGAATTTAAGGAAAATGTAAAGAGAAAGTAAAGGATGTGTGTGATACTGCTCACTGCCGCCCCTGGCACTGTCCCTAATGGAAAGTGTTTGCAATATAAAGGGTCCTTTGCAAAATAGTCTCGGAGGTCACTCACCTTCGCATAAAAGGCTTTGCCCCTTTGCCAGGAGGTGGTGGGAGCCCGGAGAAGAATTGGGGGAGGGGAGTAAGAGTGGGCGGGTAGGCGTTTTTGTTGCGATTCCCGCTGGGAATTTCGAGGATTAAAAACTCTGGAGTAGCTTTAGCAGACTTTGGGGTGACTACCTGGATTTGCATGTATTTTGCCTGACCGCTTTCATGACAGGCAGGCTCACCAGGGCAAGGGGGTGTATGAATCTCAGTGGAGGGGGCGCAGCGAGTTCGGGGCTCTGACCCTCCCGTTGGTTTGTCACGATGGCCCGGTCCTAGCAAAAGCCAGCCTAATTCAAAGGAAACGTATTTCTAGGGTGTAGGACAGCCTTTTCCTTAAAGTCTGTGGAATGAAACGTTCCCAAGAATTGCAGTTTCCGCGTCTCACTGGGAGGAACACAAAACCCTTCAGGCTTTGCAAATGTTTATTCAGGGTCGGCTAGTCTCTGTCCATGGTGCTAATTCCTGCCTCATTCTTTTGCTCGGTCGCCACGTTCTAAACTCAAGTTGGTGTCAATTTTCTTGATAACTTTTTTCTTTCTGTTTCCTAAACTGTGAAAGGAAAGTTGACATACTTCTTTAAGAAGAATAAATAAAACATTATCATCAAGCTTTATAATATCTATATTTCTCACACATGTATTAAACGGTCACATTCTAAGATGAACCACAGACCCCAGCAAAGAGCCCAACAAACTAACAAAGAGAATGCTATTTTTATTCATCTAAGAGGGTATAATGTTTGGAACTATCACCCTAAGCCAAACATTGTAAACTCATTTAAGGCTTATCTGATTTATTTACTTTTTAAAATGTTGCAATAGTGTCTTACAGTGCCCTGTATAATAAAGTGCTAAAATCACACCTTCCCCCTCACCCCCCAAACTATTGTAAGGGGGTTATTTATCCTAAAAGACATTGCCCACAATAGCTTATGAGTATTCCTGTGAATGACTGTTCCCTTATAAAGAAACATTAGTAAAAGAATCAATTGAATTCATTACTTTTTGGATTTGAGAACCATTCTTTTTGCAACTTTGCCTACATCAAACTTTTTCTCCAAGCTTTCAGTGACTCCCTAGATCTCTCCCTTGTCTGCTGCAGATTAAAATAATGCCAAGGACTTTGAAGATATATCAGAGCTAATATAACAATCATAACTCAATGTCTTTAAAAGGCTTTCCTAATGCCTTTAAATGCTATGATGCTATGGATAATTCTTTACCTAATTATGAATGAAGAGGGGTTACAGTTGCTTAATGTGGAGTGTGATGTTTACACACAGTCTTTATTAATTACAAAATATAATATGTTAGTATTTCAGGCTATGAAAAACGAATTTCAAAGTAAAATTTACATCAAGATAGCATTCATTTTAAAGTGGCTGTATTCAGTTTTTATTTTTAAAAGTTAGAAAAACACATGTTACTCATGGTATATCCATTTAAAAGTTTTTAAATTTAAAAACATTTGTTTTATTGAGAAAGTAAACTAGTATTTTAAATTTCTTAAATAATTTAACTCCATTTTACCTACAGAAAAAAAACAACACATTGAAAATGAAAACATTTTGAAAAATACTTGCTCCTCTACCCAAACTGAAAAAAGCACATACACTGAATCCATAGAATTTAGTATTTTGCATTTGAATGGACAAGTTTACTGTTTTTCATGTAATTTCTTTAACTATATAACAGACATGCTAGATTTTCATTACCCCATACCACACCCAGCTTTCCATATCCATCCTCCCTGAATCCTTTTGGAAAATATACCACTGTAATGTACATAATATTGAGGATACAGACATGCATGAAAAAACAAAACTAAGTATTAGTTTTCACCCAGTTAGAAGACACTTATGTAATTGTAAGTTAATGGTAAAGATTTTTTTCAAAGTGCTAAGTATATTGCATGAACACATGCAACTAATTTAATATTAAGAGCATGTTAACAAGGAGAAGAGACAAGCAACTCATAGATAAATCTGATTAAATAGTATTATACTTTTACCCAAATTGTACTTATTCCTTTGAGAGATATTTCTCTGTATTGAGCTGGGGAGGGGAAGAGGGCTTGAAAGAGGATGACAACAAACCCAATCTTCCAACTGTTTATGCATACAGTGATTAATCTAATCTAGAGGAGGTGGAGTCTTTCTTTTCCCTTGATTTGTCTCCCTAAGCCCATTGACTTCATTTCTTCAAACTGCTTTTCTTTCCTCTTCCCATGATTTCCACCCAGTCTATAGAATAGTTTTAAGTTTAAATTAGAACCCCAGGCCTGATGTTATATAAAAAGTGGGGGCAGGGATTAGGGCATGATAATTATAAATGCAATTATAAGATAACATATAAATTCAGGCCTTCTTTCCCAATTCCCAGTTATCATCATGAGTAACTCGGACATAGTACATAGGCCATATGGAAGATAAACAGGTCTTCTGTTCTTTGCCATTAATCATTTATCAACACTCAAGGACACTCTGAAGAAACTCTGATTTACTTCACTGCCTCACTTTCTGGTTATTTTGCTTTTGTGACTTTCCTTCCATCCCAGTTTCTCTTACCTGTGCTTCCTCTTTCCAGCATGCTCAAAGATAGCGAATAGTAGGAAATAAACAGGTAAAGGAATTCCTTTTAGAAAGGCTTGAGCTTCTAGAGATGATATGTTACATTGTATAAGAAATGTAAGCACTGTCTAGGAAGTTGGAGCTATCTTTCAAGATTAAAAGAAATTCAAGCTGGAAAAGAACCTATGTCAAGTGAATATTATCTTATACATCAAGTCCATCCTGAGGACCACACTTTTACCTGGAGGAAGAAATAAATACTATGAATAAAACTGTCTTTCAGCCTCCTGAATGTTATTAAAATATGGGGTTAATAAAGTAGTCTTCATCTATAAACCAAAAGTGTTGAAAGCACTTGGTCTTCTGGTTAACCTTTCTAAATCCTCGGAGAAAAAGCTCAGATAAAAGCTTGAGTATCTTTACTGTCAGCAATATATGTGTGGTCCAAGAACTGTACCACCAGCAAATGCCTTGTTCCAATTTTATACACAGCTGCTCTTTTTGAGAGTCACCATACACCTCAAAGTGAAGGACCTGAGTTCAGTACTTCTTTTCCTGGACAGGATGTTTATTCTATACTTTTCTATTCTAATATGAAGTGAAAGCTAATTCAAACCGTGCAGCTTTACTTGAAAGCATTTCTGACTTCATTCGTCTCCTAAAAGGATGCTTTAAAAAAACAAACAAGAGCTGCAATATGCATATGTTAAAATAGAGACAGACATAAAACTGACTAATAGCTAATATAGAATACTGAAACACAAATCGAAATAGGCATGCGGGCAAGTAATGGATGTACCTTCATCCCTTTCACTCAGATCAAAGAGAGGGAGCTCTCAATGACTCATACATACCCGACAGAGTTTAATGTTATAAAGAAACGAGCATAGATGAGGCAGTGATGGCAAAGGAAACGAGTCTTTCGGAAGCAGAAAAATTTAAGAGGAAAGGAGATCGTGCCATATCGCAAACTCTGATAGTAGTACAGTTCCAACCCTCCCACGTTGCTCTCTCCCCATCTCTTTTTGCTTCTTGCATTTCCCTTCGCCGCCAGTGTTAAGTGTGTACCTCTCCGCACAACTTACCTTGAAACGGGACTCCATTGAGCTCTGGAGAGTGACATAAGCTCCTATCCAATCATGTCACGCAGCCTCGCCTGGGCAGCCTCAGTGGAAGCGTCTAGGCCAATCAGGGTCCTGGAGAGATGAGCAAGTTGCGTTGTGGCGCGACTCGGCGTATACTTCCGCGCGTGCTGCCCGGGATAGAAGCCTGGCAGAGCAGCTGCACACACGGCAGTGCGGAGGCAGAGAAGGGGTTGGTGATACGGTGCTATAAATCTGTGGTCCAGTCCACCTCCCTTTTAAGACGTCCTCCCTCTTTATTTCTGTTCTCAGTTAGAGATGCAGCAGCTTACTCCTGTAGCGACCTACTAAAAAGCAACAAGGAGAAAGACATCGTCTTTTTGAAAAAACGTTCTTTCGTCTCTTTTCTTTGTTCCTTCGTTTGTTTTTCTTGCCCCTTTTTGTTTAGTTGAACGGCAAACGGAGGGTAGTGTCTCCGTCTTTCTAAACTCTCTTTTTTTAAGTTTCCCCTCCCCTTTCTTTTCTTTCATTCTTTTTTTTTTTTTTTTTTTTTTTTCAATTTCTTTTAGCGTTGGACTTTGGGGTCGAAAGCATTTCTTTTTATTTGCTTCTTTTAAGCCGAGCACAGTTTAGGTTTCGTGCTGTCTTAAGAGAACTATCCAGCAGCCTCTTGCTCATCCTTATTGGGAGAACAGCACCGTTACTTTAAAAACACACATACACAAAAACCTTAAGGGAGAAAGGTAAGTTTCGGTTTGGTTTCTTTAATCATTAGTTGCAGCGATGCGCTGGCAAACACAGAAAACCTGTAAGTGAGCGGAATACAGAATATGAAGTTAATTGCACATGTTTGTCTCATTTCAAAGCTACTGCTCCGCTTTTTAATTCTAGAGAGCTAGACTAAAAGACGGTGGACGCATGCTTGACGTACTGAATATTTGCAAATGTCAATGGCAGAAACTTAAGTGGAAAATGTGGCCAGCGTAGAGCAGGGGTACAATGGGAGTTTAGATGTTGAGTGAGCTTCGGGATTGAGGTTGGAAGTTTATTTCATGAGAAGAGAAGGATAACTTGGTTTGGGGGGGGGGGGGGAGGGATGCATGCCTCTACTTTCGCAAAGCAACCGTAGGACTGGAGAGGCTTTAGTACCGTTAAGGGGAATTAGAAGCCTGGGCATGCTGATCAGACCAACGAAAACCCCAGGCTTAATTGCATTAACCGGATAACATGTGCTGGGGAGATGGGATTGCCAGATAGAATTTAGGTGCTGCACCAGGCAGCGAGTTGTAGTTGACTGAAAAAAGTACATGTCGCCTGAGGGCTGGGACTGGGCTTGGGCTGGGTTGGGTAGAAGCTGTCAAAACTCGTCATCGCTAGGTGTGCGGGCTCTAATTCATAGGCGCCAATTGCCGTGATTCTGGTTTATAAGAAGATAGCCAATTTAGGGCCGAATTCTTAAGCCTGTGCCGGATATGAGATTCCCTTTGTTCAGAAAAGAGTAAATAAGATCCTTGGAGCTGTGTCTGCGGAGTGGTGGCTGCCTGGGAGCCTCGCAGTGGTGGGCGCTGGGAAGTGGATTCCAAGCCCTGTCCTTGGTCCTACGCGGTTGACTTCGCCTTCGGGGCGAGGGGGAACCCTTTCGCCGCTGCGAGGCTTCGCAGCCACCCCAGGAGCTAGCCCGGCTACGTAGCCCTCATCCCCTTCCTAACCCCACACTCCACCCCCACCCTTTCTCGAATAGCTATTGTTAAACTGACGCCGGGAGAAAGATGGTTGGGGATGAGATGCTGGGCAGACACAAGCTTCATTTTAACTTTTGTGATTTCCCAGGGTTTAGGAGAAACCAGCTGGCTTTCTACTGCGAAAAAGAGAATCCAGGGTAGATGTGGGAAAGGGGAAGGGTGTTCGCAGGGCGGGGAGGGCGGAGGGGGTCGTGGTGACAGTGAATGAGGTGCTGCTTTTGCCTAAGAGAAGTTTAAATTATTGGCACGAGGGGATGTGGGTGACTGTGCGTGAGAGCGCCCGTGTGGTGCTTGAGAAGGAGAGGATGGGGAAAAGGTACAAAGCCAGCTGGGGTTGTTAATTTCTCGCTGCTCTCCACCCCACCCACCCTCGGGATTCGAAAAGACAACGCGCGGCCAGCCTACTCCGGACTCGACTCTGCCTTATCCGAGGCAGTGGGGGCTGGGGATGGCAAGGTGGCAGACTGTGTCCACCACGGGAGCTACGCGGCGAACAGGACCTTGCATGGCCATTGTTGCTTAATTTATGCCCAGCACGTTGCTACGTACCCACCTATTTCAGGTCTGGAAAGAATTAACAGGAGAGCTATACTACTGTGGCAAATTGGAGGTTGGATATGTCCCTCGTTTTCCGTTCAAGTACAGGTTAGCGAAACTGATGTAGATACTGAGTATTTTGTTTGGCTTTATTGTGGCGAGAGTGAGAGAAAGTCAATCATTTAGTATTTACTATTAATACTGCTGGGCCAGGATGGATGTCTCTGTACTTTCTACCCGAAATGTATGGATTCTCTCCCCTCCCCTATTCATGTACAAACATCCCTGTTGGTTAAGATTCGAAACTTGAGCCCTTCTCCACACTCCTATTTATTATACCCATCCTCTGGATGTTGGGAGTAGGATGGAGATTTTTTTTAGGCCTACACTGCAATCTACAAAATGTAAGCTTAGAATGGGAGGGGGGAGTACAGAGCAGACAATAGGAACCAAAGAAATGATTTTCCTAGTTGGAAATCGGTTCCTAAAGGTCAGACAAAGGTCTGTGTGTGTGTGTGTGTGTGTGTGTGTGTGTGTGTGTGTGTGTGTGGTATGTTGGGGAATGGAAGGGGTAGGAAGTCTGTTTGGGTTCATAAGACCTCCTTGGTAAAAATGGCTTCTTAAATGGGACATATAAAAGAATAAACAAATGTCTGCAAAAAAGAAAAAGAAAATGTGTTTAAAAGTCGCATTTTGGGGTATTTTAAAAAAATAACTATTTTAGTTATTGTTGTCATTCCCTGAGTCTGTCTTATACCAGGCACTCCTGGGTTCCCCTTCTCTCTTTTAACCAAGTGCTTGGGCACCCCACTTTATAAAGCTAACCTGTACTGGAGTTCTATACAAAAAACAACGTTTGCAGGTAGAAGTGGTTTGGAAGACTTGGGGAACTGTTGAGAGAGAGAGGGATCTCATAACTTCAAGAAGTCAGCTTCAGGAAGTAGGGCATAGAGTATGCTAAGAGGTTTAGGCTTGGATTGGCAAATTTGGTAGGCCCATTTTTGCCAAATGTTTGGAAACAGGCATTTTTAGCAACCCTGCCTGCCTGGGATGGGAATACTATAATTACCTGTTTAGAGGGAGGTCAAAGAGTCACAGGCGCTTTGAGCAGTTTTCCCAGGAACGCGTACAAAGTCAATTAAGGTCATATAATTGCAAATCGGATTTGGGATTGACAACAGAAATGCTGATATAGAATCAATTAGTTATTTCTGATGTCCTCAGTCTGGGCCCCCCCAAGTTGAGGGACGGTCTCTCCATTTCAATCGTGGTTGAAATTATGCCTGGTTTGACAAGAGGGCATTTTGCCTCCCCAGCCCCCGCCCTGGGTTAGAAGAATCCTTTCTCACCTTCTCCACCAGTCGCGTGGGGGCGGGGAGCCCTGGGCGCCCTTAGCGGACCTTGCTGCATCAAACCCGCATCATGCCCTTGAAGCTGTAACCTCGGTCACGTTCTTGCGGCGACTCAGTCGCCCACTGCTCAGTTCCTCTCTTACCTCCTGCGATTTTAGGTAGGAATGACAGGTGATATTTTCAAATGTGGTTTTTTTAGGGATGGCTAAAAAGTAAGCCTTTGCGATGGAAAAAAAAAACACTAAAAAGCCCCCAAACCACCGAACATGACAGGTGCTTTCGCAGCTGAGCAGGTGTAAAAACGTGCTTCTGGGCCGCGTGGCTCGGGGTCGGTTTTAACTCTCGGTTGTGGGGCTGGGTCTGAGGACAGGCACAGGTTTTTCTGGGGAAAAACGATTTACCCGGGCGTGGGGGTGGCCAAGGGAAGACAGAGATGGGACGCCCCCTCGGTGAAGAGTTGGCCATTTCGGGGCTTCCGTGGGGGGGCGTTGGAAGGATGCAGCGAGCAGCAGGCGCTTGTATAGTCGAGTGCAGGATTTCCTACTTTGCGTTTGAAGCAGAGTATAGCACCCCGCACAGGTACTCTGGGCTTATTTGAACGACAGATTACAATACATCTAGAGAGGCAGAGAGAGACAGCGGGGGCTTAGCCTTTAGTTTTCTCACGAGGGACAGAACCCTTCGGCTGTAAAGAAGTCGGGGGGGGGGAGAGCCTTTTATCTCTTCTTGCAATATATGTATATGTTTGTATGTATATATATATATATATTTGATACACATATATATCAAAGTAACCCCCGCTAGGATTGCTCTGGCTCCCTGTTTAGCGCCCGGAGCCTCAGGGTTTGCAAACTTGAACCTGGAATCTGTTGCCTCTGGGCCCGCGACTCTTTCCGCGCTGCCAGGGGAACCTGATCCCGGCGATTGCTCAGAATCAGAAGCCGGGAGGGACTGAGCCGAGCGACCGAGGCCGGGCGTCTTTTCGCAGGGACCCACTTGCTGGGCGTCAGGGCAGGGCACGCGCCGGCGGCTGTAGCCGCGGCGCAGCGAACTCGCCGCCGGCCCCGCCTCCTGGCGGTCTTCCAAGCAAGCCCCTCCTCCCCGCCCCTCTACAAACGGCGGGACCGCGGCGCCCGGGCGTCACTGAGGCAGCTGCCGGCCTGGTGAAGAGGCCGGTGCGGGTGGGGCGGGGGTTCCGCCGGGTTCCAGTTTGCCCTCCGCCACCGCGAGGACTGGGGACGACACCGTCGCCACCACCACCACCTCTCCACGGAGCCCGCCCTGAGCGACTCCTCCGCGGCTGTGCTGACGGCCGGAGGCGCGAGCCATAGCAGCTGCAGCTCCAAGTCGTAGCAGGCAAGTGCGGGGGGCGTGGGGGTGGGGGCGGGGAGGGCGGGCACGCCGCGCCAAGCCCAGGTCTGTTTAGGACGCCGAGGCTGCTTTGCGCGGCGCTGTGCGGAGTCCGCCCTCGGCTCGGTGGCCGCCCAAGTCCGGGCTCTGGGCGGGAATGCTGGTGGGGACGGCGGAGGTTGTGCACGCGAAGTTCTTAGAGCTTGGCCCCTTACGGCGGGAGTACTGTGCGAACTGGGCGCCTCGGGAGGTGGCACCGCCTCTCCTGGGGGCAAAAGCTGGTTGGGGGAGGCGGGAGCTGCGCTGGGCCAGTCGTGCCGGGCAGCGTGCACAGGCGTGGACGTGCCCGGTACGGCCGCGTGTAGTGCGAGAAGAACTGCGCCGAGACGCAGGTGAGTGTATTGGAGGGAAAGTGGGGGAGGGGGCTTTTCTAGTAAAAGGGCAGGATTCTTGTGGTGGACAGGCAACTCCGTCTTGGGGGAGGCTGTATGCACTCCAGCCGGGTGGTGTCTGGTGGTGTCCCCACTTGGTACAGCGCCTCCTCGCGCGTGGTCCTTAGACCTCCCGGGGTGTCTCGAGACTTGGAGCAGCCACGCAGTGTGCGGAGGTGATATGGGACCGCGGCTGCCCCAGGCAGAGCCAAGAGGATATCCCGGGCCGCTCTCTCCCCCTTGCGTGGTGTTAGGTGAGACCGGGCGCGGCCGCGCGGGGTCGCATCCCGGTTTGCGCGTGAGCAGCGCGCTGGGCGGGAATCGCGGAGCGGGCTGGGCCGCGGGGCGAGGCAGCATCTGGGCTTGGACTCGCTGGCGGTGGTTGCGGCAGCACTGCCTTCAGCTCCGCGGGGAGCGCTGACCTGCGGCCCCCGTGCACCGACGTGAGTGCGTGCACTGGTGACAGTGGTGGAGTCCGTCTCTGACCAGCACCGCTTCGCTAGCAGGTGTTCCTCCAGTGGTCATGATAGTGACCAGCAGTCTTTTCACGGCGTTTCCTTAAAAGCCTACTTGTTATCCTAGAGGCATGGAGCTCAAAACCTAGATGTGAACTAGAGCACTTTGTTGTAGCTGTCCAGATGGTCATTTCAAATAGCATTTTAGAAGATTATGATACAATTTTCATCTCCTTTTCTGAAAATGTGAGAAAAGGAGGATTTGTTACCCGTTATCTATTTTCCTTTAAAGTCTCCCCAAAGAATGATGCTTCACAATGCTAAATGAAATTTTTCCAGCAAGGACAAAGAGCTTTTTAAAATTTAATGTTTTGGTGGACCTACCCATAATAATTGTCTTCATAAAAATGTAGCTCAGCCCCTAAACTTACAGTAAATGAGTCCATTTAAAACCACTCCGATACCAGTTGGGGTGTAATTTCCCCATTCCCTCAAGTAAAATCGGTTTGTTTGAAATACTGTTTAGTTGCCCTTGAAGACAATTTTCTCATCTCCCTAGAGTCGTTTGAATTTTTCATTGTGCTAAGGTAGCTCTTTCTTGCGGAAGCTGACCTAGAGTCTCCATTTTGGTGAGCTGGTGGAAAAGCTTTCCTGGATCTACTTTCTCATCTGGACCTTTGGGTCTAGAAATGGTGACTATTTTGTTGGATGGGCTGGAATGCTACTGTGCTTGTTTGGGGGCTATTCTTTTTAAGAGGTTTGTAAGAATATTGATTTAATACAGCTCAGGTGTTTGTGTGAGTGCCTACTTAGAGAAAGTGCCCTGGGAAATGGAGGGAGGAGAGGGAAAGAGGGAGCGAGAAGATAACATCTGGTAGATAATGGCTGGGGTGGGGTAGGAAAACTTAGATTATGAAGAAACACATTACCTCTAATTTTCTAGGATTCCTCTGCTTTTTTCTCTTCCTTCTTGAGAGAACATTTTTGTGTTTCTGATCAAAACTGGCCCCCAAACTGGTAACTGTGCTGCCACCATTCAGGGAATGAGGTTTTTTGTTTCCTCTTCGAGACAGACCCTTTAGGCATTTAAGGTCCCTTCACCTTGTCTTCAAGTGTTTCCTCCACTGTGTAGTGTTTGCTCTTAGGAATCATGTCAGGTCAGATGTTTTAAGCTGCACACACTCTTTCTACATGGTTCAAGATAATTTTAGGTTTAAGGTATGTTCCTAGAATAGAACAGGTACCCAAACTGGTCAGTGTCGGCCAGCCACTTCTGTTGTTTACTACTGAACCTTACTTTCCTTTTACTAGGCTCAGGATGTGATAGTTGTTAGAGTTTCTTTTTCTGGTTTGGGTTTTTTCTGTAGGTTTGTTCTGGTTAATGCTTCTTCACCAGAGACTCAAGTTCGTTCTCTGTCTAGGTTTTGATGCTTTTAGTTAAGACCCTGTACCCAGTGGGTTATGATAAAGAACAAGGCTCTAAGTGGCATTTCTACTACCACATTTCTTAATCCAGCCTTTTGGTTCTTTGTATATAGACAGATGTTCCTGGTTGAATCCTTGTTCCCACTTTCAGCTTTTCTTAACATGATTATGATTTTAAAAAATGCTGCTTCCCGTCCTGCCCCGCTCCTCCCGCCCCCCACACACAAACACACTCACTTTTCTAGAAGCAAGTCCCAAGTTCTCTTTAAGGACACAACAAAGCCATCCAGAATACCCTGACTTCTAAGCTGGGATCAGCCTTTCCTCTTTCTTTGATGGAAAAATGCATAAAAAAAAAAAAATCTGTGACGCTTTTCAGGAGGTAGCATGGCACAAGAGCACCACAGTGGCAAATTACCCTTCATGTTCTTTTCCCCCAAAGGACTGGATATTCTGAAATAACATCTTATCAAGTCTGACTTTTCCATTCGCCATTTTGATCGCTTGGTGTGCATGGTAGGGTCAGTTCTTTTGCTTTCATTTGAAATCATATTCAATTCACTATATCATCACATTCTTATTACCATCTTTGTCACCAATAGTGTTGATTTGGAAATAAGGGAGGCTAGAGATCTGCAGTCCTTAGCCAGGTCAGGTTATTTTTTGATGGCACTGGGGGACTATATAGGTGGTGTGGGACCTGGATGGTGTGCCACCCTGTGGAAAAGCTGCCCATAGCAGTCTACGCCAGTTCTGATTCTTTGGATCCTCAGCTGGACAGGCCAATAACCATATCGAACCACATGTTAGGTGTTTTGTTTTTTTTGTTTTAAATAGCATAGGTACTTGGTTGGAAGCAGGGCTGCTTTATGGGCATGTGATCCATACATAATCCCTTCCCCTTGAAATTCTTACATTTTTGGACAAGAGGACCCTGTACTTTCCTTTTCCACTGGAACCCACAGATTATGTAGCTATCCTGGTCAGGCTTTCTCGATTATTAATTTATTTAGCTGCCAGTATTGCTGCTCTATTCTCCTATATTACATAAAAGAATTTAAAATCGAAGGCTTTATGCATTGCTGATGCCACACCCAACTCCTGAATTAACTCTGGAGGACATTAGATGCATAGAATGTTCTATGCTTTGTCCAGTTTCATTTTACAGATGTGGAAGTCTTCGCTGGTTCTGGTTACTCACAGAACTCACATGTTGGTACTTTAATGCCAAACTCATGTTTCTCTTAGGAAAGAACGTTTATCGTCCATTTGATTCTGGATACCAGCTGATTTGCAATGCCAGTTGCTTTTTTTTTCTTGATTTCAGTTAACATAAGTCTGCTAAGTAGAAACAAGGCACTTAATCTTGAAGGGCAATATTTTGTTTTAAGGCTTTTGTGTATTGAAAGATACATGTTTTATTATGCTTTAAAGAGGATTGGTAAGTTTTAGAATCTGAATTAAAAATAGGAATTAGTATAGTAAAATTCTATAGAAGTTTTGTGGCTTATTGAGGAAATTTTTCACTAACAAGAAATAAACAGATTTGGCTTTTAGCATGCATGATGTATATTTTGACTTTTATTTTAGTAAGGTCACAGAAGAATTTTTCCTTGTTTAAGAGAAGATGACTTTCTGTACCTCTGGCCTTGTAATTCTGTTGTATAAAACAAAACAAAAGGTGACTCTTCTGTGAGAAAGACTGTACTAGGTGCATTTCCATACGTATCCTCCCCTTTCATACCAATGCTGAATTTCCAGTGATTGATCTACATAAAAATATCTGTTTTTGGTAAAGGTATTATTTATTTTTTCAGAGCTTTGGGTTAGGTTTTGCATCAATTTCATGGATACTCTTAACTGTGAGTTTCTCTTTTGAATGTTGCTGAATAGTTTTGTGTAATGACAGACAAGGGTTTTCTTTGTAAGAAATCTTCATGCAGAGAAGGATAGGTGTTTTGGGAAGAAGTGGAATAGGTGAAATAACCAAAGCAGTTATAGGAATAGGTGCTGTGGGGTGAAAACCAAACCAATTTGAAGGTTGCCTTAGTAATTGCAAGTTACCGTGTTTTTTTTTTTTTTAAACTTGCACTTTCCTAGTACTTGTCTATATTACAGATTTCCATTATGTCATTTTCTGACTGAAAATGAATAGCAAATAAGTTTTGACAGGCAAGACCCACTTTCCCACTTTTAGAAATTCTCTATTTGAAAAAACTTGACAATTTTTCTCAATAGACTTATTTATTGTGAGATAGTTATAGTAGAATGATAGGTTTTTTTTTTTTTAAAACATGTTGAAGGTTTTGCTTTAAATCAGATAAATTTTGAACTCTTAGGTTGAGATATCTATATTTTTCCCTTATCTAAATCTAACAGTGATAGATTTATACCAGCCTTTTTCCTGTGACTTAAACAAGGAGTCTGTCTCATGAAAAGGAAATTTATATTCTACATGACTAGCTTTTTTTCCCTGCAGAATTTTTGTTGTGAGCTGTTCATACTGGATATTATTTCAACTCTACAGACTATGTTAATGGAATATCACAAAAACTCCTATTTTCATAAATGTCAAACTGATTAACTTCCTTCTGGATGGGATTTCATTTTATTTCATTTTGCTTTTATAGTTTAGCTGTGGTCAGACTCACTGCAAGCTTCAGTAGACATTTTCTTAACTAATTTTATCTCCTTATGAGAATAGGAGCAATAGTTGTTTTAAAATTCTTACCTTTCCTATATTTCCTTATTATGGAGTTACTGTAAAAGTGAAATTTCTTGTTTATATTGAGGAGTTCTGAATCTGAGCATCTGAGGAAAGCTGTGGGCTCTTTCTCCCTAGAGAAATGCACAGACACAGAAATTCCCATATAGTTTTTACCATCCTGACCTCTGGAGTAAAGAGTGTTAAAATGAAGTTCTATTTGGAAAATAGGACTTTGAAAATTGTAAGTCTTCTTACACTGGTGACAGCAGGGTGAAGACGGGAATGATTAGTTCTTGTTCGCTGTAGTGTTAGCACTAGCGTGTGGGCTTTTAGCTTCATTGAAGGCAGGCTCTAAGCTTCCTTATTTCCTCACAGTTTGTTTTAAAATCCATTTTGATTTAGTGAACAAATATTATACATGTAAGGTCTTCTTGTGAATACAATGCTGACAGTTCAGCTACTGAGTGGTCTTGCCTCAGTAGGTTTTGTCATTTAAGTTGAAATTCTTGATTTAGCAGAGCCAGGTGGAAAATACTAGCCTGGGAGTGTGAAGTTTCCGTCATCTGGTTTTGGCTTAGTTACCTGTGTCCTTGGTTTCTTAACCTTTTCTTGAGTATGAAACCTCACCCCCATCCCCTGCCCCCCCTACATCTCACAGGCAGGGTGAAGATGAGCATATTGAACTACAAGACTTTCGGCAGTAGAATGACAGTGTTTACTGAATTGGAAAGGTAATCGGTGGTCCACATAGATTAGGGTTTGTATATTTGGCCTTCAATGTATTGTGAACTGTTGTTTATAGTGATTCTTTATGCTATACCATCATATATATATTGCTGCCATGAGGAAAGAGAAAATTCACAAACTACAGAGAGGGTTTGGGAGAATTGTGACTTTGAACTTTTTAGTATGGAAATAGATATAAGTATTAGATCTATGATGATGGAATTTGGAAGGACAGTTTAAAATGAATTTTGTCTTGAAAATATAAATAATGCTAAAAGATTATAGGTGAAATTATGAGAATTTAGTCAGCTGACATTCCAGAAATACAAATGTCTTAACTTAAAATTTTTATCTTTTTTTCAATGAGAAATAAAAATTTTAAATTTAAGCATTTACATTAATCAGTCTGTGTTTTCCTGATTTGAATTTTGTTTAATCTCTTGTCAAGGATTTATTCTTTAGCATCACAATATGGAGTTTACACAGAAATACATTATTTTTCCTGCTTGTTTCAATACCCTCTCACCACCCCAAGTGAAAAGTCATTGATGGATACCCTGTCAAGTAAGTTATTGGAAATTGTTCATTGTTTAGTTTTTAAAGGATGTTTAACAATTTTTTTTTTTTTTAAGATTTTTTTATTGGGAAAGGGGAACAGGACTTTATTGGGGAACAGTGTGTACTTCCAGGCCTTTTTTCCAAGTCAAGTTGTTGTCCTTTAAATCTTAGTTGTGGAGGGCGCAGCTCAGCTCCAGGTCCAGTTGCCAGTTGCTAGTTGCAGGGGTGCAGCCCACCATCCCTTGTGGGAGTCAAACCAGCAACCTTGTGGTTAAGCGGATGCACTCCAACCAACTGAGCCATCTGGGAGCTCAGCGGCAGCTCAGCTCAAGAAGGTGCCATGTTCAATGTTAGTTGCAGAGGGCGGAGCCCACCATCCCTTGCAGGAGTCGAGGAATCGAATTGGCAACCTTGTGGTTGAGAGCTCACTGGCTCATGTGGGAATCGAACCGGCAGCCTTCGGAGTTAGGAGCATGGAGCTCTAACCTGAGCCACAGGGCCGGCCCCAACAATTTTTTATTCTTTAGGCATCATTGTGTATATCAGACTTGCAAGAGCTATTTCTCAAAGCAAATAAATCACAGTGTGTTTGAAAATAAATTCAGTGAATTGAGTAAGGTGGGGAAAATATTCCTGGAACTGATTGTACTTGATCTTGAGTTTCCTCTGAGTTACTTTTCAAAAGTCAGCTATTTCTATTTCATTGATGCTGCGTCTCTATTGGAGGTACCTCTGGTGAGGTGAGGATCACCCACCTTTATTGCAGAGCAATCTAGAACATTTTAAATATACAAAGTTTATTATAGAATGAGCAAGTTTTTATAACCTATTTCCAGGTAAGGCCTATTTCTGTATGAGTTTACTCAACACCACTTTCTCTTCCCTAGGTGCTACTTACTGGTTGCTGGTTTATTTTGTTTAAACCCTTGGGGTCCTTTCTGGCCTGTGGCTGTGAATGACTCATGGACTTTTTCCAAATACCAGGTCATTGGTGCTGTAGACTTTTCATCCCTTCCCTGCCATTGTCTCTGCAAGAAACTTGAACTACCCATAGCCGTCCTCTCTTCTCTGGGCGAGCCCTCGCCCCCATAGTCACCTAGCTGTGCTTCTGAGCCCTGGGCTAGTTCTCCTTCTAGCCTGGCAATTCTGGGTCATGTGCAAGGGACTCATCTGTGGTTTTATTTTCTTATGCGGCTTCGGGTTGACTTGTAAGCGTTTTGTTACGTTTTACTCATTGAAGAATATAGTAGTCCCCCTTTATCCACTGTTTCGCTTTCTGAGATTTTAGTTAGCTGCAATCTGAAAACATTAAATGGAAAATTCCAGAACTAAACAGTTAATAAGTTTTTAAATTGCACGCTGTTCTGAGTAGTGGGATGAACTCTCTCTTCACGCTGTGTACACTCCTTGCCCGCTAGTCATTTAGTAGCAATCCGGTGATCAGATCTACTCTCATATCACAGTGCGTGTTCCAGTGACCTTATTGTACTTAATAACGGCCCCAGAGCACAAGGGTAGTGACGCTGGCAGTTCGGATATGCCCAAGAGGAGCCGTAAAGTGCTTCCTTTAAGTGGAAAGGTGAAAGCTCTTGACTTAAGGAAGCATTCTATAATCTTACATCATCATCATCAGAATTGTCATCAGAAGGGTGAGTACAGTACAAAAAGATATTTTGAGAGACTACATTCACATAACTTTTATTACAATATATTATGATTGTTCTATTTTATTGTTAAACCGTATTGTGCCTAATTTATAAATTAATCTTTATCAGATATGTATGTATAGGAAAAAACAGTGTATATAGGGTTTGGTACGATCTGTGGTTTCAGGCATCTACTGGGGGTGTGTCTTGAAACAGATTCTGTTGTATAAGGTGGGGATTAACTGTATTTTCTGTGACCAAGTGAATTGCTGGTATTAGAGGATGAAAGGGAGAAACGGGTATAAATGAACAAATAGTTTCTGCCACAGATCCCAAATGGTGGCCCATGGGGTGCATAGTGTCTATAGCTGTTTTATTTGGCCTAAACTATATTTTAAATAAAGTAGTGAGTTGTTGATTTAGGTGTTGGGAAATACCATACAAAGATCGAGAGCTGTGTTTCATGTCTCTTGAAACGTTGGGAGGGTGGAGCAAAACTGAGCCCATATTCATTCACTGCGCCTTGCTATGGAGCGGGGCTTATTTCATTTTGGAATAAATTCTGCCTGGCCTTTGTGGGTATTTGAGTTTGTGACTCTCAAGCTACAGTCCTGAAAACCATGGAAATTAAAAAGTTTACTTAGATATAAAGACAAAGGCAGTGGTTTTAAAGTCTTCATATTCTTTTGGTTTACTTTGTGTTTACAAGTGTTTGAGTTACGTTAGATTGCTCCTTATAAATTTAGATCTTGGAGTCTCCTTTTTCTTTCAGTTAGAGAAGTCTTCGCTTGGACCTCTCCTTCCTTAACTCCTGGTTGCAAGACAGTTTCTCCTTTCTATGTAAGGTATGCTTCTATCAGTTTGTCTTACCTTTGCCCCCTCCTCCAGGATGCTGCATCTGCCCTTGTTGGGAGCAGGGGTTTCTTCCTGCTGGTTGCCTGTTTGTATTGGTTTAGGTGCTTTGGGGTCAGCAGAAGTTTCTTGGTGCTGTGAAACATAATAGGATGTTATGAGCAGTTTAAAAGAGGCCTGTGTCCACCTGCTACCCTCATTGCTGATGGTGTCAGATGAAAAGAGACATACATTCTCCCCTCCAATTGCTGTAAAAAAAAAAAAAAAAGCTGATACGAGAGGTTGTTAGGTATGAGGTTTACATGTGTCGTTTCTCTCTCCCCTTCCTTTTATTATTTTCAGTCTTCAGCCTTTCTCCCCATCTCTAGAAACAGCGGTACACCTTCAGCAAAGCTTTCTCCCACCTGTGCAGTAGAGTGAGCTGATGTACCAGAGGCAGAAAGAGGCTCCACACGTCATGTTTGGACCAGTGCTGTAATTTTATTTTACAAGAGGGAAGGTGGATATTATTAATCTACTCCTGAGCATAATAGCACACTTTGAATAGCAGAGAGCAACTTTGGTGTGTTAATGTCTAGTGAGATGAATACAGATGAATGCTAAGTAGGTAGGAAATGTCAGTGTAGAGCCTTCCTTTTGGTGACTTGCAGCGCTTACATTTTTAGTTAACTTTTTGTTCAGCCTGGCAAACAGATACCAAAATCTGTTTTATCAGCCCAACACTAATGTAGCTTTTGAGGCTAGAACAATGCCTTTCAAACCCTGCTCTCCTGGCAGCCACTTGAGCTAGGCCGGTCCTAACGCGGAATGAGAGTGTGTCCCTGCATTGAACATCTTAGCAAAACCCTTCAGAATAACAGGAGCTTAATGCTGGTGGTTTTAAAAATTGGCTCAGTCTCCAGCCCAGCTAAAATTTTTTGATATTTGGGGTGTGAGTAAAGGTGTAGCTTATTTTTAAAAAACTTATTCTGAATGAACAGTGTGTATAGTTATTTTTTTTTAAAATTATTGTAGGTATATTCTGAACTCATTTTTAAGAGGCACTTAAAGAGGACTCTTGGTACCAAGCATCTCCCCCCATTACATGATTCTTTTAGAAGAATATGTTGCTTATTGTGGTCTGCCCTGGAGCATCTGGATGAGGGGCTTCTGGGATGTCTTCATTGTTGAGTGGGGGTGGGGAATTGAGAATTGATTAAAAAAAAAAAAAAGGAGTTTTATCTCCCTAAGGTTGAGAAAAGTTGTCAATGGAGCTTCTGCTATGTGATATGAAAGGCTTTGGTATATGTGGGCTGGGGGGGTAACTTGGAGTGTAGACCTTTTCCAAATTCATCTAAAGTTCTTTCTTTTAGTTTTGTTAAAGGCTCTTAAAAAATGTCAGGTTTTTTGTATTGGGACTATGCTCAGAAGCCAGGAAGATTGTGTAACACTTACTATTTCATTGCCGTTATTACTAAGACCTAGATACTGAGAGAGCGTTAGAGAAGTTTATAAAGCATCCTGTCCTCATTTCTTGGTCTGTCTACTTAAAGAGATGAGGCAGAAAATGATAATTTAAAAGATGTCACAACCTCCTCCCTCCCCTCTGACCCCAGGTCTTAATTGCCCTTGAAGAATTGAGAAAAGGGACATATATCTGTAGTCTGGGCATTAGGGATATGGCCTGGTCATTGCATATTGCTTTGGGGACAGGAGTGAGTGGCTATTCTTGGTCAGTTTTGTGTGTATTTATTTGCTTAGTTTTTGTCTCTTTTCTCCTCCCCTCCTTCCTTCTGTGTCATTTTTGTTCCTTTTGAGCTCTTTTGTGGTAGGAGTAACTTCTCCTGGTTTGCCAGGAGCCCAGTCACAGGTGAAGAAGATTTATGCAACACAGGGCCTGCCAAGTTTTAAGTTGTGGCTGGAGAGAGACTGCGCTACGATCGTCTTAATTCTGCTGTTGTCCAAGGAAGAACGGATCCCAGGCACATGTGTGTGGAATTACATGAAACCCCCAGCCTTTCAACCCCATAGTTTTATTGTCTTGACAGCAGGATGTGTCAGGAACCTCCTCTCACTATAACATTTATTTTCCAAAGCATCTAGAAAAAAGTCATAAAGATAAAATGTTTCTCTGTCTGCTTCCTCTTGCATAGTATAGTTTAGTGGCAGGCAGGAAGTATCGGGTCAACAGCTTTAATGCTTCTAAGTACACTGGTCAGTGCCTTCTCCTGGAGTCTTCGTCATGCCTAAGACCAAGTCCACCAGGAGCGGCTCTCAAGGCTGCTGACTGCAGCTTTCTCATGCCCGTTCCCGTGTTCTCAGGTCTGCCTGTTGCTTTTCTGCACGAATGGCATTTGCATTATTGTTTCCCCCTTCCTTCTGAAAGGTGTTTGACCATCCTTATATGCTGCTTCATTTCCTCGGTTTGCTGGAGAAGCTTATTCCCTCAGCTGCAAGTGGCTGTTTGGGAATAATACATCTTTGCTTCTTGGACTGTTTGAGAGTGGCTGATCTATCACTATTGTTTTGTGGACAGTAGGGGGCAAAGTTTGATTTCTTGGTGAACAACATAGTTTTGTGATCTAGGAAAGGAAAGTGAAGAGATCTTTTTTTTGTGTGCAACTTCTAAAGTAACTTCTAAGTTATTGCCTCTTAAGACTGCAATTACAGCAAAATATTTTATATTGGATAATCAAGTTGGCAGTGTTTTGGGAGGGGGCAGCAAGGAGCTTCCTGTTTTTTAGTTGCCGTCAAACCTGGCTATTAGGACAGAAAAATAGGTGGAATCAGTAATTGAAGGTGCTGTGCCACCCTAACTGGTGGAACCAGGAGATGAGCATTTCCTCTAGTAACAGTGATGACGCCCAGTGTTTCTGTTCGTCTGGGACCTTACCCCAGCTCCCTGGGATAACGAGTTTTGTACATGAGGAAAAGGAGGCTCAGGGCTCAGGATGTTTCCCAAGGATTCAACCTCCTGAGTGGGGAAGTCAGACCTAGCGAGCTCCGTGGCTCCTAGTGCAGGACCTTCCACCCCCGACTCCAGAATGAGGTTCTCTCTACCTCTGGTAGTTCTGATTGTAGTTCAAGGTGGCTGTGGTCAGAAACAGAGCCCAGAGGCAGCTCAGCAACTGTATCTCGACTCCAGGTCTTATAGTTTGGCTCCTCTGTGAAGGGGCTGTTGTAAACAGGTTTTTGTTTTACAGGCTTCACTCGGGTCCCCGTAGCACGCCCGGCAGAACACCCCACCACCTGTTTCCCCAGGGCCAGGATTCTGACTTAGTCTTATTTTAGATCTCTGACTAGGTGACTTCTGGAAAGATTCCATCACAGGCTGGTGTCTTCCTGATGCCAGCTGGCAGTGTTTTTTGATTTGCAGGATTACTTTTTGGAACCATACAAGGTATGGATTGGTTATTTTCTATAAGAGAGGGAATGAAAACACTGTCTCCAGAATTGTTTCAGGATGTTGTTAAAATCAAGAGAAAAGATCAAAATGCTTTATGTTCTGTTCCCAGTGAAAGTGGCATTTAGATAACCCTAGCTCCTTGTAGGAGAGAATCTGGAATTCCTGTGCCTTAAACTTGTAAGTTTCTGAAATGAGGATATTCCAAATCTGGTGGGCTTTTAGAAATACCACTGTTTTCTGAGGAAAAGAAAAGTTGCAGGTCAGGTGCTTAATAGAATGTATGATGTCCAAACTTGAATCAATAGAGTATCTACCCAGTATAGATTATTGTTGATTCATCTTGTGTCGCCAACTTAACTGTCAGACACATTGGGTGGAGGGTGGACGGGGAAGAAAAAAATCAAGGTAACCTTTCTGTTCTTACTTGGAAAGGGGACATCTGTCATGTTTATTATTTTGTCTCTTGCATCTAGTATGTTGCTTGTAGTAGAAATTCAGGAAATATTTGTTGAATTCACTTGAATTCAAAGTTTGGAATACCAATTATAATATAGAGGAAAAGTGAGATAATACAGTACTTGAAACTTACTGTCAATTGAGAAAGTTTTATTTGCAGTTATAGGTGAACCATAAATGGCAGGTGATCCAGTAGTGAGAGTGGCATAGTCTACTTCTTGTATTCTCTTCTCTCTGGGCTTGAAATGTGCTGTGTTTATCTGATTTTGATAGCACTTTTCCAGTGTATTGGTCGAGGTGGTAAAAAGTAAAGAGGAATGTCTGTTAAGCTTTTTGTGTGGCTTAAATTAACTTTACCAAGTCACCCAAAATTGTAGTTTGTTGATTGAATTATTTGGTTAATTTATGCATAACCTTTTATAGAACCCTTCTCTGACAGATCTTGGCAGCTTACCCCATTTCTTCGTGGTGCTGTGTTCCTCAGTATTCATCTAAACTTAAACTAAAAACAATTACCGTATTAATTTGGAACTGTCTTTAAAACATTTGTTGGGATGGGAGAGGCTTAGGCAGTTTTCTTTGTAGAAACCTTGGAAGACATTGAAAAGTAATTTTTTTCTTAAAATGATCCCTGAATGGCCCTTGGGAGTCCCTTCTCTTAAAGGCTATGTATGTTTGTAAGAGATGGATAGTCTGGGAACTTGCTCTACGTAATCTGGGGTGGGGTGGGGTGGGGGGCGAGGAAGAGAAAGGTTAAAGAAAAGGAGGAAGTGAATTCTCCATGTGGCTAGTTTCCTCATCCACACACGTCATCAAAATTAAACAGTATAGTGAATTTATGACATGGGGTTTTAAAACACTCATCTGCTTATGAGATCATTACACTTACCAGAATATGTTCTTAATTCATTAATTTCCTCAGAGACATGGTCTCTGGTGGCTAAAACAGTTGCTCTTTGTTTTTAATATCACATGGTAATCAAAACTTTCAGTCCCTTTTAGTGTACATCATCTAGAATTGTTGAACTTGGATTTTGCATTTTTTTCTAGTTGGATCTTAATTTCATCACAGCTTTTAGATTGCACTCCCTTTTTCCTTAGGTGCCAACTGAAGTCATTGAAAATATGCACGATAACCTCCACTCTTGACTGAGGGAACTTGGAGAGATGTAAACCATGTTTTAGTTCAGGAGAGGAGACTTCTAGTGTTAATTTCCATATCGCTTGGAAAACAGGATGAGAGTTAAGGGCTGGTGAGGGAAGCTGGGGCTGGTGTAATAACTTCCCATTGCTTTAGTTTCTGGTATTTTCTTAATGGTTCTTTAAATTAGTTTGCATTTTTAGGACACTTCTCAAATGTTTTCAACTACATTGGAACCTCCTTGCTATCAGGATCCTGTCTTATGGCTTTGTTTCTTGAACCTAGTATTGTTCTATTTCTTTAATATAAAGATTAAAATTATAAAATTATGTATGCCAGAGGTAAATACTGCATATACATTTTTTTTCAATGGCATTGAACTCAGCCTTGGTACTTGTGAAGTTACCATGTATAAGATGTGATCAAACAATCTGATGAATGTTTAAATAAAATTTATTACAGTGAAAGACACATTGCCATTAATCACTCTCAAAATACTCCTCCTCACGTTGAATACACTTATCCCATCATTCTTGCCACTTTCTGAAGCAGCTCTGGAAGTCCTCTTCTGTGAATGTCCTTAGTTGCGCTGTCGTGCCTGCCTCAATGTGCTGAATCATTTTGACTTTGGGGAAGAGCCAGAAGTCCCATGGTGCCATATCCGGTGAATAAGGTGGATGAGGACACACTGTAATGTTTTTATTTGACAGAAATTGTCATACCAGAAGTGATGTGTGACACGGAGCATTGTCATTATGGAGGATGATTTACCACACACTTTAAAACACACCTTCTCTCAACCGTAGCTCACACCCGACTGACTGCACTGAGCAAGTTGAAACTTGTCACACACTGTTACTAAGGTTTGATGCACCACTTCCCATATGAAGATCCCTGCCTTTCCGTTGAATGGCACTCGGCAGCAGCATTCACCGTATTTATTGATTACAATGGAAAGGCTCCGTGTCACATATCACTTCCGGTATGGCAATTTCTGTCGAGCAAAATCATTACAGTGTGTCCTCATCCACGTTATTCACCGGATCTGGCATCGTGTGACTTCTGGCTCTTCCCCCAAAGTCAAAATGACCTTGAAAAGTAAATGTTTTGAATCGATTCAAGACATCGAGGCAGCCGTGAGAGTGCAAATAAAGACACTCATGAAAGAGGACTTCCCGAACTGCTTCAGAAAGTGGCAAGGACGATGAGATAAGTGTGTTCAAAGTGAGGTGGTATATTTTGACAGGGGGATTAATGGCAATGTGTCTTTTACTGTAATTTTTTTATTTAAACATTCACTGTATTTTTTGATCGCATCTCATGTATAATGTACACATTTGACCAATTGGAGCTAATCAAAATTCTAACTGTATAAATGGAAAATTTGGTTGTTTTGTGTGGATATTATTACTGTACAATAGTAATTAAGTGCTGATAGTAGATAATTTAATATGTTAAGATGACTTTTGTATTAATAAGGCTGTTTCCATCCATCCCTGTGAATAATTAAGACTTGACCATACCTATTTATAGTCTCCTACCTGAGAGTTTTTAACGGTTTCCTTGGACCACACAGGAAAAGATCTGGTGTGATGTTTGTGTAACCACTTGGGCTAGACTGAGACTGTGTCTTTGACGTGTATTTATGCCGCTTCACATCAGGTGGTATTAAAACAGTGGCGCTGCTTCGGGACTGTATGGAAGAGGCTGGTTTGCCAGGATGCAGAGGAAGGGCTCCGGGGCTGAGCACCAGGCCAGTCATTCACTACTGTGAAACCACTTCTGGCGCTCAGAAGAAGGTTGGTGTCTGCTCAAAGCTGAGTCATTTGTGAAGCACATGGAGAAGTTGAGATCTAAGGTGGATACTCTAATCACAGGAGAACCTTAAGAAAGGTTAGTGGGCTGGATAGTCCTGTGGTCTCTGTGTGGCCCTGACACACACACACACACACACACACACACACACACACGCAGTCCAGCGTGCAGCAGCTCCATCTGGTGTGTCATAGGCCTGCCGTAACATAGAACAGTTTGTTCTAAAGCAACTCATTTTAAAGCTGCAATATGTTAAATGGGCAGCCCTTCATTGACGGCCTCGGATATGTTGGCAGTTTATCAGCAGCAGGGTTGTGATCCTGTCACTTCTTGTTAATGAAGGCTTTTATTTAGCTTAGCAAATCGTATCTCCTGTTAACATCCACTCCCTTCAAATGGTAAACTTGAAAGAGATGTTTGTGACTTTTTATTAATTAGTAGACATCAGGGTGCTTTGGTCTTGCTTGTGCTAGCCACTTAGCTGTATTTTTTCTACTGAGATATACCTTGTGTTAAACTAGGAACCTGCCCCCGCTCACCCCCATGATTAAAACGATCCTTTGTTTGTTTGTTATTTTTGAAATGGTTTATCATCTTTCATCATAGGTGGCCATTTCCTCCAGTCTCCATTTCACTTCCATTTTAAAATTCCTGGCAGGGGTTTTCTCCGAGCATTTACTTTCCCAGGGCATCAATTTGACTTTCCCAGCATTTGTTTATTTCTGGGCAGCCCAAGAGAATACGTGTTTTTTCTTCATATTGAGTGTGCATTTCTTATATCTGGCGAATTCAAGCACAACAGAGAACGTTCGAGCTGGAGAAGCCCTTACCCACACTGTTGACCAACACCCTTGTTTCATACATGGTGAACTAATGCTAAAGGTGTTGCCCAATGTCTTATGAATAGTGACAGTGGTTGGTTACCCGGGCCCTGTGGCTGGTTCCCGGCATGCCATTTCTCAGTCTGCTTTACTGCTGCATTATTTCTGTCCCATTTTTTAAAATGCAGGCAATGCCTTGGTGAGATTGTAGATTGCTAAGTTTTTAGAGGTCTTTTTGGCAGCAACTAGCGTAATTAAAAATGCAGAGACTATGAACTAGCAGGTTCTACCTTTAAATTTATATTTTTGCTCTCTTTCATAAGGTATTTATTGCAAGCATTGTTTGAAATAGTACAGTCTTGGATGTTTTTCAGTAGGGGATTAGTTAAACGAATTTGGACACATCTCTATTATAGAGTCATCTATAAAGAAAGAATTCTCTGTGTGCTGATAGTTAAATGTAAAAAGGGAGGTGCAAAGAGCGTTCCAGGAACATCTATGTCTGTATGTACCAGAGTATTTATTTGCTTTCCTCACTGGTGCTCGGGCACGTTCGTATTCGCTTTGCAAATGTTCATACTGTTACTGAATCTGTTAACCTCTGTGGTGTGGGTAGGAAGAATTAGACCTCTGTGTCTCATTTTATAAGACCCAGCAGTTGAGATCTTTTGACATTACATATATATTTTTAATTTACAAAAATATTAACATGTAATTACTAATTCAGAAGATAATCCCCCTTGTGTTTTTTAGAACATTTTAATAGATTTTCAATATTCTCTACAGTTTATTAGTGTTGAGAACCTGTGTTGAGCCAAGCATGGTGCCAGGTGTTGGGGAGCTGAGAGGCCGCAGGATATGGGTGCTGGCCTGACGTTGTTGAAGGCAGCTTGACAGCCTGTAGACAGGAAATGGGGTGAGTTGAGTATGGGGTCTGGTGAGGGCTGCTGCATAGTTGGGAAAAAGCTCGTGAAACTAGCTCCCACTTTTAGGAGAGCTTTTATGTAAGTAGAGGGAGACTTTTTTTTCCCTAGGAGAAAAAGGAATGAAGCATGCGGAAACAGTTTTGACTATTAGAGGATGTTTAGGTTTCTGGAGGGCCTTGAAGCCCAGAAAGGAGCGTTTCCATTTCTGTATGGTGAAGCGTTTGGGGTATGGGAATAGTAGGAAATTTAAGAGAAACCAGAGTGGTGACAATTTTGTAGGATGGTATGGTGTGAGGATAGCTGAAATAAAGGGCACAGGTTGATGCGGCAAAAACAGCCCTGGGAATGAAGGAGGCGGGAGGAAAACAGAATGTGATCTGGTGCCTGACTGGTAGAAGCCACCAGGTGAAAAACTGCTGCTTAGCCTCCTATGTACTCTTTTTAGGAGACACATGTAAGAGTCTCAAGCATTTTCTAAACCAAAGTGAGTATGCAACATAATACATGACTTACTATGATCCTTTATAAAGTCGTCTCTTCTGAGAACCTGAATATATTCACGGTTCCCCTATCACAGTTTTATAACAACTGTATGTCGAAGGAAGTTCAAGTGATTAAATAATTACTGGGCATACGAAGTAGTGTATACAGTTCCCGGGCTGGAGGAACAGGCTGGACAAACATCTTCAAGGTAAGGAGAGTAATTGGAAGCTATTCTAAGGTTGATATGTATGTGCTAAAGGAATTCATCATGAAAGAAAACATTTTTAGCAATGAGTTAGACCAGTGATTCTCTAACTTTCTGGTCTTAAGAACCCTTTATACGCGTAAATTATCGACTACTCCAACGTTCTGTTTATCAGTATTTATTGTATTCAAAGCTTAAAAATAATTTTTAGTTAAAAAATAGTAAACCTGTAACATTAACAAAAATAACATTTAAAAAATTAAGGATATGTATAGTTTTCCAAAACAAAAAATAGTGGTAAGAGTGGCATGGTTTTGGGGTGGCTGGTTAGCTCACTTGGTTAGAGCATGGTGCTAATAACACCAAGGATGCCAGTTTGATCTCCACGTGTGCCACTGTGAGCTGCGCCCTCCTTAAAAAAAAAGAAAAGAAAAAAACAGTGGCATGGTTTTACATTTTTTTCATCTCTTGAATGTTTGGTTTAATAGAAATGAGATGTATCCTCATATTGCATCAGACTTAATGCAGGAACAGATATCACCGATCATACAACCTTTGGAAAGTTCTAAGGTACATTTATGAGAGAATGAGAGAGAGAAAGGTATTTTGACCACATGGCTCTATGGAAAGGTCTTGGGGACCCTCAGGGGTTCCCAGATCCCACTCTGAGAACTGCTGGCTTGGACTAATGGCTTCCAGGAAGACATAGGGTGAGGCTCATTTAAGTCATAAAAGAAAATTTAGAATCTGTGTTATAGGGAGGAGTGGATAGTCATCTTCCAGGGTGAGTGCAAATTTAAGAAGAACGGCAGGCAGTTAGAATAGTGGAGGTGAGATCGTGCTGGGTGTTGTAGACGGGAACGTGACCAGCTTCTGTCACCGGCAAGTTGACCTTCGTCCAAGTCTTGGGTCGCACTTTGCCTGCCTGAAAATTGAGGCTGTGGACTAGCTCTCAGAAGTTTCTTGTAGCACTAGCATGCTATGATTTATTCATGTATTTTTGTAGTGCTCTCAACACTTTCTATAAATACACACATGCCCACACATCTACGTATACACATTTAGAGCACTTTGGAAGGTCACATGAGCTAAAAATGCACCTTGGAGTACTTCACCTAAGCATTTTCTTTTTCCTACATTGGTTTCATTGTCCTAGTTTGTTTCTTAAATAGAAATTGACCTAATGGTACTGTGGGTGTATCTAGAATCTTAACCTCTTTTGTCAGCTGTTGAGCACACCTGCACTTAAAAAAAAAAAAAAATCTTCCCACTGCATCCCCTCCCCACCCCAATTAGTCATAGGGTTAGGTGGGTAAGAAAGAGGACTACTTATAGCATCCAAACTACCAGTGTCAGGCAGGGGTCCACTTGTCCATGCCAGGTTGCTGGGAGAAGAAAATGCCACGCAGTGCCTTCTTCCTGTAAAATGCAAAAGGCGGTTTGTGGTGAGGGGGTGCCCATTTTTTTCTGTATATGATTTCACATTTGTTTAATATTCTGATAGAATTTCTTTCAAGTTTCAAATTTGCTCCTTTAGACGTTTTCTGCATTTTAATTTGGATTAACAAATTCCTGAAGACTGTTGTTTTCAAATATTGAGACCTGCCCTGACCTGCTTGAGACATATCTATACCAGTGACATCTAGCGTTCTTAATGATACTGATTTCTACCTAAAACCAAAGTCCCTTTGCTAGGTTACCTTGTGGGCGGTGGGGAGGATTGTTGGTGTTTTGGAATTTCAGGTTGCAAGAAACTTAACCTCTCTGAAAACTCTGAAGCCCTTGACGGGAAAGAGACACTTACATTGTGGTAGTTCCTTGTACACACATCGTAATGTTTATTGCATGAATGATAGTAAAACTTTTATTTCTTTTCAAACACAAAATTCAAGATAAGATACAACCTCTTTTTAATTTTAGAAATCTCTTGTAGTTGTAAAACTAAAATCGTCAGGCTGAGAAAATGCCTAGTTTAAAAGGAATCAGGTAGCAGTCAGTTTTTAATACATATCTACATTTGTATAAGTGAGGTGCTCTTGCTTCCTTAGAGCAGGAAGAGGATGTTAATACCAGTTTTCCTGTGGCTTCTGTTTAACAAATGAGAATGAGATCCTCCAAGGAGATTTAAAAAGCATATTCATCGTCCTTGAAGGCACCCATATCGAATGAAGATAGATGTAAATTAATGTTTGAATGAGAATTTCATACATTGTATGCTTCCCCAAACTAAATTTAAAATGTAGTTTTTAAGCTTTTACTGTAACTGATTTTAAATACGTTGAGTTTTTCTAGTTTTCAGGTATCCATTCTCACACTACTGACATTAACGAGTTTACATCAGTAAAGAGAGGGATGATGACTTATAGTCTTTGAAAGCTTTTGCAAATTTCATTTTAGATTTTTAAGAAAGCAAATAGGGCTGCAGTCCATTTCATGTTGTCCTTGAACGAGAGGAAAGGGCTGCGGGGAGACTGTACTCATGGTTGCAGATTCACACCGAAGCATAGGGACATTGGCTCATTCCAGGTGAGCTGTGCTCCTGGGCTGCACCGCCTGGGGTTGTGACGTGGCCCCTGCGGGAGCCCACAACCTGGTGACGCCTGCCAGTGTTGGCTAAACTGAGAGGAAGGACTAGGAACTCGTCTGTTTCAGAACTTCAGTGGTACACCTGAGGTTAAGAATTCAGGGTCCTTATTCAAGTCCCCCAGCCTCTCCAAGCTCTGAAGTTTCTGCTCTACAAAATGGGAATGAATGGTGGTGAGAGCTGTGATGCAGGCTTGATTGGGTTGCAACGGGAAAGCTCTCAAAACGGTAGCTGTTGTCTTTTCTCATTGCTGAATCAGAATTCTTTGGAAGGTAGTTGCTCATGTTAATGAGATTATTTTATGAGAAATTATTAGACTTTAAGGCTTTGTTTTACTATATTTAGAATCCTCCAAATCTTGTGTGGAGATCAGATCTGTCCTCTGCACCATCAAGACCGTGGACAACTAAGTTGAAAGACAAAAGCCTGCCTTACATTTCTTGGGAGACCGACCGCTCACAGCTTTGGGGAAAGCAAAGAGAATGGACAACTAAAGGGCTTAGATTTCTCTTTTCCGTGAAACATAGCGCCCTTTCAGGATTTTCTAATTCTTAATAGATTTCTTGCCCAACTGTGTCTCTCTTTTTTGGTGTATTAGATCTCTGAAACTTAATCTAGCCAGAGGGGACTTGGGTGTGGTAAGGCAATTAGAGGCTTTCAATAGATGATGCGCTAATTAGTGATGTGCAGCCTTTCAAACTAGGGTGTTGGCTGCTGGGAGTAGCAGGAGTAACTTAAGCATCACTGACCAAGAATATTATTTAGCTGGAAATTGGGGTAGGTAATGTAATTAAATGTGAGGGACACAGAGATCAGACTTGAAAACGTAGGCCCTCAAGATTATTTCCGTTTTTCCCACCCACAGGGCGGGGTGGAGGGTAGAGTACAAAATATTGTTTCATACTGGAGGAGACTTGGGTTCTAGCCCTGCTTTGACCCTGAGTATTTTAGGGGAGCACATTTTTTTCAGGGTCTCTGTTTCTCATATCTAAAATGTGGGATGGGAAATATGCATAGGGTTGCTTTTCTCCTTTAAAGATCTGATTTGCTGATGTTAGAACCAGCGGAAGGGTTGGATGCTGTTACACTGACTTTGTTTTCTTATTTAGAGGTAGTATGTGAGAGTTAAATACTTCCTAGTAATTTGGGCTTTTCGTGGGCTGTTTGGAGATGGAGGTGAAAAAATAAAAACATGCTATGAGATTGTGTTAGGTTGTGTTAGCCTCTGTACTCTCAGATTGTCATAATTGGGTAATAATTAGCACGTTAGAAGGCCATTATGATAAAGGTTTTAGTACTTCTTCCGCCCTTTACTTTCTATGACTGCCACCTGGGAGAAGATTTTGTGTACCTATCAAGGAAGAAAATGATCAACTTTGGGATTTAAGAATGTAATTGTTGAGTCTTGATTAAATGATACATATTAGGTTGTAATTATATCTATTCATAAAAAAAGGATGAAGCAGATTTGATTTCTGAGTTTCCTAAAGCTGTCTTTTAGGATAATTAATTTTAATTATATACATGTGCCTGGGAACCATTTCAAGCCATTGAGGGGGAGAATGGACAAGGCATATTGAAAAAGAAAGGGGTTCACCTACGTATATAGCCTTTATCTTGTGGCTAGAAATATACAAAGAGAAAAATCGCAGGTTTCTCTCCTGTCTCCTTCCCACACACAGTTCCTGAAGCAACATTCCTTCATTTTGCATGAAATGTTACAATAACATTGGCCAGATGTCAAAAGGATATGGTGTAGAAGTGGCTGTGTTAGCATCCCTTAGAAGCTTTTTCTGTGTGCCAGGCACTGAACTCATTCTGGGAACTCTGAGGGGTAGGTAGTAAGATTTCCCCATTTTACACATAAGACACTGGCCTACACACAGTTAAGAGCAGAGCTGAAATTAGAAGTCCTGAAGTCCGACTGCAGAGTGCACGATTTTAACTGTCCTGGAATTACCTGTGACCAGGTATTAGACCTAAATTGTGGGTCAGTTTGGAGTACTGTTTGGCTTTTGTAACACTTTTAGCGTTGATTTTTATGGACTATCTCCTTGGATAAAAACAACCTTTAGGATGTAGGCACCTTTGAGTTAGAACCTTGTGTGTCAGAGGCAGATGAAGGACGGGGAGCGCTGGCTCTGTCACTCCGGCCTCGGGTTTCCAAGCGGGAAGTCCCCCCTGTTCTCAGGACCTTTTTTTTCGCTTTCCCATTCCCAAATCCTGTGATACAGACTGTTTTCTGTTCCCTACGATGAATTGTTTCCACAAAGTGACGGACGATACTACCAACCACGTGGGTTCTAGGAGCTGATTTTCCCGACTTCCCGACCAACTTTTCTTGGGATTCAGGAACAGGAAAGCAAAAAAAAATTCCTGAGAACGGGCGGGAATTCCCACCCGGAAACCTTACTCCTGCCTGAAACCCAGTGGCTCCCTCTGGCCTACAGAACAGATTTCAAAAACTTTTTTAGGCATTCGAGGATCATTCTCCACTTTCCCAAATGCAGTGTTCACCTTATGAGCCAGCCAAATGATATTTTTCCCTTGAACATGGTCAGTGGATTCTTAGCCCATACTTTTTATTCACCCACATACCTCATTATGGCAACTTTAAATCCCACACATGATATCCTTTTTCATCTCATCCCCTATCTTTTATTAGTTCTATCATTATCTCCTCCTCTCCACCAGCTCCCCAGCTCCCCAACTTTCAGTTTTCAATTCCCAATGCCTGGCATTCAGTACTCATTTAAGTGTGTATTACATGAGATCACACTTATAACATGAAGATGGCATGCAGTTTCTTCATTTAGTATATTTATACCGCTCCTGTGATGTCTCATGGACTTACTCAGGGATCATGCATTTACTTTGGGCTACTTATGTTTTAAGATTTAACGTAATGATTTTTAGAGAAGAATTCTCTTTTGAAGTACTTTCGTTGCTTGTGCTTTTTGAATATACTTATGGTTTTCTTTAATGGGATGGAAGTTTACTTTTGAGTTTAAACAAGTAAGATTCATCCTGGATTTTGGTTCAATGTTTGTCTCAAATCTTAAGATGTTTACATCCTATTAGCAGCTTGGAACTTAGCTGGGCAGATTGTATCCAGTATAAATCAGGACGTTGAAGCATACAGGTCAGGTTGATTTCAACCCGTGTCCACTTAGCTAAATTGGCTACCATGTCATGTTTGCGGATTGGAGTCTACACCCCCCACCCACCCCTGTTGCCTTCCATCATCCCAGTCCTTGCCCCCTGTGGTGTGCTTTTCTACCATGTGCATCTTCCTATTGGCCGCAAGGAGAATGGGATTAAAGTGAGTGGGTCAGCAACCTAAATTCATTCCATCCGTTGTATTCTGTGATCGTGATATTAAATCAGTGGGGCGGCCTATACAAAGGATACAGGCAAGTGCCATGGTTCTCTGAATACCTTTCACGTGTTTGGGATATTACTCTTTGTTTGGAAGAGAATTAGTTACAGAACAATGATTTAACACCTTATTTGGGGCACCAAACCTGTGTATCGATCTTGACAATGATAGTGTCAAGGTGCCCTGTGAAGATGGCAAACCCTGAGTACCTTCCTTAGAGAAAATCGTACCTACTGAGGTAACTCACGGATCTTTGGACCGCAGTGATTGTATAGCAGAGTTATAATCTGGCAACTTTGTGGGTTCACCATTAGAGTGTGAAGCTGTTTTTGCCCTTTGGCGGTATTTTGCTTTCATCAAGATGATCTCAGCTGTCATTAAGTTTTCATCTAATTGAAAAGATTGATTTTTGAGTAGGTGAGTCGTTTTATGCAATGTCTCAAAGGACAGAGTATGGGTCAAATCGCTCTTCAAATGGATGGTAATTGTGAAGAAGAAAGAGGCTTTTAAAATGGAGATAGCAAGTTACCCAGAGTGTGTTGGAACTAAGAGCTTTTATATATAATAAGCTTCCACATTTGTAAATAACTGGAACCTAATAACCCAGTGAAAGCCCTGAGACCAAGGCTTGAACCAGAATTATGTTTTCACTTTTACCCTTCTGCTAACACTAGTGTTTTGTAATAGGCACTTCTTCTGTAGTGGAACCTAGAAAGTTCATCATTCGTCTTTTGATTGTCGAAGTATTTTCCTCTTCATAATTGTTTCTTATAAAATTAAGAATCAATAAAAAATCCAAGGACAAAGTGAGTACCCTTCCTTTGTATGCTGTTTTACAACCTGGTGGGGAAAAACAGTGAGATCAAGTCAGTCAGTCATTTAAGCGTTCATTTAAGCATGTTTCCCAATCTGCAAGGAGGTGGTGGTGCCACAGAGCAGGTTGTGAAGAGGAGTGAGTATTAAAAAGTATCCCTTAGCTCTTGGAACTATAATACTTTCCTGGAAATGCTAAATAGCAATAAATCATCTTTCAGGGAGGAGACACATTAAATGTCTTGTTTTTGTGTCAGCTTCGTAATGAACAAAGGAAATGTTCTTTCTTAAATATGTGGAACCTTGAGATTTTAAATTCCATCTTAATAGTGGCAGTTTCAATTTTCTCCTGTGTAAGATGATCTTATAAAAGAGTTCTATTCCGGGGTCATTTTATTGTATACCCTATTAGTGATACGGACACATTATTGTCCGTTACTTAACATGCTGTCTTCTTAGTGTCTTAAATAGTCACAGGTAGGATCTTTGACTCTTAGAGAAACTTTATGTAAAATATAAACCAAATAAATCACCCACTTAATCATGAGCCTATGTGTTTTAATGTCTAAAGAGCAATAATGTATTTTACTTTTGTGGTTTATTTTGATAGTTGTTGATTCGTAGGGTGTGTATACAGGTGTTTTCTGAGTGTATGTGTGTGAGACAAAGTAGGAGGGACAATTTGATTAAAGAGAATTGTTAATTTTTTTTAGGTTTTGTTAAATTTTGTGTTTCTGTAATCTGCATTTAAGTACCATATGTGGTCCTGGCTCTTTGCTTGTTATCATTGTGATGATAGAGGGTGGAAATATTAATAATGCTGACTTTGCCATATTTTATCTGTATTCCACTGGTCAGGACATTTCCCCCGATTTTAGAGCACAGTGCCAAGTGGTTTGGTGCACCAGCTCTGAAAATAGGTTGCATTTAAACCACATGAATTTTAAAATGATTTCCATAAACACCAAGGATTGATTGTACAAGCTTTGTGTAATTTTAATAATTAGTCTGGTTTGACTGATGTAATTGTTTTATCTGAAAATGGTTGGCATTTTGGAATTCTTAAATTCTAGGAATTTTTAAAACCGAAAGGTGTCTTATTAAGTGTTGAATTTGAGAAAAGGAACTATGTGTCCAGTATGTATTAGAATATATCTTTCCACCGCTTAAAAAAATCGTTGTCCCAGAAGCTTTTAAGAACTCTGGCAGGACAGCTTGCTTTTTCTCCTGCAAGAGGCCTGTGTACATGTGTTGAACAGTCAATCTGTCTTAGAAAGTGGGTGGTTCTTTCCCCTTTTTAATGGGAAGCTGATGGCCCAGCCCTCTTGGGCACTTGGTGTTCCAGGAAACGTGAAAGCGTGAAACCGGCACTGAAGTCTCTGAATGTCATACTGGCAGTTTGCGTCTGATTCTGGGCCCTGATTGTAGATCTGCTTCGTGTCATTTCTCTGTGCTTGTGCCCTTGAGTTAGAGTGGGAACCAGAAGCTCACCTGGCAGGCTGAGTACTGTTGGTGTGCTCGTCGGTGACCTGGGGTATCTCTGGGTGCTGCGCATGACTGGTTACTGGGATTTAGGGTGGAGCCGTAGAGCTAAGGGTCTTCTAATTGAACTCCCCATGCTGGCTCGGTCTCTGCATAAACACTACCACTTATAGGTGAAGTCATGTTGGTGGGGTCTTAAAATAGATACACGCTACAGTGCATGCTAAGTTACCAGGAAAACGGTGTTGGAGGCCTGTTTGTAAAGGGAAGGAGGGATTTGAAGGTAAGGGAAGTTTTTATAGTGATGAGCACACCTGTGAATTGGAATAGGGGAGGGAAGATGTCAGGTGGTGAAAATAGCAGTTATTAAAGTATGGAAGTGGAAAGTTCCGTGAGTGGCGCACAGTCTGTTTTGGGGGCATATAAAATTAAGAGCCAGGCATTCAGTTTGTGGAAACCTTGGTATATTACTTTTTTTTTTGGCACCTTCATGATGAAAATCAATAAGGATTGATGTAGGTTCTGAAGCTCAGTTATAAAGCTCAGTCCTCACAAAAAGAGGGTTGAGGGCACTTGTAAAGTTCTGTGGAGGGTTGAGAGGGAGGGGACCATTGGAAATTGGGAAAATCTTGGCGATCCATTAGAAGTTTTTTTGCTGCGGTATAGGTGGTGCCTTTGGAAATAAAGCGGAGAGGAACAGCGATTGAACACGGAGGTCATCCTATGGGTACCTCATGGGCTCTACACTTGTGTGATGCTTAGGATGATACATTTAAGGGTAGATGAGAGTCTGGCAACTTTCTGAATTTCACTTATGTACGATAGCCTCCGTTTCTTATTTATATGGAGCTGAAATTTTTCTGTGTTGTGAAAGTTAAACAGCACTGACTTTTAAGTAGAACATGTAGTCGGTTTTCAGGGGCGAGTTGAAGCCTCTTGGATTTTTCTCCTCCCTAGTCTCAAACCAGAAATAGTCTGGACATGTTATGGAATGCTGCATGGTCATGTTACGGAATTTGTGATTTTCTGTCTCCTATTTGTCTTTTGCTAGATGGTACTATCTTTCAGATCTGGTGCATGATGCTTTGGTGGGGCTAAAAGCCTATCTGACGAAACATTTAAAGTAGGTTTTGCCACAGTCCCTTGTGATTAGATAGTGTTCTTCAGTAACTTCTCTCTTCCTGCTACCAATTAGAAAGAGGAAATAGAGCAGATGAAGGCATTGTAAGTTGTTGCAACAGTGAGAATAAAAGCAAGGAAATAGGAAAATGCAAGAGATATTCACAGTGTGGCTGTGGGTCATTTTGACTTGCGCAGCACGGTTTTTGCATGAGACGGCTGGTAAGTTGCTAGAAAATTGAAAAGGCCCTTGGGTGCAGGTCTGTATGTACTCATATGCAATTGATGGTATTTGAGCAGGTGGTAGCATGAGGTGTTATCGGGAAGTTGAAGCTAGCCCGGTGGGAATTAAGGGTAGGTGGTGGGGAGACAGATAAGAAGTAGGGTATATGGTCATAAGGACTTGCCCAGGTGTCATGGGAATTGGGAGACAGAAGGGTAGATGTTGATTGTAGTGAAGGAAAAATGAACAGTTGTGGACTCAAAAGTGAGGAGAAGAATATGGTTCAAAGGGTATATACGAGGTCTGACAATTAAGTTCGCGAACTCATCCCAGAAAAAGTGCTACACACCTTACTGCTGAATATCACTATGGTCACCTTCCAAGTACTCCCCTTGGGAAGCTATGCACTAATGCCAGTGCCTAGTCGACCCTTCAAAGCAATTTTGGAACTCTTTTTCTGGAACGGCCATCAGAGCTGTTGTCCTATTACCCTTGATGTCCTGAATGTCATCAAAATGTCTTCCTTTTAATATTTCCTTTATCTTTGGATAAAGAAAGAAGTCATTTGGGGCCAGATCAGGTGAGTAGGGAGGGTGTTCCAATACAGTTATTTGTTTACTGGCTAAAAACTCCCTCACAGACAGTGCCGTGTGAGCTGGTACATTGTCGTGATGCAAGAGCCATGAATTGTTGGCAAAAAGTTCAGGTCGTGTAACTGTTTCTGCAGTCTTTTGAGCACTTCCAAATAGTAAACTTGGTTAACTGTGTCTCCAGTTGGTACAAATTCATAAGGAATAATCCCTCTGATTTCAGAAAAGGTTAGTAATAGCGTTGCAGCAAGTTCGTGAACTTAATTGTCAGTCCCAATGGTATACCCAAGGTTCAGTTCCCAGGAGTCTACACAGGTTGGATGGCAGCATTAGGCAGAAAAAGATAACTGAGAGAAAGAATTGGTTTGGGGTTGTATTGGTCCACTCAGGCTGTCATAACAGAATATCACAGACTGGGTTTGTTTAAACAAAACCGTTCTGGAGGCTGGACCAGTCCCAGATCAAGGTGCTGTGGGGATGGTTTGTGTAAGGCCTCTCTGTTCCTGGCTGGTAGACGGCTGCCTTCTCACCGTGTCCTCACGTGGCCTTTCCTCTATGTGTGTGTTCCTGCTGCCTCTTCCTGTCCTTATACGGTGCCCTGTTGGATTAGGTATCCATCCTTATGACCTTCCTAACCTTGATTATGTCCTTAAAGGCCCAATCTCTAAATGCAGTCGTACTGGGGTTTAACATTTCAACATACGAATTTTGGGACACCTTCAGCCCGTACCAGGGGTAAAGGTTTTTAAATCACCCAGAGATGAAGAGATTCACCTCTTGTCCTTGCGTTTCTCATCCATAGTTTTCCTTCTTCAGTGCAGACGAGAAGTGCTTTCTGATCTTCACGGCTGGTGGAAGGCTCCTTGCCCCCACCCGGGGGACTGGGTGGTTCCAATGTGGTGATTTTTTTTTTTTTTTTTTTGCCCTTTCTCTCTATACAACAGCTTCTGACCCACCCTGCCTTTTAAAGTTGGGTTTTGACAATTGATTTCTTCTTTCATCTCAATTTTGTAGTCTGACCTCTTGTTACAAACTGCTTTTAAAAGGATTGTGCTTATGCTTTTAAAGCCACTTAAACAGAACATGTATTTGGAAGACACGACGCTTTTGCCACAGGTGTCAAGAGGGTCTTGGCAGTGTTTTCTGCTGAAGTGTCTGCAGCCCTGAGACCCTCTGGGCCTCCTTCCCTTGGAGAACATGGGGATCAAGTGTGCACTACGGAACCTGTGGTAGCTGTGCGGCAAGTGCTGAGGGTGTGAGGTTTGGGGCATTTTTTGTTTCTTTTGCTTTGAGCTCACCCAGAGCACACATCTGCAAGTCCCCTTCTGAATGAGGCCCTGGTTTTCACACTTAAGAGAAATTAGCAGTGCAACCCTAATATAGAAAACAGAAAATCAACGCTCTGGGGTAAACAGCTAACACTTTGGTGTGTTACGTAGCGTGTCACTTTCTAGTTCCTGGCCCTGATGTAACTCACCTGTTGTTTTCCTGTCTCTTCAGGGTAACCATCAGAGATTCCACCTTTAACTTGTTTGTCTTGGGGGAAGGCAGCACGAGTTTTAGCTTTCTCTAGGCTGGGTTTATAGGTGTTTGTGAATTGCGTTGTGGGAATGGCGTGGAGCCTGAGATGGTTATTATCCCATTTCTTTCAGTCAGGGTTTTAGTGTAGCCTCATTTTGTTTGAAAGTGAATTCCCAGGGCAGCTGATAGGCCTGTAATTAATCCTAACTAGAAAATCCATTCCAAAGCCAAACTCGCTGTTTGCCGAGGGCAGGCACAGAGTCGGAAGTATGTGGGTCTCCATGTGGGTTCGAATGGTTTGGTGAAAATATCCCCAGTCTTTCCGTAAAGCAGGCATTTCAGTGTTTTTGTGCCCTTTCTCCTAATCTTGTCCCTACAAAAGTTGCTCAATTTTAGGATTCTCTCTCTGATCTCTTCCTTCATCATAACGCCTAGGTCTGCTTTGTTTCCAGCACAAAAGAACAGCAACAGGACTGTCCTTTGCTTTTAGAGTGGTTCTCAAGACAATGATTTAGGAGAAAATGTCTCATTTGCTGAAAGGCTTGGTTTTTATTTTTTTCCCCTTCTTAGCAGCTACTGCCATTTTATGTGTCTCAGTGGGTCATACAAGCATTATAGCTGTTTCTCTCTGAAAACTGTTTTTAGGAATTGGAAATTCACCCCTTACCTCTGAGTGCCCTACTTCTGTAGTCAAGAGAGGGTTAAAAACACAGCTCTTGTAAAAACAACTTCAAATTATCTTTTTCTCCTTTGTAAACTATACTTAGTAAAGGATTGAAAGATATAAGAAGTTAATGCTTTTTACAGTTGTGCTCTTTATTTTCTTCCCATCTTGCCCCCCCACCCCCCCACCCCGTTGAAGAATGCTTATTTTCTTGGGGGAAGGAGAGAGACCCTCGTCACCAACCAGGTTTCCACTTTAATGAGTGGACATGATAGCTTGTATAACACAACAACTTATTCAGGAAGCAATTTCTTGCCTTTCGGAGTGTGAGTTTAAAGATCGTGTAGCTAAAGGATTACCTACTAAGTGTGTGGGGAATCATCTTACGACAAAATAAGGTACGTGGAAATGAAAGTTAAGTTGGAAATCTTGCAGACTACCAAGCTTTATCATTTGGCAGGAGTCAGATTTTAAGTTGTGTGGGCTATTTTGACTAATAATTCAAAGTTGAACCAATCCTATTACTGGATTTGTTTCCTAAATATTATTTGGCCCCAAGAATTCAGTTGAGGAGATAGAGTATCATTTAATATATAATTTTATACATAAATTTGTATACAGATTATATACATTTAATATATCAGTTACGTAAGTTCAGTAACCGTTTGTCCAATCACTACCCATGGTGTATATTCCACCTTACTATTTAGGAAAAATTTTAATGTTTTCCGTGGCTGCATCTAGCTTCCTTGGGTACTGGCCTAGGCTGTTGTAGACAGTACTGTAGTTGAAAATAGCAACTGAATAGTCAGGTCAAGCTTCTGTTCTACATTTACTGAGTCTTTAAAACTGTCAGGGGGGTGTAAAGTTGTAATGGTGAAGGGAAACTGTTGGGGTACTATTTTTTTATACTGTACTCTATTAGAATACGGAAGCTCTGCGTTTTATTTTATTGAGATTATCTCATTCCTTCTAGTAAGTGAGCAAGGTATGTGATCATTTTCTCTACTTTCTAAATGAGACTTAGAATGGTGGCATGCCAGAGGGTCGCCACAGAGCTCCTGGTTGTAACCATTACACTCTGTCTGATGGGTCAGCGAGTCTTGCTCGTCATCGTCCCTTCCTATCTTTTGTATCTCTGTCCATGGACTTTACATTCGTCACTGTTACTCCTTCCTTCGCTTCCTCCTCAGATTCATATCCCTTTTGTCACCTTTGTTATAAAAATCATTTTGTCCCCCTTCTTCCCTGCAGTCTTAAAAGTACAAATTTCCTGGCCTATACTTGGTGCTTTCAGCAGAATTGCAATCGACTTGCTTGGCCTTTTCAGTCTCGGCTCTGGCGATACTTGACCTGGATGTTCTCTTGCCTGGCTGGCTCTGCCTCCACAATGTCCCCTGTGGTCACCGTCCTGTTTGCCCCCAGAGCCTTTCTCTGTCTCTTATTATTGGATTCTTGTCTGTTCTGTACCACCCAGCTGAGATCCCACTTGTTTTATGAAGGTCTTTGCAGTGGCTCTAAACCTTGGCTGTACATGAGAACCAAGTGGGGTGTTCAAATACCAGTGTCTGGGCCCTTAGGAGAGATTCTTATTTAATTGGTCTGGGTTTTAATTGCTTTACAGATGTGGTACAAAGGGCATGGGCTTTACAGTCTGATAGACCTGGATTTACAAGTTGTGTAGTTCTGGGCAAGTCAATAATTTTCTAAGCCCATTTCTTTGCTGGACAAATAGGGATAAAATTACCCATTTCCTTACCCATTTCCTTAGGTTGCTAAGATCACAGGGGATAGTGCCCCTTCGAGCGTTCAGCACATTGCCTGGTATCCCCTACATGACACTTACGGTAGCTGTTGTCTTTCTCACCATATCCAACAATGGCTTCTTCCTTTTCCAAACGCCCACATTCTTTCTCACTGTTGCCATCTGTATCGTGCCTTTCCCCCATGTTTAAACTCATGTCTTCCCCATTAGAATTTCTTTATAGGTCCAAGGTCCTCAATGATGTGTTTTTATTCCATGGTGTGCTTAAGTTAAAGCGTAACTCGTAAAATATATTAGACATGAAAAGCTTCCAAAGAAAAATAGATACATAGCATCAAAATTCTTTGAGTGGGAAAGTAAACTGGGTCATAGGGGTGTTGTTTTAAAATTTCAGTGGCTTAGATTTTTAAAAGGCTTTGTTTTTTTCCTTGCCGCTAAAGACTATGTTACTAAAACCACTGCAGCTTTCCTGCTGAGACACTTCTGGAACACTTTTGTCTTAGTTTTTGTCTTAATATGCTCCTTAATATTGTTACCTGAAGTTTAATTCCCCTCCCCCCCAAGCTACTTACAGCTTCAGGGTGACTTTCTGAGTGATACAGTCTTATCTCTAGTGATAAAGGGCAGATCAACACCGGTTGAAGGGGATAGCTGTCTTTCTGTTTTTAAAAGATGGGTTTTTATTGAACTGCATTTTTTTTTGTGGGGGGGAGGGTAAAAAAGACTTTTTCTTCCTCAAAACTCTCATTGTTATTCTCCTGAAATGTCAGGAATCTCCTTTGGATTGTCGTCATTTTAGCAGTTCAGAGTTCATGTAGATTTCTAAATCATGTCTTATAAATCTTGGTCTGAAATAAGTATCTGAGTTCCTTGCCTGAAGTGGTCTGAGCTGCGTAGTTCATCTCAATATAAATTCGATCCTTATGGCTTACATCATTTTGATAGAATTAGGTATTAAGGGTTTAATCTTCTTGCAGTTACTTTGACTCCCCCCATGTATATGTGTTTTTAAACTACTTTTCTTTTTCCGTGTTACTTTTAGTGCCCATGATACAGGTTTTCACGGCGATTCTTCTGGAAGGTGACTTTTCTTTAGTAACAGAGATAAATGCTCTGGTACAGACACAAATGTTTCTGATGTCCTTGGAAAGATTTTGAAATCTCTCAGGTTCAGCTCGCTTGAGACAGTTAGTGTCCAAAATAGAGCTTAGCGTCAGTGAAGACCAGCCAGGCTGTTCTTCCAGGATATCAGTCAGCATTCTGGGAGAATTTCTCTTCAGTGACCCCATCTGGCGACCTTCAGGGCACAAAAGAGTAATTCTTACTTAGGTTACTGTTTCTTCTTTGGGCCTGTAAACTAAGTGAAAAGGTTGAAATAAGCTTCCTTGGGAGTGGGGCCCAGGGTCATGCCAATTCTATGCAGAATTCCATAAACTGATCAACTGTTTTTCTTACTGTCTCCCCTCTCCAGTTTTAACCTGTTGTTCTGCTCAGCCTGAACCTGGTCAGATGCTACAGAAATGTCTGTTTACAGGTTGACCTGGACCTTGAACAGCTGCTAATTGGCAAAGTAGGTACAGGTTTCTGGGTTATAGCTCATTAGTGCCTGTAGTGGGAGTTCTGGGTTAACCAGACATGGAGCAGTGAGAAATGAGTTACAGTGGCTCCCTTGTTATTTTTGTTTCCACACTAGCCTTAAAAAGGTATACTATAAGAATTGGAAAATATGTGACTAAAAATTAATGTCCTTTTTTTTTTTTTTTTTTTTTTTACTGTAATTGGCTTCTCAAGGCAGTTGTAATAACTTAAAAGATTGTAAGTCTTTTTTGGTCCTGGAGGACACAGACTTGAATTCATCAAAATTCTCAGTATAAATATCCTTTGGTCTGTGCATTGGCCCTCTTATTTTGCTGTTGAATAATATTGTTATGTGAATGTATGACTATATTTATCTTCATATCTTCCTTTCTGTTTATCTTCCCTGGTAAGCGCTGGAGTTTCCATGTTTTTGCTTTAATGAACTCCCTCTTGGTGGCTCCCCACATTCTCCCTACTCTCTCTGTAATAGTTATTCCTCAGTGTTTGTATTTCTCTGGCAAGTACAATAAAAAGTAAAAGTGTGTGTAGTGGGGAGAGGACTGAGAGACTTGCCAGCTCTGTTTTGCCCAGGAAAGGCTCTGGAATCTCTATTATCACTGCCATTTGCTGGATGTTTAGACACCCCTAAGCAGAATGTTCATAATTTCAGAAGTGAACTTGAATAGGTTTCACTTTACAAAAAACTCGCCACATTTTTTCATTTTGTCCTGAATAGGGAATATTATTCCAAAATGTCCAGTTAAGTGCTTCACAGTTAAGTCCGAGTCTGCTTATTTTCCCTACAGATATTAAATGTCCCTTGTACATTACTAATTTACTGAGCTCTGATTTTCCAAATTAATTTCCTGATTTAAAAGCTAATGGGCAGTGTGGAGTAATGGGAGTTACTAGGCTGGGGCCGCACCTTTGCCCCTACCTAGTTTAGGAACCCTGAGCCAATCTCTGGCCTTCATTGCCTTCATTTGAAAAAAGGAATGGTGGAGCTGGATGGATTTCAAGATCTCTCTAGGTTAAGGTTCTACAATAGTAAAATTCTGATTACTGGGCTTCCAAATCGTGTACCCTGTTTCCCCCAAAATAAGACCTAGCTGGACAATCAGCACTAATGGGTCTTTAGGAGCAAAAATTAATATAAGACCCGGTCTTATTTTACTGTAGTATAAGACCGGGTCTTTTTAATATAATATAATATAATATAATGTAATATAATATAATATAATATAATATAATACCAGGTCTTATATTAATTTTTGCTCCAAAAGACGCATTAGAGCTGATTGTCGGGCTAGGTCTTATTTTCGGGGAAACAGGGTACGTGACTGCTTCCCATCTCAGGGAAAAGTGCAGGTTGTATCTTATTACCTACCACTCACCTCTACTCCCACCACGCCTAGCATGTTGCATGGCATGGTCCCCTCCCTCCAAAGACTAAGTATCACATGTATATAAACGTGTTTCTTATCTTTGGGTCTCAGTTTAAATGTCACTGCTCTAGAGAGGCCAGTTGTGATCACCTTACCTATTTAATGCCCATAGATTCTTATTTTTTATGCCATATATTTCGTTTTGTCATATGCCGTAGTTTGCTTGCTTAGTATCTGTCTCTTGCTAAGTTCCCTGAGTGCCTGCCTTGTGGCCTGCCGTAATAGGCATTTATTAAATGGTTGAGTCCATGAGTGGCTCATCCCCTGTTTGAACATATGACAACGGGTTAACTAGTACATATGCCCTTTCTCTGAACCTTTGTTGTTTTTCCCCCGTCACCCACATATAATCCTTCTCATGCTTCCCAGATCATGTTCTGTGTTGTAGATCTGCATGCGTCCCGTTCTGTGCTGGACACTCCGTGGTAGCTCCTTCTCTGAGTCCTCTTGAGTATCCAGCACAGTGCGTACTCCAAGCTTTGCATATTTGAAGGAATGTGAATGTCTTTGTCCTTCAAATGTGTAGGTATTTGTGGTGCATCTATTCTTGCCATTTCCTTGTCCTTGGGGCGTACGCCTCATTTGAAAGCTTCATCTCAAAGGATTCCCTGATGCCTTTTATTCAGTAACGAACCTCATTCTTTTCAGGTTGGTGTGTGGCCACCTGGTCATTGTCTCTGTTTGTCATGCTGTCCCAAGTTCTGTGTGTTTCTTCAGTGTAACTTCTTTGGTTTTGCTTGTAGTCATTCCATTTAAGAGGCTCCTGGATTATATGCTGAGCTCTTGCTGTCTTCCATCCTTGGCACTTTGAGCATTTTATGTTCACTCAGCCTATGTTTATTTGAGCAGTCAAGGTTAACAGGTGAGGGATGGATCGTTCTGCCCAGTGGCTCATCAGGGCGTGGAATGACTCCATCTTTCAGAAAGTAGAGGTCGGCTTCCTTTCACAAGTATTGGAATACATTTCCAGACGTTTCCTGCTGTTTCAAAGTTTGAGCTTGTTGGATGCATAGAAAATGAGAGAGGCTGTCTCTCTAGCCAAATATTTATCAATTAGTATATTGGCATACTTGGGGACCCAACTGAGCTCTCAAATAGGAGAGGGGGTGAGGGCCCATTGAGCAGCTGAGATGAGAAGCTCGGAGGGAAGGAAAGGGCTGATAAGATACATACAAGATTGGAAGAAATTTGGCCGCCTCCTGCTTTTTTCCCCAGTCCTCCCCCCACTGCCCAGTGCCACCTCCACCTTCAGTGCTCTGGAGTTCCCATCTTCAGTTACACTTTCTCCTGTGCCCAAGTCTGTTTTGTAGGCTCGTAAACTGCTTCTTTTTCATCAATTCAGGTAGGATTGCCTCAGCAGCAGACTATACCAGGGAGTACTTGGCTGTGCGAAGTGGCTTTCTTGGTGTGGTTTGGTGTTACTTTTAGTTCATGGTTCTGGCTCTTGAAAATGGCCTGCTCTGCACTACGCTTTCAGGAATGCCAGGCATTCGCTGCTAATCGCAGGTCGGTGTCCCCTGCTTGCCTGTGATGAGGCCCCGTGTTGAGCACGGTGCTCGGCTCGGAGTAGAAGCTGACTGAGTATGTTAGTTGTGAAGTACCGCAGGGTAGCTGTTGTCTGTGGTTCTTTCGGTGGCATCAGCGTGTCACCCATCCGCTACTTAGCAAGAAAGTGATTTTGAATCCGTGTCTGCGTCAGCATTTTTACGTGAAACAAACGACTCACATAGTCTATGCTGTCTGCTGTGGTGGTTTAAATATTTGATACTTGGTACTTACTATATATGAGAGTATTTGGTCAGCTGACAGGCAAATTTACGGTAGAAAACGGCTGCTTTTTGACCGAGTGAGGAGAGTGCCGCCTGGAGTGCTATGTGTATCTTTGTTAATGGGAGTTTCCCAAGTGAAGTGGATTGGAAGAGCTTGATCCCAGTATAAGTTAGAGATGAGTTAGAAATGTGCTGTTAGCAGGGAGAACATCAGAGCAGAAAGTAGTTCTCAAGGTTAGTGTCTGAGAAACAATACTTTGGATAGGATTTTACAATTTTTATAAGCCGTTCTTTTATCTATTATTTAACATATCTCTTATAAAAACCCTGTTTGCTAGTCAGAGTGGGAAAAACCTATGCTTTATAGATGAGGGAAGTTATTGAGGTTAAAAATCTGTCAAAGATCACAAAGCTGCTGAGAAATACAATTAGGACTGGCATCCGGCTTCTTTACTTCATATGGGCTTTTACTTTCATTCTCTCCATATCTTCCTTAGTTGTCTGTTGGACTAGGACCTAGGAAGGAGATATTTGCCCCCAGAGGTCACTTCCCAGCCGTGACTTTGGTTGATGTGAAAGCTTAAACTCCAGACTTCCTCCGCATGCTACACCGTTACTGAGACCTGTCCTTATTGAAACCTGGTATCTTGACCTTGATTTACCTGGCTATATCTTTTACTCTTCTGAAGAGCTGACTGCAGCCTTCATTTTAATACAGATGGATGCATTTTGTTCTGATATTTTAGACATGGGAAATAGTAGCTGTCCTTGGGAGCTGCTGTGTGTTACACATGATAATTTTGATTTGAGTTTAGACCGATCCAATGCACTTATTTCTGTAACCTTGGCCCTTAATGAAGAATAAATAAGAATTTTAGTGTAGGCCAATATAATGTGAGCTAAGGTGCACCTCTAATCTGACACTCACTTATTCTAGAGTTTAACTCTTATAAAGCCATAGTGAATTGACCAAAAATATCATGAGAAAGTGATTAGACAAAGATGTGTAAGGACTCAGTACATACAAACTTTTGTCAAATTGGAGGTATTGGTACTTAGTGTGTAGAAAGCCTTTTATCCACGTTAGGCTGAAAACTTACCTTAAGGGGTAATAGTAATCAGTTGTGAAGGGGAGAACACAAATACCTTGTCAGTGTTTGTATTTAAATAAAATGTCAGAATTTCAGTTCTTTTTATTTAGTAAGTTCTCTATTGTGACTGCTTTGTCTTGGAATCTCATACACTAGATTAGTAAACACATAAAATTATCATAGTGTGTTATTTAATGTCAAATGTTGGTCTGTTCCCAGTTCACATCTTACACAACCCTGGGAGGAGAGAATTGACCTAAATCACATCTGAGACATTGCAGAACGGGCAGGATGCGCTGTTTGCTTAGGACCCCATGCTGCCTCCTCTCACTAGAGAAGGGACTGGAAGTTCATGAGGACTTTTTGTTTCTTTTCTTTTAAGGAAAATTACCATGGATTCTGGGGGGGGGGGGGGGGATCAATAGCATTAAAGTAGTACTCAGCAACCTTCAAGATTTGCAGTTGATAGAGAATAATGCAATGTGCCCTATAAAACCCTCAATTTTGGAGTCCTCGGCTTATTTTTAGCTGTGGCTTTTTAGTTAATGCAAAGAGGTGCAAGTATAGTTTTCTTCTAGTTGCTTCCTGAAATTCCTGAAACTTTCCACGCTGACTTTTCAGTTCAGGAGAGTCTTGGGAAACTAACTAGGCATTGGGGGGGGGGGGGTGCTTGCTCTTGGTTCCGACCTCTGTTTGTAGAGAATTCTCTCTTTCTAGAGAATTGGAAAGAATGGTGAGTTAATTACCTCAGGAATTGAACCACATTGTAATTGCTCTGATATTCACTGTGAAATGGATGCAGGGACAGTTCTGCAGTACTTGGAAAACTTGCACCTGAAACAAAATAGCAACTTCGGTGCTGTGGAAGAATGCATTGGCCCTGCCTCCCCTCTCCCCTGGTGGGTCATTTCCTCAGCCACCTCCCTGCTGGTAAACACACTGGTAACAGTGCAGCTGGCAGGCCCAGCCGCTGAAGGTCTGTCCCACCACCTGCCCCCTCTGCCAGTTCCAACCAGGTTTTCATGGGGAGCTATTGGTCTTTCCACTTCTGTTTCTCCTTTCACTCTGTTCTACCTCCGAAATGTAACAGTGGTAGGTCACGAGAGACATCTTTTAGAGAGTTTGATACTGAAATTTGTTTATATTAATCCAAGGGCTTCTGGTAAAATGCAAGGTGATCTTTACTTTTTGTGTGCTGGTGCCCCACCCGCCCCCCACACTTAATAAGCTCCGCCCCTTTCTGGGATCAGAATATTTACCATGTTTCCCTGAAAATAACACCTAGCCGGACAATCAGCTCTAATACGTCTTTTGGAGCAAAAATTAATAAAACCTGGTCTTATACTACAGTAAGGTAAGACCGGGTCTTACATTAATTTTTGCTCCAAAAGACGCATTAGAGCTGATTGTCCGGCTAGGCCTTATTTTCAGGGAAACAGGGTACTTTAGTTGGATTTAACTTTCTCCTCAGTCTCCAGAAGGGGCAGCGTATATTTAATTCTTTGTGGACAAGATGGCTTTCTAGTCCCAATGCAGAGGAGTGTAGCATGCCAGAATGTGTCTCATTTTAGAGTATGTCAAGTACATGTGGCAGTCATATTAGGATGTTTAGTGGCACAGAATTGATGCTTTTCTGCTTCATTCTTTCTTAAGGTTATTCCTTGAAATATTTCATAGATGCTGAGGTCTAAAATTAAAGATCCTGAGTTTAGATGGTATGTGTCCAATGGTTCAGATGAAGTCCCCCCACTTCAGCCCATTATTAGTTGTATTAGATTAGTGCAAAAATAATTGCCATTTAAAAGGTTAAAAATAATTGCCAAAGCCACAGTTACTTTCACACCAACCTCATACCTCTGAGTGGTCTCTGAGGTGCCATTTTCAGGCAAGTTGCACCAGGAATCCTTGTCTCCTCTCCCCCCCCCCCCCCCCATGTCAGCACTGGTCTTCTGACCGGCTCTACTGTCATGGTAGAAAAGTCGTAGCCGCCCCCCCCCCCCCCCCCCCCCGCAGGTGACCTTTAGGCTGTGATGTTGGTTCACTTGAGATTCAGCCCCTGCAGGAACCAGCACCTTCAGGCAAAAGGAGTGAAGCTGGTATGAGGGGAACTGCAGAGAACATGCTCCATTTAAAGGGCAGCCTGCTGGCTGGTGGCTCTGGGAATGTGGCTTCTGGTGCCAGTCTCTTTTTGTTTGTTTTTTAAAGAGAAGCCAGAGGTTTTTTTTGTTTGTTTTTTTAATAAATGTGAAGTTGCTAAATTGGTCAAGTTCTAAATGTTGAATGCTAATTAAAAAAGAAAAAGGCATTGGATGGACCAGGTGATCCATTTGCAGACTGAGTCTGCCTCCTGGCTTCCAGTTGTGACCTTGGCCTGGAGATGTGCAGGGGTGTTCATTGCGTGGCTGCTGCTTCCCACTATCTCCTGGTTGTCCGCCAGGAGGCGTGTGCGTGGTTATGCGTGGTTACTGATGACTGTTTGTGTGACCTTCATTATTTCTCCTTTTGGAATTTGTGTATGGTTTATTTAAGCAGGGTCTATTGTTGTCTGTTAATTTTATTTTTGGCTTTATTAACTATGGTCATTAGACTCGGCCATTTGTTTGAATGCATATATACTTAGGAAGACTTGACTTCCTCCCTCCTTGTGCCCCCCTCCCCCCACAACTTTTCTACCCTCGGGGCACAGCTGCTGTTGTCTTGTTCACCATGCCAGTGGGTGCACGATGAGCTTTATACCATAAAGAATGTTTAAAGTGACCACCTGGCTGTCGTCGTTTCTGTTGGCCATGTTGAATAGGAATTAGTGTGTAGCCAATCCTGACAGGTAAATAAGAGGATTCATTTGTTTGCATTTTGGTCAGTTCTTAATATAGGAGGCCGGCCAGTTTGCCGTTAGTCTCAGCAAGTCAAGCATATGGGTCATTTTCAGTTAGAACAGAAGTAACTTTGGTGAAATACTGTTGCGTCTGGGCCAGTGATGCATAGTAATTGTTTGTTCCTGATCTGGTGGCAGTGAAATTCGCTCTAATGAGTGTTCCCATGCAGGGGAAATTTTCTCCAGTCTTAATTTAGTCCTCCTGCTTCAACCTTGATGATTTCCTTCCTCCCTCCTTATTTTTGCTCTAATCCAAATAGAGAATGAAAGATAGTATCCTCTTTCCTCAGCTCAGTTCTAAGTCCTGTAGTCCCGGATCTTGGCTGTGAATCCTGGGAGTTAGTCTGACACTCAGTGGCTTTCATAAAAGCATGCTTGGGTGGGGCTAAAGTTATAAAAAAAAAAAAATCATTTCTAAACCATTCTATTTTTATATGATGATCCTCAACCAGAGATTGGCATTCAAAATCAAGTCAAGGAACTCCTTAAAATGTGAAAGAAAGTGTACTTGGGTAGATCTCTGCTGTCTTTATAGAAAAAGAGTGAAAAATTTGGGTTCGGGGCCATAACCTCAAGAATAGCTTGAGGTTCCCCCCTCCTCCCCACACACATCCATTTGAGATTAAAGTAGTAAATGATGGCAAAACGTCTTCCTTTTAGGCAGATCTAAAAGAGATGGCAGTTTTAAGTGCTATAGAGTACTATATTGCTTGTTACATAGTAGGTACTTTTGGAAAGTCTTGTCCATGATAAAATACTGTCTTTCCTGCCAATTTGTGTGTTAAATCTACTGTATTTGAGAGGGTTGTTTTAAAGAACGTGCTTTTTATATGGGACAAAGGCATAGCAGGATATGGATACCAAGAAACTCTTCACAGTCTTAAATCAGAGGAATTTCAACTTGTGCTTCCTTTTAAATTTCAAGTTTCCATGAGGCAGAAATCCAGTTTAATGTCTAAATGTGTTATTATTTTCTAGCATTTTAAACATTGGGAAGCAAAATGTTTCATTTCTGCTCAAATACATGTCCAGGCTCAGATGTTTAAGTTAGAGGTGGTAGTTTCCATAGCAACAGTGACTTTGCCCTTTTATCTTTTTCTTCGATAGCACAATATTTAGCAAGGGTCATCCAGAGAGATTATTATTCCTGTCTGTGTGTTCTGACTTCTCTGGGTGCAGGTGTGTTCCCAGAATGCTCCACGAGAGGTAGAACGGGAGCATGTTTTGGGCATTCTTGTTTCCCCACATCCAGCACCGGGCTCCAGTCACATCCACTGAATCCGAGATGCTGCTTTCCTGGCCTCCAGCTTCCTGAGACCTTGGCTGAGCTGGAAGAGAGAGGGGGTTCACTTCCAGTGTGGTTGGTCTTGGGTTTTCACATTAGTGGTGAGATTTGCTAATTTTGACCTGGTGATGTCAGTGGACCACTCCTCCTGTCTTGCCCTCGCTCCCTTTTTTCCTGAGACATATGTTGTTTTAACAAAGGCATCTAGCTAGGAATTTTTAAAACAATATTGATTGAATGAGCAGATAATATAAGAATTAGGTGTATCTGGAAAGGGATGTGTGTGTGTGTTAGTGGAAGGGAATGGCAGCCTACTTACCAGAAGGCCACTGGCCCCTTTGTGAGTCACCTGCAGTGATGGTTCCCCCAGGTATAGAGAGTTGCAGTGGAAAGTTTCCCACTTGGCAGGGAATGTAAAACCACAAGAAAAACCCCACAAAGAAGTGGGATTTTTTTTTTACTCGCCACCTTGAATTACACTTCATGGCATTGATGCACTTTCTCTTTATAAGTCTCTGTGCACATTTACTGCTGAAGAGACAAAGGTGAGCGCGTGGGCTCACGAGCACAGAAGCAGAGTGTCTGGACCAGCTAAGCGTTTCACACACGGCTTCCTGGAGGCACTGTGCTTCCTTCCTTTCGAGTGCTGAGGATGCTTCCACTGCCAGGAGAAGAAGGGTAGCGAGGCTTTTGCAGGCAGAGAAAAGAGCGTGAGTAACAGTGGGAAGCAGCCTGGGTGTGGGAGGGACCCCTGGGAGTGGGGTAGAGCCTCCTGTGTGCCATGTGCAGTGGTGGGCATGCCCCAGGGAGAGGGGGTGGGAGAGCGGTCGTGGCAGGTGTCTCGCTGCGGCGTGAGGTGTTGCTTTGCAGGCAGTGTGGAGGCATCGAGGGGCAGAAAAAGAGAGATGCTTGTGGGATGCTGACCCCCTTTTTAGGTAGATGGCTGCAGCTGTGGAATGAAGAGTGTATTTGAGAAGGGGCAAGACTGGAAGCAGAGAGATGGGTTAGGAGGCTTTAGACCCAGTCTTAGCACTGGTTTCAAATCCTAGCTTCTCGACTCAATAGCTGTACGGACTCTTGACGTTTTGAAATCCTCATTTGTGAATTGAAGATAATGTATATAGCTCATAGTACATGAGAGGATTAAGTGGGATTTTGTTTGTAAAATACCTAGCTTGAGTACTTGCCCAGGATAAGGAATCAATAAATGCTAATTTCTTTCCCTTCCTCACTTTTCCTTACCCTCTTTCAGTGGTAGGATTCATTAAATTCTACCATGAGAGTCAAATAATCTGAACCTCTTTTCTGTAGCAAAAGATAAAACCCAAATCCTATGATTTGGTTCAGAGAGTTCAGGAGAATGCCTTATTTATTTTTTTTTTAATTAAAAATGATCTTAAAACAGAAGTGTGCAGGCTTAGAAAAGGAATGTTTAAATTCAGGTCACTATGAAAATTACGATAGAAAGATGGGAGGAGACTACAGACTGTATATGGATGTGTGTGGATCATTTCCCTGACCTGTGAATTGCAGATGCTGTGACACCATGTGACACATCTCAGTGTCAATCATGGATGAGACTTCTGCATGCTCTTTTATTCCCTATGTTGTAAATAATAAATCTAAATATAAGTAGAAAGAAGATGCTTATATCATCCTTGGAGTTCTTAGCAAAAGGAATGATGAGGTAGCAATGTCTAATCTTTTCTTTTTTAAAGTTTTTTTATTGGGGAATATTAGGGAACAGTGTGTTTTTCCAGGACCCATCAGCTCCAAGTCAACTCGTTTTCACTCTAGCTCTGGGGGCGCAGCTCACTGGCCCATGCGGGAATCGAACCGGTGACGTTGGTGTTATGAGCACTGCGCTCTAACCATCTGACGCAACCGGTAGCCCAGCAATTTATAATCTTAAATATTAAAACTCCCACAGTCTGAGCAGCTGAACATGAGAATATTGGAGAGGATGGAAGACATGTTCGTGTGTGTGTGTGTGTGTGTGTGTGTGTGTGTGTGTGGTGTGTGGTGGAGGGCTGTGTACTTTTAAAAGTAAGGTAGATGAAAATAGACAAAGCTTGTAATGCTGATATGAAACACTTAGGCTGCTGCCACTGTATATATTTAAATAGTCTTTGGAGGGCTGGGGTTAAAAATTGCAGCTCTTGAAGTAAAAATTCTTAATCTTCCTTAGTCACCATTTGTGACTGTGCTAAATGTGGTTTAACACAGCATCTGCTTCAGAGGCCCTGCGCAGGAGCTGGCAGCCATGATTGGGCAAAGTCTGTACATTGCACTTTCTGTCCATAGTGTTCTCCTTTCAAGTCAAGAGGCCCCCAAGACAACCCTGCACTCTTGTTGTCTATTTAGACAAGAAAAAAAAAAAAAAAGGCTAAGCCTCAACTTAAAAGCAGATAAGCAAATTCTTCTCTGTAGTTAACATTTTAAAAGAGGCCTCTTCCTCTTCCAACAATGATTGTAGCCTCTATATTCACTTACCACTTAAGAGTTTGTAAAGTGCTTTGACATATTGTCTGACTAAATCATATGTACAGAATTGCAGCTCCTCTCCCTCTTCCCAGAGTAGACATAATTCAAAGGCTAGATGCCCTTGTGGTTTGAATCTTAAGAGAAACTTTCCTGTGTAAGATACAGCCTGGGATTGTGTGCTCTTTCCCCACTTCAGCCTGTGGGAGATAAGATACCACTTATCATCAGCTCTTAGAAATATGTGTGTACATGCCTCAGTAAGTTCTGGATACTACTTGTATATACTCACACACTTGGATATAGTCACACACTTGTATATACTCACACACACACTCACATATACTTACACTTGCTTCATTGTTCATTTATACAAGGGTGGCCTTGCCCCCCTGTACTTTTAGAGATTCCTTAGGCATTTATTTAAAATGTGCTTTGCCTTAGTGATATTTAGATAACGTGCAGAGTAGGACGTCTGACAAGTTGAAGTGATGGTCATTGGTAGGGAACCTAAGCATCGTGGCTCCTTTCCATAGTAGGTGTCCAAGACCTGGGGTTAGGGCTGTGCCGACTCTGGATGTAATAAGCAGACAAGGTCTGAGGTTTAGAAAGGCTTTTCCTGGCCGTAGTGTAAAGAGTGAACTCCCTCCCTTCCTTCCTATCTTCTTGCATTAACTCTCTCACACATTCTTAGGCAGCAGAGTAACCAGAAATCTCCGTGTGATCCTCTCTCTCATGCCCCTTCCCTTAACTGGAATCACTAGAACTAAATATAATACTTGACTTGAGTTCTTGCCCCCTCCCTTTTCTCTCTTGAAAAGTAGTACATAACCAGGAGCTTAGTAAATAACCAGGAGCTTAATTACCATAACAAGTCGAGATGTGCCTTGGTGTTTCTTTCTTAGCTGGAAGGTAGTTTAAGGAAAGTTGTCTTTTTCCAAAGAAGGGGAAGAGGTGAACCAAAGGAAATGAAGTATCTTTCTTAGTATGATTCTTGTTTTTTAAGATGTTCCAGCTTTCCATTCTAAATAATTCATAGTCATGTTTTTAAATCAAAAGTGCTGTGTCTCTGGAGAATCTCAGGACTTTAGATATTATATCAACTGAAAGAAAAATCCGTTTCATAGTGGAGTGATGTATTTGAGACGATCACATTGCAGAGAGGAAGGAAGCAGGTGTCTGTTAATGAGGTTTACCCTCCTATAGTGGAGGGAGGGCTGAGCGGAGGCCAGTGTTCCGCTCGCTGCAATGCGTTAATGAATTACAAGATTTTATATGTCCAGGGCCGCCTCTCTTTATTTTCAGTTTCTCTGAAGTTCAACAGAAATCATTTGTCGCCTCCCAACATTATGAAGGAAGTGTACCTTGTTTTGATGGCATTTTATTTTATTGATTTTATTTTGGTAAAAGTTACTTGAAGTTAAACACTAACTATATAGTTTTGGTTTTCTATCTGTAAGTTCTGCTAAGTGACAGTGAAGAGTAAACTAACCTTCGTGGCCAAATGGGAGTATTGTGGTCCTTTATAACACTTGTGATTAAAACTGGTATTTGTGATCATAAAACTTTTATGTGTCCTGTAAGACTAGGCATACTTTCTGTTTTGGAGTTTGAATATGACAGTGTTTCAATGTCTGTTGTACAGAGGAGCTATGTTTTTAACCTACCTAATGAAAACACTCAACTACTGGGATTAATTCGAGGATTTCCAATCAGCCTTTCCCGATTTGTACTACCCTGAGGGGGTTCCCTGTAGCTGTGACTTTTGTAGAAGAATGTGAAGTTAATCCAATTTCTGTGTTGATTACTACTTTAACTGGCCTAATTTAGCTATTCAAATTTATCTGCCTATACCAAACAAGAACTCGGCTACAAAAACTGTGGGAGTAGTTGATTTTATTCTTATTATACTCATATCCCTCTTTAGGTTCTATTGCCAAATAATGACACGGCAATTAATTAGGCCCACTGAGGTTGGAATGAAAGAATGAGGCTGGAATGATTCATCACTAGAAGGTAGTGTGTTTTGGCTTGTAACCAAGATGGAGTTAACCCCTGGCTTACCACTGACTACCGTGAAGGTGTTTACCATATTTCCTTGAAAACAAGACCTAGCCGGACCATCAGCTCTAATGCATCTTTTGGAGCAAAAATTAATGTAACACCCGGTCTTATTTTACTATGATATAAGGCCCGGTCTTATATAATATCGGGTCTTATATTAATTTTTGCTCCAAAAGACGCTTTAGAGCTGATGGTCCAGCTAGGTCTTTTTTTTCGGGGAAACACGGTACATGGTCCTGTTGAAGAATACAGATTTTAAAGTTTACCTCCATTTCGCGGAAATGGCACTCTCATTACCTTAATTTTCTTTGTTTATAAACTTTTGGGGAGAACTTTGGAGATATTTTCTTATTTGGAACTCTTGACAGCTTTAATGGGGCCCTCATAGGTTACAAATCAATTTCTGAGTACTGTTCTGTCTTGTAGTTGCATCTTTTACTCTGATTTTTAAAAATTTTACATTTGCTGTTAAATGAATTACTTGCTGAATTCTTTTTGATGTAATATTTATGAATTTGGGTTTTTATATGTTGGGTTTCCTTGAGGAGATCTGTTTTTCTTTGACACAACTTTCCAGAGAAGCTATTTCTTTGCGTAATTATCTTGTACTCTTAGTGCCCGGAAATTAATAAATGCATTGGTGGTGTGTTTGAATGTGAGCAATTGGAATCTAAACCTATTTCTGGATAATGGATTTAACAGTTTGCTGACAAAGTTAAAGTAGCGTGTTAGTGACAGGCTTCCTCCTGGGTGTATCCTCTTCTCTGATCCCCCTGGATGGACTCACCCTCATCCTGCACCTTCATTCCTGCAGTTGTTTCTTCGCTGGTCTTCCTGCTTCCAAAGTTGCCGAGTCCTCCCACACAACCATAAGTCATTTATTTTCACAGTAGGCATGTGTTACGTACTCTTTTTGCCCAGAGCTTTTCTGTGGTTTCCTTTCTTCTTAAGGTGTCCTCTGATGGGTTTTAGGACACACCACCCCAAAATACACGCCTTGACATATTGAATATCTTTAGCTGAAGGAGTTTTAGAAAACAGCAGAAGCGGAAAGGTCACTCTGACTCTTCCCTCACCTCCTGTTCTTCCCTGAAACAAATTGTACAACTCCCCTGTGAAAGGTACCTTCCTTTTACCAGGAGGAAGACATTCTTATCAGCAGAGATTTGGGCCCAAGAAATCTGTACAAACCACCTTATTAAACTAACCCTTATCTTCCCTGTTACTTCATCATTTACGAGCACATTGTTTACTAGCCCCAAAGAAACCGGAGGCCAAACTGAGTCTGGGGCTCGTGCTGCCGGCGCTGCCCAGCCAGTAGACGACACAGCAGTTGGGTCATAGAATCCGTGTTTATTATCAGAGCACTGGTGGTCTGAGAAGCCAGCGAGTTACACCTCCAAAACCTGCCTTAACATTCTCAGGCCAGCTTGGGGTTTTTAAAGGAAAATCTGGGCATTCCTCCAGAGGCTACCTGAGGGTTCCAGGGGTCTGCGTGGAGCCTGCCCTGTGGCCACGTGATTCCATAGTGGCGTCAGCAACCCAGGAACAATGATGGGAGTTGCCCGGTGGACCATTGAGATTGTGATCAATAAGCCAAAGGGCATAAGTTTCAGGGTAATTTTTTAAAAGAAGGAACTAGGTGGGACTGGGAACTTCTGAGCTCAAGTCACAGGGGGATGACCTATTACTAAGCTACAGGTAGGTCAAGTCAAAGTGAGGCTGGGGATGTTGCAAGGCCTCTACTGTGGGGGTCCGAGCCGGACCCTGTCTCACAAACACCTCTGTTTTGTCATTTCTTCAGAAACTTAACTGTTCGTCTAAACAGTGTAAAAGCTCCCTGCTCAGATCACTTCTTCGGGTCTTCATTCTCTTGTGAAGGCTCCCAGGTACATGTAAAAATGCAATACAATTTGTATGCTTTTCTCTCGTTCGTTAGTCTGTCAGTTTAGTTTTAGGGTCCCTGGCTGGGTCTGAAGAGTTTCATAGAAAACTCGTTCCTCCCCTCTGCCTCCAAGGCCCTGTGTGATCTGACCTCTTACCTCTTAGATTCATCTCCCTCTATCTCCTTCTGGCTTGGGCCTGGCCGATCTCTGCCAGGAATGCTCAGCTTCCAGGTATCCCTGCGGGATGTATTTGTTTACTGCTACATCTGTAGCAAATAACTATAGACTTGGTGCTTAAAACAACACAAAGTTGTTATCTTACAGTGCTGAAGGTCACAGCCCCCTGCGGTGCACTGTGATTGAGATGGGCTGCATCAGGACGTGGCAGGGCTGCATTCCTCCTTGGAGGCTGTAGGGAGGGACAGCCTGTTTTCTTGCCCTTTCTAGCTCTGGAGGCTGCCCACATTCCTTTGTTGGTGGCTCCCTTCCATCTTCAAAGCCAGCGATGCTGCGTCCAGACTTTTTCACCTTGTGTCACTGTGACAACTGACTCTCCAGCCTCCCACTTCCATTCAGAAGGACTCTTCTAATTAATTGGGCCCACTTGGATAATCCAGGATAATCTCTCTACTTTCTCTAGGTCATCTGATTACCGTGTTTCCCTGAAAATAAGACCTAGCTGGGCAATCAGCTCTAATGCGTCTTTTGGAGCAAAAATTAATGTCAGACCAGGTCTTATTTTACTATAAGATCGGGTCTTATGTAAGACCGGGTCCTGTATTAATTTTTGCTCCAAAAGACGCATTAGAGCTGATTGTCCGGCTAGGTCTTATTTTCGGGGAAACACGGTAGCAGCCTTAATTCTGTTTGCAATTTAAGTCCCTCATGTCATTAACATATTTATAGATTTCAGGGATTAGGTTGTAGACACCTACCCTGAGTCGTTATTCCACCTACTGCAGCAGTTGGCTCAGAGCTCACCTTCACGTTGAGGGCCGCTGTGAGAAACTACCCGTCTCAGCCTCCCCATTCTCAACACCCTTACTCTGCTCTCCGTTTTCTTTTATCCCAAAGCACACATGTCTAGCTAATACACTACTTTATTACATATGTTCGTTTGTGATCTGCTGCGCACACCTCCCATTGCAAATATACATTCCGGGATACGTCTTCATTGCTGTATCTCAAGTACCTCCGACAGCCTTCAGCTCATGGGAGTTGGGTACAGATGTTTGTTGAATGGGTGGGTGAAGGAACAATGCATGAAGCTTGAGCAGATCTTCTCACCAATGGACCTAGAAGGAAGGGGAGGACTTGGGACCCCTACACTCATTTGTTCTACTCTCTAATCTCAAAGTTTTTTTTAAATTCTGCCAGCTCTAGAACCACAAAACCTCAGAAAGACTGGCGTCAGAAAGACTAGTGTGTGTGTAGGAGCTGTAATGGGCCAAGAGACAGAGAAATGGTGGCATTCACTGCCAAAGAACATTCTGCCTCTGTGTCCTGCAGCTGTTCTGTGCATTGTCTCTGGCAGCTCCTGGACTTTTGTTAGCCCCGGGGCCAACAAGCTGAGTTAGATGAGGCTGAGGAATCCACAGAGCTTGTGAGGCAGCTAAAATGGTGTTGGGGATGGGGTAGGGCGTTGGCAGGGAATCTAGGATGGAGGAAGTCCCCTGAAGTTTAAAGCCACAAACGTTTATTATTTTAGGAACCACAAAGCAAAGTGAAGAGCTTTAAAGAAAACAAACTAATGGCTCGTTTCTGTAGCTGACACATTGGCCTTGTGATTTTAGTGCTTGACTGACTCCTCCTCTCTTGCTTAATTCAGTGAAGTCGGAGTGTTATCTGGAAAATGCCGTTTTAATGGGAAAGATAAAACATTGTTCTGTAGGAATGGTGTCTGCTAGGTAAAAGACCCCCTTGGCTACTTACTCAGCTCTGTAACCTCTTATTATGCCCCTGATTATTTCAGGCGCTTTTGGATCCCTGCCTCGAGTTCCCCAAAGGAAGATGCTTTTTGGCCAGGGTTGCTGTCTATATTTTGGTAGGTTCTGCTCTTATACGTTAGAGACAAACGGCTTCTGTGTGGTCAGAGGAAAGGCTTTGCACAATGTACACTGATTCTGCCCTGGTACTGTGCTACTAAAGGATTGAGAACCCTTTTGCTGCAAAGAAGTGTCCAGACCAAGGATTCTATCTATAGTGTACCTTTTTAGGGTGAGCGAGATGCTTGCCCTTGACCTTCGCTGTGATTCTTGTTAGATCCTTTTATATTTGCTTAAACTTTCTAGTCTATGTCAAATTAAAACCATTTGAGATCCATAACTTAATTATATTATGTTTTTAAACACCTTTGTGTTAAAATCTGTTTAATTTTTTTCCACATATATCTTTGCTGCTGCCATCTCCCTCAAGTTCAGTCCAGATTCCAGAAGCCACATCTCCCTAACTCGGCTGGCCAGCGGCTTGGAGCAATTTGTACCATGTTTTTGAGTTTGTTGGCTTCCAGCTTTTTTGTAGTTGGCATGTGAGGCTCTTGAAATAAAATGAACACAAGTGTTCACTCAAGGTAGTTTCCTTTGTTAGGCCATTTAACAAGAACCTGGACTTCAGTGGGTCAGGGTGGCTGATGGAGTATGCCAAAAATGGAAAATGGGCTTTTATAATTATTTCTGGTTTGAAACACTTGAGGTGGGATAGAGAACAAGCTACCAAGTTTGCATGTATTTAGGGAGGCGATTGCCCTTTCATGCTCCAATTTTTTTTTTTTAAGGAACCCGTTCTTGTCCTTAATATGTTTTTGAACGCTTAGTCTGTACAGCGCCCGGAAGTGGATGTGGGGTGGGTATGGTGGGGGCCTTCCAGGCAGATGGAAACGCCTGAGCAAAGCCAGAGAATGTATGTCTTTGAATACACTGTGACTGGTTGAGGGACAAAGGAGTGGTTCACATTTTTAGGTGCTTGGATAAGTGGGCTGGGAGAGGACCTCAGATGTTGATACTGTTTATACTGAGTAGTTTGTACTTAATTTGATAGACATCAGTGGAGGCTATTGAGGGTTTAGGAAAATCCATCTGGGAATAGTGTTAGTATGGATAGGATGATGAGGGACCTTTTGGGAGGCTGGAATTCAGTGGTCCTGAGGAGAGATGAGGGCCCAGATCGGAATGGTAACCGTAGCAATGAAGAGGCTGGTGCAAATGTACGGAATGTGCAATGGCCCTGTCAGCAGTTCTGTGACTTTTACCCAGAAGTCTGGTCTCCAAATCAGGTGGGTTCTAGGTCTTGGAAAACTTTTTGTCCCTTGCACACATTGTATGTAATGAGAATTCTCAGAATATATTTAGGATGTTTTTGATTAGCTTTCTCCCTTGTTTGGTGATTGTCTGCCAGAGGTTTGAAAATAGCAAAGAAGCTGATAACCTTAGTTTTCAGAATTTTTTTTTTTAGGAAACCTTGAAAAATAGGGACTTTTCCTTTCATGTGAGCAGAATACTGTTGGTCCCAGATATGAGAAATCAAGCAATCGCATAGTTTCCTAAAATCCACTATTGGAAGAACCTTTAGAAATTAAAATACAATGAGGCTGTTTAAGTAAAAAGGAAAACAATTCAATTAAAAAAATCTTGATGGATATTTGGAAAGAAACTGTGTGAGTGGGAAAAATGTAGAGGCCACTCCTGCTCCCCCCCCCCGAAATCACCCCCCCCACCAAACTAACAGTCGTCATTGTCTGTCTGAGCAGAGGAAACATTTAGAATATTCTAGATTGAGCTATGCTGAAGTGCCTTTTCATAAATTATTGCATGGAGAACAACAGGAGAAAAGCTGTCTCAGTTGGCATAATTGATGTCTAACGTGAGACCTGGGCATACATTGAAACATTATTTTTTAAGCCTTTAAATTAATGGTTCTGTGTCATTTTCATATGGCCTCTTTTCCCCCTTCCAAAGAATTTCAGAGCCAACAGAATCTATAAATAGTACAAAGCCCCGTTGTCTGTGGTAGATTGAGTAGAGCCGAATTGCCTGTCCTTAAGTGAAGGGGAAGTAGCTTTACATTTTTAGTAACTGAATTGTTGGCCAGCATAAAGGTAAGGGCCATGTGAGCAACTTATTTATAACTTCCCATAAAGGTATGTGTCTGTCTCAAGCAGAGAAACTGTCTGGGGTGCTTGAAATGTAAAAGTGCAGTAGAATCATTTTCCATACACAGCCTTCCTAGCTAGCTGGAGCAATAAAGCGATTGTTCACATCCCTGGGGCTTTCAGAAAGAGGGGTGTCGATAGATTAGCTCATTAGCGTCGCCTCCTATGGAACAGAAGGGACTGAGGCCATTACATTTGAGTCTATGGTTTTATGTTGTGAAGAATGCTTAGATATTAAATCCGGAGGGTATTCGGGGCATAAATTTAAGCTTAGTTTAACCTGTTGGGTGTGGCCCTCCACCTGTCCTACCTGCTAGTCTAACCACAGTCAGGTTCTTGTATTTCATGGGTGTAAAAGCACATTATTTTTTCACAGGTTCAGTTCAACTCTTAAGTTTTTGTTTTGTTTTGTTTTGTTTTTTTTAATAAAGAACATAGAATCAGATTGATTCTCTGGTAACAGTGGGAGAAGGGAAGAAGAGTAAAACATTTCCTTGGCATCCTGTAGGGTATCTTCAACCCTCTTGGTAGATGCCAGAAAATGGAATCCATTGTTGTGTGTCATTAACGTCAGCACTGGCATCAAGAGCAAATCACAGCCAGATGTAACTCAGGGTGAAGTTTTTATCATAAATACGCAAGGAAAAGAGGTTTCAGCCCTCCTTTATTATTTATTGTCTATTTCAGAGACTGAGTTTTTTTTAATATTATGCTGGCTGTTTAAAACCTCTGCTTATATGGCTAAAAGGTAAATGTTGGCTTTTGTGCCAATATTGTTTAGTGTTTGGGCAAGTTGTAGTGAGTGGTGAATGGCCCATTAACTATTCTGGAGGCCTCATAGCAGCACTAATTTCACATCGTGCTGGGTTTACAATTTACATATTAAAAAATGTTCACTTGATTTCGTTCAGGGACAAAGCTGACATCCTATATAAGCATTACTCCAAACAATCCTATTTATTGGTCCAATTATTTCAATTGAAAGATGCTGGTTTACTGCCTCTTAGTATTATGTGAACAATTCTCAGTGAAACTGTTAGACATCAGTTTGACTCTAGTGGCAGAATAACCTCACAGGGTTTCGATTCACTTTTAATTTTCAGTCCCAGGATCAGGGATCGTTTATAGTAATACTGTAACCGTACGGGCACATACAGCTTCTCTTAATGCCCTTTCTGATATTTTGGGGAAAGAGTGCTTTTATGCAAAGCATTCACTTATGAATTAAATGACTGCCTTTTCTCACTATAAAATTTCATTCACATTTCCTCCCTTCTCCCATATCCTTATGAGACAGGACAGCATGCAGTATTTTTCATTTTATTATTATTAAAAAAATTTTTAAAGATGTGGTTTAAGGTAGTTCTTTAGGATAGATGCCAAGGTAACTAGTTAATACTGTTATAAAATCAGGCTCCTAATTAAAAATGCTTAATTTGTGCAGGAAAACTACATGTTAAAATGAATTTGGAAAGATTAGATTGGAATTGCCTCAAATTTAATTAAGCCACACTGCATGGACGTGCTGGGAATATCAATACAATCACTGTAAATTTTGTACAAACTGATTTGTTGCATTACCTTGCTCATCTAACATACGGTACTTTTTGTGTCCATATTGCAGACGGCAACTCCAAACTAACATGGCAGTCAGACTGTGTGATGTGGCTTCTCTGCTTAGAAGTGGTTCGTGGGCAGCAGAGCCTTGGACTGGGGTCTGTGGGATTTTTCTTAAATTCTGTAGGCTACTTTTTTTTTAGCATGTTGCAGCAGTGCTGAGGCCATACCAAACACTTGAACTTTTCATTTGGCATATTAATGATTCTTACCTTCAACCTATTGCGGTATGGCCATCATTAGGAGCTAAAGCACATTGCAATTTTAACCATAGTGGTATATGTAGCATCAGAACCATGCTTTTGTCTCTTAACTTTTTATAATCTAAATTAGGATTTAGTGCAGACTCAAAGAAAAGAGTGACAAGCTTTTTTTAAAAAAAACAACAAAAGTTTTGGTATGGTCTGAATACTAAGTTACCGTAATTCTTTACATTCTGTTTACTATGTATTTTTTTGGTTACTAAATTTTGAAGTTATTCACAATTCCTGATGCTCAAACAAAATTGTTGAAATTGTAAATCTAGCTGGAAATTATTTGCCCAGTAACTGTTGAAAGCGTTTGCATTCTGTGAACAGTTGTGTTGAGCCTATCAATGGAATATGCATTATTTGTAAAATATAGCACATTAGTATCATTTTATTCTGAGCAGATGGTCCTATAGCTGAGAGATGCTGTAATTTTCAGTGCACACAGCCTACTGCAGCTGTTCACTTGAATGTTGGCTTAGGAGCTCATTCTTGCCACCTGAACATGGAAATAAATGTGCAATTGAGTGAGGAGTGTTTGTTGTCCTTGCTAAAATCCTGCTAATTTCAGTCAATGAACACTTTGTTTCAAACGCCATCCCAATGAGCTTCAGTTCCAATCTCCTATTTGGGGCTCATATAGTTTCTACACATACCCTAACTTTTGAATAGCGATTTGTTTTCCTTGCCCTTGACTATTCTCATCTTTCAGCTCATTGTTTCCATGACTGCTGGGCAAATGTTAATCACAAGAATTCTGCTGGGAGAGTCACCCACAGCTAATACTCTACAAACTGGAGCAGTTATGCTTTATTAGGAAATCTGAAACATCCTTTCTCAGTTTCAGATACATTTGTTAATTATAATAAAATGCATATCTTGAATTGTGTCAGATTTTTTTATACTGATTTCCAAACATTTCTTTTTTTATTCCTTTAAGCATTCCCTAAGAGTACTTGTCCGAGAGATGTAGTTTGCAGCTTGTAGAATAAATACCCATTTCTTTGAAAAGGAAATGAAGTTATGGAGGAGGGGTTATGGGTTGTTTGGTATTTCATAGGTAGTCTGGATTTTGTCTCCTGTTTTTTATCATGATAGTGATGATTGTTGTTCAGTCTGACCACTCTCAATCTGTCCTATGCTGCCTTCTTTTATAAACATCTCTTGGCAGTAGAGATTTCTTTCCATATGCTTATCTACTGTTGTGCCCTTTTATTTTTCTTAGGCAGTATGCTTTTTAAAAGACCTTTTCCCTCTTTTCTTGTAACACTCTTTCCCTCTGCTTTGCTTTTTAAATTTTGTCTCAGATTCTTTGCCTTTTATATGTTAAAAAATGTCCCTGAAACTAGTATCCCATCAATTCAGAATTGTCAATTTTGAGAAGTTGTTTTTCTTTTTTTTTGGTGGAGATGAGCGATGTACTGGATGAAAGATGCAAGATAATCCTTTCAGGGAAGATTTGATTTTTGGATTCTCCCACAATCTTGGCTCTCTAAAGTAGATCACGATTGGAGGTGGTTTTAGAAAATTGGGGGCTGTGGTTTGTGACTCTTTTGCTCAAAAAGCATAGGATTGATTTTTAGGAAACTAGATCTGAATTTTCTTAATCAGTGATTTTTAGAGAAGGCTGAACAGTTTGAGACCATTTTCCCCAACTCTGCTAGTTATCCTGTATTTGGAGTTTATAGATGTACTTTAAACAGGCTTATGTGCTCAAAGGAAAATTCCTTGGGCAGGTCTGTTTGGAAAAATTGATATATTTACATTGTTGTTTTAGTGGACTGGATAGGCTTTTTTTTCCCCCTATGTCAGAGTCAAGGCAGAATATCATATTGAATTGTTTGGGGTTTTATTTTGATGAGTTACCATGTTGGTGAGCCTTAGCTGCCAAGATTGATGAGAATGGCTTGTTAGATTCTACAAGGTCCACTAAGTATTCATAGTTTCTTTCCCAAGTTATCCTACAAATCCTTTTCACATCCTAACATACAACATCTGATGTTTTCTTATTTCTTACCAACAGTAGGGGTATAAGATATTGTCAATCAAAAACATTTTCAATATGTAACCAAAACAGTACATGTTGACAAATTTGTATTTTTTAAAGTACTCTCTTGCTCCTTGATTTTAAGTTAATGGATGTCTGACAGTTTTAGTATATTGAAACTCTTAGGCTAGCTTAAAATCTCTTCAAAGTTAGGTAGACCATTTCTTGGTTTGTTTTTGGTAGCATGTTAAGCACTTTTTTTATTTTCCAATGTGATTTTTAGTCAGGGTTCAATTCTGTGCCTTATGGTACTAAATTTTTTCAAGTCTCTGGACACTGCAGGTGAGTAAGGGTATGTGAGTAGATCCAGAAATGGGATTCTAGAGAATGTTTAAGATTTACATTGTGCTTATGTGCATGTATGGAAAGCGTATGTGACAGTATAATTGTGATCTTAATTGAATAGCTTAATAATGAAGTAAAAATTAGCGTACATATTGCACTTTTTGTTGAATCTTTGTTGTAATTTCAGTAGAACGACTTGTGTTTACATTTTTGGATGGCATCTCTCAATAGTTTGTGAAATATGAATTCTGACATTTCTTATTTTCTCTGTTTTTAGCAGGTAATTGCTGCCATGGAAACACAACTGTCTAATGGGCCAACTTGCAATAACACAGCCAATGGTCCAACCACCATAAACAACAACTGCTCGTCACCAGTTGACTCTGGGAACACAGAGGACAGCAAGACCAACTTAATAGTTAACTACCTTCCTCAGAACATGACACAGGAGGAGCTCAAGAGCCTTTTTGGGAGCATCGGTGAGATAGAGTCCTGTAAGCTTGTAAGAGACAAAATAACAGGTATGTAATTTTATACAGGTTACTCACATTTAAAGGACTGCGTTTCAAGGTGTGAGAAAAGAATACGTTTACTGCTTGTAAGTCAGTCAGTGCTGCAGTTTTACACATGGAGGGATTCTCTGTTACTGACTGCATCAACAGTATGAAACTTAGTTCTGAGAATTTTGTTTTTCTTTTAAAGCATAAAATTGTTCTACGGACAGTAGGTATATATTATAATGAGACTTTTATATACTCTGAACCATACAATAACATCTTTGAAAAATGTTTTAAAAGTCAGTGTGTCTGGGGCAGCAAGTGTCATGTTAACCTTTAGTTTTTAGTTCCCTGAGCTTACGTGATGTAGCATTTTAGCAATGAGATGTAAGAATACTATTGTGTTGGGAGAGGGCAAAAACCTCTTTAAATGTCTTTTCCCGTAAGTCTGTATAGTCCTTCTGCTTATACGTGAACAGAGTAAACGGTAATACTTACCATGTCAATGTATAGCTATTGGCACTGATAAAATTTGTATAGCACAATCTTACTTTCTGTTCTTTGATGAGGAAAGGAAAAAGTACTGTCTCAGTGCTCCTCTTATCATAAAGATAAGGATAAAAGGATAGGTTATTGGGCCTTTAATAATAGTACCTTTTGAATGTCAGTGGAAAATCTCCATAGTATTTTGTAAGATTTGACTAAACTTTTAGAATAAGCCAGAACTTAATTTGGAGCATGTTCTTGAGATAGAAGGGTTAATGCTTCCTGCAGGAATTTTCAGACACTGAAAATAGGAAGTTAAGGTGTAGACATACTCTAGCTTTTTCATAGGTGTTGTTAAGGTTGAGGAATGGTGCATATCAAATTGCTTTACATGGCTTTACAAAAATATCATCTTGCTTTACAAAAATATAAAACTAAGTAGTTGAAGTGAGTAAAGGATACTTAAGGACAGTGTGATGAGTTAGACCAGGAGTCTGAACGTTAGTCATATGACCTTGGGCAAATCAACTTTTGGTTTCAGGTTTCCCTTGGTAAAATCAGGTAGGGGGCAGAGGAAGGGGTCCCTCTAGGTAACTTTGAGGTCAATTTTGACTTGTCCTGAGGTGGTACCTTTAGGTGTTCTTTTCTCACAACAGCAGGGCTTATTCTCTCCGAGCTGAGTGAGTTCTTAGCACTGTCACCGGGGGTTGGCCATACAGTCATTTTCTTGAGCTACAGATTGAGGTTCACAGAGAGAATTTATTGAAATCAAGTAAATCAAGTAAAAACTAAGTGAAACCTCATTGTCATCAATGTATACTTAATAATTATATTCTAGCAAATTATGGTACTTAGAAGTTCACCATGATGTCATTAAGAAGGTTTGTTTTTTGTTTGGAGGAGATTTTTTTTTCCATGTGCATTTCCAAAATCTCTGTAGTATATGTGAAATTTATAAAGAAAATTTTTGGAAAATTGGAAAAGGTAGAAAGCAAATGGCTGTTATTACCTGTGTCTGTCCTGATACTACATTTTGTTATATTGTTATTTTTAGCAAAACAGCATCCTTTATATGTGAATTTTACAACCTCTTTGATATAAATGACTATGTGATAAATGGTACGAAGGCTGTGACATAAATTATGTGATTTTGTTTGGTATTTCTACCTACTATTAAAAAAAATGATGCTTGAACAAGTCATATAAAAGTCACATTTTCATGTTGTGATGCTGGGAGCAGAAGGAAATACTAAATCATATTAGATATTTTCCACAGGAAACATTTCAGAGATTTTCATCTCTCATCTTTGGTCAGTCTTGAATGACTTTATTCTTTCATAAACTTTTTACTAGGGCTGTTACGTGTTGCAAATGGATAAATTTGAGTTGTGTATCTCCACATCCCTTCCTTCTTGGCATTAATATGGTGGACATTGGTGATAGAACCATAGCCCAGGGGTTCTCCGAAATACACAGTTAGATACTGGCAAATTGCATTAATATTTGTTGTCCATTTCTTTCACGTCCACCCCTTCCCCATTGTCTTTTCAGTGAGCGGGGCTGACAGTTTTCTAAACATTGGTAAAATTAATGTTTGAAATCTCTGGTAAGCAAGCGGAGTACCCAAGAAAATCCATGGTGGGCATGAGGGTGGAAAGATGTTTTCTACACTTCCTTCCAAGAGATATAGTCATAAACACTCCTCAAAATGAGTGTTACCTTTGATGGACAAGTTTGAGAAATGCTGCCTTCCATGGTTTCCTATTGAAGATCCATAATGCAGATTATTAACACATTAAAAACTATGTTAAAAACCCTGCTGTTCCCCAGCCTTCTTTGACCATAGACCTCATTTGAGGGGATATCCACCCACTCGGTTTCTGTTGAGCAAGTCACTATAAAAGCTTTTGAAGTCAGTTTGTTAACGGGTTATCAGACAATCTGAAACTCTTCCGTAACCTTTTCATATCAATAAAATATGAGCATGTTTCAGAAAATGAAAATCCATGATAATGAACTATAAATTAAAAAGCTAAGTAGGCAAATCTGAATACAAAGGACCTCTTCTTCTAGTTACCCTATTTTGATTTGGCCCACTGACATCTTGTTCTTAGTATGCGTTAAAATGGTGCTCAGATGATCAGACTTAGTTAGCCTCAAGCGTAAATTACCTTAGGTTTTTGTTTTTTTTTTTCGTTGTTTTTAAATTCTGAGTTTCTTACTAAATGTTTGTATTGAACAAAATAGACTAGTAAATGACAGATTTCTAAAACTGGGTTTTGAATTGTTGCACTTTGCAATGTGGGCATATCTTCCTAAGAAGCTATTATTAAAATTTGTCTAGAAAGGTTTGAAAGAATTTGTGAGGATTTTGACCCTACCCTGTGGTATTTAGCATTAGTCAGCTTATACAGTTTCTCAGTATACATTTTTAGGGTCAAATCAGAGTTCCTTGGTCCTGCTCTAATTATCCAATTTATCCTACCTCTTGTGGAGCTTTTGGGCCAGAACTTTATATTCCGATTTTGTAGGAGGTGAGCATTAATTGGGTTGTAAGAAAACGCTGGGATCACTCTTCGGAAAGAAAATTTAAGTCCTTCTTTTTACTTTTCTTAAATCTTTTCTTAGGTAATGCTGAACTGGGAAACTGTATCTCAGGTACAAAAATATCTAGTTAGAAAAATGTATGCCTCTTTCCTAAGTCCTAAAAGAGTATGTAATTTTTAGAATGTGTTGGTGTTAACAAATTAATGTCACTATTTTGATAGAATGAGGATTAGGGAAATACATTAAGACACGTGTTCAGTAGCAAATACAATAATCTTATCTCTGGCCTAAATTCTGTTCACCGTGTTGTTTTGTAGGCCCTCTCTTTGGGCTTGTCCCCAGTTTTATGCTTCGTGCTGTTTCCTGTCTGTCGGCATTCATCATGAGCCGCTCCTGCTGCCTGTACGGCTTAGCTGACATCGGTGCATCCCTTTGAGTTCTTAAATGCACTTCAGAGTCCTTGACACCTGCTGATGCTGCATTCTAGAGAAGGGAAATGGATTTTATGATGCAAGGAATGCATAATAGAGCGTTAAGAGTTAGAAAAGCCCTTGAGGTGACTGTAGCCAACTCTCTCACTTAACAGGAGATGAGAGGCCTAGGTTGGCTGACACTACTGGTCCCAGACCACGTGGCTGTTAAGTGGGAGAACGGGGACTAGAATTCTGGTTTTCTGAGCCCTTCCTGGGATATTTTCTCCTTGCTTCTTTGGAGGCCAGAACTCTTAAAAAATTAAGCACAGTACCATCTAATAAATTTATAGTGAGACATACAGCTTGTACAGGGTCACTGAGGGGCATCTTCTGGTGAGTTTGTCTTCTTCGGAAGGGAAAAGATAGGTTTTTGACGGATACACAGAATGAACAAGAACATTCATGCCTCTGAAGAAACTTGATAGCTTCTCTAGAAACTTAATAATCTGTGGTTGTAAATTTGGATGTTCTAGCCCAGTGGTTCCAAATCTGGATGCACATCTTCACGTGAGGGAGTTTTTACAAATGCAGATTCAAGAGGCCTTGGAAGTCTTGTCAGAAAGCTCTCCAGGGGTGATTTTGATGGGTAAGCAAGTAGTTTGGGGGGTCACAGTATTTTGAGGGGGATGGTCAGTAGATTGTACCAGCATTGGAATCGCTGGGATGACTGCCGAAAATGCAGGTTCCAGGGCCCTGCCCCGACCTACTGAATCAGAATCTCTGTAGGCAGGGCTGGAATGTTCCAGCCACCTGGGCGTTATCCAGTTCTTTTCCTGAACATTCTGCAGGGAGCTAGAACCAGGGATTTCCAGTTTTGACTGAATTCTGGAGGTGGGTGGGAGAGGTGTTATCACTTCAGTGCCTAATTCTGTGGCAAACTAAGCTTCAGTTGCTGCCCCTTCCCCAGCTTTGTCTCTGAGTTAATTTCTGGGGTTTAGGAGTAGAGATGTTGAGTTTACCAGTCATTGGGCTGTGTCTTTATTGACCCCCTTACCTGTCCCTGAAAGTGTATGTGTGTGTGTGTGTGTGTGTGTATGTGTGTGAGTGTGTGTGTGCGCGCGCTCACATGTGTGTATGAGTAAGTGTGTTTTGCAGTTAGTTTTCAAAACTCCAGGATAGCTTGTTCTGTTGTTACTTTCACTTTCTTCTAAAAGAAGATAGAGCATTACAGTTAGTTGAAGACCCAAGGTAATGAGTGTTGCTGTTTCTTTTAAATCTTGGTGTGATGGCTTCATTCTTACACTTGGTATTGTTTGAGGTGGGCCCTATGCTGACCCCATCAGCTGCCAACTAGATGCTTTCAGACCAAAGGAAAAACAAAGAGCAAAGCAAACAACCAAATACTAACTATGGGGGCCCAAGGAGGGACTTTGCCAACGTGGATTTCCTTTGAATGGATGGTAACACGCAGGCCTCCTTTCTTTTTTTCAGGTCTTCAGTGTTAGCATCTTTTTTTATATGAAGGTTCTTAGCGGGGTTTAAGTTATGTCTGTATTGTTTCTTGAGAACGTTGATGTTAGTTTTGATCCTGGTTTATTTTATCAGAATAATGTGATTTTTCAAATTTCGTTTTAATGGCATGGTATTCTCCCTTCCACTTTTTGAAAACAGCTGCAGTCTAGCTCCTCGGGATTGAAACAGATAAGTGGTATTTTATTGGTCTAATAAAATATCTTCAAAAATTTAATAGTTTTATTTACTGGGATGAAGTCAGTCATCATGGTGAGCTGTTTTGATGAACATGAACTTGCAAAGGTGATTGTACATGTCAGTTATAATCTTAAGGTCAGCTGTTAGGTACCCACAGTATCAAGAGATCAAGAATTCTGATTCTGGTGGACAAGTAGTGAAAAAGAGCAAAGTGGGTGGGTGAGGGGTGGTAGCTTAAACACTTCACTTTGCAGGCTCGGGGTGCTATGTAATTAGACATTTGGCAGAAAGACAGGAAACCTGTGGCCAGGTTTTCGTGAAACAAGGTAACTTGGCTGCACAGGATAACTGCGTTGGTCCGTAGCATACGGGTATAATACAGTTGAGCATGGCTGTCTTACGTTATAGTGGCTAAATTTTTATACAGTGAAATTTCTGTATCTTTAAATCTAAATATTTTTCCATCGTACATTTATCTTTTCCAAAGATCATGGCTAATCAGTCATTTTAAAAAATGATGTGATCACTATAGAATCTTTTTATAAAGTTTTGGGGGGAAACTTGAAAATTGTTTCTTCTAGGTTCATTTTTTTTTTTTTCCCCACTCAAACCTTGAACTGGGGTGTTCTATAGAGCAGTTTTCACTGTCACTGTGGAATAATTTAGATGCAGAATTTCAAGACGATGAAATTAGACATTTATAAAATTTAAGAAATTAAAGTTTTTTACCATTGTCAGGGAGGATAAACTTCTACCCTCTTAATTTAATTCTCAGGCTCCAAGTCACTGAACCTAACAAAAGACAGATTATACAAAGTTATATGTCAGTTTTCAGTGTCACTGTTGAATAATTTAAATGAAAAATTTCAAGATGATGAAATTGGACATTTATAAAATTTAAGAAATCAAATAAAGTTCTTTTCCATTGTCAGGGAGGATAAACTTTTCTTCAACCCTCTTAGTTTAATTCGCAGGCTCCAAGTCACTGAACCTAACAAAAGACAGATTATACAAAGTTGTATGTCAGTTTTATCTCAATAAACGTGGTGGGGCGGGGGGAGAAGATTAAAAGGAGGAAAGGCACACAGTTTTTATTAATACTGTAAGTGCACTGGAGTTTATAGGGAATAATTGAAATTCAAAGAAGTTATGGGGGTTAGTCATAGGGGCTTATGTTCCATTTTAACAAAAGAAAGTGGGTTTGGGCTCCGAGGCATGGTACATTGTGGGGAAGTTACCAGGAAGTTTTTGGGGGAAACTAATGGAAGATTCCAAGCTGTCTTAGCAAGGTTTGTTTATGCATCTTGGTGTCGACTTTCTATCTTCGGTAGTGAGAATTGCACTCTTCCTGGTAAAGGAGAGGAGGACATCTTCATTCATAAGGCAGTTTATGACCTGCTTTTAGGCAGAACACAAGAGAGCAGAGAATCTTTCCTGTGTCTGTTAATTCTTAATTGCCTTCAGTTCAAAATTATCCTTATACTGTGGGGCATATTTGGGGTGGTATATTCTGTGCTCCTTCACCATGAAATAAGTTAACTGTCCAGTAGCAAACCTAAACAGAAAAGCTTCTTCTTTGTATATCCTATAGTAACAACCCTAAATGGCTAGGTGCTGGGAAGAAAAAGCATCTATCGTGAGGGTATTGAAAGTATGAAACAGAATCATTCCTGGTTAATTTGTAAATCACCTGGATTTTTGTTTCTCTGATTTCATGATATTGATACTTGTGTTACCTTATATTTTATTCCATTAGAAGCCATTATGGAAGGCAGTGTGGCAGTTCCTCAAAAAATTGAGAATTACCATATGACCCAGCAATTCCTCTCCTGGGTATATACCCAAAAAAACCTGAAAACATTTATCTGTAAAGATATATGTGCTCCAATGTTCATTGCAGCTTTGTTTACAGTGGCCAAGACATTGAAACAACCAAAATGTCCTTCGATTAGATAATTGGATAAAGAAGTTGTGGTATATATAATGGAGTACTGACTGCTCTGCCATAAGAAAAGATGAAATGCCGTGCCATTTGCAAAACCATGGATGGCTCTTGAGATTATAATACTATGTTAAATAAGTCAGACAGAAGAAGTTGAGAGCCATATGATTTCACTGATATGTGGGATACAAAACTGAAAGCAACAAAGGAACAAGACAAAGAAACAAAAACTCATAGACACAGATAATACAATATTCAGTGGTTACCAGGGGGTAAGGGGGAAGGGGGTGGTAGATGAGAGTAAACGGGGTCAAACACATGGTGATGGAAGGAGAACTGACTCTGGGTGGTGAACACACAATGTGACATAGAGATGATGTATTACAGATTTATACACCTGAAACCTATGTAATTTGACTATTGTTGCCCCAATAAATTTTAATTTAAAAAAAGGAAGGAGGAAATGAAGACAAGTGTTGCAACTGCCAAGAGCTGGTTACATACTTTTCCAACAGCCTTTTAAGAATATTTACTGGGGAAATGAGGTTGAACCCACTGGGTAAATAAAGTTTAGGAGTGTTGAGTCTGTGGGGCTTGGCCCGTGTCACTGGGACTTGGAGAATGACCATATTTGTCTTGCCCATTGATTAGGATTGCAGGCCTGTGACTATTCCTGTGTTAGTTTGATACAAAACGGATTTTGGTAATGTATTCAAATTCAGTAAAATACATTTGAAGTTCTTTTGTAGGGATTCCCCCCTTAAAATTTAGCAAGGTGTGAGTGCTTGTGTGCTTGCTATTTGGTATTCCAGACCTTTTTACACTGATTTTTTTTGTTTTCTTTCTAGTTTTTGTTTACTTTTGCATCAGGAGATTGGTGGTATAGAATAGAAACCATTTTCAATTTATTATTTAGTGGCTGTCGTAGTAATGATGGAAAAATGTAGATGAGAAAGAAGATGGTGAACTAAATGGGAGAGGATAAAGAACAGTTAAATCGGTACAGGACTTCTTTTTTTATAATCTACAGAATGTTAAAATCCTGTTTCTCCTCAGGTATGAAATTGACTTATCCACTCCAGCACCCCCCCACCCCCCAATTTCATGATGTAGTACAAAAATAATCCTGCTTTTCTTTTGATGGTTTTTATTCTGTTTTAGTACCTTAGCACCTGCCTTTGTTTTTCAGCATTCTAAATTATGACTAGAGCAAAACATTTTTATTTTGTACCTGTTGGAACATTTCCTTTTAAATATTTCCTGGACAGAATACTAGTTGATCATTGAAGCTAAAGCTGTGTTTCAGAATTTGCCAACTTCTTTTGAGCTTGTTCTGAGTTAGCTGACTTTGAGTGGAGTCTGCTGCTGCTGCTACTGAATTTGGAGAGCTGTGGAAACCCTCAGAGTATGCCTTTCCAACTAAAAAGGTCAACTTAAAAAATTGTTTTTTCCTGGCATTTTACTTGCGTCACTTGGTTTGTCAATCCTATACAGTGGCACGTCTAGCATGTTTTACTGCTTCACGTATTTGGTTTAGCTTCTAAAAGTTTTAGAATATTTTGACACCATGGTATGTCCCTTTTATTGCTAAGAAATCTCATCAAATGTTTTTTGAGGAGCTCTAAGCTGTAAAAGCAGCATTGGCAGCTCTTCCAAGTATTGTGAGGAAACAGATCCTCAGTTAAAACTATCTTTTTGTGATCTAACTGCTCAGTGAGCTCACACATCGGGCATCAGCTTTAGCTGATTGAGGGCTGATCATTCTACATTGTTCTAAATTAGAAGAAAGGTTCTTACTCTGTATGCTTCCTTCAAGGAAAAACAAATGCAAGATGGCAGTATTTAACTTACTCTGTGTTTACAAGCATTCCATCACATCTTTCCCTGTGAAATGGACGTGACTGCAGTGGGAGTAGGATTTAAGGAACTCCTGTGTACAGTAGGGTTGTTTTTGCTGTTTGGGATCAAGTTCCCGGGATTAGCATTGAAACAGAATGCCTGCTACCTTTTACTCCCCATTAGGGAGGTGGCCTAATGAGCACTAGGTTTAGAGGTTTTAGCCTAGAAAGAACAAGTTACACTTGTTCAAGTCCCAGGTTAGCCATTTACTTGTTGTAATGTATCCTTACATGAGTCATTTGACTCTGAACTTGAGTTTCTTCCATAAAGTGCCTGGCACACAGGGGGTCCTCCTATCCCCTTCTTACCAGTTAATACTTATTCAGTTACTTGACAGTTGCACTCTTCTCCTTGGGTAAACCGGTTTTTGAAAAAAATCTCCAAATAGATTTGTTGTCTTAGAATTTTTATGGTTTCTCATGATGCGGGAATAATGCAAAGGTAATTTTCTATTCCTTTGCTTCCTAGGTGACTTGACCAACACAATTGATTTTCTAGGGGTGGAGCAAAGTGGGACTCAGCAGAACAAGGCAGGACTTAGGAGCCCAGGAATATGATTAATGCTATGATCGCAGCTTCTGTGAACTCGCGCACTGGAGTGTGGAGTTCTTGCTCTGTGTGGTATTGTGTGAAAGTTATTCAGAATGAATGAGCTTCTCTTAAAACATGAAGGTACTCTCAGCCAAGCTTCCCTATTGGACTATTATTGGCCTGAAAGATCAGTCAGCAAGTTGTTAAATTGAGCCAGGAGGTATTGGTTAGATAAAAACGAACTGGAGGCTTTTTTATTGACATCTTTTTCCTTCAGATTAATGCCCCTTTAATATAAATTGTAAATACTCTTACTAAATATTCTGACTTCATAAAGTAAGGTTTTCAACTAGGGAAATGCAGAGAGCTATGTGTTTGGTTGTTAAGAAGCCCAATATTCCTGTTGTGTTAGCAGATCAGAGGACTTAGGAAAGAAATTGCCGTCCCTTTTTTTCTTTCTGTTGAAATATTCATTGAAAAGATGTAAAGCCTTGCTTTATTCAGTCATCACAGACTTTACAGATTTCAGTTTGTATAAGGAGGGTGGTGATTTCCACGAGGGCCTGGTTAACTTAGCAGATGCAATTTTACATCTTGTTTTCCTTTTTTTTTGGTTAAGTCCTTATGCATATTGTGAATTAGAGTTTATTTTTAGCTCTTAATGAGTTCTTTTCTCATCATTGTACTTTTTGTTGGAACTGTGTTTTCTACATAATGCACTGATTTTGAAGGGAGAGTGTTTATGGCTCACAGTCTCTGTAATCCACCCCCAACCTGCCCTCCAGTTCAGCTTAAATGTTCGTTTTTGTGTCTCAGTGGTAGATCTGGTTGCTTATCTACCTTGTAGAGTAGATAAGTAGATGCCCTGACTCTTCATAACCTAGTTGACCTTCAGGCTTTATTCTGAGAAAGTCAAAGTCTCCCTTTAAAGCAATGTTTAAAGGAGGCATAGCTTCCTGTAAGCAGGTAAACAAGAATCATTTCATTGGATTCCAGCTCATTGAGCCTGAGAGAACAACTTGATTCCCTCACGTTTTGATGCTTTAAATACAGTCCTCAGGAGTCCCTGGTCAGTAACACAAGGCGGTGTCTTCTGACTGCTTCCCAGTCTGGGACTGGTCCCTGAGAGCTCTTCTCATGCCACTGCAATGAATTCCAGTTTTCTGTTCGTCTGCTGTAAAATGTGTCTCATTAGGCTGGTTAAGGTGTGTCAAACTAATTGACTCCTCTCCTCATGTAGAAGAAAGGAGCTCTCCTATATGATTTCTGAAATACTGTCTAGCTCTGGACTTCGGTGACTTTCTCTTTTGTGAACGTAACTGCCCACGTAGCTCTGAAACATCCTGTCGGGTTCCATGTAGCAAACAGCCTATCACCTTCTCAAGCAGAATTATTTGGGATCTAGCATTTTAACCTCAAGATGTTAAACCAGGTTTGTTTTTAGACCCTTCTATTCTTAGTATTTCTGGGCCTTGGTTTCAGTGGTGGATGTCTTCATTCGTGTATAATAAGATTAAAATACAGAATTGGCAATCCTGATTTGTGATTGTTTTATAGCAATACGTTTCTTTTTGTAAGTGCTGGAAATCAGAAGCCTTTGCAGAAAGGCATGATAATGTATGGTGTATTATATCCCCAAATCCATATTCTAGAATGTTAAAAATGGGACTAGATGTACTATTTAAAAGCACAATGTAGAATCTTTGGGGGCTTCACTTCCTTACTGCTACTTGCAATTTTAGTTCGAGTGTTTATGGAAAACAACGTTGGTGGACATAGCTGTCAATGTAAAGAGGGCATCTAATATTATTTACTGGCTTCTAGAGCAGGACAACGTACTTAAGAGTCTCTCCTTTTTATTTATTTATTTATTTATTTATTTATTTATTTATTTATTTATTTATTTATTTTATGAGGAGTGCGATTGCAAATGGACCTACGTTAGTTTAGTGTATAAAACTCTTGGGTAGTTTTTGGTTGGTAAACTAGGCAGCAAAGGGAGGAGTGAGGCTTAGCTTCTTCTCAGGACTAAGTTCTGCCCCGTGTACACACGTAGCGAGCAGGCCCAAAGCGATCCGGACAGCTACTTTGCAAGCTCCACAAAGTCTCAGTTCTCTGCTCATTTTTAGGTCCTTTGATCATACCTCCTATGAAATGTTCAGTTGAGGCTGACAGCATGCCAGAGGCAGGTATCTGTACCCTCTGTTTGCATCACGCAAAAAGAAATCCTTCTAAACAGAGGTTAGACCCAGGGTCATTTCACATTTAGGGGTTCTAGCCACAAGGAGACCAGTTACAAACCTCCTTGGATTTTTGTGTCCTGTTTATACAAAGGTGGGTAGTGTCTCTAAACTAATTTAGCTCATCTACATACCTTGAATACCTTTACTCTTGTTAATTTTACAAGTGACACCCCATTTCTAACACTCATTACACTGATTAACAAATAACTAGCTTAAGGAACAAAAACCCATTTTGACATTCATTATGCTAATTAGCAAAGAATGGGTTGTTGATTTAGCTATAGATAGTAGATAGGCTTGCAGTAGTCACTTCTGCAGTTTGGCCCTTACTTGTATTAACTAGTTAACTACCCGTGGACTATATGCATTCACGATGGTGTGTTAGATGACCATCCCTGGAATTAAGGTTTACGGTGCTGGTGTACGGGGAACTTCATACTGATTGATACCAAACTAAAAAAAAAAAATTGTGGCTAAATATGTGTAACAAAATTTACCATTTTACCCATTTTAAGTGTACGTCTAAGGGGCATTAAGTACATTCACAGTGTTGTACAACCATCAACACTGTCCATCCCTAGAACTGTTTCATCATCAGAAACTGAGACTTGAAGCAGTAACTCCCCACCCACCCTGTCTCTCCACAGCCTCTGGCGGCCACCATTGCGCTCTTTGTGCCTCTGAAGGTGCCTCTTCCAGGTACCTCGTGTAAGGAAAAAATGAAAGCATACATTTGTCATGTCAAAGTATGTAACAAATAAATGAGAGTGGTTGTTTCAGGAGCGCCTAGGATTTCCTTCCCTTTCCCCCTTCTTCCCCAGCACTCCCCTCCCCTCCACCCCCCAAAACAAAAGAAAACAAACCAAACAACACCACAAAAGCAACTAACCTCCGACCAAACAAAAACCCATAGGGCAGAGGCATTCATGTTTTAGATCACAGGAGTGATTTTGCAGTAAAGGAAGCCTTGAGCATCTTCCTGAAGCAATTCTGGGATGCAGATGCTGATGTGAGGTGAAGTTAGAGGCAGGTGGTCTGTGGCCTGTCTCTGCCTTTACATTATTTCAGATTCCTTGTTAACGAGTGGAGCAATCATCATGTTAAATTTTAGGTCTCATTTTGGCCTCCTGCCTTCTCTGTTGGCGTCAGCTACATGCCTGCTGGCTGTAGCAACATCATTTCACACTTAGTGACTGTATTTATTTCAGATGTTGGCTATTGACAACTGAAGAGCAATTCCATGAGTTGAAACTTAGCAGAAAGCCTCCCCCAGGTTGTGCAAGTTTAAAATAATAAAGGTAATGCTTCTTGTGGTCTAAGGTCTTAATTCAAGCATCCAGTAGATGTTTTTCTTCTCTCCACTACCTACTTCGGCACCTACCATTTGCGGGGAGCTTCCAGAGGCCTTATTGGGATAGGGATGCTTTACCTCTGGAGCTGTAAGGTCTCGTCTGGGAATAGTCGTGAAGGTGACTCAAGCCCACCCAGCTGTGTGGCAGTCTCGCCTAAGAATCCTGGGCATGCCACAGAATGCCAGCCAGTGGTGGGTACTTGATGTCAAGGTGGTGACAATATGTTGAAGAGATCCCAAGTCACAAAATACTGCTAATGTGTCTTGCGGTGGCGCCTTCTTGTTAAGGTGGAATAGATGTGGAGGGAACTGGTCAGACTCTGGAGAAGGATGCAAGTGTCCTAAACGGGCGACGTGGTTTTTGAGCTGAGATTTATAAGCAGTGCTTCCGATGTGCAGGGATGGTCTGGTTGATTATTCCGTTTGGTGGTTGATCTTTGATGCAGTCTTTTATTTAAGCAGATATGGGAGAGGCATTTCTTTTTAGTTTGTATTGAGAAATTTGTAAGGCCCTTCAGGGATCTAAGAGGAAAATTGTCTCACTCTTTTATTAGTTCCATTCCGTTTTGGGCAGTTATCTTTCCTAATATATTGCTAGGGCAGGGGCGGGGGGGGGGGGTGTAATTCCAAAAGCCAGTGGGGTAGGTCCTCTCTGTTCTGCCTTCATATAGGCAAGGGGCTAATATGAGGCCCACGTAAAATCAGTTAGGCATTTTCTCCCAGGACCTGGACTCTTAAGGAAATGATGGAGAGATGAGATGGCGATGGTGACCCGTGTCATCCGACTGTCTGTCCTGGCGCTGAGATGGTAGTGCTTCTTCCTACTTCTTTGCTCACTGGAGCCTGGCTCCCATTCCCTGTTGATTCTGGAAACCGCTGTGCCTCTTCCAATAAATTCCTTTCAGCTAGTTAGCTAGAGTCAATTTGTATTATTCCTTATGCTTTAGAATTCCAGTGAAACAATTCTTGTGTAGTTCCCATTTCGATCTCTTTATGTCAGAGTTAACTTTTCAACGCATCCAAAAGTAAGCTTGTTGATTTTTTGTTGGTACTACTTTGACCCACAGGACAGTAACTTTTGTAATTGCTTTGAAGTCCCAGCCTTGAACTTGCCATCTTTCCACACAGGTCTGTCAAAGGAGGTCCAGGTTCCCAGCACCGTCTGGATACTTTTGGAAGGGACGCTGGAGGCACCAGCATCTTGTTTAGAACAGAGCATTTGCCATTAGGAAGTTGTTTGAATCAAAATGGGAGATTGAGCCCTTTTCTGGTTTCGGATCATAAGACACTTCCAGTTATTTGATTACCTTTCACACCTATATCATCCTAACTTGAACTTTTAGTCCTTGTAAATACCTAGTGTGATCACCTAGATTCTCTAAAGCATCTGTGATGTGGAAGAAGTTAAGCTACGTTCTCGAGTCATCAGGTGCTCAGATGTCAAGTGTTCAATAGGGTCAAGTGTTACAATTGTTTGTTTGTTTGGAGCACCTTTTGCCTCTCCTGATGGAGTTTGAGGGCTGTTGTTTGTTTAAGGACTATCTTTCGCCTCTAACAAAACAGTTACCCCCTTTGCAGAGTCTGCTTCATTGCCAGTAGCCCTGCAAGGTTGGCATCCTGACCACTTTCATTTTGCAAATGTCTGTAGGGTCAGAGTTTTCTCTCCTTTGAATTTGCCCTGTTTGTCATGGATGAACTGCCCCAGCACACTGCTCACTTGCCCTGAGACTTGCAGCTTTCAGGAAAACAAACACTATCGGTGAACAAGTTTGTCTCTGTTTTGAGAGGTGTATATGTGTATGTATTTTATGAATAAAGTCACTTGTCTCTTTCAAATCATTGACTCATAGTTGATTCATATTGTTAGCGTTGGGGGAATCCAGTGTTTTGATATAATTATGTAAAAATCCTAGGTGCAATGAGGATCTTCCCTCCCAAGTTACCTCTTAGGGCTTCTCCTCCATTTCATTATGTTTCATGGTCGCTACGTTCCTTGAGTTGTGACAGAATAAGCTGAAGAATGGCTGAGAACTAGCAGTAGTGGCATTTTCTGTGATCACGTAGCAGGTTTTTCTGGATGTTTTATCTCTAGCTTTTAATCTTCAGAGGTCAGAGGTGCTGGGTGACTCCTGGTATAATAGCAGCTGATGAGAGCCATATGTACCGTGTAGAAAAGCAGGCTCGCCTGTGAATGACCTACATTTATTCTCTCTGCCTGCTTCATCATCACTTGGTTAAAACCCTTTGGTGTCTAGCCTTGTGGGGGCACAGGTGTGCTTACAGGTGTTGAAGCTCCCTGTCTCCGGGCGGCAGTGGTGTGCACCACCAGTATTGTTTTGGGGGTCTTCAGTTCTCTTTGAAAAGATCAAATTCTGATTTTATCTTTATTTACAGTATGTTTATTTCTCACTAGTCACTGATGCAGCATCATACCTGTAATGGTAAAAATATCCAGTCAATTTTATGTTCTTACCTTGCAACCTGTTAAGATATTTATGTAAGATTAAAGGGTTGGAATGGGACATCTGTTCAGGTAGCGTTAAGTAAAAGCGTGGGGTTGGGGAAAAGGCTGGGCTGGCCGGGACACCACCAGGATTTCGGAACTGGTAAAGCAGATCTTTGAACAACACCTTAATTAGGTTGTAGATACTGCATTCAGAGAACAGCATTCCTTTGGGGATTGTAAAACTCTTCACTTAGCTACTGATCACTTGATTTGAGTTTTCCTAGAAATTCTGCTTCACTTTTCTGATCTTAGATGACAATGACAGAAGGACAATGAAGGAGCAAGTTAGCTTTGTAAGGAATAATGGAATCCAGGCTCTTGGGGCCACAGTTGAGATTGGGAGGTAATAGTCGTATGGTAAGATTGAAATTGGACCAAGGATGACCATTGGATACAATTTGGTAACTAACATAGTTATCGCTGTGATTAACCTTTAGGTTTTTTTGTTTCTGGATTTTCAATCAGACGTCCTGAGAATTGCTAGGAGAGAAGAAATTCTGGGTTAATTTTCGTGTCTTAAGAGTGGAAGGACTAAAAGTTAAGATGGCCAAGTAACGTAGAATAGTTAATTGAATTTTTAAATTACGTGTTTCACATAATCTTTCATATTCTGGAGGCTTAAGAAAAATAATTCACCCCCTCCCTTTCTTCAAAAGAATGCTGTTTACAGCCAATAAATCTTGATCTGAATGTTAAATTTCACGGGTATCTGACTTTTCTTACATACACAAGTAACTGTAGAAGAGAAAGCTTTTTCAACGTAGTACAAATTCTACTTCCTTTAACTTACATGTGGTTTTTGTTTTTTTTAGGGAGGAGAGCAGAGGATCAAGAATCCAGATATGTGTAGAAGGCTTTGGGTTCAGGAGATGCGTTTCAGTGTATATGTGTTTTCTTGCTAGGAAATACCTTGCTTGAGGAAAACGAGATTGGTAATCTAGGTATAAATGGAACACCTTAATACTGTTGGTGTTTATTAGGAGAACTAGAAGAAGAACTGCATTGGTAGGTAGTATTATATTTGGGAATAGCGCTTGACTAGTGAGTGACTGGCAGGTTAAGATTTTTCAAGCTTTTCCCCAAATAAAGCAGATGAGTTTGTAATATGTAACTATTGAATCTCCTACTCCTTTATAAATAGCAAGGAAGAAATTATCAGCAACCAAATAGGAAAACTCCTTGACACTAAATAAAGGCTGTTGAGTACTGGAATGAACGGAAAGGCTAGTGTTTCGTGGCATCTCGTATGAGTGGGGTACTTGTAATTGAATACGTAGCATTTTGTATAGCAGTTTACAGCATTGCAAGCTCTTTAAGAGGATGAATTCTAATGCCCAGGTCTGAATTTATTTGTGAAACTTAACTTGGCAAGGTCAAGGGCGACGGTGGAGTGAGAGGCATGTATGTCATTTAATAGATCTGCTCTCAGGGTTAGACAGAAGGCTGTGTAGCAGGAGGCCTTCAACACCTAGCCCCTTTTTCTTTTCTTTTTTAATGTTATTTTAATTGAGGAAGAGGAACAGGACTTTATTGGGGTACAGTGTGTACTTCCAGAACTTTTTCCAAATCAAGTTGTTGTCTTAGTTGTGGAGGGCACAGCGCAGCTCCAGGTCCAGTGGCTGTTGCTAGTTGCAGGGGGCGCTGCCCACCATCCCTTGTGGGACTCGAGGAATTGAACTGGCAACCTTGTGATTGAGAGCCCATTGACCCATGTGGGAATCGAACTGGCAGCCTTCGGATTTAGGAGCATGGAGCTCCAACCGCCTGAGCCACCGGACCGCCCACCCCCCCCCCCCCCCCCACACACACACACACACTTTTCTTTAGGAGACACTTTAGGGCAAAAAGATGGATTCTTCTGAATCACATACATTTTGCCACCGGTCTTTGCCCGAATCTTGAAATGTGTTTGCAGAGATGCTGTGTAATATGGCCCCAATAGCTGAGAGGCTCTTTCTGTACAAGTTCCTTCCACATGAGATGGTCCTTAGTCCTGTGTAAATCTGGTGCTGTGAAAACACAGCACCTTCTCAAAGAATGAGCCTCAGATAGGGGGAATAAGCAAGTAATCCAGTAACTTCAGTGATGAGAGAAAGTGTCGTTTTAAGAGTGCTTAAGATGAATTAAAGTTGAGGTGCTCTTCTTGAATGAAATTGTTTTTGCCTGCACCTTGTTCTAGATTCCTGGGTACTTGAGATGGTAAAATGGTAGTAAAGATTACGTTTGTGTTTTGGTTTGTCCTGTTTATGGGAAAATGTAGCTAGAGTTAGTCGATGGTGAGGTGTAGTAAGATGTGGAGTGCATTGTTTGAATAGTTCATGTTTCATGTGCTTCAGTCAGTAAAAGAGACACTTCTGTGCTTCTCTAGTTGGGCGTGATGCTGAGGTGGCCAGTGCCACGCCACTTTTGTATGCTAATGAGTCATTGTCTAGGCAAAATCTGACAAGCACTTGCTTTTTAATCAGGGTGTTTATGTGAATTTTAAATTGGAGGATTATAGTAGCTGATCTTTCCAACTTCTAAACTAGGTGATTTTGGAAGAAGTGCTCCTGTGTAATACGAACGTGGCAGTCGTAGGAGCTAGACCACTTTTGTTTTGCTCTTTAGAAGCCATCTGTTCATTGGTGGGCACGTTGCCCTGTAGTCTCGGGGTGGTTTGCTGGAACATAGCTTGTCCCTTAGCAAAAATGAAATGGACATTTATTTCTGTCGAGGTACCTCTGTGACTTAATTTGTAGCCATGGTTTCCATCTGACCCTTAGCCTTTAAACTTTTACCATATACAGCTTGGCTTCCTCTACAGATTGTGTTCCATTAGGGTTCTTTCCCCTTTGCTGCTTCAGAGAGGGCTTTGTTGAGGCCGTGGAAGCTGTGTTTGCAATATTTAAATAGGTTTCCTTTATAGTCAGCATTTATGCCCTAACCTGCCCAAACACAATTGGTATGTTCGGGGGGTTTCTCCTAAGTATAGAAATCAGTGGTCTTGTGTGCTTATTTTAAATGGAGGTGGTAGGAAGATAAAACATGTTCCTTACAGCCTCTTGGAAATGTAGCTGCCTTTCTTTATTAAATATGATACAAGCACAATGTCCTGTAGAGAGAAGGAAAATCGGGTTATTTATGCCTCATTCTTTCTGTCGACTGGGGACAGTGGATGTCCTGTGGAATTTTACTTCCTGTGTCTTTGCTAAAAATACCACTCATTTAATAAAGATTCCTTTTTGAAATAAAAAGAACTAAAGTGGAGAGTTGTCCCAGGTGGAAGCCTTGTAACGTACAGGGAGGATGCTTTATCACTAATACAGATAAGAAGGTAAAAGCATCTGTGTGTTTTTACTTGATTTGAAGCTATTTTTTCTGATGTGATGCTTTCTGCTGCCCTCCTCTTGAATAAGTCAGTCTTCCTCCCTCTCTCTTTCTTTTTTGACTTGCTGTCATCACGTTCCATGTGAAGGACTTAGGTGTGTGGGTACATTCGGAAGTCATGCATAACTTTGTGATTGCTGCACAGTGTCAGAAGAAGGTTTGTTAACTCTTCGTGCCCACTTACGGTGGTTACTGACACTTTCTGTCCACTGTTTGTAGCCTCTTACCCAGGTGAGGAAAGACTCAGGTACACATGCTTTTGTAGCTATGTAAAAGGGGTCTTAGAAAATCATAGACCTTGCTTAGGGCATTTCTCTTGGGTTTTGATGTTTTGGTGGCTGGGGTTATCCATGCCTGTTAGCTACACAGTGAATGAATATTGATGGGCTGTTAGGTTGGTGCTTTATTAATCTCTGGATATTAATTTAAGATTCAAAAGGTTCCTTGCTCTCTTATTTCTCTTACAAAGGCAAGAAGTTACCATGCCAAGGCAGTGCATGGAGTATTGCCTTAGATGCCATCCCCGGCCCTTACTCTGGAAGGAAAGAAGTACTTGGTCCAAAAGTTCAGTTTTGGGGGGAAAGGGACTTGGAATGCGCCAATCATGCTTATTCTAAACTAAGAGTACGTGGCAGAGGCTGAGAAAAGCATGAGCAGAAGGTTTCGTGTGCCTTGCAATAGAAGATTTGGGCTGGGGTTTGCCCAGATGAGGGGATAGCCATTTGGGATTGAGGCAGTTTGTAGAGACTTGTGAGAGATTGTGGGTTTTTGTCCTCTTATTTTTGTTTTATAGAGCTCTCTGGGGTCTGAAAGGGATTGGAGTCAGGTGCCCTTCCCGGCTGGCACCATTGCTTCCTCGGTGGTCTCTTTGATTCTAGATTGCCTATCCTCTGATTGTTCTAGGCTACGCAAGTTACCTTCCTAGGCTTCTCCTGTGTCTCTCCTCAGAGCCCCTTCCTGCTTGGGGCACCCTGCAGTCTGGCCACTACTAGCCCTGCCATGGGGCGCCCCTGTTCTCGGAGCAGAAAGCCTGCGTCCTTACCTCTGTATAGACCACTTCCATATGGCATTCGTCTCCCTGTCTCTGTTCTTCTCCACAGATGAGCTCTTCTCCATATGCCTATTTCCTTAATGTATCTGTCAGGAAACTCCTAAATTTCATCTCTTCTGTTTCAATCAGTGAACAACTTCTCTTTTTCAAGTTTGCCCTAGTTAAGCGTGAAACCCCAGTGATTCATCGTCCATGTTCATTAGGTGCCAGCATCTCCCTTAATTTACTGTCATGCTTTACATTGCTGAGCTACGATCGTAGAGGGCAGAGAGGTGTGGTATTGAACCCACCTGCTTTTCTACAGCTAGGAAACTGTACTATGTGTCTGAAAGCATGTTAATGCACTCTGTTGATGAGAGAAGTGTCTTGTGTGGGAGAAGATTTTGGCAGTAGCACACACGGTTGACTTTAGCTATAAGAATTGCTTTCTGAGTTTCTGGAAAAAGGAGTATGTAAATCAAGTCCTGTTTTAAATGAATCTTTTTATAATGTGGGTATCTCTAATCTGTCTGCTTTGTATTGTTAGATTTGTTTTGCGGGTTTAAGAGGTAGGTGCACCTGCAGGATGCCTGTCCTCTTCTGTTATACGGCGCCTTGATGGATCGAGAAAGAATGTGAAGTTCCAGTCAATAGATTACGTGACAAATAACCAGGAAAAAAAATGCAGGTGTATTTGGATATGATGAATATCCTGGTTGGAAAGTTGTGGATTTGAGATGCACAGGAATCTTCCCTCAAAATAACTCCCAAAGTTGGCCAAAGGCTGAGTTTGGAAAGGTCAATCGTGGTTTCAAAACCTACCTACCACTTACCAGCTAGCTCTGTGCCTTTGAGAAGGTTAATCAGCACCTCTTTTTTATTGTTTTTTGAAGATTTGTGTTGGGGAAGAGGAACAGGACTTTATTGGGGAACAGTGTTTACTTCTAGGCCTTTTTTCCAAGTCAAATTGTTGTCCTTTCGGTCTTAGTTGTGGAGGGCGCAGCTCAGCTCCAGGTCCAGTTGCCGTTGCTAGTTGCAGGGGGTGCAGCCCACCATCCCTTGGAGGGAGTCAAACTGGCAACCTTGTGGTTGAGAGCCCACTGGCCCATGTGGGAATCGAACCAGCAGCCTTCGGAGTTAGGAGCATGGAACTCCAACTGCCTGAGCCACCGGGCCAGCCCCTAATCCGCACCTCTTGACCTCCATATTCATATCTGTAAAATGGGTACAGAGGTATCTACACACAGCTTTGTTTTGAGAATTAAGTAGGATGACTATATGGAATATAAAGCTCGTAAGTTGCTTGATAGCAGTTTATAATAGGCTGTGGTACTGTGTGCTTCCAGAAAGCTCTAAGCATTTGGAGGGCAGTGAAAACAGACTTTTCTCATAGACTTATGAAAGCTTTTCATATCGGAAGGTTTGGGCTGGTGAACATTTAACTTTTGGGTGAGTGAATTATCTTTTTTTTTTTTTTAAGAAAAATCATGTCTTTAAGAAGAAAATTTATCATCTCTAACAATAATTTTTTAATCATGTGGATCTGGTGGGATTTGTGTAGTACGTAATGTTTCCCATTCTCTGGACAAAACAGGGAGCTCTCCAGAGTGCTTTGCAAGACTCTTTGACACCGTCTCAGAAAGGATACTCAGCTAATTATAGTGCTTAGGGCCTTAAAACTTTTTTCTTGCAATAGCTGTAAAAAAGGATCTGTTAACAATGGGAGAGAAACACACTAAGAAGACATACTGCATTTTGATGGATCGCTTACTGGTTTCTGTGTGTGTGTGTGTGTGTGTGTGTGTGTGTGTGTGTGTGTGTGTTTTGATTGACACCAGCTGGTAGTGCAAGCAACAGCAGACCCCCTTTTTACTACTGCAGTTGTTAACTGTTTTCCCTCTTGACCACAATAATATTTTTGTGGGATATAGTTCCTTTGCCCTCATCTCAAATGATATTGACTTGAACACCTCCACTGTCTGTTAAGTAAGCACAAGATAAAGCGAGTAACGCAAGCCCCTTTGTGTGTGTGTTGGAGGGGACTCTGTATAGAGTTAATTATAATTAACAAAGAAATGAGAATATTGCAGCAGACCCAGATCTTTAACTGAAAGTAGATTTTGCCTGAGCTCGCACTTGTTAATGTCCTAAATTTTTATTGAACTGTAGAGTCTGACTTTCTGGTCAGCTGACAGTTTTTGGCTTTTGCTCTCATCGTGGGGGCAGCTCCAGTGTTTGAAGGTAGAATCGCTGATTTTTCTTCTATAGCACCTACCTACATCACTGAGGAGAACTGGCTTTTGTCTTAACAGTGGTGTTAAGATGTTACAATGACTCCCTTTCTCTCAAGCTAGAGAACTGGCTAAGTTCAAGTCTCATCCTAAAATGTGCAGATTAGATGAATTGGTTTATTTTCCCACTGTAGGTAAAGAGCATTATTCCTAACCTTCCTCGTCTTGGATGCCAGACGTCTTAGTACCCTTGGACAGTACTTGGGAATTTAGAGGATTTAATGTGCTGTGGCTGTTCTCGATAGTCTAAGACTGAATTGTGTGGGAGTTCTTAATGTTGTCTGAAATTGTGATGTATTAAGAACCCAGTTTCACCAACTTAAGCAAGGTCATGCTGCGTTGCCAGCAGATTCATAATCACTGGGCCTGGAACTATAGGAAAACAGACCTCTCCCAGTTACATCATCTGAGGACAGACATGGCCATTAACGGTCACTTGAAAGGAAAATACCCTGGTGCTGAGGACATTAAGTGCTGTCTCCAGAATTAGGCTGCTTAGGTAATATTCCCCAAACAGTCACTATTTACAACTTCAGCAGAGAAATTACAACTTAAACTCTTCTGTGTTATATCTCAATGTATCTGTGAAGTTCTGAAAACCACTTGTAAATATCCGGGCGTTTTAGTCTCGGGCCAGTTTTATTAGTATTTGGGTGGAAGATGAGTCTCTGAACGAGCCATCTGTTTTCTGTGTTATGTGAGCGTCGGGGCTGAATTCTCCACCCTGGTGGTAAGCCCTGGTACTGTCCGTTGGGACACTGGTAAAAATGCTCCGAGCTTTCAGGGAAGCTGGCTTGGTCCATCGTAATGGGATCTCACCAGTCCTGCGCCTCACAATTTGATCTCCATCGTTAGAGGGTGGTGAAGAGGAGCTGTTTCGTTTGACCTGAGTTAGCGGGATGTTTACAGGGAAGGACTGGCTGCATCTGGCGTGCTGCATGTGCGGAGGCTGATGGAGAGAAACGCGACTAAAGGAGATGGCATTCCTTTCCGAAGATTCTGTCAAACCTTGCCCCTGACGTGTGGGACCCACATGGTTTTGTCGCATATCACGTGTGAGATATTAAGAAAGCTCCTTTGGAAAGTCTGGTGCATGTTGCTTTGGTGCCAGGGTTGCAGTGCACAGCCTGCCTGAACAGACCCACGTAATGAGTGCCCAGGAACAGGAAGTCCATCTGAAGAAATACAGCACATTTGCAGCTCTATTGTATGTTTGGAGGAGGAGAGAGGAAGGGTGTTCAAGTGAGGGAAAGGGGGGGGCCTGTCTTTACAAAAAGTATTGTCCTTCCCCCCCACCCCACTTGGAATGAAGACGTCCTTTTGTAAATCAAATTATTTCCTTTTTTTTTTTTTTTTTGATAAGGGATGCAGTTTTTTTATAGGGGCTGTGTTTGGAGATAGTGAATCTTTTCAGTTTGCTTTCCCCGCAAATGTTACCTTATTAAACCTCGGCTTGTAAATACTCTTGCTTGTCAGCGAGGAGTGTAGTGACCTGTTCTGCTAACTGTGGCATTTTAAAAAGATCCATGCTGCTTTTGTCCTGTTTTCATTTCATAAAACAGTAATACTGCTCTAAATGAAATAATAGATACACATCAATCAGCAGAGTCACCTTTTATTGTCGATTCAGCTACCAGGTTTTTACAGAATTCACTCTGCATTTTATTTGACTTGTACCTGAATAGTCTCGGCAGACTTAATTATATTAGAGAGAAAGCACTTTCAACAAAATTATATGCTGACATCCCATAATTCATACTTACGGATTTGTGAAACAGATTTATGTAAATCTATCAAATTACTCTAGATGACATTATTTTTTAAAATTGAGATTTCATTTAAATGGTATTTGTAGAAAATTTTCCTATGAAAAAATTTACATGAACTATTTAAAAAAATACATCACTCCCTTTTGAAGACAGAATACTGTAACATTTAAGCATCTTGTCTTCCTTTGTTCTGGAATCCATCTGGTACAGCTAGGGCCACAGAGAGCGTGTTTATAAGGGCGTCTCTTCTAAACCATAAGCTCTGGAAGGCAGATGGCTGTTCATTAGCGCTCTCGTTCTCTCACTCGTTCATTCAGTGAACATGTAGTTAATAATCTGTGGTGGGGTCTTCTGTCGGGAACTGCTCAGCTTGCCCTTTGCCAGCAGTCTGAGGTGGGGGGGCATCCACACTGACACAACACCCATATATACGTACGCATTTGATAAAGGTGTACCGTACGGGCTGTGGAAGGGCTAGAAGGAACAGGGTCCGTGTGCGTTAGGAGTGGGACAGAGGGGGGCAGGACATGGTCTGTTTGGCCCGCTTGAGGTATGTGTTCCAGGCACAGAGCAATGAAGGTCCGTTTTAGGGTATGTGTGTTGGCGGAGTGGGCAGAAGCAGCAAGACGATGACGACCTTGGAAACCAGAGCTCAGTCGGGTTTGTCTTTTAGAAAGATAAGCCGGACAGCATGGTGGTCGCGGGTGACTGGTTTTGGAGTTAACAGGAGCCTCGGGAAGAGGTGATGGGTTAGGATGTTGTAGGAATAATCCAGGAATACTACATGAGGACCTGTGTTACTGCAGAGGGCTGGGGGCAGGGGCAGATTTAGCTGGTACACCTGGCAGGAGGTGACACCTGTATGGTAGAACTTGCACTGAAATGAGTCTACCTGCACAGATTCCCTGTTAAACTGGGAGCCACTTGCTTTGAATCATGGGTCACACGTTGCCTTCAGGACAAGGCTCGCTCTGACCACTGTACTGAAACAGCAGCCATGACCCCTGCCCCACTCTTATCTCTGCTTCCCCCCCCCCCTTAGGTCTTATATATAGAGCTTGTTCTTTTGTCCCTTCTGCCAGGATACACGTTTTATGACGAGGAACGTTTTGTCTCTTTGCTGTATCCTCAGGAACTAGCAAAAAGTAGACTTTCTATATTTGTTGAATAAATGAATGCTAAATGTTGGTGACAAATGTATAGTATGATTTTTTTTTTAAATATGGAATTTTATTTTCCACAATCCATGTTGAGAGGGGTTTCACTTAATATTGGTTGGATAAAATTAAATTAGTGTACCAGGTTTATAATCAAGAATTATGGCGGTATATTGCCTTTACCTTTAAACCTGAGGGGATAATTTGATATTCTGGTAGTAATTTGAAATAGAAAAGGCTAAATAAAGTGACCTTTCAATTAAATGGGTCCAGAAGATTGTGTATTTTTAATTAAAATATGCAATTAAAATTGTAATTAAAATGTGCTATTAATAGCAATGTAGGTGGCAAGGGAATGGCTGCTGCTTTGAATTACGCAGTTTGGGATAAATTGGAGTTTACTGTGTTTCCCACAAGCACTTGGTCACTACCCCATTCTCTTCCTGTTTGCTCTTCCTGCTCTGACCCCCACGCGGCTCTCCCTGGGCCTCCATCCCATTCAGAAGCCCGTGGAGTATTTCAGCTCTGTGCTTTAGATCACTTAACCGTGGTTCTAAGCAGCCTGTTTATAGCTGTTTTCTTTATGCCAAGAGCAGTTATAAGTGACTTTTTTTTTTTTTAATCTCTTATGAAGATGGGATCCTTTTCTGTGGCAAATGTGTTAGTGTAAAAAAAGAGGATGCAAGAGAAAAGGCATTCACACGTGGTATACAAAATACACGTGCTGAAGAGCAAGCAGTTACCGACCTGGAATTTTCCGTCCCTGCGGGAAGGTCTCAGGCTGTATGACTGTTCAGAGAGCTCAGCAAGCTCCATGACGAGGTTAGGAATCCCCACCATAGCTGTTAGGACCAAGGCTTGGATGAATGATTCCAGAATCTCTAATAGCATGTGACTATAGGTAGTTTATGGGGACAAGTAGTGTTGGTCTTATTCTTGACGTTCAGTTACCAGAAGGAATTTTTTGGCTTTTAAAGACAAGATACCTTTGTCTTGAAGGCTGTTTGTTTGTTTGTTTTGTGAAATCCTTAACTTTGTCATTTTGTTCAGAATTTTCTTTTAATCATGTTGATTTCCATATTTGTACTTGAAATTTAAATGTACAGCTTTATAATTTTTTAAAGAAGTGATTCTTGGTTTTGGAATTGTCAGTATGCACATTCCAAATTCAGAATGATTTGAAAACTAGATTTGGATGATACGGATAAATGAGGCTTGGTTTCCAAGCCTTCCCTGATGATTTATGACTGTTACTAGCTGATGGATACAAGAGTGGGAAAAAGTAGATCCAGGCTACACATTTTTCATTGATGTTTGACTTGCCACTGTTTTATTTTTTTTTAATCTGCACTCACTTATAATAACCTGAAATAGGCACTAGGTAAGATGCAGTTTACTTTGTCATGGAATAAATAACAGCACAGAAACTCATGTATATAGTGAAACTGATATTTGCACCAGAAGTACAGGAATTGGAGACGGGGAACTGTCTTAAGACAACCCTGTTGGAAAATGCCTGCTTGCATTATACTTTGGGCAGGTTGAAACTGGTCTGGGTTCAGATAGAAACTAGTTTGAACTGAGTGCAGAAGAGCGTGGCATTTCAGAGTCGTGGATTGTAAGTCCTGACCGCTTACTACTTCCTACCTGCTTTTTTTGTTTGAAGAAGCTGATTGCCCTTGCCCGCCTTTAGGTATGTATCGTGCCTACCGTGCGTGAGAAGAAGACGAGTATCTCACATGGTTAATGGGAGGCTAAATTTCAACTCAGACATACCGCGAGAGGTGCGAATGGGGAGAGTCTTGCCTGTCTTGGGATCATCTGTGATATTTTTATTTATTTTAAGCATCCAATAAATATTTGCTGACCTGACTAACTCACTTTGAAATGAAAATCTGTGAGATTCCTCGCTCCTTCGTGTTCCAGTGCCAACATTTCGAGGCATTTGTGGCACTAAGAATGCAGCCTTTGAGCAGAAGGTACACCCTTTCGTATGATTTCGCTTAGGATAATAGTAGCAGAAATGCGGCTGACTCATTAGTAGAGCTGGCCGTGATTGCTTGAGGGGGTCAGGTCAAAGATCCATTAAATGGATGGGCCGTATCTGATAGTGACGTTGGTAGTACCTTCGATTAAGTACATAGTGCCTGGTGCTTCTCATTTATTCATTTGGCAAGCTTTGGGGGGCCCACCGTGTGTGGGGAGTAAGAGCTCAGAGGCCTGCATGGTACTGCTAAGCAGGGACGGGCAGGACAGGCTTCTCACTCCCCAGGGACCCACCTGCAGCAGGCACTGAGTGACCGCAACTAGCCAGTACACTGTTTCTCTTGAAGTGATGGATAGCTTGAAGATTTTTGAAGGCATACATCCACTTGCATCTTAAACGTGCATCTGTAAAAGGCAGTCTTCCCTCACAGTCACTTCACATGCGCAGACCATCAGCATTCGACCCTTCTCCGGGTTCCCAGAAGCCTCATGTGTGCCCTGGAGGATCGCTCACAATTACGACCGTGATGCTCAATGTTGGCTGTATAGTAGAGTCACCTGGATTAAAACAGAACAAAACAAAACAAAAAACCCTTTGTAACGGACCAATAAAATAAAAAATCTTTGGGAATGGGTTTTAGGCATCTGTTTTGTTTTTCTTTTTGTTTTGTTTTGTTTTTTTTTATTTTCAAGCTTCGTAGGTGATTTCAGTGTGCAGTCAAGGTTGCGAAAGTACTGTGATTAGAAGCTGCTGAAATGCAGGTGTGAGGGTAGTGCCAGTACGTAGATAGGAGAAAGGGACGCCTAATGCTGGTACAATTGATAATTTGATTTATTTTGTCATAGAACAGCAGTGTGACAGAACTACACAATGTTCGGCTTCCCTTTCCTTTTCCCCATTATATTTGTAGCTTCTTCCTGATTTAATTTTAAATGAATATACTTATACTCAACAGATAGTAGATATGCATTATTTTTCCTCATTTTATCTTTTGACCAGAATGATCTACTTCCATCAATAATCAATGTTCTCATCACTGTTGCAGCAACCTTACTGGGTAGGAATTATTATTCTCATTTCAGAAATATGGAAGTTAATGACTCAGAGAGGTTAAGTAGCTTCTTCAAAGTCACACAGCTGGTAAATGGCACGGCCAGGTTTGGAACTTCCGTGTGTCTTTCTCCAAAGCCCATATTCTTTTCATCAGAAACTTTCCTTGAGCAGGTATTTTTATGTTCAGCCAATTTGAACCCTGCTCAGTAACAATAGAACTGCAACACATTTCATAAGAGGGTACTATGCATTTAATATATATGTGATAAGTGTTTGTCGAATTAGTAAAAAGCTGAATGACTAAAAATACAATGGTTTACTTGCAACTTAAAAAAAAAAATAGAACCATGATTAAAACAAACTCTGTGACTAGTGTAAGGGAAAAAATAATGAACTTGAGTTTTAGCTCTCCTTTATTTCCCTTTTTCTAAAAAACGAAAAAATACAATTTGATAAGAAGTCATTAGTTAGTAATGATTATCCAAAATAATGATATTGGTCTCCCAAATACAATCACAAGTTTTCATGATTATTAAGTACTGTATTTAGTTCTCTTTCTCTCTCTCTCTCTCTATTTTTTAAAATTTATATAGTTGCAAGGAACCACATTAGAGTAATCAGAGTCACTGTCCTAATTGCCTGTTTTCATAACCACTTGGACCAAAGGTGCCCCTTCAAAGAAAAAAACTAAAAACCCTCACTTCACTATCAACTTGATACAAAAATGGTATTTAATAAAAAGCATTTGGACCTTTATTAGTCATCTTCTAGGAAACCCTCAATTAGTTTGGTTTACTTTCAGGAGACTTCCAGTAGACTTTTTTATGCCCATTTTTGTCATCTGCACGATAGTGTTTCTCACCCTTTCAAACTGAGAAACTTTCCCTTAGTTGAAAATTCAGACCTTTAGGGTTGGCTTTACTTATGTGTGCATTTCACTGATTCCAACCCCTTGGTACTTCCTACTTTCTGAGAGTTGGGACATCATTGAGCCAGGGGTGAGAGGGCTCATATGATAGGAAAAGCAACAACCAAAGACTTAATTTTGAAGCAACTCTTACTTCATAATTTTCCTGTTTCATTACTTTTGTTTATGCTCTTTCTCCTCCTTTCTCACATGCTCTCCTTGTGTAAATCTTTGTGTTCATATTTCCCTGTATTTCTCATCTAGGTCATCAAACCCCTTTTAGAAAATTGGATTCAATTTATTTTGAAGAAATTCTCTAAAATGTGTGTACACACACACACAACACATTTGCACACACACGATCCTTCACCATTTTAGACTCTGAAATAATTGTCCTCGGTCCAGGCTGTAAGTTGGTCAGGGTGCAGTGTGTGGAACACAGACAGATTCTTGGTCGATGCGTACCACCTTCCCATTTTATGGGTGAGGAAACTGCAGTTGCAAGAGTCGTGTCCGTGGAGCCCACTCAGCAGCTTGGCGGAGATTTGGGCCCATGGTTCCCGAAGCTGAAATGTTGCCTTGCTGCTGGGGGCACTGGCTCAGGCAGGACCAGTGTGTTGGAGCTCTTTTGGGGTGTGTGTGTTTTTAAATGGCACCGCTTGCTGAGTTCTAACTGATGTTTCAACTTGCCAGTCTAGACAGGAGATGAAAAAGACCACATGTATATTTCCAGAGGAATTAATGTAGAGTTTTTTACTGTTGAGAGAATATGCGGGTGGTAATGGCAAGACCATATGCCAGAATGCACGTGGATCTCTGTCATCAGCGGTGTAGAACTAATGTATGCCTTTTTCCCCTTCCCTTTCATTAGGGCAGAGCTTGGGATATGGCTTTGTGAACTACATTGACCCTAAGGATGCAGAGAAAGCTATCAACACCCTGAATGGATTGAGACTTCAAACCAAAACAATAAAAGTATGTTTAATTTTTTTTTTATATATCTATTTGCAGAACAGAGATTTAAAAAAAAAGGTCTCCATGTAGTTCTTTCCTTCATTTATTTTGTGCTCACATAGACACTTCTCTGGGAGGCATAGCGTAATTTTTTGTTTTGTTGCATGATGGGGGAAGCTTTATTCAGGAGTTCTTTACGTAATCACTGCTGTATTAGCAAAGGGACAGCAGCAGCTTTTCTTAGATAAACACTTTATGAAGCCTACTGAATTAAATCTCCTTCGGTTTTGGTGAATTACTCACCGTATAACTTGAGGAAATCTTAGACCAGTTCTGGTAGCACGCGCATTGGCAGACTTGCTCTGGTAAAGGGTCAGGTAGTAAACATGTTAGGTTCTGCCAGCCATACAGTCTCTCTTGCAGCTTCTCCTCTGTGCCCTTGTAGCTTGAAAGCAGCCAGCGCCAGCCACCGTATGAGCTAAAGATGTGGCTGTGATCCTATAAAACTTGATGGACACAGAAACTCGCATTTCATGCAATGTTCATGTGTCACAAAATAGTCTTTTTATTTTATCCCAGTCATTTAAAAATGTGAAAACCATTCTTAGCTCATGGGTCATAAAAAACAAAAACAAACAAACAAACAAACTGGTGGCGGGCTGGATATGGGCCTTGGCTGTAGTTTGACTCTGTTCTAGCAGGTTCAGTTTACTTTGAGGAGACTGACTAGAAGAGCCTCCATGTCACATAGGTTCTGTTTCCTGTTATATTCTTTCCAGACAAGCAGTGAATAATTTGGGGGATATCTTTCTGCGTTTGTGGATTTTTGAAGTTCTTAGGTAGATTCTCTCTGGATAAGAAGTTAATCCAATCTGCAGTATAGATTTCTTTTCCTTTAGAAAATAAAAGGGATGTTGCCTCTGGCAAACTCTTAGCACACAGCGGGCCATCAATTTTCCCTCTCCTGCCCAGTGCAGACATTGCCAATCAATCATGGCGGACTTGCTCACTGAGTTTAGATGTGGCTCCCAAATATTTTTCAAAATAGTGTTCCAGACAACCTCAATCAATTGACTCAAGTTGGAACCTATTTTCCAGCCTTGATTTAAGAAGTCAGCTCAAACGATAGCCTGAAGTGGTGAGGGGAAGTTCGTCAGGGCTGACTGCGGCATCCATCTCGCTTAGAGACTCATCTAGAGGAGTTCTGCTCATTTTTCAAGTATCTGGAAATGCAGTGTCATCTTTGTGCTTAAAAGTTGCTTCTCTAAGAATTGTCAGTTAAGGTAATTCGTTAGCCCTGGGTAGTTTTGACATCTCATTTTTTATAGTTATTGGCCCATAGGAAAAATGCCTCCCAGCTCTGTCTCATTGAAAGGGAATTGTATGCGTCGGCCCCCAAATACACTTGGATGTAAGATATCCAAGAATTCTGCATCTTTTTTGATGAAGAAAATGTCCTATGAAAAGATGCACCTCAGTCAGAAAATGAACTAGTTACTATGATATGAAAATTAAAGGAAAAAAATTATAATGCAGTCTAAGCTCACAAAGACTGAAGTTTGTTTTGACGTTGGTTTTTCAGTCTGGGTGGCTTTTTTAAATTGTTCATACTTCTCTGCATACTTTTTGTTTATGTCACAGAGATTAACCTCTTAATAATATTATTAATTAGTAACCAAGTGCTCTTATTGAAATGAAGGCATTCAGTGTCCAGCTACCTTTAGATTGTTTTGTGTGTTCCCTGTCCTAATACAGATTTTTATGGGGCTCCCCAACTTAACGTTGATTTCAAAGATTGCTGCTAATTTATCTTAATTTTTAAGTCCCGGGTTGTGGTTAGGAAGAAGTTGGAATAGATGGTTGGAATGGCTCAATCCAGGACATACCCTTTTCTCCATACCAGAAATAACCACCCTTATTTTATTCCAGTAAATCAATTCTTTTGCTGTAAGTCAGTTCTTTTGCCATAAGGTCCACCATAAAGTAGAAATGGAAGGGAAACAGGTCGCCATAGAATAAATTTCCGTGGCTTCCAAGGAGACCATTTGATGACAGCTGCTTCCTCACTGCCCATCACCCAGGCTTCTCTTCAGGGCTCAGCTGCTTGGGCAGAATACATGGAAGAAAGGACAGTAATGCCTTGTGGCTTTTACACTGTGACATCTGTTACTTTTCTTCAGATTTTCTGAAAAGAGGCATAGGGGGGTGGGTAAGCAGCAGGCTACTTCTTTCCCCGCCCCCCTTCGGTTCCTGCAGAAATATCAGATAACAGCTGGTATCCTCACTTTAGCCCAGATTTCTCTGAGAGGCAAAGCAGACCATTTTCCAAAACTACATAGTACCATTTTTTGTCTGTTTGTTCTTTCTGTGTTTTTTTTTCCTGTTTTTCAATTAGACATGTTTTGTGTTCTTATACAACATCTTGAGCCAGTTTTTTCCCTAGTGTTCACTGTTTTAAGAACCTTTTGGAAGCTGCATTTAAGCCTTTTCGTTCCCTGGGATACTATTCTAGAAATTAGTCTCATTTTCCTTCCTTTGGTCCATCCTGGAAGAAGGTGTCAGGATAATCTTACAAAAATACCTCTTTACTCATGTTACATCTCACTCAAAATTCTCTCAGATTTCCCTACTGTTTTACCCTATCATTTGGCTTAACTTTGGAGTGACCTGGTGTCATTTATGTTCTCCGTGGTAGTAAAAATGGCTCTTGACTTGCAAGCTGATCTTATCCCCAGCCTCTGCACAAATGCTCATATGGGTCCCACTTCCTGGCATCCCCTTTCACACTCATTGTAGTTTAATGGTGGCCATCCCATCTTTTGGAGCCCATCTGAAGTCTTTCCTTCCACGGCGGCCTTGCTGGGTTTTCCAACTCAGGCTGCGTTCCCCCTTGTTTGAAGTATGTTCTCTTTACCCATGAGAAATCACAGAAATTTTGGGATTGAAGACATCTAGGTATAATTTAGACGTAATTTAGACTACCCTCTGCCCCCAGTGAAAGAATCAAAACCGGTCATACAGTTTAGCTAAGTAAGACCAGGCCGTTAAAGATAGAGCTCTGACGCAAATTCTTGTCTCCTGATACCTACGCCAAAACTCTTGCTGTGACAGCATACTTTTCTTTAAAAAGCTACAGTAGATTAAGTAATATATACGTTATATACAGCTTTACAAGAGTGTGTGTGTTCCATGAGTTCAGGTTTCTGTTAAGTCTTCCAAGCCTTGTAGCATTTAGTGTGTGTTTCGTAAAATTCCTAGTTGCCAGAATACAGAAACAGTGAATCAAGTGCTGTGAAAGATAGGTTATTTAGCGCTTTCTCTTGGGGCTTCCTCATAGCATTAGCCCAGTAGGGTTTTGTGCAGTAGATGGATGGTGTATTGAATAAATGACAAATATTCAGCATTTTCTGCCATGAGTGAAGCAAAGTCCCTCAGGCACTGCGAGATCCTAAAGCAGTTGTTCCCAAACTTGGTTACATCAGAATCACAAGGAGAGTGAGTTACTAATATGCATTCTGGAACTCACTTCAGACCTGTGAGATAAGTGTTCAGAGGTGAGACGCAGGAATCAGTTTTCTTAAAAAACAACAAAAAAAAACACACCAAAAAACAAAACAAAACAAAAAAAACACAAAAAACGCTTCCCAGGCGATTTATGACAGCAAGTCTAAGACCTAACCTAGATCTTAGGAACAACCAAAAACTGCACTTTTGAATAGGTAGATTTTCTAAATATTCAGTATTTTTGCATACAAAGTTTAGCTTTTACCTTTATAATTCTCTTGTAGATAATTCGTGTAGCCAGAATATTAACCATGTTTTTCTTGAGCATGCGGAATGATAGTTTAGCATTTGGAATAAAAAGTAGTTAATATGGTCTTTACTTTTCTTCACTTTTTAAAAAGAATGGCTTAGAAATTAGAAAAACTTAATAATATGTTCACCTAATTTAGAAAGATAATTTATTTTAAGTAGTAGCATTTGTTAAAGTCTCAGGGTGGTTATTCTCTTCTCCTAAGGATCATTTCTTTCTCTGGTGGGGGAGATGTCCCAGCAGCTTACCTTGCTGGTGATGTCACACCATCTCTGAGCTGCACGGGAGGCAGTCAAGATGGGCAAAGCCTGCCCACCTTGTCCCTAATATTGAGGTGGTAAATGAAATGTGTGTATCACAATGTTTTTAACTTCCGACATTAGGAAGGGTAGTGAAAGGTAGTACATGTACAATTCAGACATTGGGGGTGGGGGAGAATCTCATGGCAGAATCAAAAATTGTGTGCCGGCATGGGGGTTGGGGGGTGAGGCTTCTCATCAGAGCCCTCTGGTCCCCGTAGGATCCCTGTGTTTCGCAGACTATTGGGGGGCATCAGTGATTATGTTACTGTGTTCAGTCCCCCCCCCCCCCGGCAGTCGGTCACCAGTCATCAGTCAGCAGCTCACGGCAGCACCACTCATGCTGGCCACTGGCCGCTCCTGGCAGCACATGGTAGCCCACGGCAGCTCACGCTGGCTGCTGGCCACTCACACTGGCTGGCCACTCATGGCAGCACAGGGCCAGCGCTCAGCAGCCCCCACACCAAGCTCCGGCTGCTCACGGCAGCCCAGCTCCAGGGAGAATTGTTGTTCACAATCTTAGCTGTAGAGGGCGCAGCTCACTGGCCCATGTGGGAATCCAACTGGGGATCTTGGCGGCGTTAGGAGCACAGCTCTCCAACTACCTGCGGCCCTGTGTTCAGTCTTCATGTTATTTCTCTACTAGTTTTGGTTTTAGAGGGTGTTAAGCGCAGTATTGATAACATCTAAATACTCCTGAAACATTTATGGCTTAAAGCCACTTCTTTTGACCTTTTGCCTGGGTTAATAGTATCACTTAAATTCATGATAACAGAGTAAAATCATTCATTTCCAAAAATGCTTACCGACCTTTTTTTTCCATCAAGTACTCGGAATAGATTATCACACACACAGTGAAATGGATGCTTTGATTTTCAGACATCTCTCCCAACTCTTCCCTCTTCCACAACAGGCATACGAAGTTTAATTATTCCTGAAAATGGGCTTATTTTAACCTGAAAGTAGGAGCTATTATTTCAAGAAATAGAACTTTATTGATAGGTGCTATCTCTAAGAATCTATCTCATCTATACCCCCTAAAAGAAAAAAATCATGTCTGAAAGTATTACCAGCATAGAAAACGTGCCTAAATTTAGTTCTGATTAAATAGATCTTTTTCTTAATCATTCAGGCATAGACCATGCCAATTTTTACCTTTGCTTAAAAATTCATACTCTTGCGAGTATTATGCTAAATGAAATAAATCAGATGGAAAAGGATGATTTCACTCATATGTGGAATATAAAGCAAAAAGTAACAAACAAAACAAACAAAAACAAACTCATGGATCCAGGCAGCAGAATGGTGGTTACCAGAGGGGAAGGAGGGTGGTGAGAGGATGAAGTGGGTAAAGGGGGTCAAATATATGGTGAAATATATGGTGACAGAAGGAAACTAGACGTCAGGTGGTGAACATGCAGTAGAGGGCATAGATGTTGAATTATAATGTGTGCCTGAAAATTATATAATGTTATTAATCAGTGTTACCCCAATACATTTAACAAAAAAATAATTGATATACATTGATGTGAAATTTCTTATATTAAAAATCATTAAACCACTATTTAAGCACATAAGGAAAATTCTCTTAAAAGAAGGTTGGAATATTAATTATAAATAGTAATATCTATTCTTTAAAGTGTTTGGTTTATTAGAGTAATTAAGTAAAGCTAATAAACCTTTATTCCAAGCTACTATATTGCTTTTAATTTTTGTTGTTGTTGTTAAATGTATCCTTTTTCTACCTAGCCTAGCCTTTTCTCAATTAGTAAATGTTTACAGACCTTTTTTTTTTGTTTAGCATGGACTTTATAGGAGTAATATAGAACTACATTTCTGAAATCTTCCTTCCCTGATATTGCTGAAGTGCTTTAACTGTCCGGTGATCTTGGACAAGATCTTGGTCTTTTAACGGCATGCGGGATGCCAGTAGTCTTTCAGCTATTAAGTTTCCATATATGGCTATAAAATGAATTTATTCATCACTGAGAATATTTCTTAACCTCTTCTTTTAACACTTTCCACAGTCTGCCAAATTGCCTGTTAAGAAAAGATACAACTGTTTTTTAATGAACTCATGCTTATCATATAGAATGATTTAGTTAGTGATGAAATGTAGTACCCTATCCTGAAGAGATAATGATTTTAACGGTTTCCCTCTACCACTGTTGAAATTCAGCAGCCACAGTAAAATGTGTGCTGGGAAACACTTTTCTGGCTCAACCTTCTTTTCGGTACAGGAGTATCAGGCATGGGGTTGGTTTTTATTTATCGATGTAACTTGTTTTCTCACAAAAATTGAATCCTGACTATGGGGATCTATTCTATGGATGCTGCATACACATGGGCTCCCCACTGTAGAGAAGGAAGTGGAGCTAGGCCATGAGCTTACCCCCTGGTAGGAGCTCTGCTCAAACATCGGCAGCACCATTGCAGGGTGTTGAAGACAAGTAGGTTTTATAGTAGCAAGAATGTTGAGAGTTCATGCTTTTGTAGGGAAGTGTGAAAGCCCATGTTAGGGAAACCACGTAGACTCAGTTGGAGCAGAAAGCAAGGGCTGGGGAGTAATGTGGCAATGAGCCTGAGAGTAGTTAGGGGTCATAAATGGTAGGTGTGCCATGGCAAGGAGTCGTGCTTTACATTGTAGGTAAGGGAGAGTCACCAAAGCGTTCTGAGCAGAGCAGTGATGGAACTGGACTTGAGTATTAGGAGGAGAAGGTGTATTTTGTACTTGAACTCCACGACTCTCTGAGTATCTCAAGCCACCCTAGTTTTCCTTTGGCTCGTTTAGTTAATGTTATTTTCTGTGAAGGTACAATGTGTAGATGCTTGTGGAAGCATGAGTTTCACATATTTAGAAAGCATTTCCTACAAAGTACCCCTTGTTTCAAAATGTGCATGTCGGTTATTACTTACCTTTTACTTTGACCAGATTTGGAGAATTTGGAAGGACAGGCCTCAAATGAACTGATGTTAGCCTAAGTTGGTCTTTTAGCTATTTAGCTGGTCAGAGCTCTGTTTGTGGAGGAACACAAACGTTTAAAAAGTACATTCCAGGAGTAGAGGCAACAATGGAAAGCAAGCGATTTCTTTGCCTTTTAAAAAATACAGACTGAGTGAACGTTTTCCTATCTTCATTTTTACCCCATGATCTAGAGCTTTCTAGAGCCACGTGCCAACTTTTAACAGTATATTGCTACATCTGATTGTTAGAGACTATTCAATGGATTTAAGTACAATTCTTATATCTATTTGGAGTTCAGTTTACACAGTCCTTATTTGAAATGAGGAATAACCCGGTATTTTTGAGTAATGTGTTATTTGTGTAATGCCCATCATGTGTTTGTACACTGCTCCATTGCCAGCTTTGGTTTTCTTTTTAAACGCAAAAAGCCCGCGAGGTTGTTACTCACCTAGGGTGGCCTAGAGAGTAGGGGTGGCTGGCCTCGCCGGGTCCAGGACTTGGCTGTTGCCAGCTCAGGCCAGTTGTGTTACTCCTGCTCCTTCCAAGCTCCCACCAACATGGGAATTAGACATTTGAAAATTCCCTGAGAGCGGTAACTGGGCATTCTCTGAACAGCTTTTCTGTAGATTTTTTTTTTCCACAGTGGTTGGAGCAGAGGTTGAGCCTGCACAGAGGGAAGGGTCAGGAAGAGGGTTCCTGGTGACACTGCCCGGGCTCGTTTCTTGCCCTTGCTGCTTGTGAGCCATGGAGAGTGGTGGTGGGACAGAGTCTCAGCAGGTGACTGAACCCATCTTTTTTTAGGAGGGAGTTTATAGATCATTTTATTACCTAAGGATGCCTCCATCTTCCCTGCCTGTTTCATAAAAGGGCATTTTATGAGGCATTTCCGCAGGGTACTGTTAGCACTTGTCTGCTTGACTTTTCTGCTGCTCTTTAAGGGTAGGGTAGGGTAGGGCTTACTGACTTTTGTTTATGACTCAGGACAAGTAGTACTACTAGGTCAGTTTGGTGGTTTCCGTCTATTCCAACAAGCTGGCTTGAGAGGTTAAGTAAAATAGGTGTGCTGATTTCTGAAGAAGAGCCCCGAAGCTCCTTGCTGTATCTGCTTTTTGTAGATTTTCATAGGACTTCTATCCTTGTGCTTATCTAAATGCATGCAGAAACAAGTCTCATAGGCACATCCTCTCTTTGATCAATGAAATGAAGCGCAGGTTAAGGGACTTGTTCAAAAACAATGCAGCTCACAGTGCTACTGGGGCCAGAAATACAGCATCACAGTGACTGATGCCTGTAGCTTTTAGTATTTGTTGTTTCCATCTCACATTATCTATATTCAAGTGTTTTGTTTAGAGCCAGGTTGTAGATAACACTATAAACAAACCAGACATTCTCTTGGGGACCTTAATTTGGTCCTTTTCATGTCTTGAGACTGTCCGAATCAGATCTGTTGGGTGCGAGGGGGTGGAGCTGTGCCTCGTGGTGGGAAAACTCTGCTGTCTTTCAGGCTGAGCACCTGAGACAGCCAGGCCTCTTGTTTGAGAAGAAAACTGGTATCTGGAGATCATATTTAGCACATAGTTGAGTTAACATCGATTTAAGTATTTCAGCGGTAATTTGACAGTAAAAGAATTATTATACCCTGTTTCCCTGAAAATAAGACCTAGCTGGACAATCAGCTCTAATGCGTCTTTTGGAGCAAAAATTAGTATAAGACCTGGTCTTAACGTAATGTAATATAAGACCGGGCCTTATATTAGTTTTTGCTCCAAAAGACACATTAGAGCTGATTGTACGGCTAGGTCTTATTTTCAGGGAAACACGGTAATAACTTTCTGAATCTCTGTTTTATAGGAGATTACCGATTCTTAAAGAATGTTTTTGTGGTAGGTTCTTGTGAGTCATAGATGCTAGTTTAAAAAGTACAGAAAAGTGTGTTGGTCTCTATAAATTAGTTTAGACTCCTTAGAAAAGCACGCGTGGCACATTTTCTCTTATTCCCACCTCTGCCAAACTTTCCTGTCAACACCTTTCGCGTCCGTTCTCATCCACAAGTCCTGCATCAGAATTACTTGTGAAGTTTCCATGTTGGAAAGTTTGACCTATTATTTGTGGGTAAGCAAGAGAGAGACAGGGCTCTACATGTTTTGAACACAATACAGGAAATTTGCTCCTTGTCAGCCTCCCCGCCGTCGCGTATTTGAAGAACTCTGAATGGTACATCGGGACGTGGAGTCACAGGTCCTGGATTTGTGTTCTTCTCTTGTTCTGTTGAGCTAGTTTTCTCATTTATAAAATGATGGAGATGGTACCAGGCGCCACAGTCATCGTGATACACAGTGCTCGACATCTGGAGGTAAGAAATACTTGTGCTGACCTGTTCCTTTCAGAGAGAGAAGACCAAAAACATGCAGTTGTTTTTCAGCCTTCCTTTTCTATATTAAAGTTGTATTTTAGAAATCTAGCTGGGGAGGAATGAAAAAGCCACTTTTACTCTGAAGAAAGGAGTCACAATATTTAGTTCTTTGGTTTAATTTTGTTGGATATTTTAAAAATTAGTTACCCTATGATGTAGAGAAGTGGATTTTGAAAAAAAAAGAAAATCAATAAATCCTGCTAATGTGATCTGTTTTGTGGTCATTAGTACGAGGTTACCTTCTCCCACAGGAATAAGAGGTTCAGTCCTTCCTGCTAGGTTCTGGGGTTGCTAATGAGTCCTGACTGACCTTCAGGTGAGAAGCAGGAAGGGCAAGGAAAAGCAGGGCACTCACCTGGTCATAGAAACAGATAATTCAGAAAGAGCTTCAGTTTCCACACACTTTGTTAAATGACTAGAAATTTACCGGTTCCTGCTTGCTTTACGAATAGCCCTATTCATATGCCTAGAAAACTCTGACCTCATGGAACCCAGCACAGCAGCCTTTTGCAGAGGTGTCCAAGCTGATGGGTTCTCAAAACCCAGCTGAGTCACATCCAGCCAGCCTGATTTTTGCAAATACCTTTGGATGGGTTTATGGGCTTCGTTTTACTTTTATATTGTTGTATTTGTTGGTGATTTATATTCACATATACTTCACTTTGAAGATACCTGGGAAATTGTCTTCCTCATTCAGAAACCAGGAAACCAACAGTAATGGAAGGCAGGAGGTGAGCTTGATGTCTGTAATTTTTATGAGCTCTCCAGGGAACCTGAATGCACCCCAGTTTTAGGATTACTTATTAAAATAAGGGACTGCAAAAACTTTTAATGTTTGTCAGAATCATTGGGGTAGGGTAGTTGATAAAATGCAGATTTCTGGACCCCAATCAAAACTACTCTATCTGATTATCTGCAGAGTGAAGCCCAGGAAATTGTATTTTAATAGTCACCACAGGTGCTTCTTAACAGGTGGTGGTCTGACCTGAGAACCGATGTTTGGTGGACCTTAATGATTTGCTCTTAAACAGGTCTGTGGTGCTTGTTTCAAAACAAATCTATATGTAAATAAGATTTGTGTAGGGTCTCTAATAAAGTATCTGGAATGTTTATGACTACATGTATTTTTAATAAACATAATACTGGATTTACCTAAAAAATAATACATCTCTCTGTTCTCTCTCTCCCTCGGCCGTTTTCTCTCTCTCTCTCTCTCTCTCTGTCTCACACACACAGTTTGCTCATTTGCAGAGCATTTGAATGTCATTAAATACTTTTAGCATTACAAGTACATAACCATCATTTAATATTCAATTCTGAGAATGGGGAATTTGCAGTATAGTTCTTCTGGGGCCCGTTTGTTTAAAATGGGTATTTTGTAGTATAGAGATTGGGAATTGAATTATATTATCCAAGATGGTTGTGAATCCTTAGATTATGGAAGTTGCTTTTACAATGCAATTAAAATTTGACTCACATTTATAGTTTCCCAACCACACGCCTCTTCCACCCCTCCCCAGTATCTGTATATTTTTGAACTTTCTAATCAGGTTGGAATAAATGGGAATTTGCTCTATCACCAGAACTCCCCACATAGCATGTCATAAGTATTTGAAAAAGAAAAATACTGTGTACCACCTTAATTTATAAACCTTTTGACATAAACTGAATTTTGTCCCAAAGCTAGGTCAAAGCAGTGTGTAGTATTGCCGAACGGCTAGGACGACTCTGTGCAGCTCAGATTTGCAAAAATGGGTTAATAAGTGATCATCATCAGCTTGCAGGATTTCCCTTAGTTCTTCTTCATTAACCAGCGTCTTGGGGAATTGTGAAATATGCATCGTCTGCAAACGACTCTGGTGCACAAAGTCAAATGAACTGTGAAGGTGAGGGCTAAAAACACCCCTCTCACCTTTGTACTTTGTTCTCTGAGTATTAAAGAACATTGATCTACCCAGTGGCAAAGGGGATACTGTTTGGCGGTTTAATTACAGCCAGTGAATGTTATTGATGTTATCAATCAGTGAGACCCGTGCCCGGCCAGGCGGTGCTCCCTCCAGTGTAATTAAATACCACTGAAATGGATTCCAAAGGTAAAGTGAAGTGCCTCTACGCATCTGGAGCAGGAGAACATTGTGTCTTGCAACACAGGGAAAGGTGGTTATCCCCTCCTCGGGCCCCTCTTTAAATTTCTGGAGGAGCTCTGTGAATGGCAGTGAATGACAGGGTCTCTTCGTTGTGTCCAGTTATGGTTGGTGTTTTCCTTCAAAACCCCTCTCTCATGTACAACCTTCACAACTGTCATACAAAAGGCTTTAGAAATACAGTAATTACTTTTTGTTAAAGCTGTTTGGGGGCTATATAGCTCAGGTGTCTAATAGATATTTGGAGAATGAGGGATTGTCTTTGAGACTGTTAGTCCTGCAAATCAGTTCATTTAAGAAAGCTTTCCCTGTGATTATTCTCTAAGGTCTAATCATGTTGAGAGAAAAATATCTTGGTAGGTTTGAAGTTATAAAACATTTAGTAATGTTTCAGGGGTTATCCCTTTTCAATTATCTATTGAATAAACTGTTTGTAGTTGTATAACTTCTGTCAGGTCCACAAAATATGTGTAGGTAATAGTTTCTTTGGCTCTGGGGAGGGCTTATAATAACATTTTTATTATCCTTTTTTATTTTTATCATGTTACATGTATATACATGTTACATACTGGGGGTGCCAAAAAAGTGTATACATGTGGACACTTTGGTCAACGTTGCTCAATCAGTACTTTGCCGTACTGAGAAGTGTCTGGACGCTGCTGGTAACCACTTTGAGCACCTCTTGTATTCGCAGAAGTCAAACATGACTTGTATTCATCTTTCGTTATCAGTATATATTGAGTATTACAATTTTAATACAGTTTCCCTTTGTTAAAATGTGTATACATTTTTTAGCATCCTCTGTATATAGGTATATATGCATGTATCTCACACACAGATTTCTCTCTAGATGTGTTTGAGAGATAAGACATGCCATAGGCAATCCAGAATATTTCCTGTTACTGCCCTTTTTAAACAAAATGATACGTAATTTGTACTGATTTAGGATTACCAAAGACAGCCTACCCTTGAACAAGAGTTGGTTTCCTAACTTTTTTGTGCGTGTGTGTGTACACAAACACACACACACACACACACACACACACACACACACAATGCCTGACAGTTGTGTCCATTCAGGCCTAAAAGCACTAAACTCTTATTTGTTGTGGTTTACTTGTAATACAGGCATACCTCACAGATATTGTGGGTTTGGTTCCAGACCACCATAATAAAATTAATAGTAATCTTTTTGCTGGTAAGGGTCTTGCCTTAAATTTGTTAAAAAAAAAAAGAAAAAAAAAAAGCAACATGTGAAGCATAATAAAGCAAAATGAAGTATGCCTGTATAAATATGGGTTGCAGACTGTTTTACATTTGCAACCGGTGTTTAAAGGGGGATTGTGGAAATAAAATAGCGTTTGTTTAAAGAAGAGAATTGTTAGAAATTTTCCCTTGGAAGTTTGGTGATGAATTTTTTAAAGTATATTAAAGGTTTAGTAAAACTGGTTATTTCATCTTCAAGAGTCCCATCCCGTCAGGGTTCGGAACCATCACAAGACCCGTGGTCAGTCTAAGTTTGTAGTGAAGGTCATGTGCTCTAAAAGTTAATAAGGTCCATCACACATGTGCTTTTTTTCTCCTTTTCCCACCCCTTTCAAAAGGGCAAAGATAACAAGCGTGATAGTGAACAACATTTAATTGCAAATTGTTTTTTTAAAACTATACAATCATGGTTATACAATCTTGGATAGGGAATATCTGTGAGTAATTAAATAAGTACTTAATTCTGCAAGCATTTGAGTGCCTGGTATGTACCAGTCAGCTTTTCTAAATGTTGGAGCAGTGCTAAAATATGACAAGATGTGGGCTTGTCCTTGATGTCATTGTACTAAGGGTGACAGCACTTATTTATTTATATGACCATTACTTGGATGTATGATAAGTGAATGCAGAGTGCAGTGGACATGGATATGTCACGGGCTGTCGAGAAGCCTCTGCAGTGGTTTCAGAGGTGATAGGGCTTTGTAAAACAGGGTGTACCAGGCGGAGAAAGAAGAAAGGTATTAACACATGAAGAAATGTCTCCTTCAAAGACAGAGGCCTTTTTGTGACATGTACTTTTTGGAAGAAACTTACCTCTGAAAACTATGAAAACTATAAAGTGTATTTATTTTATCAAGTAATAATCTTCTCCAAAAATGGTTGGTAGGAAAATTTGATTAAACCTAGCCCCTTATTTTATGTTTATCCATTTTTAGTGAAGACCTAACTGATAAGAACTGTAGGGACAAATTTTTCATTTGTCCATGAACACGTATCTGCCTTGTTCTGCAGAGATCCATGGTGATCTAGTATGAGACTCATTGAAGATATTTACTAATGGTACCAAGAGGAAATTTTTCTATGGAGCACTTAGTGTCCACACACACACATAAGATCATTATATTGTCCTTACTGTATGTTTAAGTAGGTCAAAGAAGACTTGGCTATCTGAGCGAACATTGTACCGAAGCAGTTTTTCATCTAGTTATAGAACAAAAGGAAACTTATTGTAGATGATATTTAAATTAGCCTTTTTGTTGCCACACTGATTTTCACTGTTTCCTCACCTCACCATATGATGGGAAATCATCTCCATGTTGTACATGTATGTGACAGACATTTCTGTACACTGTCACTCTCCTGCTCCTAAAGGTTCACCCTGACATTTAAGGCTCTAGAATCAGCCCTCCTCCCTATTCCAGTGTTGTCATTGTCCTACTGAAGTTTCTTTCTTGGCTCAGCTGGGCTCTTCATTCTTGAATATGCAAATCTAATTCTTATCTCATGCCGTGGGTCATTGTCATCTGCTTTCACTGCTCTATACCACTGTCATTATTTACCAAGTTTGAGTTGGCAATGGATAGATAAACACAAGCTTTCATGTTTTACTGCATATTACCTTTCCTGTTTGTGGTCTGCTCTCTGAGGAAAGGCATCTTTGCCTTCAGAGCACCTCACAGAACTCTTAATGCTTTATTTATGAATTCTGAATGAGGAATTTTCTATAGCTCGCTTACAAGAAATCGTGGAAACCTGCTCCCAAACTCAAAGAAGGAAAAACTCACAATTTAAGTGAAATTAAGAGTGGAACTGTCACTTCCTGGCAGGCCTTACTATGCATTGAAGATGGTCCGATGAATGATTGTGAAGGACTTGACCTTCCTTTTCTTTTCTGCAAGAAAGGAAGAGTCAACTATTGTTATCCTTTTTGTGAGATTTTCTGCCTAATGTCCATCAGCCTGTATCTTTGTCATCTGTCTCTCTCTTTCGTATATTCTTTCTCTCTTAGATGGAGTATGCTAGGATGTGTAACCCGCCGAATTTGGCTTGTTGAGACCTTTTTCATCTTCCACACATTACCAGCCAGTACTAGTTGGCTTTTATTCTTAAATAGCTCCAGTTGACTTACACCAGGTAGTGTGTGGTCCTTCCTTAGGCTAACTTTCTAACTCAGCATTTTAATCTATTAACAGTGCCTTAGATATATTAGATGCTCAGATACTGCATAAATTATATTGTAAGTTCACTTTCGGAGGTAAAGTTATGACAGGTATCTTGATAGTATGGCTTTTGTTGGAGATTGCATCTGATCAAGTCTCAGAATCTTGAAAGAACCCTTAAAAAGCCATTACTGGAGAATGGCTTTTGAAGAATTGGATGAGTACGTCTCTTTTCCTGTAAGCCAATTTAACTTGTATTGTTTCCAGTGAAGCATAAAAAGCCAGATTGTTTGGACAAGCGTCACACTTTCTAATCATCTTGCCCAAGAGGTACTTCAGAAGTAGCCCCAGCAGAAGAAGGCCACGAAAATACTCACTGAGCAGGCATAGGAGTGCCTACGTGCGTGTTGGGCGGGGGGGGGGGGGGGGGGGGGGGGGGAAGCCACATACATACAGGCATTAATTTCAGCTCTCCAGGAGCTTCAAACCTAGGAATGGAAAAGCTCTGTGGGTGAACTGCAGGCCTGGTACCCTGGGAGGAGGCCTAAGGCAGTCTGCAGTGCTGAAGGGGCCCCAGCCCTGTCTGAATATTGAGTACTAAGGACTGAGATTTCCCTCCTTTAAAAAGTCTCCCTAATGTCCTCATAGCATATGTAATAAAAGTGTCTAAAATGAAAAATGTACACTACTGCCTGCTAATGTGGCCGTCTTAGTATTTTTTCATGCTGTAACATCACACTGTCATCAGGCACGGGTCGCATGGTAACTTGTAGCCCCTGCCATATCAGAAACAGACATGTCACCGTATCTGAAGTTAGGTGCTGTATTCCGTGAAGTCCGTTTGTTATTTCTACCACTGTCTCCCCAAAAACTACTCTCTGTTTCTCACCCTGCATCTCACTTGAGGCTCTGGCAGATCTCTATGAGAGAGAAGGAGGGTGTTAGAGGATTTAATATGTGGTAGTTTGGATAAATACATTTAAGTTGGCCTTTTGTATCAGCACATTTAAAGATTTTGGGTGTTGACTCCGTGTGACAGGAAGGCAGCCTTTTCCTCATGCTTCAGGCTTCCCGACACACTCATCGGCCGTCGTCTTACAAAATACTTGTACTACTTTGTAATATTGTAATTACAAATTGTGGTGATTAATATAAGAATTTTGATAACTGCGATGAATTTGGAAGAAGCCTTATTTATTTAATCTTCAAATTCCTTTCCTGTTCAAGTATAACACATACATCTTCCTTGTGCCAAGTCTCCCTGTTTGTGTTTTCTTACCTGATCTCAGTATAATGGTATTATTTGACATTTTCCTTCCATAAATTGGGGGCACTGGTAATAATACTCAAATCATACTGTAATATCCAGAATAGTGCCTGGCACATAGAAAGCACTTAAGAAATGGTAGGGACTCCCATTATTGGTATCGTTGTGGTTTGATATAGTACATGAAATCATTATACTCTGATTAAAACATGACTGGGGTTCTCCACCTCTGTGCTCATAGTTACTCCATTTAATCCTTGTAAGGTCCCTGTGAGGTAAGGACTATGAAACATCAAATTACAAATAAAGAAATAGAGGCTTCACTGGATCTAAGGCAATGAGTCCCAAGTTACACGAGTATAACTGTAAGCGATAGAGCCAAGCCTTGGACCTCGCTCTGCGGGACTCCCTGTGCTGTGTTCTCGCGTCTTAATTGGGGGATTCAAGTACAAGTACTCATTTCTGGCCACTCTTTCAGAGTAACCTCTGTTGTGGCCAGAGTGTCACTAGTAATAATGCATCCTCTTCTGCCTCCTATTCATGTTACTTAATATTTCTAAATAAATACAGGATTGTTTCTCATTTTTAATGTTAAACATAAGGATGTCTGCTTCCATAACCACTGCTGGTACTTCCTAAGGCAGAGAAGGTAGGAATGGACTCCTTGCTGCTTACAGCTGAACCTCCCATCTGTTTTTGTGTGTGTGTGTGTGTGTGTGTGTGTGTGTGCCATTTTAACGTAATGGCTTTCTAAAATTTTAATGGGCTAAGTGAAGGTATGGGATCGGTTGGAAATGGAATGTGGGACATTTTGATTGACAGATTCTTGCTTAGATCTTGGAATGACTAACCTACCACCACTGCAGCAGATTTGATTTAACTCCCTTCCCCCCCACTTCAGGGGCCATATCCACACCATTGCTCTGCTTGTCTTTTATGTTAAGTTCTTTCCATGCAGAGGTCCTTAGGAATTCGGAAGGCATTCGTGGCCTCTCTAAGTTGTGTTTCAAGAATGTCCCTCCCATGGATCCTTTTGTCTTTATCAGCCTGAGAGCCCTTGGTGACCCAGCTGTGTGCTGTAGACAAGTAGAAGCAATAGCAAAAGGGCAGATATGATCTGCCAGCTACAATACTTTAATAAAAAATAAAGATGTCTGTCAGGACAGCCTATTTGGACCCTCATTTAATTGATACACATGGATGAAACTGTTTTGGGTAGCATTTAATAAATTCCTGCTCAGTGTAAGTTTTTCAGAGGCTGAATTGAGGATGTGTGAAAAATGAAATCCAATTTGTCGAGTCTCCAGTTTATGATTAGTTGGCATAGTTACAGATCTTACAACCAGAATACTTTTGTTTTTCTGTGGCTATTCAGGAGTTTTAGTATCGCTTCTAACACTGTCGTCTGTGATCTCTTAGGACTTTACTACTGTTTCTTAGCTTCATGTTTAAGTTGGATATAAGATTCAGCTGCCTTGGAGTGTGTTTCATGATGCCCTAAAACCAGAACATGATGTGACGCTGGGAAGTCTCTCTAGTGTAAAACCACTAGTTGCTCTTTTCCTTTTTGTTTCTATTAAATGATATGCAATTAAAAAAGGGGGCATCTTTAGCACCTAAGAGATTCTGACTATTCTAGGTACATTTTAATTTAATTGCTGAAAAGTACTAGGCTCACGATCCGTAGTTTGGTTTTTCTCTCTTCAGCTCCCTTCCCTCCACCCACCCCTATTAGATTTTTCTCACACATCTCCTAAATAACTCTCAGGCATTACTAGAAGAAATACAGTAAACTGTCCTAAGGGAATAACTCATTTTGATGTAGTTCAGATTTTCTTACGTGTATACAAGAAACTGTTTGGCAAAGCCAAGGTTCTTACCTTCTTGTATATCTCTTCTGGTAGTTCCTTGTAAATGTCTGATCATCGCCCAATAACTGCCGTTTTGCTAGAAATTCACACGATTTCAGACTCTGTTGCAGCCAGTGGTATAGAGGAAAAACCCCTTGACAGAGTCAAGGTCCCTGAATCTTCCACCCTTCTTTTTGATTGGTGTTTTTGGACACAGAGAAGTGAGGGAGCAGGAAGCTTTGGGGAGCTATTGAAGGTTGTGTCTGTTTATATAGAAAACGTACTCAGTGTCCTGAATGTAAAAGGACTAAGACATTTGAAATTAATCTTAAAGCATGAGGACCCCCTGAAGGAGTTTAAGGAGAGCATAACATGATCAAGTGTATTCCATGGTATCTGAATGAACTACTCGCTTGAATTCACACAGTCTTGACGTAAACTTACAGAATTCAACAAATCCAGTCTCAATAAAATTTGAGGTTCCATATGTAATCCCCATTGATGTAGCTTTCTAAATGCTGTGCGTTGGAATACCTATTAAAGGAAACTGCCCTAATCTATAATACTTTCTCTAAGCCTTCCTGTTAGGTGTGATTATTCCTTTTAGCTCTAAAACCTTTGCTAGCGCTAATCTTTAATTTCCGATGGACTTATTTCCATGTGCTCTGTTCTCTCAGATTTACTCATTTGCAACCCTTTGTGACCTATGCCTGGCTTGAGGTAAAACCTACCCTTGGACTATGATATGTATATACCTTCATGTGTGTTTGAGTCCTGTTCCTGGTAGGGTTTTGCATTTACAAGTGGATCAAAGTACACTTCTTTCTTTCGGGTGAATTTTGAGGTCTGTGGCCTGAATTGCGGTTAGTGATCACATCCTTCTCTGTACTTCGGAGCTCTTGCAGAGGATGCACTGTGGTCACCTGTCTGCAAAGCCTTGGTGCTGTCACAAGACCTTTGTCCACCAGAGTCACAGCTAACTTTCATTTAGTAGTGGTGTCTTCTTTTCAGACAGTCCCGTCAAGACTCCATTTTTTTGATATGAACAGCAATTAACTCTCAGTTTAAATAGACACAAGTATGACCTTGTCCACTCCTTTCAGCTGGAGAGACTGAATGGAGCTTTTCAAAAAAGTCTGAAGTGGCAGGTATCTTAATTTTCAGGATGTTTGTAGTTCTGGGTCAGTAATTGACAAGTGACAGAAGTTGTTCAGTGGTGATCTTGCCAGTGGGAGATTTTTCAGATGCCCTTAGTTTAATAAAGAGGATTTGCTTTGTTCATTTATAGACCTTATCATGTGCAGTTTCTCTTAATCTCTTGGTATTAATGTCCACTGTCACTGATCTTTCTGTTGATGAATCAGAGAAACGAGAGCAGTTGTGTTTTTGGACAGAAGCATTTAAATGGACTTGTATTAAAAGTGATGTACAGAGATTTTAAACTTTATTACGTACATGTACTAAACTAACAGTTCTTAGCCAGATATTTCTGTTCCTTTTGATTCTGTGTGTTTTGACTGACTTGTGTTTTGATAGTTCATTCTTGGTACTTGTCCTTGAATTTTTAATGTATAATTAGTTTTAGTTGCTGATGAAGAAATGAGTTTTTAATTATAAGAAATATACTATGTTTCAAACTATTCCACTTTTGAGATCTAATTACTTTGATAAATCTATTTTTATCTCTATTTTGTCCTGTCTGATCTCATTTGTGAAGAACAATTTGAGAAGCCATCGCCTAGAGCATTTATTTGCCTGGTATTTCTAACTGCCTCCCTTCCTTTCCCCTCAAGTAATCTCCGTATTGCTTGTCTTTGTTTATTATATCACTTGTAAGGTTGTGAGAAATTCCAGCATAAACCTGACTTTTAAATTGCTATCATTGGAGTAGATTGGTGTTCAGTGTTGTATTCCCTGTATCGTCTTTAAATATTTAAATTGCAGACTCTCTGGCTGCCTCTTAAATTAGATCCTTCACTTAGTTTTGACATTTCATAACCTTGCTTCTCAGGCATTAAATATTCACCTGTTTAAATGGCAGTGAAAACTTAAAATCCAAACGCATCTATTAATCCAGTGAACGTAGATTAGAGAACAGCTTGCACTTGGTGGAGGAAGAGGCTGTTTTGACCCCTGAGACATGTACTGCAGGTTCATTGTACTGAAGTATTTCTAATACAGAATTTGCCATAAAACAAAACCATATCTTGGGTCTTCTCCAAGGCATTTTAGTCTTGAAGCAACCCAAAGAAAGCAGATAGACTTAACATTTTATGGATTAAGATAGCCTAAGAGTGGTTTTCCACGTGAGTATTAAAGCACGGCACCCATGTGCGCTCCAGACGCACAGGAAAAGTCAGAATGGAGAAGGTTGCTGAGAACTGCCAGATGCAAAATTTGGTCTGAAAGCTGATTTGAGTCTCCAAAGTACCCGTCCTTATCCCACTGCAAGTCTCCCTGCTTTGGTCTGAATGCCTTTGCGGTGTATAATTCTTTGAGCTGGAAGAAGAAGAAGATGTTTCTCTTGGTGGGGATGTGAGTGATAGTGATGTGTGTGAGGGAGCAGGGGAAACGGAGCTGTTTTAACGCCAGCAGTGACCGTGGTGCAGGGGTGAGACGCAGCACGTGGGTCCGGGAGGAGGACAGGTACCTTACCTTACGTCTTGTAGGAACGTGGGCAGGGGTGGAGGGGGCGTGCATTCCTCATTTAATTACATTCGAAGAATTTGAAAGTAATAAAATGAATTTCAAAATCCTAATGATGATGTGCAGTTTCTCCCAGTTAGTGGTCACTCATCCTTCCTTGGGAAAAGTTACTTTCACAAAATATTAAGGGAAACTGAAATAAAATAACTCTAGTGCCACCCTGTTTTCTGCTGTGCTGAGTTTCACTGCGTGTGTGTGTGTGTGTGTGTGTGTGTGTGTAGAAAACAGCCAAGATTCATTTAATTTTTCCAAATTCAGGACAAGTGCACTGATCAGCTAGTTACTATAGCGTGGTATTGTGGCGAGAAAACTGGACAAGTAGATAAGAACGTGGGGTCGGAAGACCACCATCTGAATCCAGAACTCAGCACTGTATCCGTGTAACCTTAGGCCCATTCTTTTCCTTGTCTGCACCTCTTTCCTCGGCAGTAAAAAATGCAAACGTGTGTCCTGCCCGCCTCACAGCGTTGTTGTGAGGCACCCACAGTGTTGTCTTTAAAATGCTTTGCCAGTGCAGTCTCTGCAGAAACTCCTGCGTGTAAGTTACGTAGAAATCTTATTTGTTCCCACCGTCCCGTTTACATACGACTCAGTCACCTCTGTCCTGCCTGTGGGAACTGGATCATTGCCCGAATTCCTGAAAAAGACTATTTCAAGGAGGTTTGTTACTGGTTCTCAGAGTCCTTTTAATGTGGCCATGTTCTAAAGTGTCCCCAGGATTTGCTTCAGTCGGGTATGTTAAGACCTGCACCTGGTGGACGCGATTGCTAGGGAGGAGGAGGGTTCAACTCATGAATCTCTAGGAAAGGGAGGCACCGCCTGCCTTGCTGGGCCTCATGGGGACGGAGACGGGGGAGGCGGAGAGGGCAGCATGGCCCAGAGCCTTTACTGGGGTTCTGTGGGGAGGAAAGGGTGAAGCAGGGCAGGGTGTGCCCAGTAAGTTGAGCATTGGATAGCTTGAATCATTTTGGAGGGCTCTGGGCTCTGGGGATGGCCCCTCGCTGTCTGGTACCTATCCCTGGCCTGATGTAGGGCCCGGGGAATATTGGCTTGGGGTGTGGGAGTTTGATAAAGGAGATGGGGTGTGGGCTGGACCAGCTGGTTTGTATCCCAAAAGTGTGCTCCCAAGAGAGACATTTACTATCTTTAGGAATTAGCTCTCCCTGGGAGTGGCGGTCTGTCCAGGATCCAGGCCTTGCAGGCCAAAGCATCAAGAATATAGGAAATAAGAAAATACAGTCAATGCAGGCTGGGAATTAAAGAAGCAATGTGAACCGAAAGACTGGATATTGAAGGAAATATAAAAGCAGATAACATAACTGACCCAAGTATGTTTTCAAAGCTTTTATATAAGCACTAAATATAAACCCGTTTTCCTAAATATATTTTAGGATAACTTTTAAAACACTCCACCCACACTCCTCTGAAATGTACCAAGCAGTAAATGTCACTGCGTGAGTATATTATTCCGGAACACAGTAATGGACTCAGGTTACTCTCAAGTTTAATGGTCGGGGTCTTTCCCTACATGTTTCAGATGCTGCATATAGAGGTAAATAATATTTATACGATAGTCACCCAGGTTTTTAGATTCTGTGCTCTGTATGTTATGTGCATTAGAGATTATTTCATTGAATTATTCCCACTAATCATATAAAGAAGGTACAATTATGTGGTCGTAGACTTAAAGAATTTGTCCAAGTTCATAGAGCCCTGAATGAATTGAACCTAATTTTGTGGCCAGGCACGTTGGTTAGAGAGCTGCCTGCCACCTTTAACTACTGCTAAGTTATTTCATGCCCTGCTTGAGCTCATGGAGAGGCTGCCTGCCCCACTGCCTCCTTCGTCAGTCATAGGAAGTTACCTCCTGACTGTGAGAATGTGCAGACGCTTACTCTGTTGCCCATGGGAAGTGGCTCTTCACAAAGGGAACACTTTGCTCACACGATCTGGAGCAGACTAACAGCTGACATGCCAAGAGCTCCCTGCCCCTGAAATAAAGCCTTGGAGTCCATTAGATACCAAGGGAGTCCGAGTGGTAGAATTTTAGCTTACCCAGATAACTGAGCATTGTACTTTAGAAACTGGCTCTTCATGTATTCCCATCACTGAATGCATATATAATTCATCGGCTTCATGTTTTTATCAGCTTATAGCAAGTCCCAAGACTAGATTCCATTCAAATTATTTTAGTGATCACTTGGAATTTTCCTTCATTTCCATCATTTCCCAATAAAGGAACTTGTTATTTTCATTTATACTGTAGTTCTCCAACTGTAGTTCTTAGGGTATCGGCATAGAGAGAAGAGTGCTACATGAATAGTTACCTACCTTCTCTCCGCCCCTATTCCAAATTCCTTCTGTCTATAGACACGACAGGGCTAATGTGCCTTCCAAGTGTAGCCTTAGTCCAACAGGTGTATTTTCACTGGATAATAAGCAAACTTACTGAATAAAGGATAAGAGTATTAAATGTTAATACTATTAGGGAAAGGGTGAAAGACAGCAAGACCTTTATAAAGTAGTATAAAACCTGGCTTGCTTTTCGGGGGGGGGGGAGCAAAAAAGTCATAACAAAGTGAGCTGTGGGCATAATTTAAATCATGGAGAAAATATTTCATATCAAAAGCTGTTTTAAATGTTAGCTTTTTTGTTTTATTTAATCAATGAACTAGATGAAAAGGGAACACTAATGGATAAAATGAGCAGGCCAAAGTTATTATATCATATCCTGGTACCCCCATAAGTCAATCCTAGAGTGAGACCCATTTGCCTTTTTTATGAATGATTTGGAAGATGGGGGTGTATTGTGAAATGTATTTCTTCGCAGGTAGTCCAAAAAAGCTTACCGTTACACCAAGGAGAATGTGGTCAGGAATGGCACATAGCAGAGCTATAGATTATAGCCAAAGAGCCATCGATTACAATCTGGGCAAGATGTATCACAATGACTTGTTGAATTGTCCCTGAAATGCTCTGGTCCAATAAGCTGTTGTGGACCCAGAGGGTCAGTGGGGTATTAGGTTGTCTTTACTCAGCAAATATTCTAGCATCTATCACGTGCCAAGATACTGGGGATACCGTGATAAGAGCGACAGCTGTAGCTCCCTCCCATATGAAGCTTATGGAAGAATGTAGATTATGAACAAATAGACTTGGACAAATATACTTTGCCTTCCATCCTTGTAGAATTTTGGGTACTATATCTTAAAAGATAGGAAGCTTTTGGAAAGCCTACATAAACTGGCAGGTAAAGTCAATCAAGGGACTTAAGATCTTTTGAAATCAGGGTTAAAAAGACAAGAATGCAATAGAGGATGATGGAGGGGAGAGATAACAACTCATTGACATATTTAAATTTGTGGGAATTCGAGGGTGGGGATAGAAAGCTATTTTGGAATAAATCAAAAGGACATATACTTACTGATAAGAGGAGAAATTGTTTAGAACTGTTGGCACCATCACCCCCAGACATGGGAGAGGCTCGAAAACAGGTCACAAAAATGTCAGATGCATTTAGAGTCTTTAAAGTTAATCATTCGATTGAGCCTAAATTCCTAGTTTAGGGGTTTGGCCCCATCGAGGACACCTATTTAACCAGGAGTAGCTCGGTGCTGTGTGTCTCACTGGTCTGTTTTGTAACTTACAAGTCTGGGGTAAATGTTCTCTCCACCCAGGAGAACGGCATTTCCCATTAGTTGAGAATTTCTCCAGCACTGAGTAAAACGGTTAACACTGGGCTTGCTGTAACTTCCTTGTTTGTTGTATGTGCCTTATGGAAAAGCTACTAACTAACTAACCTGAGCCCGTCTTTGAGTTTCTGAAGGAAGGGAACCGAGTTGGCATGTACGTGTAATTTCATTTTCCTTTTCCAGGTTTCCTATGCTCGCCCAAGTTCAGCTTCTATCAGAGACGCAAATTTGTACGTCAGTGGACTTCCAAAAACAATGACCCAGAAGGAGTTGGAACAGCTTTTTTCACAATATGGACGCATTATTACTTCTCGTATTCTTGTTGACCAGGTCACTGGTAAGTAGGCAGCCGCGCTGAACAATCGCTTACACTTTCTGACTGGCAGATTGCAAAATATTCTGCCTTCCCATAGATCAGCCCTGCCTCTAGAACACATCAAAGGTATATGTGGGCTAGAAAATGCAGTTTTCTGCTGGAATTGTTCATAAATATGCATGGATAAAAATAGATTGTGGGGTATAGTGAGTGAGCTTGAGTCATTTCCACCCTGAAGGGGCAGGTTCGAAGCCTGTTTCATGGCTTGTAATAAATTTGCAGATGTTATAATCTTCATTTCCAAGCTGCTGCGTGAAAAAAGCCCCCATCCTCCTTATGAAGTCCTAATAAGCAACTTTATTTTTGTAAGAAGCATAGTTGAATGCAGCAGTATGCCGCTACTTCTCCAGGGGAGGATTACACTACAGCTGCTCTGGTAATTGCCAGTAAGGGTGATTTCCGGGTCCATGCTGTACTGTAGGCTTGTGTGTGTCTGAAATTTTGAATGTTAAGCATGGATTTTATGCTTAATGTAACTTTTAACCAAACAGAAAAGAGAAGACCATTATGTTTATTAAAACTTTTGTGTGTATGGGAACTCTTCTGCTGTTGCTTTCAGTTAAAGAAAAGCTAGCAATATAGATTTGATGATGGATTTTAAAAATAAAGTACATGTGTATTTTTTTATTACCAGCTCCACACTTTTTAAAAAACGTAATGAAAATAGAGAAATATGACAAGGGTGGGTGGGGGGGGGGGGGAATCACCTGTAGCGCCATACACTCAAGCAATCACATTCAACTTCTGCTCGCTTTTAAAAAGAAGATAGGGAGGTTTTCCTTTTTGTGTGTGTGTTTTTCTTCTCTCGCCCCTCTTTCATTCTCCCTGTTCTTTTTCTCTCTCCTTTTCCTCCCCCACCCCTTTATAATGGTGATATCACTAGATATACATCGTGTACTACAGTGTCGGATTTTGTTTTTAAAAGAGATGCATTCATCAGGCCAAGTTTTTAAATAAAATCAGGCCAAGTGTTTAATTCATCAAGTGAAGATCAATTTAGTTGATCAGAGTGTGATCAGAAGCAGCCCATGTCACGCCCCTCTTTGCTGTGAACTAGCCTCAGAGGAGGCTAAGCTCCGTACGTAGTGTTTTGGGTAGAGCGGTATCTACCGTCATACACAGGACGGGACAATGGCCCGTAGGTTTTGCTGTTGGAGGCAGTGTAGTCCAGTGAGGGTACATAAACGTGCTGTCCTCTTAGCTGCATTTCACACTCCTCTTTATATTTTCCATCACGACGTGTTTTATTACCCAGAGTGCTATGGGATTAAATTGAAATCCAGGCCTGGCAATGCCAGATACACTTGTTTAAATCAACAAAAATGCCTTTTTATTTTGTTCATATCACTTGATGCTTTTCAATTCATTCATTTTTAATGAGGACTCGGTGAATTGACAGCAGGTTTCACCTGCGTTACAGAACGTCCTTCTTTGAACTGCACATGCCTCCTGAGTGCGGGGGCTCTTGGGCAGACCTGCCATATCCCCTCCTGGTTTAGTCAGTGATTCTCAAGTGTGGTCCTGCAGCGGCAGCGGCAGCGTCCTCTGGGAATATTGTTAGGAAAGCAAATGACTAGGCCCCACCCAACACCTAAAGCACGAAACTCGGAGGTGGGCGTTGTATCAAGCCCTTCCTGTTCTTCTTCCCTTCGCCTGAGGACCATGGGTTTAGAGGGCCCAGCCTGTGGAGGCCACTGCGCTGCTTACCAGAAGCTTTCCTCATGGAACCGTTTGGTCCTAGGGGGGCTTCATGCTGAACACTTATCTGCCGTCATCTCACCATTTCATCTTTATACTTAACACTTTTCAAGGCAAAATTGAGTACTTCATTTGACATGAAAAATCCTGCAGTTTTGTTATTCAGCCATCAGGTGGTAATACTGTGCAATGGGTGTAGCTTCCATAGGAAGGGCGAAGGGATGGGCGGGCCGAGATAAGCATGCGTGGAAGAATTCCGTCTTCTACATTAGAATAAAATTCTAAGCCGTTGAACTTACAGTATTAATTGGAGAGCAAGTACATCTTCATTCCTTTGGAAAGTTCCAGTACGTCATCACGGTCAAGTGCATTTTCTCAGTTTCTCTTCCTCAATAACCTCTTCTCAGTGACATACTCTGATGCATGTAGACTTTTCTAGCTATTAGTCCCAAGCTGGTTCTGCTAAGCACTGCAATCAGGAAAGTGTGTGCCTGCAATTGCGTATCTCACAGTGGCCGGCTATGCCCCCCACCCCCAGCCTGCTTAAGCTAATTAAATGGAGTGAGTTGGGTTTCCCTCTACCCTGTCTCAAAAGCTGGACATGTATTTGGCCATCCCTCTGCTTTCTCATTCTCGTCTCTCAAAATGGAGAGCATGAGACAGGGAATGGCATTCCATAGTTAGGAATAATGTTGCTGAAGCCAGAAAGCTTCGAGGTTTTCCTTTTATTTATTTTTAAAATCTAGGTCCTCTTTTACTTCTTTTCACCCTATAAAACTCTCTCTCTAATAAAGTATAGCTAGTTAAAAGCAGTGGAGAAGCTTCAGGGCACCATAAAAGCCTCTTCAGACATTTTTCGTAAAGGATCGTTGTCCTATGTAATAGTAGTAAATCTAATATTATTATTTAAAAATTTAGCTGAAATAAATCTTTCTACCGCTGTGTATGACTTTTTAGCATTTTTTGGAAATGCCTAGGTTCTGTTCTCCTTGTTACAAGAAACGGAGTGGCGGTGCCTGTCATTTTTGAGCTGTTTGTCCAGTCGCATAATTTGAAAAATGAAACTCAGGCGTGCTTTTGCCATCATTAAAGAGAATGTGTGGGAGGGAGAGGAGAAGGCGGGGGAGAGGAAACATGGGGCATACTTGGGTGCTTTCTCTTAGCTTATTGGTAAGCATATGATAATTGGGTGTTCAAATTGTATAGGTGACTTCATGTATTATTAAAAATACAAAATTGTGATTCTAGACTGAATTACTGCCAAGTTAAGGTAAAACTTGCCTCTTCCTCTGATTTTGTGGCAGATGTCATGTGGGTGAAAACATGTTCTTGAGAAGGAAAATTAATTGATCTTTTTTTCTTTTCCTCTTTCGCTCTCTCTTTCCCAAATCCTTACCCAAATCTACCCTAGGCATATCAAGAGGTGTAGGGTTTATTCGATTTGACAAGCGGATTGAGGCAGAAGAAGCTATCAAAGGCCTAAATGGCCAGAAACCTCCTGGTGCCACAGAGCCAATCACTGTAAAGTTTGCTAATAATCCAAGCCAAAAAACCAATCAGGCCATCCTTTCCCAGCTGTACCAGTCTCCAAACAGAAGGTATCCAGGACCATTAGCTCAGCAGGCACAGCGTTTTAGGTAAGTCCGGTCTGGTGCTTACGCCCAGTTATAAAACTCAGAACCCTGAGGGTCACTGTTCAGTACTTTTATTAACAGGATCTCTGGTTTGCTATTACTGTTATCGTTGTTGTTTTCTTTCCTTTTCTTGTTGGCACAGCGAAAACCTACTTGGGGTTGGGGTGGTGGTGTAACTTTGCCCCTCGAGACAATTGGTAGTGTCTGGAAACACTTATGTTGGCATAACCTGGGTGGGAAGTGCTACGGCATCTAGTGGGTAGAGGCCAGGGACGCTGCTGAACATCTTACAGTGCACATGCAGCCCACCAGCAACCAGTTCCCCAGCCGCACACATCAGCGGTGCCGAGGCTGAGAAACCCTGGCCTGCAGCATACTCGGTTCTTAACATTTCCAGGGCTTTTGAGTTCCCATTTTTCGTTGTTTTCTTGCTAAGATTTTATTCTCCTGTTTCAGTTTTTAGGTCAAGCTCTTCCCGTTACTTTGGTTTGTAATACGTGCATCACTAAGGATTTATAAACTATTTGAACACATGAAGTTTCTTCAGATGGATCCCTTTCCCCTTTTTAAATTTTTATAGGGGTTTGCAAACTTTCACTGTAAAGGGTCAGATAGTAAATATTTTAGACTTGGTGGGCCGTGGTCTCTGTTGCATGTTTTTTTTTAAGTACTCTTTAAAAATGTAAAAACCATTCTTAGCTGCTGGGCTATCCAGAAGCAGATGGCAGTCTGGATTTGGCCTGTGGGTGGTAGTTTGCAGACCCCTGTATAGTCCATAGAATGGCCATGCGTCATTAGCTGAAAGAAGACATTCTATCTCTTAGATGATTATAAATATTTCAATTTTTCAAGTTTTTTCTAATCCTGAGGTAACAACCAAACGAAGTCATTTAGAAAACATCTCTAATTTGCATGTGAGAAGAACACTGATTTTAAGATGTTAAACAGAGCACAAAGCAAGTCACTCGGTTTTTATTTTCCAGACATGTTTTAATATCCTTTTTGGCCATATGGTGTACCACAGCCAGAATGCCATCTAACCCCATGCTATTTTTTTTAAAAATCACAAGTACATATCAATTTTGTTTCTTTCCTTGCTGGGGCAGAATAGTTAATTACCAAAGATATAATCACAGATGTAGCTTAGTAAGGAGTTACGTCTTTTCGAACTTAAATCTCATACATCTTTTCATATGCATTTTTTCATTGGTGTATTTAGAGTACTAAAACAACAAAATAACGTGGGGATAGAATCAGTCAAATACCTCCTTTTAAAAAACTACTCAATAAATGCGTCACCTGAGGTACGAGGACGAAATTGGCCATAAACACCATGTTCATGCCCTACTTAGGGTGGCTTCTCCATTTGGAACTGGATCACCAAGTACCAGTTGATTGAGCCTTGTGTTCACTCTCTGCTCTAACTGTAAAGTGCAAAAGCATTGACCAGAAGGAACGCAGCCATCGTTGTGGTGCGTGGTAGTGGTGATGGGGCGGAGGGAGAGCTGCTTGGGGCTGGGTGATAGTTGCCCTTACAGAGACACAAATCTCACAAAGCTTTTGTTTTTTTGTGTGTGTTTTTTTTTAAACTCTGCCTGTAGGTTGCCCTTGTGGTATCTTAAGTGAACCATACTTTTTGCATATGTAGCAGCAGATAAGCTTGAAAGAATTTTAGAGGTGTTTCCTAGGCAGCCCATCCAGTTAACTTCAGAACTCCTTGGGGCCTAGAAAGGAATTTTGAGCTGAGAGAGATAAAACATTTTGGAACTTGTTGATGTTAACACTGTGAAAGCATAAACTGTTTGGTGTTAGTAGAGAGCTGTGTTGGTCTAAATTGTGAGTTATATTTGGTGTTTTCCGAATTAAGGTCTGGTTTTTGTTTTATGGTGGTTGTTAAGTAAAACTGTGTTCTTAGAATTAAGATTGAATTCTGAGGAAGATTGGGCAAACGAACTGAAATGACAAGATCTTCAGGAGAGTTCCAGATTATTGAAGTGGCAAGGCCTGTCTGAAATACTAGGATGCTGATAACTACTGGATCTGCTCTCAGCCCCATCTGGCCCCCTCTGCATGCTCTGTGCTTTTCATTTGCAGTTGGGTAAAAAGCTTTACAGGATGTTCTGGTGGTCAAATTTAATAGCTTTTTAAATATCTTCTGCCCATTCTGTGCTTTTATCTTTTCGTTCCATGTTATTAATTTGGAAATTCTTCCTTAACAACTATGTATAGTTTTTTTGTTGTTTGTTTGTTTTGGAAAAGGGAATAAAACTTTTCTGTTAGGGAAACTTCGTTTCAGAAAATGGGGCAGATTTTCATTGTCTTTTCATATTTCTAACTCTTGATTCTATCACTACACTTCTCATTTCCTCCCATAATCTCTGTCCAGATAGTAAATTATGAACTAGTCTTTGAGCTCAGTGAAGGTGTTTGGTTTAGATTGAGTGTTAGAAGATATTGAGAGCCTCTATTCCTAGAGTTCAAGTTTAACCTGATGTGTGTTTGGTTGCCGTGTTTTTTTTTTCTTTTAACCTTTAAAAATGTGGCTGTCTTTATCTTGATTTTTCCCTCTCCTGTTGAACTAAGGTCGAATATCCTTTTACCAGATAAAGACTCTTGAATGAAGGACTTACTTGTTTTATTGGCATTTTGCTTGTCTCTAGTTCAGTTCTAAATCGTTACACAAATATTTTGTCCCTGATACCTATGTTCTAATGCTCTTACCCTTGAGTTTGTCATCTCCCAGCGGATAGTTAGAAAATTTCTCACTGTTTTTATGTTGACATAGTACCTTAGGAGTTGAGAGATATTGGAAAATACAAGTTGTAAGTATTATAATATTCAAAGATATTAATATTAATGAAATGCATGTTTTCAAGTAAAAAAAATTAAAATCCATGTAACGGGATAAGTTTAAAAGTGGGCTTGTGAGGTTTGTAACAGTCAACCCATATGAATAATTAGAAGGAGAATTATTTCAACATGAGCATTGCTGATTAATACACTTATTTGACTATAGTTTTCAAAATAAAACCATTGTTATTTATTTGGATGGGTAGTGTAATTCAAGCCCCTTAAGTACATCCTTGGGACATAGTATCCGAGTTAAACTTTCAGCTAAATTTTTTCATCTCTCATCTTGTGGAGCAGCTTTAATTTTATTGAGTGTGATCTAGTCTAATGACCTGTTTGAGTCGGCTTCCTAAGTCTTGATGCATTTTTAAAGGAGCCTTTTAAATCAGCACTTGAGTGGCATTTAAGGCATTTGCTGGTTGCACCATCACAGTTTCCTTTTGGAAGAGACTGGTATCAATTCTCCTGAATAATGTTTTTCTCTCTTAGAGGACAGATGATACTGTCTAATTGGATAAGGGGGTAAGTTGATGGTCTTGTGGTTTAACTTCAGAGCAGATCTCAGTCGCTGCTGTGGAGTGGTTTTGAGAACCATTAATTTTAGGGTTCAGAATTTTGTTTTCTTACTCATTGGGAATCTCTCTTTACATATATTTTTATTAGTGACTTGAATTGACTTTACATTTTCCCTTTTACTTGCCTGTGTGCCCTCCCTTAGTCTGTCAGCTAAATTTCTTGGAAAGTAGGCAGGTACCTTCCTTCTATCCTCTACTTATAAGCAACTAGCTTGAAATGGGAATGCTCTACCCAAACATGGTTCCATTCAAAATAGGGCCTGGTTATAATCTGAGTTGTATTCTTAACTATAGAATAATGTTTGTACGTGTGTCTGCAGTATATATTTTTTTCTAGATTATATGAGGTTTGTGGGTTTGTGTTATTATATTCATTAGCTCATAAACCCTGATCAAATATGGAAGATAAAGATGGATAAAGATAACAAGCAGTATATCCAATGCCTTCTTAATTATCATGTGCTGACAGGCTTTATGTTTCATTTTTCCGATAGCTTAGTAAATACTATCCCTTTAAAGCAAGAGTCATAAAATGACCTTAATAATTTTGATCTTGTCTGACTGCATGTGAGACATGTTGGATTATCTTGTGTCTGGCTTCATAATGTAGTTTGTACTGGGAGGAGAAGAAATAATTAGCTCGCTCTTTTGTTCCTTACTTGGGCTTCTCTTACTTGTGTAACCCTCACTCTGACGACGACGACGATAATGATTTTTGCAGGAATCTTTTTGAAGTTACCTGTCCTTTGAGGATTACTTTAGTTAAAGCCAGGTTTTTTTTTTTTTTTTTAACCTATTAATCCTCCAGATCCATTAATGTCTTATTTGTAAAGTGGATTATGTCCCAGCTAAAGAACAGGTTGAGAGTGTCTCACTGTCCCTTTGAGGACTTTTCAGCCTTCCCTCAGGAAAGTACGTGATGCCTGGGGAGCCGGTGAGGGTACTCGTGCGATGCATTGATGATATATGAGTAAAGCACACTTTGTTTTTAACGTTGAAAAATTCATATTTAATATATACTTTAATGTTTACTTGCCACACTGCAACCCCTCATCATGGGTCATTCTGGAGCCTGTTAATTTGGTGTCCCTTAAAAATTGGCTTGCATTTTAAAATGACAATACAGAAAAGATGGCTGTCCTTGAACTCTGGACAAACCTGGCAAAAATACATAATTCTGGAGAGTCAGAGTGGTCCTTGGGTCTGAGCTAACTGTAAACAAGGCAGTTCTAAGAGAACACGGTGCAATGTATACCATCTTCTCTTGTAACTGCCTATTTCCAGTTTCCCAGCTGCTAAAAGACTTGGGGTCCACGGCGCCCGCAGGGAGCACCCACCCCCGTCTTCCCTCAGCTCCCATGAGAACCATGGATGTGTGGCACGGAGCAGAGGACTGCCAGCCCCACCGGCACGCAGGCAGGCGTTTGCAGCATCACCTCGGTCCTGTTTCTGGAGTCCCCTGCTCCTCCCCGCACTCCTTGTTGGTGGGGCAGCGGGAGAGGGAGATAAGTCGGCTTGAGTTGCAAAGGACTGACTTCTTCCTAAAATGGGTATTGAGGGAAGACATGGAAGAAATGGGTATTGAGGGAAGGATGATGGTATCACACAGGATTTCCCAGGCAGGATGAATCAGACCCACTGAGAATGTCCTCAGAGATCCTAGTACAGAAGCCCCAGGCCTCCTGCCCAGAGCTTCCTGGGATGGAGAGTGGGGAATGAATGACCCCTCCGTTAACACATGGGGGCAGTTTGGGTTTCCACCCTGTCTTGAAAATACTGAGAATTTGACTAGAAGATTTTGTCTGTGTACTTTTGGTTGGTGTCTAAGCTGCTTGTGGCAGAGTGTGATGGTCCCTTCCGATGCCCAGTTAATGAGCAGAGACAATGTAACTATTTTGAGTGAATTCATAAGGTTGCCTCTGCATGTGGACCTTTCAGCACTTTGGAAGGAGACCCCAATATGTTGGTCTGTTCTGCGGGTATCATACTCCAGATGCATTCTGTAGTGATCATTCCAGCGGTTTTATGGAATTGTCTGCGTCAGAGTACTTTATGGTTGTGATGCAGTTTTTGTGCACCTTTATTTCTGGTATTTGTGGCCTTTATTTTGATGTATGAACACATGGCATCTTGGAGTACACTCATCATGTCTGTGGAAAGCACAAGCTGTGTCCTCTTTCCACACCTGCCCGTGCACACAGGCTCCCCAGCCAGCCCTCCTGACAGTTTTGCTTTGGGATCCAGCAGTTAAGGATATGTTAGTAACCTCATTGCTCTGATTCCATCAACAGATAGTTTGTGTAACCCTTAGTGACTGACCCACGCCTGTGCTCCATGCTCAGTGGTGCGATGAGGAGGAACGCGGCCCTGCCTCTGAGGGTAGTGGGACAAGACACACAGGGGAGGACCCTTTGTCATTGTGGTCTGCTCTCTTTCCTTACACTTCCCGTTACATCAGCTCAGTTCTTTGTTTTCCATTTTGGCAAAGCACACAAAATGCTCAGGGGTGATTGGGAACAGGCATGTGTCAGAATCTTTTTCCAATTCTGAAAGATCAGAAAGAGATTTTTTTTTTGGCTTTTATAAAACCAGAAGGAGTTGCTTTCTCATGTGTGCTTTAGCTTCACTTGAGGCCACAGGTTACACAATAAGGTTGAAACATCTTTCAGGCTTTCCTTTCATTGGTGTTAAAAGAGAGAAAAATTATTCCCCCACCCAGGTCTTATGCAGAGAGTGTTGACCATTGAGGGTGGTTACAGGCGCAATGTATTAACTTGGCCGACCTCCTCTAAACGCATGCAATTCATTGGTATGCGTTGTGCAAATTTGGAACATCAAATTGGTTTCTTTGAAACTGATAAAGCAAGAAGAGTCAAGTACTACGAAATCAATTTAATTTTTGAAATAGGAAAAGGATGCGGTGAGTGTTTTTCAAGTCCCCACCCACCCCAGCTACTTTCTTTTTAAAAAATTTAAGAGAAACTCAAGTTGGTTTGTTGCTGCCTGGCTGCTTGCACCATGAGTAGGGCTACACTGCTTACAGCACAGTCATAAGACGCATCGGGTCCGGGGCTTATCCTTCATTGCTCCCTGGAGCAGAAAGTCTGTCATCTTCCTTTCTCTGGACTTTAGCTGAGCACATTGAGAAATGGGAGGTTTAGCCGAGGTTGTAGGGTTCTTTCTACCTCTAACAACACTACTTTGTTCCTAAGAAATGAGAGTCCTTCAAAGTTGGGAGGTTGAAGGGAAATTTATGGGATTCTATCCACTGCAGAGTTTGAATATCGGAGCCCCCAATTTACTAGCCCTGTGGTCTTGGGTGAATCACTTAATCGGTGTGTCTTAGGATACTCAGGAATCAATAGAGATAGGAGAGTTCAAAGTGGTATAAAGTACACGACAGTGCAGGTGGAGGACTTAGAACTCGCCTGGAAAGGTGACAGCAAAATGCTTACTGTTGCAGAGCCTCCACACTGCGTCTCTGAAGGGCTTCCTCAGTGGCACCGGTGTTCCCCCTGCATTGCACTGACCGTTGTAGAGATGAACTGTATCCATCAGAAGACCTAGTGTCTATGGCAGTGGGGACCCCTTCTCTCGGGAATGTGAAAAGCCCCCATTTTTGAGACTTCACAAACAGTTACTATACAGACATCCCCTTGGAAGATGGCAGTGACAAGCCCAGTTTTCTTAAACATCAAGGGGAAAAATTAAAAACTGAAGTTTGCTAAATGTGTGTTTTGCAGGTTGGACAATCTGCTCAATATGGCTTATGGAGTAAAGAGGTAATGATAGAGGTTCATGATACTCATATCCCCTTCCCATGAGTGATTAGTTTCTTTGATTTGGGGAGTGACACCCTTCATAAGTTTGTGTTGGGTTTTCTTTTGCATGTACAACCTAATGAAAAGCTGTTTTTGGAAGCACGGTTGACTCAAGGAGTAGTTTTGTATCACCGGATGCCACCTGGTCCTTTAACAGCACATTGTTTTATGTTGCATTGCGACGTCGTAGCATGTTTACATGTGTGTTGCCCCCCGCCTCCCTGCAATCCTGCTTAAATTTGTGAAACCAGTTCTAAATATATTTTTTTTGCGATTGTGGATAATATTTTTTCAGTACAGCATCTAATGGCCATTTCATAACATTAATACCTTGATAGTATAGCATGTCACTGCAAGCCACACACAGACTTGGGTTGCAACATCAGATAGTCATATGTATCTGTTGGGGGAGGGGAGTTACTAAAACTCTTGGGATGGGAAAGGGAAAAGAAATAAGTCCATTGCTGTAACCAACCTCTGTTTCTATTGTATGTGTGTGTGTGTCTGTCTGTGTGCATGTGTGTCTGTCTCTGTGTGTCTGTCTGTCTGTGTGTGTTTCCTATTTTGTTTTAGTAGGTTTTCTCCAATGACCATTGATGGCATGACCAGTTTGGCTGGAATTAATATCCCTGGGCACCCAGGAACAGGGTGGTGTATTTTTGTGTACAACCTGGCTCCTGACGCAGATGAGAGTATCCTGTGGCAAATGTTTGGGCCTTTTGGAGCTGTCACCAACGTGAAGGTCATCCGTGACTTTAACACCAATAAATGCAAAGGTTTTGGATTTGTGACTATGACAAACTATGATGAGGCCGCAATGGCAATAGCTAGCCTCAATGGATACCGTCTGGGAGACAGAGTACTGCAGGTCTCCTTTAAGACCAACAAAACGCACAAAGCCTAATGAGCTCTTGTCCTCAGTCCATTTATATATGAAAACTATACAACAAAGGCAAGTTAAGAGAAACTTTATACATTAGTAAATGTCTTTGTAAGTCAGTGTTGAGATGGGGATAAAATGACTACTTAGCATCCTAAGAAATATGTGAGATTTTTTATTGCTAGTATTTGAATTAAAACTTCTTAAATATCTTTTATGTTTGAATATGGACAAGAGGTACAGGGTTTTTACCTGTCACATTGCATTCTATTGCCTTCTTTGAAGAAGGTGGACCTTTTAAAGTGTTTCAGCTAAGGGAAGACATTTCTTTTCTTTTTACATAACTGCCTTGAACCTGTGAGTAAAAAATATTGAGGCTTTGTGTTGTAATTCTTCAGTTGGTTGTGTCTTCCCCCCCCACTTTTTTTCCTTTTTCTGATTAGCTTTGTGTTTTGTTTACATTTAAAGCATTGCTGTTATGTCTAAGAAAAGTATTTTGAAGTTTACATTTTTATTTATGAAGTTAAAAACAGTATTTATTTTATAATTATGATTTGGGTTGGGGAAGGGGGGGGATACATTATAAACGCTTATTGTAAGAATACTGGAGAACTTTTCGTAAAGCAGTACCTTGCCAAAGAGATAAGAGCCTCTTTGATGTGGGTTTAAAAAAAGCATCTATTTTTATAAAAAAGAAAATTTGGAGAAACTTTTTACTGGTCCTGGAACAAATATTTTGACTTGAATACTTTGAGAAATCTCTTCATATGACACCTAGTGAGCTTTTAAAATTTACCAGGAAATTTGCAGTGGTTGGAAAATTTAGAAAGATTTATGATGTAGAAAATACTTTTGAGATCTTTGTATGAAAGGAATAGAATCAATGCGGGAAGCACTGCTGGTTTCGTTTTTGTAATCACCAGTGGAGTGTCTGATCATCCTGGGTATTATGTGATAGGTGGCTCACATTGATTTGTGATTTTGAAACAAGTAAAAAAAAAAATTTACAAAAGAATATATAAGAGCAGGCAAGAAATTTAAATTACCAAGAGATGGGGGAAAAAATCTGTTCTTCCTAAAGAAATCCCTTCAGATAGAGCTCATGGTGTTTAGTGATGTACTTGCAGTATTGTTTGAAGAATTGTTTTGTCTTAAGGAAAAAAGATGTTGCACATGATTTGTACTGCAGCAAATCGGCAAAAGTGATCTGAGTTGGATATATTTGAAGGTATTTTGAAAGTTACGTTCAAGGCTAACACCTGAGCTTTGTGTAATGTAAATAAGACCTTGTGTTTATGAACCTTTCAGCTAATTTGATTTTTTTTCCCTTACATGCCAAGTGATGTTCAGGTTTTGAATGTTTTTGTATCAGTTTTTTCCTTTGTAAATGGCATTAACATTGTTACTTGAGGTCTTGCTTAATCACTTTTGTTGTCCTGAGGACTTGAATTTACAGTGCATCAGATTTGTTGCTAATTTTGTCTGTAGATAGTCTAGCTTCAGCTGTTTATGGTGATGCTACATTTTCGTTTATAAATATGTTTGTGGTAAAAAAAAAAAATGAGTATAACCATAGGTTTTGAACAAATTTCCTTACATTTTTCATACAAAAATCATAAATATCTGTATGCTATTGAAATTTAACTTTGTATGATGCTTAAACCACTATTTGGGGAAATAATAAAATAAGTCTTTACCATGTATGAAAGAAATTTTAAAAATACAAAATATTTTCTGATTAGCATCTAGCTTATAATAAATTTTCAAAAAAGCTGAAGGCTAAGATGCCTTCATCAGGATGCACTGAGAACTATATACTTACGTCCTGCTTTTTGTATAAACTGAGATGCTCACGTGCTTCCCCTTAGAACAGGCAATGTGCTATGCATAACATAGTTGTACATTATCTTTGCGGTTGCGTTGAGTTTTATTTCTTATTATTTAAAATTGTAGTTATAAAATTTTTCAGTATAGTACAGTACATATACTGTGAGGCGCGTGCTAAAGTGAATAAGCGAGTTTTCATGCTGACCCACTCAATGCTATTTCAGAAATCAATTGGCTTAGCACTTTCTCATATCCTTAGGTGCATTTAGACTGTCAGAGTTAACCTTCTGCGTTTAAAAAAAAAAAAAAAACACAAAAAACTAAAAACAAAATACATGTATATACTTAAAAAAAAAAATAAGGTTTCCCTCATGGGAAAACAGCAGCTACATGCTTCTTTCCTATACTACTGTAGCAAACCGAGGCATTGATGAGAGGGCATGCAAATTGTGCTTCACTTTACAGTGTTTATCAGAGCACTTAATAAAATGTAAGGCTGGTATTTATTTGAAGTTGTACAGTATGACTTAATTCACATCTGTTGGAATAGAAAATATATTCTGTTGAGTATTTAAGAGGCTGTACATGTTTTCTTTTGTGTTTGGATTCTTTGTACTTTTTCATGTTCAGTACATCAATAAACAAAGTTGAAGGGAATGAACAGTGTGGTGAGTAGGTCTTTATACACATTTTGGGGGCTCCGGTGCTCAGTCTAATAAACTGGTTCTCTGGCGTTAAAAGAGGTTCCCTTAGAGCTTTAGTTGAAAGCAGTGTTATCTAAGGTAAGAATTCCAAAAGGCATGCTAATTGAAGTAGAACGTGCAAAAAATTTTTTGAATGGCACCTTCTGATTAGTTAGCTTTCAAATATTACTTGATGAGTAGTTTTTATAGGAATACACGCTTTCATTGGTGAGTTGTAAAGTTTGAGTAATTGGATGCTCACATTCTATAGTTCTGATTTAATAACCATCAACTTTTTTTTTTTTTTTAAACAAATGGAAGTTGTCCTCACACATATACTTGAGCTAAAGAAAACCCAAACAGAGGAAGGTAACGTCGTACTCTGCTTCCCCTGGCAGGACTTAATTCACCCATGGGAGTCACCGTTGGTGTGTGAAAGTTGTATTTGTTGTCTAAGTGCCAGATTGTCAAGAGACTCTTCTCGGAAATCAGAAACTCGGTTTTCATTAGGGCAGGGTTGATGTGAGTCGCACATGTGTACAAAGCGTGGACGGTGCCAACCCTGTGTAACACATCTGTGGAGGGAGAGAGGTTTTTCACTCTCTCTCATGCAAACATTCTACTTCTGTAGAACTTCAGAAATTTTGATATATAATATTGAAGTACCTTTTTTCTTTCTTTTTACCAAGTATACTAGGCTTCTTTTAATTTAATTGTATGTATCAGCTTTTTTGGTAAAAAGCCATTCTAAAAAGCAATAGTCCTGAATTCACACCTTAGTAGTCAAGAGTATAGCTGAGTGACAAGACGATTCTTTTTCTTTCAACATGCAATTAATCTTGAATCTCCATACTCCCTTTTTTATTATATGAATTTTAATACTCTAATTTTGTGGTGTTGGAATATCCTTCCCTCACCTCCCTCTCCTCTTCCATGCTTATCAGTGTTTTGACTCGTGTGCATGTCAGCAATTCTCTTATATTCGAGTAGATAGTAGAAAAATTCTAAGGAAAGGAGGTTGTTGAAACTACTGGTATACTTGAGGAGAAATGTTTTTTCCTTAGAATCCTTTCTTACCGTATACTTACAAATCATGTAGGGTATCACAATTCAGTGTTAGAGTAGTCAACATAAAATTTTTAATCTTAAAATCATTTTACATTATTTTAATGTTATATGAGGAATAGTGCTAGCAATTTGACCCTCCTGGGTTTTTGTTGTTGTTTTCTTTAAGTAGAATGCAAGAGGCCCACCCTTACTTTATAAGAGGATCAAAAAATGTAGTGGAAACGTGTAACTTCCTGTTCAAAGGGTTACCTAGAAATAAAATTTCAGCATACTTTTTGTTAAAATATATGCATTTTGTTAATATACTTCCAGAACAATATGTATACACATTTTATTGGGTAGAAGATACCAAAAGAAAAACAAAACGCAGCGGGTTTGATCCTTCATGCCTGTGTTACCATTTTGGGACCTCAAACAGGGAAGAAAACAGAAATATTACGAAAATCATAACAGAATTTGTTGTTTGAAGAACATTTATAGCTTGCAGTTATTGCAGCAAATGGTTCATTTGTCTCTACTATTCTTTAGTTTTTTTCTCTGAAAATTCTCCAAAGTGGGCTCAATCCCCCTCCAGGTGGAAGGGTTAAAACATCTGCACCATGAATACTGGCAGCCTGTTGACGGAGGGTTACTGAAACCTGTCCAGAATTCTGGTTCACAGAAATAAACAGTATTATTTGATTGTTTAGCACAGATTTATTGGTTATTCATTGCTGTGCTATGCCCTGGGTCTGTGAAAATGAGCAAGACATTGCTCTTAAACTTCTTGGCAACTGTTACCTAGGAGGGAGGACAGACAAGCCACCAGGCCACGACTGCAGTGTCATAAATGCTTTGAGAGCAGGCGTCAAGCTAACTTGCTGTAGTTCTTAGAAACCCAGTACAGCTTGCGCAAAGAAACCTGCTCTGCCCTTCTTACAGATTCTGCTTTTCCTTGTTTGCATGGATGATTATTAGCTCGTTTGTGTACGTTTCAACCTGCTAGCAGTATCATTTAGTTTAGTGACTCTTAAGATGCACTTACATTCTACGTTGTCCAAATCCTTTCTGAAGCAAAATGAAAGTTATACACAATAAGACACTTCTCTATCTATGTAGTTGGGTCAATGGAGGAATTTGGATGTTCTTGCTCTTTCTAAACGTACACTACATGGAATGAAAATTTGCAAAGCACTGATATGATAAACTACATTGGATTTGAAGGGTATGTTGACTGGCTTTATTCTGCTTTGAATTAAGACATGCCACAATCATAGGGTCTTAAAGTCGATTAACATTACTTTTAAATAACTAAAGATATAGATTAAGATGTAGTAGTTGATGCTAACCCCTGGAAATATCCATGGATGTGATGATTTCAAATACCTTATAACAACCAAGCATGTCCTCTGCTGTGTCCAGTGTCTCAGAAGGACCAATGTAAATAGGTGGAAGACACACCTCTCCGTTCTCTCGCATCTAGTCTTGTATCCAGATTTATCCACATCCACAAGTAACTACAGGACAAAGGAAGTCAAGTACAAAGTCCATTAGAAAGAAAAGGAGGGAGTGGCGTGTGTGTGTGTGTGTGTGTGTGTGTGTGTGTGTGTGTGTGTGTAGGGTAATTAGTGGGGTGGGAATGGGTAGCATTTGAAGTGGGTCATCAGGAGTAGATGGGAGTCCAGAGATTGGGGAAGAAAATTCAAGAAGAGAACACTGATCAAAGACATGGTACGTAGGGTAACCCTACGTCAGCGTGGGTCAACATTTTCAATGTAGACCTGATTTCATTACACATTTTTGTGTCTGTGACCAGTCAGAAAATTGACGGGTCAGAAATTTGAGTCCACAGTGAAATACGAAGTATCTGAACATCGAAACTTTGTTCTTGTTCCCTTGCCCATTGCTACTGTAACACTGAAAATGTGTGCTATGATAGATTGCATGGGAGTTTCGGAGTTGTGTAAAACTTGCTAGGAAGGACATTGTCTTCTTTTAAAGGAGACATTTATTTGGAGCATGTTGTTTGGTGTATGCCAAAAGACCAAGCAACAAAGCTTGCCCAGGAGTCAGGTACTGGACCAGTCTATTTCTCAGAGTGTATACCTTTTACACTCAATGATTTAAGATGATAGTATGATCCTTCTTTTAGTATTTATACTATTTTCTAGTGCCCTAGTACTCAGTTCACTCTTATGTTTTGATGTATAGCTTTTCTTGCCCATGTCACTCAGCTGTCACCTTCATAGAACGTGAGGGGAAAATGATAAAGTCCAAATGTCTCTCAGGTATTTCTAAGGTGAGGTTTTGATTTGATAGCGTTTTACCTTTTTGTTGTTTTTGGAAGCGACAATAAGGTTGATAACCACACCTTCTCTTTCAATGAAGAACCACGGAAAAGAAAGCCCAGTTTAAATAGGTCTCTGGGGAAAGGGCTCGTTGCTGTGTTTCTTCTGAAGGGTCCTTTGACCTACAGGTTGTTGTAGCCACGTGTTCTAACTCTGCTTTTCATTGTGCGCCCCTTCCGAGAATCCTTCCTGTGCAGTTTCCTACCCAGCCAGCCCCAGCCTGGACTTCTTTGCAGACATGAAGAAACCGGCAGCCACTTCATGGTCACCCACCCTTTGGAATGGAGCAGGCAGATGGCAAGGTAGCTCTGTTCTTTGCATCGCACTGCAGTTGTGACAAAGGTGCAGCAACTTCGAGGATTATGAGGGACAAAGATTATGTCCCATAAAGGCAGGTGGTCAAGCACCCAAAAGATGTAGAGTTTTTAGTTCTGGGACCTTGAAGGAAAAGCAGCCAGTTGTGAAGTACTGTTGAGTACCATGGTGAAAATAAATCCCCTTATGTTTACAGGCATGTTATAGGTCATTCCCTTATCAAAAGACAGGTTTTGTGAAGTTGCAAGTAGTAATAATTATGAGAAATAATGCAGATTTTCACACCCAAAAATCCCTGAGTTACTGTCAAAAAAGGATAAGTAGCTGTGGCTGTCAGTGTTGCAGAACATAGAGTTGTTACTGTATCATGCGTATTCTTGAGCACAGTTTCATCTCTTGAGAATGGTTGGTGCTGTGCATTCTGCACATGGACCCAACTATATGTTGGAAAGGATTCTGCTTTTCAGTAGTTACTCTTAGAAAAGTACCCACTTTACACCCTTGTGTTGCGTAAGGAAAGCCTCTTTGCTTCTTCCAATAAATTGCTATCCCTGTTTTCTGTTTTAAGACTATGTGGCCCGAGAACCAGATGGCAAGGCAGACATTCAGTCTTTCCTGAATGAAGGGTGGTGAGAACTTTCTGTAAGTTGATTTGAAACTTATCCTACGTAAGGGTGATTTATTTTTTTGGTGTAGTGGTAGTGTCCTTAAAACGTTATGCTTTTTAAACTTTGTCATGTCACAGGCTACAGTCCTGAGGAGATCGGTATCATGACACCCCCATAAACCCTTCTGTGATGTGGTGACACATTATGGCACACAAGTTGGGAAGCACTATTGTAAATACTTTTGTTTTTTTAAATACTTCCCTTCCAGTAATTCTTTCACTAAATGTACATTGAGCCACCTGCTCTATACCAGTTGCTGGGCTGTCTTTCAGGGATGAAGATTTAATTTCTATTTTTACTCTGGTTTTGAGCTGGAAGACACCTCAGGGGTCTTGTTTTGCACCTTGTTTGCAGACATGCGTCAGGCCCAGAGAAGTGAAGGTTCTCCAAAGTTCTTTTGCTAACATGAGACCTGGCACCCGAGCCCATTCTCCTAACTCTTGGGAGCTCTTCCCTTTTCTGTCATTAAAGTACTAAAATACACACCGAATTAACTTTCATAAACTGTGTCTTTTACGGGGTCAGATTTCTTGAATCCTGCAGGATATGTAAGGCATCTAGAAACTGAACAGAGGTACGTGCATGTGGTATTTTAGTTGATGCACTGAATATAATTCACATCCTTGTGGATAATTTCAGTCTATATGGTCACTGTAGAAAATTTATGAAGTTCCAAAAGTACAAGTCAGAATTTACTCTGTCCTCCCCTGAAAAAGATACCTTTTTCCTCTGATACTTTTTGTTACAAGTTGTATTATCATTATATGTTGTTTTCATAATAGATTAAACATTGAAATATGTGGGGGTTTTTTCTTGACAAGGATATTGTTTTCTCTCTTTTTGATTTTTTTCCCCATGAGTATATGGAGAAAATTTTTTAATAAACAAAATAATGCATTCCTGATTTTGTTTTAAGACACGGCACATGAAAGCTGTTGTCTGCGTGTTGTTTTGTTTTGGCTTTGGGTTTGTATCTTTGTATTGATTGCTGCTGCCCTTTGGTTAGGGAGGTATAAAAATCAGGAATTCTACGTGGTTTTCCATTACAACTCCATTTCTCCAAGCTTTTATGAAGAGAAATGGAAGCCCAGAACCTAGCGAGGGCTGATGTCTCCAGCTCTCTTTTTTCGGGAGGTGCGGAAATGCTTTCTTGCCACCATCTAAAGCGGGCGATTTGGTTGCACGCTTCAACTAAGGAGCAGGAGCCTGAGTGGGGAGAGAAGTCCGAAGCTACCTTTCCTCTTTATGGAAAGAGGACACGTCGGTGTCCTAGGGAACTGATAAGTCAACTGCTTCTCTTCTTTCCTTAGCAAAAAGAAAGGCTCCCTTCCCGAAGAGGGACTAGGAGAGGACGACGACCAAGCCAATTGTGGGTGAGTAATTTTTCCTCTTTTCCTCGGGTCTGATTGCGGTGCTCTCCTGCCTTGCGAGGGCCTGGGTAAATACAGGCTCCTTATTACATGTGCTCAGAGATGTAGCTGATGGTAGAAGAGCACTTTTAAAAGGATTGAGGAGGCTGAAAGACGCTCGTTAGCGTGCACCTGGATCCTGCCATGACGTCACAGGCAGACCATAAATGGCTCTCCAGAAAGCACGGCAGCCTTTTTTCACCCCTTTCTTAACAATGAGACGTAGATTGGGCTTGTTCTCTATTCAAGCATCCTTATGAGTAAATGTCTATTTTTATGGTAGAGCTGCACTTTAAAAATAGCTCCAATCAGTGCGACTCTTTCCCCCCATATGTTAAAAAGTTATACATGAGTTAAAATATCTCAGATGGCTTAAATTCTTCCAGACACAAGGCACTTTCCTCTTTACTTTTTTTTTTGGGGGGGGGAGGCTAGCGGAGTGGGGTGAGGAGGATTAAATACAAAGGAAGTCCCTTCTTTCTGGCCTCTTCAACCCTGTGTTTGTTCTTTGAGACTTCTTTCCCAGTCGCAAGGCTTTTAAACCAAGATTGGAGATATCTGACTGTTAAAAAATTCATTAATATTTGGCGGGTACAGTCTTCTTCCTGGAGTGATTGTTTATTTTTGTTGCTGAGAGCAATTAGCTAGAACAGTCACAGTTGCAGCTGTTAGATACTATAAGCTCCAGCGGAGATCACAAAAGGCCTTATGCACATTTAGAGTCTGTATTTGGATTGTTTTTAATGGGTGATTCTTCTGGAGTCTCCTGTGTTAGCAAATTCCGTTGGGAGCTCCTGAGCCACATCTGATGGCTGATGGGATCGTCAGCCTGCTGTGTTCGTCAGAGTCCTTTAAACACCGCGCTCTGTGCAAGCCAGGACGGCTGTGGCTGCCGCAGGCGGGAAGAACCGGTTCCACTCCTCTCTCTCCTCGGCTTCAGCGTGCAAACCTGCACGTGGCTCATCCCGAACACCATCCCGTCTTTCTCAGGAATGTGTGCTTTTGTGTAGACTCCTTTGTTGCTCTTTATTTGTGAGGCTTCAGATGAGCCAGTGTGAGAGGAAGAGGCACGGGTCCATTCTGGTACCTGTTGACGTACGTCTTTAGGAAAGGGTGGGTTCTTGGAGAATTTTTGCTCCAGTTTCATGCCTGACACTTCAGCAACAGCAGCCCAACTGAAGGGATTGTTTTACTGCTTTTATAGAGTCTGCACTTTCACCTTTGGATATAGTTTTGATTGAAAAGTACCTATGTGTGTACATATTTGATAGCATACAGCCTTAGAATTCACAATGTGCTTTTATGTACATTTTCTCGCTTGGACCTCAAGATAAGCTGTGAGGCAGGGAATTTTATCTTGTCCCCATTTTGGGGAAGAATAGATGGTCTCAGAGTTGGTGGGTAGCCAGCCACCGGCTTACTTGATCACGCGGTAGCCATTTACTTTGGTAAATAAGAAAATAACATTTTGAGCATTTTACTGCTAGTTTATTTACCTGAAACAGGTTGATAGATTGGCTTTATTTTAAAGGCTGCTAGAGATTGCTATAATGCAGAACACTAGTTTATAGCGGTTTCTCTGTAGAGTGGAATCAGGATATGTTACTTCATCTGTATTTGGAGAAGTAATTTGGGAATCGTGGAGGGTTTTGGTAATCGTTTTACAAGTGGGAATCTAAAATGTACAGTGAAAGTTTGTTTCCTGCCAGCTAGCATAAATTAATTAGAAGTCATTACATTTTGATGAGATTTAGACACTTATATGAAGATCTATTTAGCGCAGCCTTTCAAATGGCAATTGATTGACCTGATGGCAGTCTATTTCATCAGCCAGCTTAGATCTATGACTTAGGTGGAGTAGTTCTTCTTTTACACTCCCCAATACAATTTTTCATATAATTGGAGAGGTGTGAACACTAGTGGATTAAAAATTAGTTTGGTAATTTTAATGAAAAATTTCTGTATATATTTTCTCTCTCTGGATGACTTTATTTTTAAATGACACTATAGTCTCCTAAAGTATCATGATTTGAATCGAGCACACCAGAATTTCAGCATAATGCAATGCTTTGTTCCCTCTTCCCTTCTGAAGATTAAATAATTGTAACAACATGAATTGTAGATGGCTTTCATATTCTTTCAAATTCTGTGAGATGATTTCTTATGTTCTTAAACCTTTTGAAAACCTAACCAATATATAGTAGGACACCCCAAACAGGGAAATTAAAGTATGTGTGTTAGACAAACTTTTTTAGTACTCAGACTTGATTATAAATACATTTGAGAGCAATTTGGCAGCATAATCTTAGATAAATGAGTTAAGGACTCAGCCGAGATCCAGATAAGTGAGATGAGGATGTAGAAACATGGATAGACGGGATGGGTTGGCCAGAATATCCGACCTGCGGAGTGAAGGCACCTGTGTGTGGTCCTTTCCTTTCCCTCGCAGTGAACAGAAGCCCCGCTGAGGGGTGCTGATGAACCAATGAGAACCCCATTAAAGACGACTTCGGGATAGAATTTTGGACAGTGAACCTGAGACTTCGAAGACTGGGCATCTATGTTAGCCTCAAAGTAGAGCATCAGATCTTAGCTGAATCATGCCTGAAGCAGATACTGCAACACGTATAAAATGTTTTGTCTTCCACAGTGGTTCTCAAGCCTAGGTGTGCATGACGCTCACTTTTGAACATTATTAGTATAGATGCTTGAGACTCAACCCTGGATTCTGGTTCACTGGCTCTAGGATGAGTCCCAGACAGGCTGCATACTAGACAGAGGTTTATTTCAGCCAAGATCAAAGACATACTGCTCTGGTGATTGGAATGAGCTGTAGAGGGAATAGGAGGTGTTCCTTCTCTGCCTTTTCTGTTGCATTCTCTTCAGGTTCCTGGAAGCCTGTGGCTGTCTATTGCTACCTCAGCTTCCGCCTAGAAAGCTTATATTTGCGTGCATATTTTGGATCAACTAACATGCTAAGTCCTTCATATGCAGTATGTCAGTCATCACGAGAGAGGTATTCTAATCCCTAGTTTCAGAGGAATAAAAAGAGACTTAAAGAGGTTAAGGAACGCATCCAAGGACTATAGGTAGTAAATTGGGGCTGCCGCTGGCTCTGATTTTGGAGCCTGCAATCTTAACACAGTATACAAGGTGTGACATTTAAGTTCGTGAACTGATCTTAGGAAAAGTGCCACAGACCTCATTGCTGAATATCACTACGGTCACCTTCGAAGTACTCCCCTTGGGAAGCTATGCACCGATGCCAGCGCCTAGTCCACCCTTCAAAGCAATTTTGGACTCTTTTTCTGGAATGGCCATCAGAGCTGTCGTCGTATTACCCTTGATGTCCTGAATGTCATCAAAATGTCTTCTTTTCAATATTTCCTTTACCTTCGGGTAAAGAAAGAAGCCATTGGGGGCCAGATCAGGTGAGTAGGGAAGGTGTCCCAATACAGTGATTTGTTCACTGGCTAAAAGCTCCCTCACAGACAGTGCTGTGTGAGCTGTGTGCATTGTCGTGATGCAAGAGCCATGAATTGTTGGCCAAAAGTTCAGGTCGTCTACTTTTTTCACACAGCCTTTGGAGCACTTCCAAATAGTAAACTTGGTTAACTGTCCAGTTGGTACAAATTCATAATGAATAATCCCTCTGATATCACAAAAGGTTAGCAATATCGTTGTAACAAGTTCACGAATGTAATTGTCAGACCTCGTATGTTCTGCGATGGTTAACCGTGGGCGGCCATGTTGGAAATATTTGATCTTACCATGAAATTAGGTAGTTTTGTTTTACTGCTACAGATACATCTCCTCTTGGACAAGAGTCCACCTGGTATTCTTCGTTTGTTTTTGTGAAGTCTGTAAAATACAGATAAGTTAGTTCATGTTTTAACTCATATTCTAAATGGGGAAATTCCTAGGGCAGCATCTTTCTGTGATTCAGCTGGTGTTTCTTTCCCGCTGTGTCCACCGTAGTACCGTGTATGTCGTAAGTGCTCAGAATAGTTGTAGAACACATACAAGCGATGCGTGATGTTTGAGGAGCTGTGGCTTACTCAGAATCAGGATTGGTGTGAGACCTAGTTTCTTCTTAAATTTATTTTCTCTATCAGGTAATTAGTGCTCATAATATCGGTGTTATCTAGACGTTTCAGGTTTGCTTGCTTGTTTTGAGGGTTGTCAGGGTTGAAAATAATACCTAAACTGTAAAACGATGACTCCAGGAAAAGGAACTACTGTGCTCCAGGAGAAAGCGCAAATTGACACACCAGGGACTTTTGCTACATTCTGTTTTTATTCTCCTTGGATAAGAAGGTCTTCTAAGTGTGAATGTTAAGTATATGAACAGTTGATGTTTTTTTCTCCTGGACAACATATAAGCTGGTCCTCTGTCTGAATAGTGTATGAGGCAGCAATGTAAAGGGAAGTTGAAATGTTTTTGGTTCTACTTCTCAGGGGTCCTAGGTTACCCATTGTTTGGTGTACATTTATTAATACAAGATTTCACAGCTCTTCTCATTTTTATGGATCTATGTTGGTGTTAATAGCCAGAAAACTAACCTGGCCTGTGATTTTACTCTACATAATGGAATATTCCCTGCTTAGCGTTTATACCTTGACTAATGTGATTTCTTCACCAAATCCAAGTCCTAAGACAGTCATACAAGAATATCAGGATGTTCAATACAGTGTGTTAGGTCAGGCTGCTGTAACTAGTGAGCTTGTACACAGGCATTTCTCCCTGAGTTGTGGGGGCTGGACGTCTGAGATCAGGGTTCCAGCATGGAGGTGCTGATGAGGGCCCCCCTCTAGGTGGCAGACTGCCGATGTCTCATTGTGATCTCACATCATGAAAAGATAGCAAGCCAGCTCTCTGGTCTCTTCATATAAGGACACTGACCCCATTGGCAAGAGGCTACCCTCATGGCCTAATTAACTCCCAAACGCTCCACCTCCAGATAGCATCACATAGGGGATTAGGTTTCCCCAGGTGAATTTGGGGGCGGGGAGGGGGCATAAACCTTCAGTCCACAGCACTCAGTTTGGGAGACTAGGGTGTATTTGGGCAGATCTCTTCTCTAAGTCACTGTCAGAGTCGTCATGTAAAACTGGCTTGTCATAGTGGCTTGCTTCTGTTGACTGTGCACTGTGTCACAAGGCTGGGCATTTCACAAGGGTCATTGCAAGTTTTCATGATAACTGTGAAAGATGCAGAATGTTCTCCCTATTTTACAGATAGAAAAACCCAAGGCTTGGGGAGACAGTGTAACCCCGATGGAATAAAAATGTTTGAGCTTCTTTCATCACTGCTCAATAAACTGTAAAAAGGAGAGCTCTCCATCTCCAGGTAGGTAAATGATAAACAGTGTACCGTAGTCCCCCCCACCCTTATCCACAGTTTCGCTTTCTGTGGTTTTAGTTCCCCATGGTCAACTGCAATTCAAAAATATTCCATGGAAATTTTCCGAAATAACAATTCATGAGGTTTAAATTGCCGCCGTTCTGCACCATCGCACATGGGTGTGAATCCTTCCTTTTTATCCTCCTGTAGGTGCTCCTGCCCATCAGGCCCTCGGGAGAATCGCGGTGATCAGAGCAGCTATCCTGGGATTGCAGTGCTCGTGTTTAAGTGCCCCTGTTTTACTTAATAATGGCCCCAGAGCACAAGGGTAGTGACGCTGGCAATTCAGCGTCACTGCCAAAGAGGAGCCATAAAATGCTTCCTTTAAATGAAAAGGTGAGTACAGTAAGATATTTGGGGGGGGAGAGAGAGAGACCATATTCACATAACGTTAATTATAGTATATTGTCAATTGTTTTAGTATACTCTTACTGTGCCTCCCTTATAAATTAAACTTTATCATAAGTATGTACGTATAGGAAAAAAACAGAACATGAAATATATAGGGTTCAGTAGTATCTGCGGTTTCAGGCATCCCTGGGGGTTCTTGAAATGTATACCCCATGCAAAAGGGGGGGATTACTGTATTTGGGAACTACATTTTGGGACTGGAACTCATAGATTATTCCCTTTGTGTCTCGTGGTGCATGCATCTTCAAGAGCTGAGAAAGCTTGCAAGCTTTAACGGAACCTAGTTCAGATTAGTATCTTTATTTTTCTGCCGTTAGAGACGAGAGCATTTGTTATTTTGGTCATAAGGTGCTCCGTTGGCTTAACTGCTTTCTCTATGCAGAAAATGCTTATCACAGCAGCAGTTGCAACTATTTCTATTTGTACTGTTTCCTATTGGTCATGCATGTAAAGAGTCCTTGAGCCTGTGGATTAGTTGGTATAAATGCCTTTATTAGACAGTTGAGGAACTCGGGGAATCTTCCCAACCTCTCCCCTTCAACATCCCGTAATCTTGGTTTCCAGATTAGGTGGCTAATAAATTATCACAGTGCGTAGAGTGAGTATGGAGTTCTGTTCTCAAAGGTCTTGCGAGCCTAAGCACAGTGCATGGCTCAGCAGCACCGATGTCACCTGGGAACGTGTTACAAATGCAGACTGTCTCCAGTTCCCAACCTACTGAACCATAAGCTGCGTTTTAGCAGAATTCCCAGGTTGATCCATGAGCACGCCTAAGCTGGAGAAGTAGTAGTCCTCTAAGGCATGTTTCTCAAACTTCAGCCTGCTGAAGAGGGACCTGGAGAGTTTGTTAAACCACAGGTTCCTGGGCCCAGAGATCGACTCGGTAAGTCTGGGGTGCATGCATGGGGAGACGCCCTGTCTCTGGACCCCCTGGTGGCGTTGGGTGGATGGCCCCTGGTGCTGGGATAGTCCGAGGATCATTAGAGTCGTTGAACTTGTGAGGTTCAGATCCTGTGCAACCAGTTCTGGGTCCTTTTACCAAAGGCTGAAGGTGGGGTCCACAACAGTTCTACATTTATTTATTGAAAATTTTCTAAGGCAGAGGACTAAGGATGATGGAAAACTATTCTGGGGTCACTAAGAGAAAGGAAGATCTCTATCTATCTATACCTATATCTATACTTATATCTACCTGTCTTATCTATCTCCAGGTAAATAGAATGGTAGAAGAATGGCTGAACAATTTCCAGTAAACCATTTAATGGGTTGATCAAAAGCATTGCCCTCTTTATCCATCAAAAAGAAAAAAAATGCACAGCTCAGCTTTTCTAAGGTTCTACTTCTTTCTAAGAAGTTGATAACGTCTCCTCCCTCCCCTTGCCAAGTATCGAAAACAGAGCCCAGAACCCAGCAGCTGACTTCGCCATCCAGTGTTCTCTTTTTAAATCTGTTTAGGGCAGTTTTTGTGCAGGCACGAGTTGGCCATCTACAACTCTGCCGCAAGGTGTTTTTCTGTGTTTGTCCATTGAGAGGATGTGCACCTTTGAAGCTTGCAACAATTCAGTTGATCAGTGTGGTCAGGAATTAATTGAACCCCACCGTGTAAGAATGCTAAATCTGTAGGGAGGTGGGTATTGGATGGGTTTTAGTAGATAAGTGTGTGTTTTTGACAAAATGAAAACTTTTTAAGTGTATTGTTTGTCATGATGTTTAAAAACAGCAGTAGCACTGGAAAATTCACACACATCCCCAAAGTAATTTTTTCTAGAGGATTCCCCCCTCAATAACGTTTAAGTACTTGATATGTCTTAAATGAAAATTTTAAAGAGTGGCTTCACTATTTGTGATGGGCGTGATACTCAGCAAACTCTGCTTTTTTAAGTTTGCAAATAGTCACGTTTTACTCATTTGCCCTCAGTTTTCAACTAACTCCTTTAATAGTGCAAAGTTACTCATTCATAGACACAGAAAGTAACTGTTGGGGGCGGGGGGTTACTGTGTAACTGATGTCAGGATTTTAAAAGCTGCACTCAATGTAAATTTCTTTCAACTCTTTGCTTCTGGAACAATATAAGAATTGAAAAAGTCGAAAGAATATTTTCTGGAAAATATGTTTTAGGAACGATTTGAATTTAGTGTTCATTTTGGACATGGCATGTACCGGGGGTGCCAAAAAAATATATATACAAGTGGACACTTTGGTAACGTTGCTCAAGCAGTAGTTCACCGTAATCAGAAGTGTCTGGACGCTGATGGTAACTACTTTGAGCACCTCTTGTAATTACAAGTCAAACATGTGTACACATAATCTGTATTCATCTTTTGTTATTGGTGTATATTGATTAGTACAATTTTAGTACAGTTTTTCCTTCTTAAAATATATATACATTTTTTTGGCACCCTCTGCATACGTCCTTAACTATATGACCGGGTATCATATGGTATCACAAAGCCGTCAGATAATTTCAGAAGTTTTATTTGCAAGAGCCCATAAGATTAGAAAAAGAAAACCCGTGTTTCATGGAGTATTCACTGTTAGCTTTGCACTGTGTGAGGCATCTTCCAGTTCTATAAAGTGAGCTGTGTTTTCCATTCTTACAGCTGAGGAAACGGGCTTCAATCAATTCCCAAGATGTATTTTCAGATCTGAGATTTAAATTGGGGTTAGAACATGCACTTTGGAACCCATTCTCAACATGTGCCTTATTTTGTTGAGAGCTAGGTAAAATAGGTTTGCGTTTATTGTGGCCATTAAAAATGAAAATACCTAATGCCTACCTCAGGATTTTAAAGTTTTAAGTATGTATTTCTTTTTGATCCTCATAATCTTGGGATATGGATAAGGCAGATGCCAGTGTACTCATTTATAGATGGCATGGGGGTGATAGGTAAGAATCTGAAACCTGGTGAGGTTGAATGACTTGCTGAGCTTAACAAGGCTAATAAATGGCAGAGCCGCAGATCAGACACTCGTGTTGACTCCACACCTGTGCTTTCTCTCAGGCCTGCCCTACCAGTTTGTTAAACGTGTATTTAAAAGAGGCTGGGGACATCGTTAAGCAGCATATCTAGGATTGTAGCATTTCATAAAAAGGCTTGTAAAATCTGCCTTCTCTTCTACTTCCCTCCTCTCCTTTCCCCTCATCGTGTAGAAACCAGCACCAGCGGGAGGCTGTGTGCTGCTGCAGGCCACCTGGATGAAATGTGTTCATACTCAGAGTCTAATCGAATAATTAATACCATTGTCTTCAGAGCTAAATTATCTTAGGAAAAAGGTTTTAAATGCCCCGCCCTTTTTGAAGGGGACCCTGTTTTCTAAGGTCTTGCTATTCTGCAAGTATTCTTCCCAGTGGCTTGGTCGTGCTTTCCGTACAAGGGTGTTGATCTTTTGTCTTCCAGTGGAGCTTCATGTTTACCTCATGAGTTTTTTGTGTACATAAAAAGGAGCTCTTACCATGTGAATATTTTTAGCCTCTTTGCTGGAGAGACATTTGGAGTTTCAAGGTATTATCCCGTGTCCACGTATGTCTGTGACAGTGAATGTTGAAAGGGTTACTTTGTTTTCGTTCTGACCTATCAGGCCCTCATGTCTGGCTCTCTCTAGTTGTGTGTGTGGGTCTGTTCTTCCGTCTGGTCAACCCCGGCTTGGGGAGTGACTTGTCAACCCTGCCCTGAGAGGCTGCTTGAGAGGCTTGGCAGACTCTTGGTCCTGCTGTGAATCCCTCAGGCTTGTGAGGGACGACAGATGGTTGAGCGAAACTCGGAGCCACCTCTCTACGTAATGATGACAAATGACCAGCCTCTGGTAAGTGGAAATCAGAACCCATGCACCTTTTACTTCGGATAAACAGGACATGGAAATAAGCACAGCGTGAAGCAGGGGGAGGGACACCTTTAATAACTTACCAATGTGTCTTTGTGGGTACTTTTTGTACTTATTAGTAGGAAAGCTCTTCCTGTATGTACTTACCTGTAGAGTCACTACGCATAGACTTCTGGGACTGAGCAATAATCCTCTGTGCCCTTTTGGGTATGAAGGATCTCTGTAAAGGCCGACAATGTGAGGCAGGATCCAAATACGATGCAGAGCTGCGTTCTGTCCTTTAGGAGCAGCACAGGGCCTGCCGGGCTCACTGCCGCTCCCACGGTTGCCTGCCTCCCATAACTCGGCAGCCCGGGGGTGGTGGCACCAGGCTTTTGTGCCTGGTCTCTACTAGTTGGACCTTTGGCACCTGACTCAAAAGAAAGTCAATCTGTAGGCGCCAGGGAGTGACGTGGGCCAGTTACAGAGTGGAGGGCAGAGAAGCAGATGGGCCGAGTCGCTGAGTCCCAGCCATCATGGCCCAGGAATGAAGACTCTTGAACTTGTGTTGCCTGGACTCTTGGTAAGACCCCTGTCTTCCTCCTCACCATTTGTTTATATCCTTACAGTGACAGGCCCTTATGTAGGCTGGCTTACGTGAGATCCTGTCCATGGGACTGGAGGACAGCAGTTATGAGGACAGTCGGACAGCTCGGCTCAAGGCCAGCTCTGCTTAATCCTAGCTGACGGGGTCTGGGCTAAGGTCCTTACACTCTGTAGGCATCAGTTTTCTTACCTGTAAAATGGGATAACAGCACCTGCCTCACAGTGTTGGAAGAATGAATATGTAGCGGATGAGGCCCTTGGCATGGTGCCTGGTACATGGCACATCCTTGCAAAAGGTTAACTGCTGCTGTTGTTGTCATAGTTATCACTCAAAGGAGACTAGTGACAATACTGCCCTTTGCTGAGAGAGTACAAAGTCCCAAGGCTGTCATCATCCAGTTCTTGACCTCTGGTGTGATTGTGATGGGGGCTTTGAACAGTGGTGCTAAATCCCACAGGGCGCTCTGGCTTTCCCTAAGTCCATTGCAACTCTGACTGATGCCCTAATGTTTGTTACAAACCTGGGGCTGATTTCAACTGCACCTTTTTGAGAGAGAAACATCCAGCCTACAGAGGGAGCCCCAAATCCCATGAGTCTCAGATGACTGAGGGAGATGTCTTCCTTCATGCGCATTTTAATTGTCTCTGTGTCAACCAATTATAAAAAAAAAAAAAAAAAGGACTTTAATGACGTCCCTATATATTTGCCCAAATAACTGTGGTTGTTCACTGAAATAGAAAACACGCTACCACCATCTTTTGACCATATTTCCTCTGCTTTGGTGAGTAAGGCTCTGGGTTCACGCCTGCTGGCGCCTGGACTGGGAGAAGGTAAGCAGACATGGCCTCTTATCTCTGGACTGTTCCCCTTTGGCTCAGTGCCCTACTGCTTGTGTACAGGAAAGAGAAGTCAAAGAATTATTAAAGAGAACTTCCCACTGTAGGTGCTGTGACCTCCTTCTCTGACAGCCCACTTTTTAAACCAGCATCTTAATATTTCAGCAGATGGTGCTAAGGTTTGTTACCGTAGCCTGCAGTATTCCCAGTTCATTCCCACACTTCTGGATTCTTTGTAATTAGCTTGCAACATGGATGAAACAGCTCAGATGTAGCCTAACCCCGTGGAGCTTGGAAAAAGAGAAGCATCTGGTGAAGAGAGCGGGCTGGTCTTGCTTTGCTTTCAGGGGGTTGCCCCAGAGGTGAGCTCTGGGTAATTAACGGTGGCCCGAAGTCACTGCAGCTGTGTTCTGTTGTCTATCCTGGCTACCCGTTTGCTTCCAGGTACAACTCAGGTATTGATTTTTCATTTAGAAAGCCCTTTGTCATTTTTGTCCCCAGCCTAGTTGTCTTGAAAATTCACTTTCACTTCTTGGTTTGTTATTAGGTCATTGTCTGTGTTCCTGGTTTTGCACACGTGTCTGGGACATCTCCTGTGGAAGGTGTTAGAATTTCAGAAAAAATACTGAGTTAGAGTTTGTAAACAAATAAATAGTATGTTCTTAGGAAAATCTTGTAAGACTAAATTGAAGGTAAGTACTTCACCACATCAGGTTGGGGATACTGTTTTCCTAATGCTACAGTGACTTATACTTTCTTGGGAGAAGGAACTCCTTCTTTCAAAACCCACTTAGCACCTAAGTAATGCTGAGCCCATAACTTTTTCTTGGTTGGTTTCTCAGCATCACCTGCAGAGACCTCCAGTTTTTTAAGGCAGCATATTTTTTCCCCTGGATGTTGCAGCTTGGGTGAGTCATGTTAGATGGCCCTCCTGGGCTCACAGGAAACCCCACAGGTGGTTTTTGGGACCAAAAGTACTCGAAAAGTGGGAGTTGTTACAGCGTTCCTAACGGTGGGAATAGTGGATGTAGAATGCAGTAACATTTTTTCTACTAAGAATTTTCCTTGTCTGTAAGTGTATGACTTAGAAGAAAGTCTCGAAAGCTATCTTTTCTTTTGGTGACTTCTTCCCAGCCCATCCTTGTTACTCTAACAGAAACTATGCTCTTAGCAGGAACTTTGCTCATAATAGTTGTTAAGCACATGTTAAGGACTTACTGTGACCCAGACACTGTTAAATGACAGGTGTATTTTCATTCAATTCTTACGATAACTCTGCGGGTAACTCAGCTATTATTTTAATAGATGAGAACCCTGGGATGACCCAGATGGTAAATGGTAGAACTGGGACTTAAACCCAAGTCCATCAGACTTCAAAGCCTGGCATTGAGACTAAATGAAAGAATCCATCTGCGGTTGCTTTCCTTAATGCCCCTGTTTCTAGTTGCCTAACTTTTCTTCTTTGTTAGTTCGTCATTTTGTCTCCTCTTGATTTATGGACCAAACAGCCCCACTGTACACCCCACACACTGTGGAGCCAGATTGGGAATGAAACGGGGAAAAGCATCAGATCTGAGTTAATTAACTTTGGAAATATATGGTTTGTTACTCAGGGAGAAAACTCCTTAGCACAACAAGGTCAGAATATCAAAGACGAGTGAGAGTGGTTAATGAGAAGGAGAAGCATTGCTGTATCTAATGGAGAGTTGCTGTTAGCAGGTCAGAAGGTAAATACTGCTCCGGCTTTCTGCATACGGCTCAAATAACTGGGTGTTACTCTCCTCACCTGAGAGGTTATTTATCGTCAGAGGAGTGAACACATTCTTTGAAACGGGGTCTCTGAATGAGTGGGTAGGTGTCTTTGCCTTCATCCTTATAATCATCCTCCGCCCTTACAGTTACTTGAGATACCGCGTCTCAAGGGCAGAATCGGAATGTTGTGCTGACATTTTGACAGAGCAAATATCTGAGGTTCTAGCCTTGGTACCTAGGATTCCCCTCCTAAATGTTAAGCAAATTCAAATAGCAAAGGTACTCCTAAGGAATCCTTCATGGCCAGATGGATCAGGGATACATTTCCAAAATTAGTGCTGCACAGAGAATTCTCTCTCATGGACTAATTCTTCTCCCCTCTCTGAGGACCATCTGTCTCATGGGCAGAAGAAAAATAGGCATCTGTTCAGATCTGCAGGGTTGCCACCTGGACCCGTTCCTATAGTGTTTCCAAGTGGAGGGTTGTGTTGTCTTTGGGCCAACCTGGAGCCTTAAATACTGGGTCTTCAGTGAAGAATTATAGAATCAAGACAAAATAATTTTGATCCAGAGCCTGGTTTTGTAGAGCAAGGATTGGTGAATGATTCATCATTCTAGACCAGAGATCAAACTTTTTCTGTAAAGAGCCAGCTAATACGGCTGGCAGGCCATGTGATCTCCGTCACAACTATTCAGGTCTTCTATTATAGCACAAAAGCAGCCATAGATGATATGTAAATGAGTGGTCATGACTGTCCCAATAGAACTTTATTGACCAAAAGAGGGGGCCAGCAAGACGGGCCACAGGCCATAGTTTGTTGACCCTGTTCTAGACCACAAGAATTCAATGAAGGAGATTTTTCCTTCAGAGGATTTGGATTTGTGCTGTGTAGTCACGGCTATTGTGGTGAAGTCTACACCGTTGAATTCGTAGATTTTTTTAAGGGAGCTTTGCTCTCTACCTCCATGATGATCACTATTTATTCATTGTTTGGTTTATTTGGAAGTAATTTCATCATCAACACAAGCTGACACCGGAGGATCCCATGCTGAGGTTAGACTCCCAGGAGATGCCTTTGCTCGTCCGTCTGAACACATCCACTTCGATATGTTGCTTCTAAAGTGAGTGTGACGAGCTGGGTCCTGGACGTCGTTGGGTGTACTGCGTGAAGGCAGTCGTGTTGAACAGATTATTATTTACTTCTAGACTTTGCCTCCATGGGGGTTGGAGTTCTTCCTCATGAAACTAAGAACTTCCTTCTAATGATGGCTGTGGGTGGTTCAGCTTCTTACAATCACCGTGATGGGTTTAGGCCCAGTAACTTTGTTCCTTTGCCTGTTTTGTGAAAGGATCTATTGAGGGGAAATGGATGCAGATGTGAGCCACCAAAATAAACGCACTGGTGACAGAACTAATGTTTCCTGTTTCTTGGATGGTCTTAAATTCTTTCTATGCAGACTGATGGCTAACTGTCTAGGCAAGTGAATTAGAACTTGTTTGCAAGCTGGAATGTGAATACCAGTTGAATATTGCAGCATTATTTTACATTGTCTGCTCGCTTCATTCTCCATGGGGAGGGGTTGTAATTGTGGCCATCTGAAAATTCTGCTTTACAGTCCAATTTAAAGCAGACAGTGCCTTATTAATGCAGTGCTTGCCTTTTTATTTGTGATCGGCACTTGTACTAACCTCCTTGCCAGATGATTAAAAAGAAGTATTCATATTTATGCATTCTTTATTTTTTATTGGGGAACCATGTGTTTCTCCAGGCCCCATCAGCTCCAAGTTGTCCTTCAGTCTAGTTGTGGAGGGCGCAGCTCAGCTCCAAGTCCAGTCCCCATTTTTAATCTTTAGTTGCAGGGGGCACAGCCCACCATCCCATGTGGGAATTGAACTGGCAACCCTGTTGTTCAGAGCTCGTGCTCTAACCAACTGAGCCATCTGGCCACCCTGCATTCGTTTTAAGACCTTTGTTTTTTTTTAATTGGATGAGTCAAACATTTGGGCAACTACTTGTGTCCCCCTTAAAATAAACATCTCATCAATAGAGATACATGGAAACCTTAAATGTGTATTGTGCTACATGCACTCAAGAGTTTGTTTTTACTGGGAGGTTCACTGTCAAATAACAGACAAGAATGAATGAGAAATGAAGAAAGTAAGAAACTGTAGTGAGGTAGAGGGATGGATACTGGCATGCTTTCTCCCATCTTATTCCTGGTCTAGTGAACCGTGAGCTTCCAGGCACCTTAAGTGATGTTAATGGAATTTATACAGTAGTGTCATGAAAAAATGGTACACGGCGCCATCACTTATTATGCTGTCATTTGCGTACTCTGTTAACTTATTGTACTCACAGTGACAAGTGTTTGTCAAGCTCTCAAAGGCACCATGCTAAGGTTGCTAGCCAAGAGCAGAAGAAATAAAGAAGAGAGTGGAGAAAATTAGGTGACTGTAGTTTATTTTCTTTAGTATTTTCTACAGGATTAGAGGAAGTATTATGACAAAAGGGTACATAATATATGAACATGAGTACATACAGTAGGATTAGCTTATGGAAAATAGTTCATCTTTTTCATGTGTGAGATTGCAGGGCTATCATGATGAGATCCTCCACAGCTTCTTACGGTGATGAGAAAGACAAACAAGCAAGCAGTTGCAATACAAAATGGTGACGGGGAGTATGTCAGGATGCTGCAGAGGACCGGGGGGAACTTCTAACTTCAGCTTGAAGAGACAGCGCTATCTTCCTGGCAGAAGTAACATGTAAGCTGAGACGCCGAAAGGTGAGGGGGAATTAGCTGGGCAGAGTGGAAAGCAGGGAAAGCCATGCCGTGTGCAGAGATGAGAAAGAACGCTTGTGAGCTGAAGAACTTTCCAATAGTTCATTTTACCTCGAGTATAGGGACTGGCGATTGAATAGAGAGAGGCAAGAGGGGCCAGATCTTGATAAACCATGTTAAAAAGAGTAGGCCTGTTTTCCAGGGCCAGTTGGGATCCTTGAAGGGTTTTAGGCAGGGGAGGGATGCAATTAAATGTGGTCATTATAGAAAATGCAGACGACGGATTGGGTGAGGGATAACATTGGAAGCATGGCGATCAGCTAGACCCGTGCTATAAAGCAAATGAAAGATAATGGTATTGAATTCTAAAATCTGCCCAAATACGAATTAGTGGCTGTAGAACCTTTTTTAAAATTATACTTAACAATCAGAGCAAAGGAAAAGTAGGGGTTTTGGGTGATGGTCAGATTTCTAAATTGGTTTTGCCAGACATTCTGTTCATTTGTCGAGATAGAGAGCAGTGGCAGAAAAACAGCTTGGGGAGGAGGAAATGAGCTAATGGTATGTTATCAGAGCCATTAGAGATGTTTGGGAAGAGGCTTTAATTGACAGGTGTAAAAAGTACATTGAGAGATGGAATAACAGACGAGGCTTGAGACCAAGTTAGCGAGGTCTATGAATGCTCTTCCTGAGGCCGGCTTTGCAGATGTGGACTGGTGACCGAATCGGAGCGGTATTTGAAGGAGGAGTTGAGTGAGATGGGCGAGGACTAGAAGACTTTAAGTGGCCTTTGCATTAGGCCACGTGAGAGGAAGGGAAGGTGCCTGTGGAAATGGAAGAGGCTTGCCAGGAATATGCAAGGGTAGGCGCTGATGGCATTTGGCAGTGATCGGAAGAGTTCAAGACAATTCCAAAGCGTATACAATTGGCCCAACCGTACCTTTTCAGTCTCACCGTATACTTTCTTCCTCCTGCTTACATCTCAGCCAGCCCTGATCAGTTTGCGATTTCACTAACATGAGAGCTTCCTGGTTTTTGTGTGTTTTCCTCTATATTTTCTCCATCTTAAGTGCCCTTGTTCCACTTAACAAACCCCAATGAGCCTGAAACGGAGAGTAGCATTTCAATAAAAAAAAAGGAACTTTTTTCCTTCCCAAACTTGAAGTGCCACCTTCTCCCTCTCCAATCCCCCTCACCCCCGTTGACCTGAAATCTGTTGTGATTGTCCCATGGCAGATACTTCATGGTTACTGGTCCTCACATACGGCTCCACTGAGCTTTAAGCTCAGTCACAGTGTGTATTTTGATTTACTCATGGCTGCTTCTCTTCCGTTGTACCTACTACCCGGTTCTCTGTGAAGATGGGCATGTGCTTAGGGGAGTCAAACAGGTCGGGATGGAATCTGTACTATTTCACGTACTGGCTTTGTTACCTGGAACAACTTATTTCACCCTCAGAAATTCAACTTCCTGTTTGTAAAATAAACATAATGAAATCTACCTCATAGGTTCCTGGTGAGCGATAGGTGAGATCCAGTGTATCCAGTTTAGCACAGTGTTTGGTACATGGCCGCTCCGTAATGGAGCGCGGCCACTAACAGCTTTGTGAATATCGGGTTCTGTGGGTTACGTCACAAAATGACTACTTGTAAATAAGAGAGAACACCTATACTAATGGATGTCTCAAGGTGTATGAATGATGGGACGTCCAAATGATGGATTTTAATAATTTTCCTGTACTTCTAGAAGAACCAGCAGATAACTTGAAACTTACCGTCGGAGCCTTGTAGAGAAAATATCTACAACCATCAGAAAGCCATCCACGTTTCACTTGGGATTAAAGCATTGCCCAGATGTGGGAGAACCATCTTGTTCATACTACAGAGCATCTGCATTCCTCCCTCCCGTCTTACAATGTCAGGAACGTTCTGGAAACTTCATAGAGGTGCCCTAGAAAAGCAGTATGCCTAAAAATGTAGCAAATCTGATGGTGATTGAGTTCATTTAAATTTGTTTATTTAAAGAATGCTTAATATTACTTATTTCTCGTAGTTATACGTAGGTATGCTGATTCTTAAAGGTTTTTTAAGATTTCATTTTATTTTTCTTCTCTAGGTTAGTTGCATGGATTCTATAGACATTTGTTTCAGATTTCACCTATGTGTTTCACTAGAACAGGTGAACTCTGCCCTACTTGAATAACTAACTAGTAGGATCCAGGTTATAAGAAAAAAAACAAAACACCCCTTTTTTTCTGTCCACCCATTAGATGGAGGTAAACTCACGGATACAGTGAGTCTGTGGTTCCTACCTTCCTCGTGGTTGTGTGTGTGTGTGTGTGTGTGTGTGTGTGTGTGTGTGTCTGTCTGTCTGTCTCATGGTCTGTAGATATTCTCCACATCCCCAAAGTTTAGCGTCTAACAATTATCCTGAAGTGAAATCTGCTCATGTTTTTAATCTGCACACGCAGTTTCCCATTACAGTAAAGCTTTCACCGTAGAGGACTAGTGATCTCGTGTACTTCAAAATGATTGGTGATTAAAATCACCCTTTTTGCAAGCAGCTGCCCACTGCTGCTCTCTCCACAGAGGATAATAAACCACCATACGCAGAAATGTTAAGATGCTACTTAGACCGTTAGATTTTAACCGCTTCACGTGGCCGAGGCACAGGGGTCTTGCGAGCCCCAGTGCTAGTTATCTCAAACTTGGTAATGGGCCTAGCTTAACTCAGTGTTCCCTGGGGCCTGGGCTGCCTCCTGCAGTGTGATGTGAAACTTAATTGTAATTTGTTGTGACTGGTCCCTAATGCAAGTGTTAACAGTGGCTACTTGCCATGAGTAGAAAAGTGAGAGTACGTGTTGTTTATCCAGACAAGAAGTGATACCAAAATGAGACTGGAGGTGTGATTCTAATTTGCACCTCCATTTCATTTGCCTGGAGGAACTACATTTCTTTGTCATTATTTCTGAATATATATAGTGACAGGGGAAGGCTTACCAAATGCACTGCTAACAGATGTGGCAGTCACACTTCTGTGCAGCCCCTCATTTTGTTCATTCATGCTTTCTTCAGATCACCCTGTGCTTTGGAGAAAAGGCCCTTAGCAGAATTGCCCGAAATATCAGCAAAGTAGGAAATAGGAATTATAATGCCAGTGAGCATTTTGAAATGTGCTCATCGTCCTATATTTTTTCTATAATGTAATATTGTACTTTACATTTGCACTATGCAAAATATCCTTATGATAGAAAAGCAGGAAATAGTGAAGAGTGCGTGACAGAAAAGATATTAAAGTATTTGTCACTTTTAAGTGGCCTATTCCAGAGATTCCAAAAGTTTGTTCCATGGAACGAACGCTAGTCCTCCAAAACATTGCACTTTATGAAAAAGAATCAGGGGTAAAGAGTTTTAAGACGATTCAGAACACATGTCAGAATATTAAAAGCTCAGAGAAATTCTGCAGAAAAGTACCCCATTTAACATTTGTTTAACTCTGTACTTCCCAGTACTTAATTTGCTCAGAGGAAACTTGTTCCCCACTTAGTGAATTACACCTTTAAGAGCGCCAACACGATCTGATTGTTGGGCTAGACATTTCTTGTTACACCAGTCAGCTTTTGTGTTCCTGCATCCTTGGACAGACAGTAGTGTATTCAGGTGTCTGAGCAAGGTGTGCAGCCGTTTTTCAGTAAGAATATTCATGATATCGTCATTATTTTTGCTGTTGCAGTCGACTTTAAACAGCTCTCTCCTAAAGACAACCAACGTGTAAGTTCAGGGAATGAAGTACAGTTGGAAGCAAGCCGAGACCATTGTATTTCTCCCTCATGCAGTCGAGGAGAGAGGGCCAGCTCCTGCTAGAAACCTCATCTTAGCAGCCGTGGGAGGCTTCGCTGGTCAGATGCTGAGAAATGCTTTTACCCTGTGGTCTTAAGTATTAGAAAGCCACGTCAGAGGTTTTCAGGCAAATTGAGACGTTTCTTCATATCTTGCATTTACTGTGTATTGTGGGAATAAAGCTTTCGGAGATGCACGATCAATTAATGCCCTCCTTCCCCTGGTGACTTTCAGCAGTACCCACAAATACGTACTTTGAGTCAAGGAAAGACGTATTGCACTCAAAGAACTGCAATCCAAACGGAACTGCATTGCCTTGTACAAATGCAGGGCTGGAAAATGTATTTCTCGTGAATCAAACAGCTCTAGCCTTGCCGGCCGGCACTTAATGACTTTAGACCAGGGGTGTCCAAACTTTTTTCAACATTTTTCACCAAGGGCCATATGCGGTAAAATACACAAACAGCCGGGCCACTCACTCAAGGTGAAGTACGTATTGTCTCACCTGGTTTATTTAAGTAAACTAAATATATTTTTGGAATTTGATGCGGGCCGCAGTTGGCCCACGGGCCGCACTTTGGACACCCCGCTTTAGAGTGTGACCCACATGTTGGTTTTCTTACTGTCATATGACAGACATGTCACCCCCACGTTACATCAGGGGGGCGAAAATACAAGCAGCCTCCATAGTGATGTGTGGAGCTCGGGAAGAGTAATTCCTGCCGTTTTGCTCTGGTTGCTGTTTGGAAGTATATACCCCAAGGAGCTGCTTTGTGAAGAGAATGGGATTCAGAGGGGAAGCGCCCAGATGTAAGAAGTCACTGTTGAATCAAGAGATCATGGGGAGGCATCCCTTTGCCTGTGTGACCAAAATATTGGACAGGCATAAAAATCACAGCCTTGTCTTTGGAAAACTTAGCCCTTGTAGCGTGAAATTCACACTGGAAAAGTAAAAGGATTAAGCCTCTCTCAGGAGAGCTGGTAGGAGGGGTCTTCTCACTTGCAAAGGACATTGTTGTGCAGGAAATGAACACATTTCACTCGAACCACGTGTTCTGCACTAAAGAACGAGGCGAGCAGAATGCCACCCCAGGCACAAACAGACCCGCAGATCTCTTAGGGTCTGGTTTTCCCTGTGACAGAGCATTTCTAGCAAAGTAAGATTTCCCAGCGTCCAGTTCGCGGACTTGCTGGCAGGTTTCAGATACCTGTCTGGCCTCGTTGGGGGACTCGGAGGTGTAGGGCGATATACTCACTAACTGGTGCTGACAGGTTATTTTATCTTCAATTAAGTTGTAGCATGCACCAAGATCAGATTGCTCTACCTAAATGAAAGGTGTTCTTTCTGTTGCAATATGTGAAGCAGGAGAGAGGCTCAGCAGAGTTGGACCATAGCAGTCAGAAGCTCTTCCGCTTCACACTGACCAGCCAACAAATCAGTGAAGACCCGTCGTGCTTCCACTTTGTTCTGTGCTGTGTGAGCACGAGCTCCTCAGCCCAGCGCGAGGGGCAGAGAGTAAGCACTGACTGGATGGAACCTGCCAAAGGTCGCTGAGGTAATAGGGCAGAAACAGTTTTTACCAGTAAAGGATGACGTTGAGCCAGTGGGCTCTCAAATCCTACTTTTCTAGTATAGACGCCTGTGAAAACTTGGACCCATTAATTTTCTCCCCTGCCAGTGATCCACCACTGTTACTCAGGAGCTTGCTGATTCAGAAGCCACCGAGGGAATGAGGAAAATGACTCAGTAGGTTGATTCATTCAGCAAGCCGTTCAGTACCTGCCATGTGCTGGGAACTGGAGGTACCCTGAGTTGTGCACATAGCCCGATAGTGGGCGATAGTCCCGGCTGTGGATTATGTGGGTCGGTGACTTACTGGTAACGCAAATACCCATCTAACTAGTAAGACAGAGCCCCTTGTGAGAGCGAGTCCCCATTTCAGTGATGGGTTCAGAGAACAAGAACAGCATCAAGAATACAGAGGACGTCACGGGTATAGGGAACAGGCATTATCTCATGGGCGGGGGCGGGGAGAGTGGGGGCTTTATCATCACCAAGATCTTTTTGTTCTTGGATCAAGGATCATTTTCTAATAAAGCAGATAGAAAACCCAAGGAAGAAGACAAAGGGATGGAATCTCAGGGCTTTTTATGTATTCTACAATATTAATTAAAAGTATATGTTATGCCAGGCTCTGCCCTAGAGCCCCGGGGTACAGCGAAGAGCTCAGGCATGGTGCTCAGGCCTCCCTGATGAATGTGGGAGGAATAAGTCAATCATCGAAGTCATCACCCATTGATTGATTGTGATAAATGTTTTGAAAGTCACAAAAACAAGAGTGAGAGAATCACTGGCAGACAACGAGAGAAAGCAATTTTCAAAGAATGTTAGTGCAGAAGGAGACATTTAAGCTGAGACTTGAATGAGAAGGTAATACTAAAAAGAGTGAACCTTCCAGAAAAAGGAATCACATAGAGTGGCCTGTGTTTGAGGAAGTGAAAGTGAGCGAGAAAGGGTGACAATTTTTTTTGTTCTATTGGGGTTCTGCAGAGAAACAACCAATAGGGTGCGTGTGTGTGTATGTGTGTATTTATTATAAGGAATTGGTTCATGCAGTTGTGGAAATGGGCAGATCCTAGGCTCTGCAGGATGAGATGGCAAGCTGGAGACCTGGGAGAACCAACGGTGTAGTTCCAGTCTGAGGACTGGCCGACTTGAAACCCAGGAAGAGCCAATGTTTCAGTTTGACTGAAGCAGGAGGAGTTTCTTCCTTCTCACCCGAAGGTCATTATTTCTCTCCTAGTCAGGCCTTCAACTGATTAGATAAGGCCCACCCTCATTAGGATGGTAATTTTATGTGTCAACGTGACCGAGCCCCAGGATGCTCAGATATCTTACTAAACATTTCTGGGTGTGTCTATGATGGTATTTTCCAGAAGAGATTCGCATTTGGGTTGGTGGATTGAGTAAACGTGATTGCCTTCCCCAATGTGGGTGGCAACCCATTAAGGGCCCAAATAGAACAAAAAGGTAGAGGAAGGTTGAATTTTCTCTCTCTGTCTGACTGTACATTGGTCTTCCACCCGTGGACTGGGACTTAGCTCTTGGAACTTCACAGCTTTTATAATCCCACTAGTCAGTCGCTTGTAATCAGTCTCATGCTAGGAATATACAGGGTCTGTTTCTCTGGAGAACCCTGACTAACGCAGAGGACGATCTGTGTTCCTCAGTCTACTGACTCAAATGTGCATCTCATCCTAAAACATCCTCACAGGCAGACCCAGAATAACGTTTGGCCAAACATCTGGGCACCCTGTCGCCCAGTTGAGTTGATATGAAATGAACCAGCACACAAGATCAAAGATAAGGAGGGGAGCACAAAAGAGATGGGAGAGAGAGGCAGGGCCTTATGGGTCCTGGCAAGGCGTTTGGAGCTTATTTTGATGATTGGAGGGCTGTTGAAGGAGCTTCAACACTGAGTGATTCAGTCCCACTTCCTCTGGAAGCCCATCGCTCTTGGTGCTGGGTGGAGAGACTTGTACAGGATGATAGAAGAGAAGATGAGGGCGGTGGAGACAACGGACCCATCGTAGGACTAATTTGAAAGGTTGGGTTTGGGGAGGGAAGGGGCAAATCCAGTGCGACCGAACCTGTGAAGCAGGCTGTGCGCTTTGCTTTGCCTCCTCTGAGGTGGGATGCTGACTCTGGCAGTTGCCGCCTCCCCTCATTTGGGAACAGGCAAACCGCAGCCCACCTGTCTTTGTATGGCCTGCAAGTTTAGAATGGTCTTTACATTTTCAAATGGTTGGAAAAAAACATCAAAAGGAATATTTGAAAATTATATGAAATTATGTGAACTCCAGATTTCCGTGTCCCTAGTTTTATGGGAAGATAGCCACACTCATTGCTCCTTTGTTTACGGGGTGTCTGTAGATGCTTTTGCCCTAGAATAGCGGAGTAAAGTAGTTGCAACAGAGATTCTGTGGCTTGCAGAACCGAAAGTATTTCTCGTCTGGCCTTTTCCAGAAAGTTTGCCAACCCCTGTGCTGGTTTACTCAGTGATCTCTGCCATGTTGTTGGCCATATATCCGTGTTTTCTTCCCTTTCATCTGATTCTTGGGTACCTCTTGGCAGGGCCGCTGTCAGAAGTGTGGATTTTTCTGTCTGTAGCCTGAAGAAAGCCAGCGTTAGAGCATTTTTGTTCCCCAGCATTAGGTCTTCGACCTATTCCTATAGCCAATTAAGGCAGCGTCTGAAGTTGAAAAGAATGTCCAGGTGGTAAGTGACAGTGATGAACGCAGCCTCCTGCCGTGCTGGGCCTTGACATGTCCCCTCTGTCCTGGAGGGGACCAGCTGGGCGGTGTCACAGGGATACCATCTAAGGGTGATGGCTGCCCTGAGGGTAGGGGAACAAACTCGCAGAGGTAAGGGAGAAAGGTGTGCTGACAGGAGCTCAAACCTAACCCTTTGCTTTTTTCAATTTAAATTCTCCAGGGATTGTCTTCTAGCTTGATTCAGCAGTGCTGGCCCCAGAAAGAAGAAGTTCTGTATGCGGCGTGGAGCTTCTGCCTCCATATGGAGCTGGGTCTTCCTCTTAGTCACCTCTTGGTGGCCAAGGTTTTGCACAAACGGAAGCTCACCGACAGTGGTCCTCTAAAGCCTGCAGACGAGACAGGAGCCTACCTGTCAGATACAGAGGGCTGTATTCCTGAGTCCTTGGTGGGGGGCGGGGGTCCTACTCCTGGGCGGTAAACATCCTCTAATAGGTATGAATTCGGTACATTGCACGTTTTTTCATTTTGGGAAACATATCTGAACATGTAACGTTGGGACACAATTTCCTAAAATGGAGATTGTCCAAAATTTACCTTGTTAATAGAGTATATTTATTCATGTAAATGTAAACAAGACGTCATGATTTGAAGCACAGAATGGCTTTTTGGTGGAGGGTCTCGGCCTAATTCCTTTGTAGTAAGGCGTGGAGAGGTTGAGGGAGTGAGCGGGGCTGCTCCCTGGTCAGTGAGGTAGCAGATCCCAGGGTAACTCCCTGAGGCCAGCAGCTTCTCCACCCTGCCCTTCGCGCTCTCATCTCATAGCCGCTTTTCTGGGGGCTCTGTGTCTGCAGGCTCTGCTGATTCACTTTTAGTGACATGAGAGTGAGAGTCCTGCGGTCGGAAAAATGGCAGGATAGCTTCTGATGGCTGAGATAGTATAAACGGGACTCAGGCTTAACACTTGAAGCTAGAGATGGGAGGTTTCCCCGAACAGCTCTTGACGTTCGTGCACGCACACAGAAATTCTCTCTTGGGTCCGGTGAAATTTCTAGAAAAATGCCATGTTGTCAGTAAAGAGTATTTAATGTTCCTTTCTTATCTTTGTTTACTTCCTGTTTCTTTCATCCTGACCTGAAGTTCCATTTCGCTTTTGCTTATACCTCATGGAGAACTCTGAAAAGAATACTGAACAGGAAGCATTCTTTAAGAAAAAAAAGAAAATCTGCTGTTCCAGCATTATTTTTTCATACTATGCTAATCATTTTTGAATACATTGTACAGATGGTAGGTTGTATTTTTGCGGAGGGGTTTTTTCAAGCCAAGTTCATAGACGTGATCTTGAATTTGTAATGCTGTATTCCTAAGTATCTTTTTTGGCTGTCAAAATAGTGCTGTCTTTAAAAAGTACAATGTAGATACTCTGGGTAAGACTGATTCTATTCACTTTCTTCATTAAAAAAATAAGTATTTTTTCCCTTATTACAAAAGTAACGTTTATTTTAGAAAAATTGGGAAAAGAAATAAAAAGAGGCACAATAAATTGGGTTAAGTGTAACCCTCCAAAACAACTGACTCTTCTTATTCCCCCCACCTTTTTTTGGGGGGGCTGGTGTTGGATTCGTGCAGTGAGCAATGTGATATAATTTCATTCAGTTCCATCTTAACTGTCTGTATGTGTCAGATACACAGGGAACAAAATGTCTGGCTTGGAAAACATTAATAGAAGGCTTAATTGTATGGAGTTTGCATGACAGACTGAAAGACTATGGGTTTTAAAGATACTTAGATTTTGGATTTTAATTCAAGAATTAGAGTTAAATTATATGCTCTTGGAAAGTTACCTGGCTGCATTTTAACAGTAAATTAGGCAAATGGTTATTTTGGGAGGTGTTACTTTGCCTCAGGTAGTGCCTGCTGGGGGTCCATAGTTCATGGTGATTGGCAGAAGGCGGGTGGTGACTTCCTGAGTGCCTCCTGCATGCAGACCTGGTTCAATGGCAACCTTTCATTGGAAAGGGCCACATAGTTAACAGTTCAGGCTTTGCGGACCAAGGGCAAAATCAAAAGATATAATGCAGGGACTTATATGACCACTGAAAATGCAACTATTTGAGAATGTGAAAAGAAAACATTCTTAGGTCACAGGCCATATGAAAACAGGCAGGGGGCCTGTGCTAACACACCTTCACTATTACTTGTCATCTTCACAACCCTGTGAGGTAGTCACACTTCTAATAAACGGTGGAGCCCGGATTCACACTGAGGCAGCCAGAGCCTGGGTCCCACCCCCGTCTGCAACACCCCTCCCCTGCCTGGAGGTGGTTATTATAATTAATAGAACCACCAGGGCCATGCATTCCTCCTTCTACACCCTCAGCTTTGTCTCTTTTCCCGTGGCCTCTGCCCTCTCCCTCCCCCTCAGCCCTGCCCTTAACCCTGCCGAGCTCTCCCCCCCCCCCCCCCCCCCCGAGCCCTGTCATCGTTGCTCTCCTTCTAGGATGCCCAGACCTGCATGTTTGGCTGACTCTTTATTCTTTAGGTCTCAGTTCAAATGTTACCTCATTTGTTTGGAGAATCCTTCTTCACATACTTGTCCTTGTGACCTATTACTAGGTCTGCGATCATATCGTCCTTTGCTTTTCAGGTCCTTCTTCCGTCTACATCGTAGCTCTCACCACACTCTGTAATTATATTGTCCTGTCACTGTGTTTCCATGTCTGTCTTCCTCAAGGGCAGGATCAGGACTTTGACCTTCCCACTGATGCATTCCCATGGCCAGAACTGTCTGGAACATCAGTAGGTGCTTAGTAAATATTTGAGAAAGATCTTGGGCTCAACAACTGCCCTGATTTTTCAGAAATCAACTGAAGTTGTTGGTGTGGGCTTTCCGGATCCCAAGTCCAGGTAGATGTCTTATGGTACCCCATGATTTTCCTTCGTTACTTGGTAAGCCCCGCTCCTGAAGAGAGGCAGTGCCTCTGCCATGGAAGGAGGTGTGAGATGTGAGCCTCAGAATCCACAGCTGCCAGGATTCCTGGGTGATGTAGAATCTCATCTCAGGAAGAGACTAGCCTGCAGTTATATTACCTGGTGATGGTGCTTCTCAAACCTTCAAGTGCTTAAGAGATACCTGATCTCATGTAGGTTCTGATTTAAATCATCTGGCCTGGGACCAAGATTCTGAATTTCTGACTTGCTTTTAGGTGCTGCTGAGAGCTTGCGCTTAACAGACCACTTGTAGTAAGAAAGGCTCGGGTTTCTCCATCTTGGCACTATGGACATTGTGGGCCAAATTATTCTTAGTGGTGGGGGGCTGTCGTGTGCATTGTAGGATGTCTAGCACCGTCCCTGGCCTCAACTCACCTGAAGCCACTAGCACTCCTTTAGTTGTGACAACCAAAAGTGCCTTCAGATGTTGCCAGATATCCCAGGAGTAGAGGTGGGGAGCAAAAGCATCTCTGATTTAGAATCACTGGCCCAGATGCTTCTCTATGCTTAGTTTGTCTTCAGTGATTCTCAGATTCTCTGAGCCAGTGAATTTCCCTTTTGCTTTTTAAAGCCAGTTTAGTTAAATACTTATGAACTTGTAATTGAATCCTATGACTTACATACATATGAGTGTGTAGTTATGTGTGTGATTTTATGTATGTGTGTGTGTGTGTGTATATATAAAACTTGTGAGTTCTACCAAGCTCTGTAAACGCACGTGCTGTGCATATTTATTTTTGTACTTAGCATCGAGTTCATTCTGTGGGAAGTACTTGATAAATGCCCACTGAATGAATGAAATTCTGTAAAGGATGGTGTATCTATGCTTTTTTCTTGCCTTTTGAGCTCTGTGATCTTTTTTTTACATGTTTTTGCAGTATAATATATATACACCCTAGAAAGTTGATCTTATGTTTGGTAATGATTTTTTTATGTATTAGGTTGGTGCAAAAGTAATTGCAGCTTAAAAGTTTAATTGCAAATGCTGCAATTACTTTTGTACCAAACTAACAAACCAAAAGCATGAGACAGAAAGAAAAAATTTGATACGTTGGACTTCATTAAAATTAAAAACTTTTGCTATGCAAAAGGCCCTGTAAGAATGAAACGACAAACCAAAGATTGGGAGAAGATCTTTGCAAAACCACATATCTGATAAAGGACTTGTATCCAAAATACACCAAAAAACAAAACAAAACAAAAACCCGCAAACAAAAACCCTCTTTAAACTCAATAATAAAGAAGCGACCCGATTAAAAAAAAAAAGCTGGTGAAATATCTGAACAGATATCTCACCAAAGAAAATATACAGGTGGAAAATCAGCATCTGGAAAGATGTTAGGTATCATATGTTATTCGGGAATTACAAATTACAACAATAATATACACCATACAGACTATTAGGATGGCTAAAATCCTAAATACTGAGATCACCAAATGCTGACGAGAATGTGGAGCAACAGAAACTGTCATTCATTGTGCAGCTACTTTGGGAGACAATTTGGCAGTTTCTTCCAAAGCCAAACGTGGGCCATACCATACAATCCAGTGATCACTCTCCTAGTTATTTACCCAAATGAGTTGACGTACATCCACACAAAAACCTGCATGTGAATATTTATAGCAGCTTTGTTCATAATTGCCCAAACTCAGAAGCACCCAAGATGTCCTTTAGTAGGTGACAAGATAAACTGTGGTACATCTATACAATGGATTCTTATTCAGTGATAAGAAATGAGCTCTCTAGCCTCGAAAAGATATGAAAGAACCTTTAAATGTGTATTAAAGAAGCCTGTCCGAAAAGCCTACACATACCTTGTGATTCCAACTATATGACACTGTGAAGGCAAAATTATGGAGCCAGTAGAAAAGGTCAGTGGTTGCCAGAGGTTCTGGGGGAGAAAGGAAAGGAGGGATGACGGGGTGGGTGGGGGGCGGTCACAGGATTTTAAGGCAGTGAAACTGTTCTGTATGATACTGTAATACAGACATGATACTGTGCATTTGTCAAAACCCTTAGACATGTAAAACAAAGAGCTAAGTCTAATGTAAACTATGGACCTGGTTAATAATAATATGCATAGTGGTTTATCAGTTTTAACAATTGTGCCACATTAGTGCATGATGTTAATAGGGGAAACGGGGTGGTGGGGGAAGATATATGGGAACTCTGCACTTTCTGTATAATTTTTCTGTAAACCTAAAACTGCTTTAAAATCTTGCTTTAAAAAAAAAATTAGATGTTTGCCTTTTCCATACAGTTTTCTTTCCATACTATTTTAACAAAATAAGCTTCTGAGGTACTTTCCTATGGGAAAAAGTGTCATGTCTTTAGTCAGCAGCCAGTGTGATGTTTCTATTTCTCAGAGACCTTTTCACTTTCTGAGTGCTTCTCATGAGTATGGTTGTTTGACAGCTGAGCTGTGTGGATAGATGGGGTGTTACTTTGTATTTATGGCCTTTTCTGATAGAAATTCTCTGTAATAAGTGTACAATAGGAGCATGTAAAAAGTGAGAAAATTTAGATTTAGAAAGGAGTGGTTTGCCTAACAGAATATATACTTTTTGGTAAATATTACCCTGGGTAAGTTTTACAAGGTAGATTAGAAATTGTACATGCAGAACCTTTGATTTGCAATGTAAGGATTCCAGTCGCTTATAAACTTGATCTCCCTATTGCTGGTTCCTTTCCTTTCTTAACTGCTGCAGCCATCCTCTAAAGGGAAAAACAAAACAAAACGAAAAACAGTGTACCCTCTACTTAACATGGGATTGTTTTTTCTGGAACCACAGTTTTAACTCTCTGTACCTACCATCAAAACCCTCAGTGATTGTCCATTGCCTTGAGGATAAAGTCCACTCCCCTCAGCAAAGATACTAACATTATTTCATCAGTGGTGCTGATGTTTCGGGGTGTTACAGAGAATGCAGCGTCTGTGGTAATCACTCCCCTGCCTGTATGTGAAGCCTCATCTTTTACAACTTGCCCTCATGCCACTCCCCACAGGACCCATGATCTCTGGCCCCCTCCAGCTGTTGCACATGGTTTTCCCTGTGATTGGGAAAGTTCCTGCCATACGTGTGATTCAAGAATCAACTTGGGAATCATGGCCCATATTCCCCCCAGCATCACTCTCCAATTTCCAGAGTCTCTTCCAGAACCCTGCACGTGTTTCATTCATGGGACTCAGGACCATGCATCCTTGGATTTTAGTCAACTTGTGTTGTTTCCTTGATTGGTGAGTTTTCTGAGTTGGGTCGTTTGTCTCATTTTCTGGCCTGCGTGGAGTAGCCAATGTAATATTTTTATTTTAACTGAATAAACATATGCGTATGTTAATGTGTCAAGCCAAACCACTGTATTAGTGAAGCTAATGCTAGCTGCTTCAAGAAATAAATGACCTTGGTTTATTTCTCCAGGCTCCTTCCATTTTGTGGCCGTGTCAATCTTCTACCCATGGCTCCAAAGGCTGGTGCGGAAGACGAAGGAGTGAGAAGGCTCATCTCCTTGGGGGATTTGAAGCCTGGAAGCAGTGCATTCACTGCGCGTGCGTTTGGTTGGCCAGATCTCAGTCTGCTGCTCAGCCCTAAATGCCTGAGACACTGGGAAGTCTAGTTGAGCTAGACTTCCTTCCATAAATAAGGAAGATGGCATGGTTTGTGAACAGCCAGCAAGTCTCTGCCACAATGTTTATTTAGAATTGATCTACATTCACATCTGAATTTCCATCACTTTCTGTTAAGATAGTCAACCACTTGTCCGTAGTGTGGTATGGAGTAAGTAGTAGGAAGGGTGATTAAGTCCTTCCTGAAGAAAAGTGAGTTGTTTGGATTGTAATCTTTGTGTTCTTGTAGTTCTGTATCATCCTGTCTATATTTAGGATCTATTAAGCTACCAATGTTTTATCATTTTGCAAAGCCAGATTTTCTAGAAGACAATGTGGAAAAAATTGTACCATGCTTCATCATACTTATTGTACATAGTACCACTGCTTTCATTACTATGTGACAGCAACACTGTCTCATTCAATTAAATGTTGTATAAATTACATTATTTTTTGTAGGACAAAGAAGTTCCTGTTAACTGTGGTATGTGTCTCCGTGGCACCAATGTTTGAAGGAAATGGCCTTCTGGAATTCAGCATAGTAAGAGAATTAGAATTCAATCAGTGTGATAAATCATTGAACTTGCTGTTGAAGGACTTACATTTAAATTAAACCTTTAAAAGCAATAACCTCTTTTCAATTTCCGTACTACTGGGAGATAATGGAGCTTTGAAGTAGAATGAATTTGATTTACAAGTACAGCAATTCTTCAGTTGCTGATGTTTTATTCTTTCAAAGTTTAATCAATAACGAAGGTAAGGAAATGTTTCTTTTTTACCTGTTTTCTATTTTGCAAATTCTCTGGTTTCCAGATCTGTGGTGCTTTTTGTTTGACATTGGGGTGATAGGTGTTTATGTAATTATGGCAAGGGCACGTTTCAATAATTTCCCGGCCAGGGGGTGATTTTAAACATACATTAAAAATGTCAGGAAATAATGTGTTTAATAATAAATGTACATTACCCCAGGGAGTTTTCACATGACTGGGCTCATGTCTCCCAGAGTTAACTCACTTTAAAAGCATGTGACTCAACGGCACTGTGTCCCAAGCTTGCAAGCCAGCATCCCAGTCACCCCTGACCGGGCCTAGGGGACAGACACCCAAGGTGGGATTGCCTTCAGGAATTGGTCAGCCAGAGGTGCCTTGGCTGCAGTGTGGTACAAATCGAGAGGACTTTCCTGTTTTAGGCCGAGGCATTGCATTGGTTTCCTAAGGGCTGCCATAACAAATTACCAACAAGTTGATAGCTTAAAACAACTGAAACTTATTCTCAGTTGTGGAGGCCAGAGTCTGAAATCAGTTCCATTGGGTCAAAGTCAGGGCATTCTCAGACCTGCACTTCTCCCTAGAAGCTCTGAGGGAGAATCCTTTCCTTGCCTGTTCCGGTATCTGCTGGCTCCCAGCATTCCTTGGCTTGTGGCTGCATTACTACCCTGTGTCTCTGTGGCTCCAGCCTCCTCCCCTGCTGTCTGTGTCACATCTTTTGCCACCCTCTTATGAGGATGTAGCAAACTGCATTTAGGGCCCAACCGGATAACCCAGGATAATCTTCCACCTCAAGGTGCTTAAATTATTCACACCTGAAAAACCCTTTTTTACCACATAAGGTAACAGTTACAGGCTCTAGACATTGGCATATGGATGTCTTTCTTGGTGTGGGGAGGAGGGCATTAGTCAGCCTACCGAAGGCATATAAGGCACGTGAGAAGTGACTGTTCTGGAAGTGATCTACTGACGATAATGCTGAATTTTTCCTTTTATTCTGAGTGCTCGTTAGGCAGAAATAGAACTTTCTGATGGTATGCTGCGTATGTCATATGAAAGTAAAGATTCTTCTTTATTAATGAAGGGCAGCTCATATACCTAGACAGAAAATAAAGGCAAGTTTGGCACTTTTTGGTCATTTTTCAAGTTCTATTATAGTTCTAATTTCTGTTCTAGGTTTTCTGTATTCTATCGGTATGAAGATGAAAATGATGCCGTTGTAAATATTTGCATTATAAAAGTTCCCCTGAGAAGCAAAACATTAAGACTACCTTTAAACAATGATATTTACATTTATTTTCTGATTAGAAAAGTACAGCTTGTTTTAGGAAATTTATCAAATCCAGAACAGCATGAAGAAGAAAAACACTCCTGAAATTTAACCACCTGGAAATGACAACTATTGATATATATATATATATATATTCCCCCCCCCCCCCCCCCCCATATTACGTTAGCTCTCTCCTTGGAGCGTTTAGCAGTTGTTATACCTAATTTGCCCACACTGGTTTGTAATGCCGTCATTATTATTATAGGGAAGTAGATTTTCTGGAATGTTGGAGAACTGAAGAAGCAGTGCTGTTCAGGTTAGGCTCTTTTTCTTTCTCCCGACAGTTGAAGAACTGGCCTTACTGACACTGAGAGAGCCTGGTATTTGCACGGGTTTCCTTAAATGGAAGGCCATCGATTATTAGTGTAAGTTCTTCCTGAATATATCTTTAAGCCATTTTCTTCCATGTTTTAGAGAATCCCAATCCTGAGAGATGCTTTGAGGGAAGAATACAAGTTCACAAACAAGTAGGTTTGGGAAATAGTGAATTCTTTGGGTGCACACATATGTGCGTTTTAACAAAATGAACATTAATATATTTAAAAATAGATACTTTAGAAATAAAGGAGCCTGTTTAAGCTAGAGTTTCCCCCCCCCCAGCTGATTTTACTTTTTTTCCCTGACGCCTATTTCAGAGAACTATGTGGAGCATAATTTATGAAATATATAGTAATAATGAATTTGCATAAGGTGTGAGGGACTTTGGTTGGTCATATGTGTGTGTGTGTGTGTGTATGTGTGTGCACATATCTATATATATAAATATTATTATCATCCTTGCCAAAAATCAGAGTTTCAAAAAAGTGGCTCATTTGATTCAAGTAATATCAAAACCTTTTTTTTATTAAAGATGTCTTATATTATAATACCATAGATGGGTTTTCTCTACCCTTTGGGGAATTAGAAATTAAAAATCCAGGAATAGTATCAAGCATAGTAAAAGTTCAAGAGAAGAGTGAAATAAATTTGTATGTTTTAAAAAAATGTAGTGTGAAAGCTTCCCAACCTCTCCCACCAAGTGTCATTTTGGCCTCAAGCTGAATTAGTTCTCATCTGATTAAATCAGAACCAAATTCTGCTATTTCCTAACTGCTGTGAAGTGCAGATTTTTAAAATGTGTCAAAAAAGCAAGAATTTAAGCCTAGTAGGAAACAGCTCTCTTAAAAGAGAATAATTAGCATTTCATTTATATCATCATTTTACAACTTTGCAACATTCAGAAGTACTCACTGTGTTTATGTAACATGTAATTATTAAGTGCCTGGTCAGAATACCAGCATTCATTTTGAAATTCACATTTCTAAATTTAGATCTATGAAGGCTTGAGAAATCTTTCGGGAGAATGGAACACCACTCGTACCTGTTTTAGTGTTCATTTCTGTCAAATGAGAACGATGATCTCAGGACCATATTTACACTTTTGATTTTTATGTGTGGGGACCAAGAAAGGGCTCAGGTAACACAAACAAGTGGCTAATCCAGGAATTGCTTATTTGAATTTAGGAAGCCACCACAGATGCACATTCATGTACATATTCTCTTTACACAAACACACTCTCAAATAGTTGGGGAGTGAAAACCTGATTTCCCTGGCTGATTACAAATAAAAAGGCCTGAAAAAAATAAATCAATCCAAAGGCCTGTAAGGAGGAAGACGAAGAGGTAACTATAATCGAGAACCCTGTGCAATCCCGTGAGGTTGCTTCTTCTCAGGTATTGTCACCACAGTCCTTACAGGGCAGTGGCACTGAGAGGAGGGCCAAGATGTCAGCGTCACCTGGTGTGATGGTTAATTTCCGTATCAACTTGGCTAGGCCGGGGTGCCCGCTTGTTTGGTCAAACACGAGTCTAGGTGTTGCTATGGGAATATGTTTTAGATGTGATCGATACTTAAATCAGTAGACTTTGAGTAAAGCAGATTACCCTCCCTAACCTTGGTGGACCTCATCCAATCAGTGGAAGACCTTGAGAGAAAAGATTGAGGTCCCCAGATGAGGGAGGGGTTCAGTTCCAGACAGTATTCAGATTCCAGACTGCCACATGGACTCCCACTGGAATTTCCAGCCTCTTGACCTTCCCTGCAGACTTTAGACTTTCTAGGCCCCCCAGTCACACGACCAAGTCCTTAAAATAAATTGGTGGTGGTATATGTATGTGTATGTACACATACATACTACACATACCCTATTGGTTCTGTTTCTCTGGAGAACCCTAATACACCTGGGCACTTGTTAAAATGCACATTCTCCGGTCCCACCCTAGACCTGCATCAGAAACAATGGGAGTGGACTCAGCAGTTTGCCTTAACAAGCCATCCAGCTGATGGCTGATGACCCCCAAGCTTGAGACCCCATGCAGGTAAATGGAAGACGCCTCCTGTTGTAGTTGAAGTTGCGGTTCAGAAAGGTTAATGTGCCCAAAGTCATCCGATCTTGGTGTAGCCAACATTTATTCTTGATGCTTTCAAAAGGATAAAATAGTATTCATGGCTAGCTTAGCAGTCTTGTAATCTTCGTTTAGAGTGCACTGTTGGGATGCTGATTTTCTTAGGAAAAAAAAATCAGGGAACCAGCTATATGTATCTAGTATATGAGAGCAGTGATTCCAAGTCTTGGTAACACCAGGTATCACTTTTATTATTTCATGTGATGAAAGATTTTGTTGATTAAAGAAGCTGTATTTTAAAGTAATAATTATTTTGCGCTAATAGCCGTGCAGAGCTCCTGATTGACGTGAGACCACCAGTACGGCTGCATGAGGTGATATATCCCAGGTAGAAGCAGAGACATTTGATATTTTAATTAGCTTGTAAACCTAAATGTAGAATTTCCATTAAGCATTTTCACTATTGGAAATAGGCAGGGACTTTCATTACTATATTACAGCTTTCCAAAGCATCTGCAGACTCCGTGGTGGAGATCTAGGCCCTGAGGACATTTTCATATGCAGTTGTTGAATGCTGCCATATGATATATTATCAGGACATGAAAAATAAATGTCCAGATCTTGGTAGTGCATCACTTTCTCAGTCACCAGAATCGATGCACTGGTTTGCGTGTGGCTGTCCTCCAAGCAGTCGGTCAGAGACCCAGAGTCTGCCCTTCCCGACATTCTGCCGTTGTCAAGTGTGACTTCCAGGTTGTCGTGTAAGGGGGAGAGCATGGAGGTTTCTAATAGGCAGGATGCCATGTGACGTCCATCGTTTCCATCTCCATTTTGGTGGCTGGTACTCAGTCACATGGCCATACTTAACTTCGAGGGGGACTGGGGAAGATAGTCTGTGTGCCCAGGAATAAGAAGAAATGAGTTTGGTCGTCAGCTGCAGTCTCTGCCACCGGGGGCCTCAGTGCTCTGATATTGGTGGGTTTGTGTTTCTGCCCAGGATGGATTTATGTTCTCTCCTGGTAACCAGAGAAAGGCGCGTGGCAAGAATAGGATTAGGTATAGTTACTACTGAGAGCACCCCACTCTTTCCAAGTCCCTACTAGCCTGTGGGAACAGAGAGAGCCACAAAAGGAATATCACTAAGGGTACTAGCTCTTGGCCAGAGCTTCAGCAGGGACTTTCCACCACCTCTGGGTTTTCATCTAGTTGTATCCAGAGGTCAGTCTGTTAGCAATGCGTTAGTTAGCATCTGCTGCCTGTCATCTTTTCCTCTCCTGCTTCATGTGCATCCCCACCCCTTCTGCCACTGTCTATCTATTCTATTGTTTTTTGTTTGGGTTTTGAATTTTTATAAAAATTCATTTAAGTGAAACAGAGGATATGCCTAAAAGCAAGATCTCAATAGACTAAGAAAAATGTCTCCCCTTATCGCCTGTTTGAATTCACTGCCTTTTGGTCACCTGAAGGCACCCCTGTGCTGCTTCTGTGCCAGAAATACAGACTCGGAATCCATAAGTTGTTATGACAACCCAAGATTTATTTCTCATTCATATTATGACTGTTGCAAGTCAGCTCAAATCTGTTCCACATCTTCTCCATTTTGTGATCCAGGCGGAAGGCAGCTTATCTAGAACATGGGAAAATAGAACTTGGTGGGAGCCCACGATAGCTTTCAGAATTTCTGCTTGAAGTCTCACATGTCCCTTTAATGTTTTATTTTATCTTTATCAGCCAAAGCAAATCACATAGGTAAGCCTGATATCAAAAGGGATAAGGATTATATTCTTCTCATAGGAAGACACACCAGGAAAGGCCGCTAAGAAGGGGAAGCAAATACTTGTGAGTACATAAAGCAATCAGCCACGGTAACATTTCCCCCTGTTTTTAATTACACAAATAGTGAAAAATCATCCAGAACATACTGAAAGCACACAATAAACATTTCCAGTCGTCCCCAAATTCCTCTCACTAGAAATGACTGCTGCTGTTATTATTTTGATATAAATATCTTTAGATGTTTTTTTCTGGGCATTTCTTCTTAATGGAGTCACATGATATATGCTATCCTATCACTTACGTACTGACTTAAAGCTACGCAGTGAATATACACCCATGTCAATAAATCCACATCCACATCCTAACTCATAATGGCTCTTGGATATTCCTCTGTATGAATACGCCATAATTTATTGTTGCACATGTAGATTTTTCCAATTTCACCATTTAATGAAGCGCTTCTATTTAGTGAAGACTTATATTTATAAGTCTCTTATAGGTACATATTTGCACATTTCTCAGACTATTTCTCTTAGGTAAATTCCTAGTAGTGAACTAATTAAAGACATATCTTGTTTAAGGTCCTTTTTGATATATCAGTGACAAATTTTATAGCTTAGTTTTTAAGGCCCACTCTTCCTTTTCCCTCTCCTAAAATGGAGTAGTGTTACCATAGCAATAGAAAAAAAAATCAGTACTCTTCATGGAACTGTCTAATTTGTCTTTGTCTTCATTTTAACTCAAAAAGTTACATTTTGTGCCAAGGTTGGCACATAAAATACCTGTCCAGAATCTCTTGTGAGTTAAGACGTCAGTGCCCTGACGATGACCTCAGCCACCCCTGGTTATCCTGTTTCACAAATTGGCTCCCCTGTTGTCTGCTGGGAAAGGCTTTGTCAGTCACAGTTGCTCATGTAAGTTGCTCTGTCTAGGAAGACTCAGTGACTGATAAGTGTCCCATCAGCCTGTAATTTGGAAAGCAACTGGTCATAAACAAGGCAGTTTCATTAATTTTTAAAAAAAGACCCAGCTCATTGTGGTAGATATATTTGGGGATCTAATTTATTACTCAGGACTGTTTTCTCAGGACTGTTGGAAGGAAGGAGACGAGCTACTGGTGGTCTGGGGTTTTCCGGAGGAGAGGAAGACAGTGAAGTCATGATGAAATGATTACTTTAGTTCTTTCCCCCTTTAGCCCACATTTTAGGGAGAGTCTGCTGTTTTGGAATCTGTCTGAAATCTGGATTCTAAAACTGGTGATTGAATTAAAAGATGGTTCGAGATGGTACAGGTGTAACTTTGGAGGTGTCCACCTGAGGTGAGTGAGGTACTCATGGGGTTGAGATTGGAACACTGTTTTTGGGGTGTGGGGAAGCCGAGAGGAGCAGCGAAAAACATCCTTTCATTACACAGCCACTCAGATGAGGCTGGGGAGCCCTGAAGCCAGATGTAAACAGCGGTGCAGTGGTGCTAACTAATGTGCCAGTGGTGCTAACTAATTGCTTATTCTGTGTGGCAGGAAATACATTTATATTCACACTGTAAAATGCAGAGTCTCACATGGTAACTGGAGCAAGAACCTTTCTACAGCATTTCTGTCTTGCTTGTTTGTTTGCTTTTCCTTAAAGGCAGAGTAGCAAACAGTTGAAACGTGAGCTTTGGAAAATGACAGCGTAGGGTTTGAGTGATAGCTGTGCTGCTTTCTGGCTGTGTGACCTAGGCTTGTACCTTTTACCGTCCCTGGGCCTAAATGCTCTCATTCATAAAGTGAGGCCGACTAGCAATACCTACCTGATACACCGCCTAGCACATAGAGGTCAGTAAATGGTTGCTATTTTTATACATGACGTATAGTATAATTATAATTACTTTCAAAAGGCAATAGTATACTTTAAGGGGTTTGAATCGTATCATCAATGGCAATTCCACAGCCGTCTGTCATGCACATGGAGATGATATTAACAATAACCTTACATAGTTCTAGTCTTCTTGCTTTTTGTGCTGTAAAAAAAAGTGCAAACTGCAGTATGTCAGCATCTTAATATGATAAAATGTATTTCTTAATGTATCAGTTCAATGGGATGTTGCTGGACAGAGTGTCCCTTTCCTCCACAAGGTGATTGAGCACCCGCGGTTCGGCCATGTTTTGGCGCCAGCATCCTGAAGACATCACATTGTATCGCAGCCAGCGGAGAAGGGTGAAGCGGAAGGAGCACGGTCAGGGAGTTTTCCATGGGCCTGGCCAGGGCTGGCCCGGCCATGGCGCGTATGGCTTCTCACACTCCAGGGTCTAGAACTAAGTCACGTGGTCATACTTAATGCAGGGAGTGGGGCTGAGAGATAGAATCTGTCTGGGTAGCGACTTCCCCCACAGCACGACTATATCACAGAAAGGGTGCACAGACAGCCAACCCTGTAACCTGTGCTATGGTTCCATAGCCTGGTCAATAGAAGGTTTAGATGTTTTTGTCCTTACTATTTTAAAGGAAGAAGTGATGAGATTTGGGTGACAGAGGAGATAAATACGAGGAGTAAAGACTGATTCGGGGATTTCAATTAGTGAATCTAAGTAGGCTGATGATCACACCACGATAGGTAATGGGGTTTGGGGGCGGGTCTGCACTTTGTGGGGAAAAAGACGGGTCTTTTGGGCATAAAGAGTTTGAGGCAACTGAACGACACACCGTGGAGATTTTCCTTAGACTCTTGGACAGACCAGACCTGGAGCTTCAATAGCCATCTTCCCTAAATGAGGACACATGTTACCTGCCTTTTATCTTTCCTGAGTCCATCTTAGTTAGATATTGAGTTGTCAGAAACTGATTCTCAGGATTGACCTTCTCTTAAGGATAAGAAATGCCCAACTGAAATGGAGGGAGAAAACTAGGATTTTTTTTGGGTACGTTTTTTAGAATATGTGTTTTCAAGCACAGGCCGGGCTATACCGTGGTGTATGATCTGCCCCATTGCAGCCCAGGGAGAAGGATCCACCCTGAAGACAAGAGATTACTTGAAGAATGCAGGTCCAGTAAAAAGCCAGGTAAGCCTCCTTATAACATCCTAGACCTGATGTCTGCGAACTTTTTATGGTGTTCTGACTTAAGTTGGCCTCGCCGGGGAACTGGATGACTGGCTGCTTTTACTTAAATACAGAGTTTGTCAACCTTGAATTACAGGAAGGTGTTTTCTTCCAGTCCTCAAATTCTATAAAGAAATGTTGAGGAGATTTATTTTGATGACACAGCAATCAAAATTATATTCTTCCCCCATAGCTGCTTATGCAGATACCTCACTTAATAATCCAGTTTGGGTGAGCATTTCCTATGGCGTAATTTTCACTTCTTTGGGACTATCTGTATTTAATTCACCACGCCTTCAGTATGAAGCATCTGTGAGTTTCCTGCTGTTAAGGATCTTCCACCATGATGTAAGATGGTGTTCCCAAGCCACCTTCATCTTGGCAAAATCATTTGGTACATATAGTAATCACCCTGCTTTCTCAATCTGCTTGGATTGCTGTAACATAATACCACAGACTGGGCAGCTTAAACAACAGAAATGTTTCTTATACTTCTGAAGGCTAGAATCCAAAATGAAAGTGCCAGCAGACTCAGCTCCTAGAGAGAACCCACTCCCTGGTTTGCAGACAGCCCCCTTCTCCATATGGAGTCACATGGTCTTTCCTCAGTGCATATGCGTGGAGAAACAGAACGCTCTGTCTTCTCTTATAAGGGCACTGATCTGTCATGTGGACCCACCCTCATGAGCTCATCCAAACCAAATCATCTCCCCAAAGCCCTGCCTCCAAATACCATCATAGTAGGAGTTAGGGCTTCAATATAGGAATTTGGGGGGTACACATTCAGCCCGTAATACCTGCCTTTCTGATTCAGTAGGTTTTACTCTACACAGAAACTTATTTAGAGGATCTGACAGTCCTTTTCCAATTTCAGATGGAGGAAAGAAAAAGGTGCAGGTTGATCTGCTTTTCTCTTTTCCTGTCATGATAACATTATAGCCTTGTATTCGTTCATTCCTAAACATTTATGGCACATTTAGTTGCCAGGCAGTGAGCTAGGTTCTAGGAATGCAGAGATTTTTCTGACAGGACCAATACCCTCAGGTAGTTTGTGGTTAAAAAAAAAAAAATCAAACATCAAACAAATATCCAAGGCAAAGAGCTATGAGAAGAGTTAGCATAGGGCGCAGTGGGGGCCCAGCAAAAGGAGTGATTCCATCTGCCTGAAGATAATGGGTCAGGGATCCTATCCGAGGAGCTTGTGAGCAGTGGTGTCAGTGTTCAGAAGTCAGGCATAGAGGACGGCCATTCAGCTGAGGGCTTAGTGTGGACAGGTAGCTCTGAAGTGACCTGGTGTGTGTGGAAAAGCAAATACGTAGTTCCGCTGACTGGAACTTGAGAATGACTATTGATTTCTGCATTTTAGAAAGATCACTATGACAGGGTATGAAGAACAAACTTAGAAATTTATGTCACGTTTTATTTCTGGACTTGGGCAGTTGGGACGTCTATTTCCATTGGTTTCAACTATGATCACACATCTTTTGAGGATCACTGAGAGTCAGGTCTAGAAGTACATTTATGAGAAAGTGGGAGAGACATGAGTTCCTTTTCTCAGCAGCTCTGCTTTAAACCTTGACCTAAAGAAGATTGAGATCACCAGCCATCCATTCCGTCCCGAGGCACGTATATACCCGCCTGGAAAAGGTCACCGGCTGCCATCAGGTTCTACTGCTTTGACCTCATACTGTTGAGTGATGAACCTTAGATGAGAAAATACAGTACTGGCCCAAGGAAGGTAGTGTGCCTTCCTTTTCTTTCTTCTTTTTCAAGAAGTTTGCTCAAGATACTTAATATGAGTCAGTTTTCTAATCTGTAAAAGAGGAGATAATACCGCCTTGCCTACAGGATGTGATGAGTTGTGTAATTATTTTGAAACCATTAATTTGTTCTAATATGATCAATATATTAGGGCACAACTTGATCATAACATGGGATTTGTGTTTACTTATGTGAGATTTTTGTCTGCAGGAAATTGGGTGAACACAGAAAACTGTACCCAGCTGCCTAGGAATGCGCGTATATGAAACTCAGATCCACACGCAGAAATTTACCAGCTGCCTCAGTTCTCTGTATGGGTCGTGAGCCACACCTGCCCACATCTGGTATCACAACTGTTCCTCCAAGTTCAAATAACCCTTCTTCCACCACTTTATAACTCAAAAGCTGCAACCCGTCCAATGCCCACCCACCTCCACAAGTCTACATTGGGCCTTTTTAAAGGTACAATTCTAGATATATCTATATATATCTATAGATATATATAGATATATCTATATGTATATGTATAGATATAGATATATCTATATACATATAGATATATCATTTGTTGTATGTTTTTTACTTCTTAATCGTTTAATATGTATAAAAATATGCTACAGTTTTTATTAGGTTCCTCTATGTCACTGACAAAAGCTTATGAGTGTTGTTCCCTTTGCCCCAATTTTCCTATGAGCCCTGTGGTTTTTATAGTATGGTTTGCCTAACACAGTTATTTTTAAGAATCCCTAGGTCAAGTTATATCAGAACTGACTGTTCTGAAAAGATTAAGTGTTAGGATGCATGTGAGAAAATTCTTGGTACAGTATTGACACATTTTGGGCTTCAGCGTAGACTGATTTTCTCCCATTCATGAAGCTCTTCAGTGGCGGCCAGATCAAATGGAAGAATCGTTTCAGTTGGCGTTATTATGGGTCACACGTCAGTCAGGTGAGGGTACAGGATCCTCCGCAGTGAGCTCCTGCAGCTTGCTCTGTCTGTTCCCTGTACCACGGCACCCCGATGGGATGTGTGCTTCCTTGTACTTAAGTTCTGTGTCCGGCTACAGACCCACCCGCCTGTACGCGACTTGGCATTTGGCCTGGGAGTCCTTGAGGCTGGCTCCCAGTTAGGTTCTGCCGTAGGGGCACTAGAGAAAGGCTGGAAGAAGGCAGAGGGCTTGCTCTTTCCTGTGTATTTGCCGTTCCGCTTTCACTCTGGCAGGGATCGTTCGTTCCAACCCCATTTGTTTTGGCACACCCATTACCAGCTGAGCGTCACCCGCTTCTCAGAAGTCTGTGCCGAGCTCCACAAGAGGCCCTAATTACCCCATCTCTGCCCGGGTCTTCTCTTGGGGTGGTGGTTGCTGCCTTTGGTTCGTATTTCCGCATTATCTCAGTGTTCCCTGTTTACTGTTTCAGTTCTGCAACCCCTATTTCACTGATTCCTTATATCAGATTCTCTCTGGTAAGACATTTGGTGTGGTTCCTGTTTTCCTCCCAGGATCCTCACGGTACAGAATGGAAGGTTAGTAATTACAGAGTCGGTGGGAGGAGTGGTATAAGAGCAAAAGATAGGATGGCTGGTCGGAGGCTAGGACTTGATAGGCCCGACTGAGAAGCAGTAGCCCAGAGATGCTCTGACTAGGATGCTGGACTAGTGCCATTGAGATGGAGAAGTTGGGCCCTGGAACCTCAGCTCTGCCCTTTACTAGTTGTTTCTTCAGTAGCTTATTTAATCCTTTTAAATCTGACGTTCTTCATCTGAAAAAAAAAAATTGATATTAGTATCAGTGGATAATGGTCAGGACCAAATGAGATGATGCTTACGAAGAACTTAAGGCAGTGTTTGGTACACGGACAAACTCAATTAAGGGCTTTCCATTTCGGTGCTGCTGCGTGAGTCGTCACCCTGGAGTATGCTTTTTTACGTCTATTCAGAACAGTGCTACAGTACTACATGCCGAAACCATGCTCTAAACCTTGGCAGTTCTGCATGGGCACTGACCCGGTTTAACAAATGAGGAGACTAAGGCTCTAAGAATATAAATGACATGCCTGAGGACATATGACTGGTAAATGATAGAACTCAGATTAGAGGGTCGTTTTTTAATATGTGAGACTTTAATACACGTTTCTTTATACAAAAACTGAAAAAAAAATAGATGCTTTGATGATTGAAAATGAGAGAGGAAAGAAGTTTGGCTAGCCATTTGAAGGAGAACTTTATACTTGGAATTATATTTGTACTTTAGAGTATTCAACTTAAACGTTTCGCATTTTGCCTTTAAAGAGAAAAATAAGGTGACTATAAATATAGACGAAATTGTGACTGGCCAAAGGACTACTCTGACATGCAGGGTGGTCTCCAGGAAGCCTGCTGGTTACATTAATGTCCCAATGGCATACTTTTGATTTCTGGGCCAGGCTATGTTTGAATGGCTGCAAGTAGTTTGGTACACTGGCATTTTTAAGTTGTTGGCCTAGAGTTGCTAAATATAGAATCACTGGTTCTGAGGATTGAGTTTCATTGTTATGACCCTTTTTTTCCTGTACTCACCTGTTAGTTTAAGGACCTTTTATTTTTTTTCCTCTTGATAAATAAACTTCAGTTAATCCTTGCTTTAAGAGCACCTGGCAGGGAAAAGTATGAGCTCATAATTAGGAAATGAATGTATGTTTTTTTAAAGGGAATAAGAATTTATATACAAAAAAATCCAATATTGTGTTGCTTTAAATATTGAGCTGTCATAATACATTTAAATTCATCCAGACAACACAGTTTATTGAAAGCTTACTATATGCCAGGCACTGTTCTAAGTGCTTGGACCGATCACTGAACAAATTAAAGATCCCTACCCTTGTGTGTTTCAGTCTTTGGAGGGGAAATACGCCATAAATAATATGCATAATGTATGCATATATCCATGTATATATGGAAATCAGACACGTGCTGTAAATAAAAAAGAATCAGCTGTCAGGGTCAGGAGTCTGCATCGTTAAATGTGGTCAAAAAGGATTAGATTTACATAAAATTATAATGGATATTGCAAAAAGTTTGAATACAACTCAGCAAAGGGTTTTCAAAATGTATTTATTGCTAGGCATAGTTATTTGACCTGTAATTTCTGTATGGGATAGTGAAAAACTGATGATGGCAACACATTGTTTCCAGTCAGATATACACTCTTGTTTTCCTTCTGTAGGTGACAATCCATGGAAATTCCGTGGCATGGTTTCTCCACAGACATTTTAGGTCTAGAATGATCATTAATGTTTGTAATATATTATGATTTAGGCAGCTTCTGATTTGATACATTTAATTTGAAAGATTTAGAATAAATTTACTAATATGCTGGCTATAATGCTATGTAACACATCTACAAATGAATTGTTCATAAATTAATGGTTGCTTGTTTATTTTTTATCATTTCTCAGATAGATTTCCTAGGGTCAGTTTTTCAAGAGATGAACAGACTCTTTTTAATGGTGAGTGGGAAAAATCTATTAAATTCATATTTGGCCAAATGTCGGTAAGCCACTGTAGGATTAGGTTTGCAAATTTAATTTGAAATCAATTTCTCCACTTTTCTCTCACCTGCATTGCTAAAAGGACCCATTTTCAACAACCTTTGAAAAATCTGGCAGTCAGTATTCAACTAGTGTTAGAATTTATTCATCAAATATGTTTCGAGCATTTTATTCATTTCACGAATGCATTGGAAAATTTTATCATTCAACTTTTCGGCAAACGTCAACATATATAAATCCAAGTCAAGTCCTATTCTAGCAATACCATTTCAAAGGACTCTGCTTAATACAACTGTTCATTTTTTCTTGTTTGTTTGTGTGTTTTTTTAATGGAAATAGGAAGTTGTCATTTGACCATGAAACATTCTCTAAGAAATAATACAGTCCAACAAATGCCTTCTGAAGTTGCTTCCTAATTCCTCATTAGTGTACAATTTTAACTATATGTGAGGAAAGGAAGAAGAGAAAAAAGCTAAATCGGGACTCTGTTTACTTTGGTTCCAAAAAGAACTCTAGCTCCCCTTTGCCCCAGCATATAGCCAGTATAACACACTCGTGCAGAAGAACTGCTTTGGAACAGATGCGCACGTTCGCTCCGTCCTGTGCCATCACTCCAAGGGAGTGAAAAGGGATAAAGGAACTGATGTCAACTGAGGAACTGTTTGGTTGTAAGGACCTGTGCTAGGGCCAGTGATGATAAGATCATGGCTAATGCAGTGCTGACTCTGCTCTGAGCTCTACACAGGGCATCATTGTCATGTGTCATCCACATTGAATGCTTTGAGGTGGGTGGCTGACACTGTCCCCATTTTACACGTGAGGAAACCAGGGCATACGGACTCATAAGTCTGCTTAAGAGTATGAGTTTTAATGAGTTTGGCTGGGTTTTAAACTGTGCTTTTTCGCTACATTTGGCCAAATATGTATTAATAGATTTTTCCCACTCACCATTAAAAAGAGAAGATGTGTTAGTCTCTTGAAAAACTGCCCCTAGGAAATCTATTTGAGAAATAATCAAAATGCAGGACTGTGACAGAGTTTCTCGCTCCTTCCTGTATCCTGGAAATGCTCTCTATTACTTACTTACCTTAGAGAAAACTTTCTGCAGTAGTCTTTTATTCTATCATGACTCATTTTTTCTCTTCTTTCTCTCACTCGGCACTGACATCATACTATACATTTGTTTGTGGATTTATGTAGAATGTTTTTTAATGGTGGCAGAAGCTTTAATTTGCTGCTTATCCTCAGCACTGAGAATAATACCTGGCTTCCCGTAAGCATTAAATATTTACTGAATGAACATACGAATCCACTTAAATCTACTACTTCAGGCTGCTCAGGCCTGTGCTTGCTTTGCCGGATATTCTAAGAATCAAAGGCTACCACCCCTGCCTATGCCGGGCAGGGCGCTTTTGATCCCTCAAGAATTCACTGCCCACTTCACAGAAACAGGGCCAGTGGCTGTCAAGCCCTTATCAGGTTTCTAATAGGATTTCTAGCCCTGAACTCTTTTGACCACCATGAAGTACAGCTGGGATGTCCTTGTGTATTGAAATTGTTCTTACAGTCCCTGAAATGCTGAGGAAAGCCAGGTTAAAAACCCCTCATTTTGTCTGTAAAACTAACTGGGAGACTCAGATCATTCAGTCCTAATATCTGTGAAAGTAAGTCATCTCGAGAATCAGAGAAAACTGAACCAGCACATTTATTTCAATAAATAAGAGTGAGTGTAGCAATCTAATGCAAATGATTTGATAGTGCCACATGCCCCATAAAACCTGTAAAAGAAAACCAAGATATCGAAACTCGGTCTCTTTTTATTTCTCTTCCTTGGAAAGCTTGAACCTAATACTAAGTTTGTTTTCAGAATAGAAAACATGAAAGGCAAGCTGGTATACTCCTCCGGGGCCCTTCGGGATTAGAGTAGCATCGTTCAGGGACCTCATCTCCAGCAGGGTCTCTACTTTGTCATCCTTTCTGCTGCTGAGATGATCTCCAAACTCTTGCCTACAACTTTGATCGGATGATACAAACCATTGGTGTCTCAGCTGCATCTGGCACCAGGTCTGTTTTCTGGGACCTGGATGTGTTTTCCATTTGTCACCAGCATTTCAAAACTGGGGCATTTCACATTAAAACTTATATTTCCACTTCTAGAAATATCAGGAGTTTTGGCCCTACTTGACCTACATACTGTTAGGACCGAACACTGGGCTAAAGTTGAATGGTGGCTGCCCCTTCATGCGGGCCTGAAATCTCTGGTTTCTCCTAGTCTTCCCCACTGCCTAGTGGGGCCCACACTTGCTCCCCTCAGTTACTTGCCCGCTTCTTACGTAATTTGGGCAGTAACTGGTTCAAGGTGAGCTTAGAAAGACGAGACTCTTGGTTGGTCATCACCTCATGCCTTTGCTCTCTTCTCAAGATGCAGTGCTACTTTCTATAGAAATGCTCAGGTTCCACAAGAGTGGACAGACTGATCAAAGCCCGTGGGAAAGGCTCAAAGAGCTGATTTGGGGACTGGCTCGTTTCTCTATTTCTGCTGAGACGGGAAGATTTGATTCAATGTCTGTGCGATCAAAGAAGGTAGACTGAAGCCTTCTCCTTCCTGAGCTCTTCCCGTCAGGAGGACGCTCTCGGTAGACTTTCATCGTGCAGTGCTAATAACTAGAGCCAGCACCGCTATCATGTCTGCAGCGGGCTGAATGCCTTGACAGTCCTCTTTCTGCCCTCCCACTCCTTTTGATTTTCCACACTCTTCTCCTTTTGCAGCCCATTTTAGTTGTCTTTTATGTACGCCAGTGGATAGAAACCTTAACGTCAGCACCATTAAATCAGTACCTACAAAAAAAAATCTAGAAACGCTAAACTCTGCCAGGAAGTACGTTCCAATTAGTACTGATAAAAGTACCATGAGCTGAAACAAAAGTGACTTTAGCAAGAAGGAAAGACAAAGATACGAATGCTCTGGCACACTTGGAATATGCAGAGTCCGGAGAATGAAGCTTCCTTGTTAAGTGGATTTGTAACTATTCCTGCAAGATAGGTTCCCTTATTTTTTAATGTAGCTCACCGGTTGAAAGGAACATGAGTGTTTCTTTGTCAAGGTATTTGTGTGGTGGATGTTTGTTTGTTTGTTTGTTTGTTTTTGGTATACAATATTTTATTAGTTGTATTAGTTTCAGGTATACAATATAGTTCGACAGTTTTATGCCTTGCGATGTGATGACCCCACTAATTCTAGTCATCATCTGTCACTGCAAACTTATCACAGTATTAGTGACTATTCTCCCCTCACCTTTACACCCATCCCCCACCCCCATCGCCTCTGGCCTCTTGCTATGAATCTGTTTTTGGTTTGTTTGTTCTTTTGTTTTGTTTTTTAAGATTCCGCATATAAGTGAAACAATATGGTATTTGCCTTTCTCTGAATTATTTCACTTAACATAATACCCTCCAGGTCCATCCATGTTGTCGCAAATGGCAAGGTTTCATTCTTTTTTTGTTGCTGTGTAATATTCCATTCTGTGTGCGTGTATACATATCATCTTGGAAGGTTGTATGTTTCTAGAAATTTATCCATTTCTTCCAGATTGTCCAATTTGTTGGCATATAATTATTCATAGTGTTCTTTAATTACCCTTTGCATTTCTATGGTTTTATTTGTATTCTCTCCTCTTTCATTTCTGATTTTATTTGTGCTCTTTCTCTTTTTTCTTAGTGAGTTTTGCTAGAGGCTTGTCAATTTTATTTATCCTGTCAAAGAACCAGCTCTTAGGTTCATCGATCTTTTCCATTGTTTTTCTGTTTTCTGTTTCATTTATTTCCACTCTGATCTTTATTATTTCCTTCCTTCTAAATATTTTTGGGTTTTATTTCTTCCTCTTTTTCTGGTTTCTTTAGGTGTAAATTTAGATTGTTTATTTGGGATTTTCCCTGCTGCTTGAGGTAGGCCTTTATAGCTATAATCTCCAACTGCTTTTGCTGCATCCCATAAATTCTGTATGGTTTTGTTTTATTTTTGTTTTTATCAAGGTAGTTTTTTATTTCCTGTTTGATCCATTGATATTTGGCAGCTTGTTGTTTACTCTCCATATTTCTGTTTTTTTTCCAGTTTTCTTCTTGTAGTTGGTTTCTAGTTTTATGCCATTGTGGTCAGAAAAATATGCTAGATATAATTCCAATCTTCTTGAATTTCTTGAGGCTTGCTATGTGGCCTAGTATGTTATCTATCCTGGAAAATGTTCCATGTGTAGTTTAGAAAAACATGTAATCTATAGTTTTTGGATTAAATGCTCTATAAATATCTATTAAGTCAAACTGGTCTAATGTAGCATTTAAGACCATTATTTCCTTTTTAATTTTCCATCTGGATGGTCTATCCATTGAGGTAAGTGGAGTATTAAAGTCCTCAACTATTATCATACTACTGTTATTTCTGCCTTTTTGTCCATTAAAATTTGCTTTGTATATTGGATGCTCCTATGTTGGGTACATAGTTTACAATTGTTATATACTCTTCTTGGATCGACCCTATTAAAATTATGTAATGTCCTTCTTTGTCTCTTTTTAACTTATTTGTTTTAAAGTCTATTTTGTCTGTTATGAGTATGGCTACCCCAGCTTTCTTTTCATTTCTATTTGCATGGAATATCTTTTTCCATTCACTTTCGATCTGAGTCTTTCGATCTGAAGTGAGTCTCTTGCAACAGCATATAGATGGGTCTTGTCTTTCTTTAATCCATTCTGTCACCCTATGTCTTTTAATTAGAGCATTTAATTGATTTACATTTATAGTAATTATGGATAGGTATGTGCCTTTGCCATTTTGTTAGTTGATTTTTGGTTGTTTTCATTATTTTCTATTCCTTTCTTCTGCTCTTGACCTCCTCCCTTTGGATTTGTTGGTTTTCTGTAGGATTTTGATTGAATTCATTTTTTGTATATTTTTGTATGGTTTTGGTTTATGGTTACCATGAGAGCCATATATATACATCTATATCTGTAGCGTTCTATTTTAAGCTCATAGTCATTTAAGTTCAATCGCATTGAAAAGCAGTACATTTTTACTCTGCCTTCAACTATTTGTTTTTGACATCATGTTTTGTATCTATTGTGTTTTTCTCCTATTATTTATTATAGTGATAGATAATTTTGCTACTGTTGTCTCTTCACCTTCACATTAGTTTTATAAGTGGTTGATTCACTGTGATTATTGTGTATTTGCCTTTACCAGTGACATTTTTTTTTTCTTCCTTGGCAGTTTCTTATATTTAGTTATAGCCTTTTCTGCATAAAAGAACACCCTTTAACATTTCTTGTAAGACCAGTTTAGTAGTTGTGAACTCCTTTAGTTTTTTTGTTTGTCTGGGAAGCTCTTTACCTTGCCTTCAATTCTGAATGATAACCTTACCCGATATAGAATTCTAGGTTATAGATTCCCTTTTTTCAGCAGTTTAAATATTTTCTTCACTCCCTTCTGGCATGTAAAGTTGCTTCTGAGAAATCAGCAGATAGCCTTATAGGATTTCCCATCTCTGTGACTTGTTTCATTCTTTCTGCCTTTAAGATTGTCTTTTTGTCCTTAACTTTTGCCATTTTTAATTATAATATGCCTTGGTGTGGGTGTCTTTGAATTCATCCTGTTTGGAACTCATTGTGCTTTCTGGACCTGGATGTCTGTTTCTTTCCCCAAATTAGGAAAATTTTCAGCCATTATTTCTTCAAATAATCTTTCTCATCCTTTCTTAACCTTCTGGAATCCCTATAATGCAAAGGTTAAAGCACTTGATATTATCCCAGAGATCTCTTATACTATCCTCATTTAAAACAACTTCTTTTTTCATTTTGCTGTTCTGATTGGGTGTTTTCCACTAGTCTGTCTTCCAGGTCTATAATCCATTCTTCTGTATTAACTAATCGGCTGTCGATTCCTTCTGATCTTCACTTTAGTTACTCTTTTCTTCACCTCTGATTGGCTCTTTATTACATTTTTCTCTCTTTCTGTTGAACTGTTCTGCTTTCGAGTTTGTTTAACATCCTTATGACTGTTTCTTTGAATTCTTTATTAGGCAAATTAGCTCCATGTCATTATTTGTTTTCCTCTGGAGTTTTGTTCCTTCATTTAGGACATATTTTTCTGTCTCCCCATTTTGTTTGGCTTTCTGTGTTGGTCCCTCTGAATTGGACTGAATAGCTATCTCTACCAGTCTTGAAAAAGTGGTCTCTGTGTAGACTGTAGAATAGCTTTGATGGGCTTGTTGTAGTAGTAGCTGGCACATGTGGTATGTTGCCTGGCCTAAAGGAGTGGGTTCCAAGTCGGGTAGCCTGGTGTATGCATGCTTCCTTGCCCTTCTAATCCAAATGTGGCTACCTGGCATAGACATAGATGGAGCTGCTCCTGGCATGCCTAGTTGCTTTAACTGTCTGTTGTTAGAGTAGGGTGTGAGCAAGGCTGCTTTGTGTGCTAGCATTTCAATGAACTCTACCTGCTTTCTGGGTGTGGGCAGTCTTGTCTGCTAGTAAAGATATACTTCACTATTCTGCACCCCCACTCTGGGGCAGTGCAGCATCTCGCGAGCTCAGCCATGCCCTACTCACTCCACACAGGCAGCCCTGCTTTAATTGTCTGCCTTCAGAGTGTGGTTTTGGGGGGCGGGGGGCATCCTTGGTGTCTGAGTCTCAATGCCCTTTCTCAGAAATGGGCAGCCTTGCCTGAGCACACAGCAACACCCTACTCACTCTGCAGGGGTTAGTCCTGCGTGTGGGTACCGCAGTTTTGCTAGTTCTGCACTTTCGTCAGGTGGGGCAGCCCCTTTATGTACATACTTTCTCTGGACAGGGTAGCCCTGCAAGCAGGTACCGCAGTGTTTTGCAAGCTTCGCAGTCTGTCCAGGAAAGGGAAGCCCTGCATACTCACGTAGCTCAGTGGGTGTGTGAAGCAGCACCCTAACATACCTGCTAGATCCATCTCCAGGTGAGGGGTTCCTTGTATGCATACTATAACGCCCACCTGTTCCTGCTAGTGGAGTGGAGTGGCTGGAATGCACTACAGCACCCTACAGGTCGGCCAGAGAACCTGGGTGAAGCTCCCACCTACTATCCATTTGCAGGGGAATCATAAACAGCGGCACTCACCGCTTCCTCTGAACCTGGGTTGTTCCCTCAGCTCCCAGAGAGATCTCACAGTTCCCCCACCTTTCTCTTTGTGGTCTCACTCTCTTGCTTGTTGTGTCAAAACTGTGAAACTCACAGCTCACAGCTGTCTCAGGAGGAATTGCTCTAAATATAGGTGTACATGGGGTATGTTCATGGGAGGGGGTGAACCCAGCCTCCGCCTACGCTCCCATCTTGGACCGACCCACCTTGAGAAATTGGATTTTAATTGCTGTCTTCTCCTAGCTGCATTTCTTTGGGATGCCATAGTGTTTGCACTGCATGTGTATGTCCTCTGTACTATCAGAGAAATCACTGGGGCCTATGTTAGAAAAATCCATGGCAACTTCCCATGAGCTTCAGAGAGATGATTTGATTGGCTGTGCTCAGATCAGAGTCTTACATGGATATAATAGACTTGGAAAACTTTCACGTACTGGGTATGTGTTTTTGTTAAGTTTAAAATGCTGTTCTCCTTTTTACCCAACTAACTTCTGCTTATCCTTTAAAATTCAAGACGCTTTTTAGAGTTCCCACCCCCTCCCATATCTGAGGTAGATCTGCCTTCTCTTGGCTCCCAGAATATCATCCTCTAATACACTATCTCATGATCCATGTCTTGTTTCTACCAGATTCCGGGCAGTGTCTCCTTATAAGAGTATCTGTTTCTTTTATCTGTTTACCCTCAGTGCCTTGCACATAACAGGACTTCAGTATATAATGACTGAATAAATGAGTAATCAGATGAATGCCTAGATGAATAAATGTATTTTTTAGTTATTGCTGAGTTAACATCATTTCTGGATTTTATATATGATTGGATTAAAATATATCTTCTGGTATATCTTCGCTTATCCCTTTACTTTCATTTGATGTGATGGCATATCCTAATTTTAGGTTCTAATATATGCTATGTTTTACTTTAAAATAAATACGAAGCATTTTTTCTTTCAAATTGCTAATTGGAGTGTTTTATGAAAAACATGCAGTGTTGAATGAAGGGGCTTGGCCCGAATGGAAGTGTGGGTAAAGCGGAACCTTACTAACATAGTGTCAGGTGTGTCTACACCAGCACCGAGGAACCTGATAGAAGTTGTTCTTACTTCTAGGCTGTCTTTCCGGTAAGAAGATGCCTGGAGACAGCTTCTTCACTGATCAGGAATGTTCCTAGGAAGGGACAGAAACACCTCGGGCTCTGAATCCGTGGGTTTAATCCACCTCATGGACATCTTTTTTTACTGCATGTTTTAAAAATTCAAATTCCGAATGCCCTTTAGAGGAGGCATGAACCTTCGGGAGCCAGAAGGTAACTGTCTAAATTCTGATGACGTTTACTCCCTCCACTCTTGTTGTCTCTCTAGTTTACATTGTACTCTTGGTACCTCTGCCAACGCGGTTTAAGGACTTGCCCAAGCCTCCTGCCTTTCAGTTCACTACAACCTCATCATCTTGTAGGCACCTTGGCAATTGTTCCTCTCTACTACCAACAATAAAGATATTTGGAAAAAAAACCATGATTTAAAATGAGAGCTTTTGAGTGAAAAAGTCTCAAAAAGCAAAGACCTTTTTCTTAAGGCAAATATTTATTGAACTGAAACATTAAAGAATGCATGTTGTTTTTGTTGATGGCCTCATGCATCAGAGCTTTGTTTTCTGTGTTACTCTAAAAGCCCGGCAGCTTAAACCCAAGTCTTAAATATGCTTAATGAAAGAGCCCTGGCTCTGGGGGTTATACAGATAAAATAGTTTCAAAACCCCACCACACCTGTAAAAATACTCCAGAAGGTAAAGCCATGTTAGAAGTTTGCTTTTAGCTTTTAGCACATAGAGGACACAAAGTAGCTATAAATCTTCCTTTAAACTTGTGCTATCAGTGCTGAATTTTCACTCCATAGATTGACATTACTAGATAAAATGTAGACTCTAAAAATATAATATATGCTGTAGAATTATTTCTGTTCAGTAAATATTATGGTATAATGTGTATGGGATGAAACAACTGCTGAAGCTCATGGGAAAACTACATGATCTGCTAAGATACATGTCAAAGTATGTGTTTGGAAGGAATATTAAAATGTCTTTCATTCATTCATGTATACGGCATGTGGTTCTTCCTCTTGCTGATCAGTAATCCTTCGTTATCTCAGACAAGTGAGGAACACTGGAGATTGTGACTTCCAGAGAAGTTGTTTCTGTTTTCTCTTTAGTAACTCACTACCTCTGCTCTCTCCCCCACCTCCCCATAAAGAACCACCCGAACAAAAATACAACCACAGGAAAACACTATATTTTGAAATTATAGGAAAGAGAGACAACAAGCTTATTACCGTCCATTGTATAAAAGCCCTTTCAGTACTTGGAAGACTGTAAGACACTGAAGAAAGAAGAGGACACAGATAAATGGAAGGATATACCGTTCTCATGGATACGATGAATTAACTTCGTTTAAATGTCCATACTACCCAAAACAATGTACAGATTCAGTGCAATCCTATTAAAATACCAATGGCATTTTTCACAGAACTAGAATAATGCCAAAACTTATATGGAAACAAAAAAGACCCTGAATAGCCACAGCAATCTTGAGAAAGAAGAACAAATTTGGAGATATCATGCTACCTGATATCAAATTATACTATAAAACTATAGAAATCAAAACAGCATGACACTGGCATAAAAACAGACACACAGATCAATTGAACAGAATAGAGAGCCCAGAAATAAAACCACACCTATATGGTCATTTAATCTATGACAAAGGAGACAAGACTATACAATGGGGTAAAGACAGTCTATTTAGGAAGTGGTGCTAGGAAAACTGGACAGATAACATGCACAAAAATGAAAATGGACCACCTTTTTCCACCATATACAAGAATAAACTAAAAATGGAATAAAGACTTAAGTGTAAGACTCCAAACCATAAAACTCCTTTGACATCTTTTATTTATTTATTTATTTATTTATTTATTTATTTATTTATTTATGTATTTATTTCTATTTGGTATGTCTCTTCAGGCAAGGGAAACAAAAGAAAAAAATAAACAAATGGGACTACATTGAACTAAAAATATTTGCACAGTGAAGGAAACTATCAACTAAACAAAAAGACAGCTTACTGAATGGGAGAAGATATTTGCCATTGATACACCCAATAAGGGTTGATATCCAAAATATATAAGGAACTCATACAACTTAAAACCAAAAAGACAAACAATCCCATTTTAAAAAATGGGCAAAGGCCTGAATAGATGGAATTTCTCAAAAGAGGGCATACACATGGCCAATAGATATATGAAAAGATACTCAACATCACTAAAAACAAGGGAAATGCAAATTAAAACCACAATGAGATATCACCTCACACCTCTCAGAATGGCCATCATCAATCATCAATAAATTAACAAACAATGTTGGTGAGGATGTGGAGAAAAGGGAACCCTTGAGCACTGTTAGTGGGATTGCAAATTGGTGCAGCCACTATGGAAAACAGTATGAAGTTTCTTCAAACAATTGAAAATAGAACTACCTTATGACCCAACAATTCCATCTCTGGGTATTTTTACGAAGAAATACAAAACACTAATTTGAAAAGATATATGTACCCCTATGTTTATTGCAGCATTATTTATAATAGCCAAGATATGGAAGCAACCTAAGTGTCCATCGATGGACAACTGGATAAAGAAGAGGTGGTACATATATACAGAGGGTGCCAAAAAAATGTATACACAATTAAAAAAAAAAAACCTGTATTAAAACTGTAATACTCACTATATACTGATAACAAAAGATGTGAAAACAAGTCATGTGTATACATTTTTGGCACCCCCCCCCCCGCCCCCCGTGCAATGGAATGTCACCATCTATTAGCAACAACATGGATGAACCTAGAGGGTAGTATGCTGTGAAATAATTCAGACTGAGAAAGACAAATCCCATATGATTTCACTTATATGTGGGATTTAAAAACCAAAATAAATGAACAAACAATACAGAAACAAACTCATAAATAGAGAACAAATTGATGGTTGCCAGGTAGGAAGGGGTTTGGGGGAATGGGTGAAAAAGGTGGAGAGATTAAGAAGTCCAACCTGCCAGTTATAAAAATGGGGATGTAAAGTCCAGCATAGGGAATATAGTCAATAATGTTGTAATAACTATGTGTGATTGTCATATGAGTAGTAGATTTATTGGAATTATCACTTCCTAGAACACCTGAAACAAATATAATATTGTATGTCAATTATAATTGAAAAAATTTTTTAAACTTTCTTAACCTTGTAGTTTTATCTTTTCACTACACTCTACTTCTGACATACGTATTTAATGAAAATTAGGACTATAAAATTTTCTTTCATAAGAAAGAAAATTATCCAATCTCCAATGAATTTTATTCTTTGATTCTGATGAGTTCTTTGGATTTTTCATTTTGAAAACCAATCTTCTGACCCAAATTTCTGATATCTCCTCTCTAATAAGTCACTTCGATAGATTATGTTGGGAAAGGACTGTAAAGAGCCATCTAGTCCCAGGGTTTTCTGTTGGTTTTTGTTTTTACCTTGGCATGTGCTGGTGAAATATATCAACGGAAACATGAAATCCGGGAAATTATGAACTAAAGGGTTTGTGTGTTTGTGCAGAGGGTCTATAACTTTTGTTAGATTCTTTAAAGTGTTGGTGTGTCCTAAAAAGTTAAGAATAAACAATCCCTCCCTCCATCATTTTACCTTGAATGCTTTTACAGCTTACCTGAGAGCTATGGTTAACAGCCTTTGGCTATCCAGTCTCGCAGTAGTATAATGTGTCTCACAGTCAGCCAAAGCAAATTGCTACCAGTAACAGATGCGTAAGGGGCCTGATGTAGTGTTTCCACATAGCGCGGTCAGGAGAACTGTCTTGGACATCGTGGCCAAATAGACAGAAGTGTATCTGAAATGTCCAGAACCATTTGGGTATCATTTTCATGCCCCTAAGAGTATTGGGGCAGAGGTAGGAAATACCGGAAATGAATGGGTATTCTGCCAGTAGGACACAGGTCTTTAAATTTAAAAGGGGAAATATCTATCTTAAGATCCGAAGTAGTACATATCCGGTTGAAGTGGTATAACCATCTGAGGGGACGTGAAAGGCTCTAAGATGGTTTGAAAATTAGTAGTGTGACTTGAAATCTTAGGAAGCTGGTTATGTGACCACCTACTTTACTTTGAAGTTCCTCGTCGATTAGAAATAGAGCTCAGGAATTTCTAACAACAGTCCAGGGAGTAGGCTTGTCAGAATGAACAGTGGTGTTCATTAGCTGGAAAAGTAGTAATTATCTTTTTAAACCAAAGTTTTAAATCAAATATAGAAATATTTAAGAGAGTCAAAAGTAACATAAGATGCTTTTGTGTTGAAAAAGAATCTGGTTGTTTAAAGAGAATTTTGTCTGATAGAGTAACAGATCAGCCTCGTAATTCCAATTTAAAATGCATAAATTGAGTAATTGATTCAGACTTGTGGTTTTAGGTTGAAATATTACTAAATTGATCTACAGTGTTGGAATATTTAAAAAGAACTTGATTCAGTATATTTATAAATTTAATTTATTTGATTTAAGAGATTTATTTAATTACTCAGGAAGGTTTTAAGTCAGACAATTGAAGTACTTAAAGGAAATCAAATACATTAAATTTATAAATGAATTTTAAAATGTTTGAAGAGCTTTAATTAACTGTTTATAAATGGAACTAAATATTCTTCTACGTTCCCTTAAAAGCAATTGGTAAAATTTACTAGATTATAAATACAATTAAATTTGTAAGCTGAAATGAGAAGCTTAAGGAAAACGAGGCTTTTAAATTTGTAACTTGGATAAATCAAACAGTAATATTTAAAACCAAAATACCATCAGACTAATCTTTTCTGAGCACAAAGGTCAGTCACCCCCAGGAACTCTAAAACCTCATGTTTAACGAACACTTTTTGTTTTAAACATCGGATTGTCCCTCATTTCCACAGAGAAGTATACATTCCCTTTTTTTCTAGAATCATGCAGGACTCTGGGGATAGTTGCCCTTTTTCCATTTTTGATAGACACATTTTTGCTAGGAAAGGGAAAAAATCCCTGCAAGCATGGTGTTTGGAGAACAATAAAAAGTCGTGGGGATTGTGACAGTTTAAACAACCTGCACTGTTTGTTACTAGGTGATTATCCCAGTATATAACTTCTGATTTGTTTTTTTAGGAGAAGTTGGAAATTGACTGTGAAACCTCTCATGAAAAACATTGGTACCAATTTAAAAATAAATCTGGGAGTGGGGTATAATCTGCATCCGAGACTGAATTAGCCTGCAGGTAACTTGCTTGAGAACTTCGTTATACAAGAAAGTGCTGTGGACGGTGACGTAATCTGGATACCCACCATCGTCTTCTCAGCCTGCCCCTGAGAGAGAGAGAACTCGGCAACATTCGGAGCGTCCCTAGAATCCACTCATGTCGAAGCATTGCTAAATCATGTAGATTTTACTAAAGATTGTGAAGAATCGATGGAGACGGAGTTTATTGTATGTACATATACTCATGGCTCATTAAAAAAAAAAAAAAAAAAACCTATACAAATATCCCCCATTACGTATTTCTTTTCTCCTGTCTTTTCTACACAGCTACCCTGCTTAGGGTGGAGAGGAAAACGGGGGTGGCAGGGATTTTTTTTCTCCTCAACCTCAACCTTCACACAGGACCCAGGAAGCCAGGCTTCTGGCTCTCTCCCTGATTCTCCCTGGGGGCTTCCACTCCCCCTTATTAAGCAGAGCAATCGCCGTGGTCCCACTTATTTTGGGCACTCGGTGCTGCTGCTGCTGAGACGATATAAGTAACTTTGTTCTGGTTGTGGTTGAAACCAACACAAATGCCAGTATCTAAAGGTCGAGCACGCCCAGCCCGTGTTCTTTCATGCCCATCTTGAGGTGCTGGCACTTGCCTCCTTTTTATTTTTCTTCTGGTAACAGCAGCTGCAATGGCTGCCCTTCCCCACATTCCCTAGGCCTTGCCATTTCCATCACACTCGGCCTGACTTCTAGTGTCAGCACCTACTTCTCTCTCCGTCAGCACTTTATCTGGCTCCTCAGCCCCATTGCAGGCACACAGCAGGCTGCAAATGCTGGGCAATTGACCCTTCTTCCACCCCAGCAGCCCGTGATGGAGTTAGTGTATGAAGAAACCGGTACTTCCTTCCTCTGGCGGAATGCTTGTGTTTTGTGCCGCTTCCCAGAATTCCTCTGTGGGGTTAAGCGACAGTTGCCTGTCCTGGTAAGCTACTGATAATGAACCCTTTATTAGCGTTCTTCTCTTTCCCTATCTCATGTTTTTTATTTCCCTGACTCACCTCCCACTTACATTCTAATGTCCACCTCTAGATCTACTTCTGGGGGAACATAAACTATAAAATTGCCTCCAACCAGATGCCATTTTAATAAAATTATTTCAGCATGGAATTTAGTTAGCTCTTAGCAATCGTAAGGGAGAGCATGCATTTCCTGCACAGCTCTCCTGAATCTAGTACTCGAGTGCAGCCCTTCTCACTCACTGGAAAGAAAAACATGCGCTGACAATAGTCAGGCCTTAAAAAATTTACCAGGTATTAGAAAAGGACGTTCTTGTCTCTGGAAAGTAGGAGTCAACAATTTGAATTTGAATAGATCAGGCCAACCCCTGTGTATGTAGGAAGACACAAATGGGAATAAAATACAGTCTGATACATGCAACGGGGAAAACACGTTCAGGTTACTATAGGAGCGCAAGGTGGCCTAACTGCCTGGTGGGATTACAGAAATACTTCCCTGAGAAAGCCAATCCAAAACAGATTTTGAAGGGAAAATTTTCCAGAGATGTGGAGTAGGAAGGGGACATTTGAGAAGGGAGAGGACATTTAACACAGAAAGAACAGAACGAGCCAAAGAATGACGTTATGAAAAAGCAAGATGCACTGAAGAAGCGTGGTATGAAGGTCCCTCAAAAAGGAATGAACGAAGATGAGATTTAAAAGATAGGAGGAGCCAAATCATGGTCTTATATGCCATGAAAAGAATTTGGAATTTAGGTTTAAGGTAAGGTGGAGTTACTGAAGAATTTTAAATAGGTCAATAATGGAATGAATGATTAAAACCACAATGAGCTATCACCTCACACCTGTCAGAATGATCATCATCAATAAATCAACTGACAAGTGTTGGTGAGGATGTGGAGAAAAGGGAGCCCTCATGCACCATTGGTGGGATGGTAAACTGATGCAGTCACTATGGAAAACAGTATAGAAGTTCCCCCCAAAATTAAAAATAGAACTACCGTATGACCCAGGAATTCCACTTCTGGGTATTTATCCCCAAGAAATTCAAAACAATTAAAAACAATATATGCACCCCTGTATTTACCGCAGTACTATTCACAATCGCCAAGACATGGAAACAACCAAAAAGCTCATCAGTAGATGATTGGATAAAGAAATTGTGGTGCATTTATACAATGGAGTATTACTCTGCCATAAAAAAGAATGAAATCTTAAACCATTTGCGACAACTTGGATGGATCTAGAGAGTAGTATACTAAGTAAAATAGAGAAAGACAAATACCATATGATTTCTCTTATATGTGGAACCTAGAAAGCAAAATAAACAAAACAGAAGCAAACTCATAGATACAGAGCACAAACTGATGGTTGCCAGATGAGAGAGGGGTAAGGGGGATAGGTGAATGGGATTAAGTACAAATGCCAGTTATAAAAATAGGGGGATGTAAAGTACAGCAAAGGGAAATAGTCAATAATGTTGTAATTATGTATGTCATAAAGGTACTAGAATTACTGGGGTGATCACTTTGTAAGGTATATAAATGTCTAATCACTATGTTGTACAGCTTTAATTAATATAATATTGTATGTCAACTGTAACTGAAATACAAATTTTTAAAAATTGCAATGAATGATTACATTTTATATAGATTATTTAATTCTTAGTCTAGGCCTAGGTGTAATGGGATCCTAGCTGCAGACCTGGAGACAAAGTAGCCAAAGTTGCTCAAACCAGAGTATATATTAAAAGTGGTGAAGTTCTTAAACATCCGAGAGATCTGAAAATATAACTTCTCTAAAAAAGTTTTTTGAGCATACAAAGAACAATCTTATGACCAATTATTGCATTGGAACCCTGTTGTTACATTTATATTTCTAATGTCAAAATGACAATGGTCTTAGGTACAAAGACATATTCATGTTGTTCTTTTACCAGTTAATAAGATAAAATTCTCTCTTGCCGCTGTTATTCTCAATTGAAAACATTTTTTTCATAGAATAAGGCTTTAGTTTCTTAAGTTATTTAATAAAATGAGACTTAGATTTGATATGACGAGAATGATGCATAGGGAGAAACTGCGTACTATTGTCAAGGGCAAATAATAAAAGAATAAAGAGATTTTTTAAATGATGAATTTTCAAATGAGAAAAAGTGATGAGAAAATTTATTGTGTAGCACATAGTAGTGTTAACTATAATAAACTCAAATGAAGTAGTGCTGTAGCATAAAATGTTACAATTCCTATCATACGTACCAATTAGGTTATCAGTAAATACACAGTAAAAGAACTTTTTATTATATTTTGATAGTAGTGAAGTCTATGGTACACCATTAAGTTGATAGATCCACCAAAATAGTATTTTAGTGGTTAAAATACCATTTTTAAAATTTTATTATATTTATTGGAGTGACATAGGTTAGTAAAATTGTTTCAAGTGTACAATTCTATAATTCATCATCTATATCTTGAGTGTTCACTACTAAAGTCAGTCTTCTTCCATCACCATATATTTGACATTCTTTACCCTTTTTACCTCCCCACTAGATACCTAAACAGATACTTCTCCCAAGAAGACATACAAATGACCAACAGATACATGAAAAGATCCTCAACTTCACTAGCTATTAGGGAAATGCAAATCAAAACCACGAGATACCACCTCACACTTGTTAGAATGGCTGTTATCAACAAGACAAATAATAACAAGTGTTGGAGAGGCTGTGAAGAAAAAGGAACCCTCATACAACGTAAATTGGTGCAGCCACTATGGAAGGCAGTGTGGAGGTTCCTCAAAAAATTAAGAATAGAATTACCATATGACCCAGCAATCCCTCTTCTGGGTATCTGCCTGAAAAATTTGAAAACATTTATCCGTAAAGATACATGCAGCCCCCACAATTCATTGCAATGTATTCATGGTGGCCAAGACATGGAAACAAAGTGTCCTTCGATAGATGATTGGATGAAACACCACTGTTAAAAAAGAAAAGTACCTAAAATGATCATGATGATAGGGATGATTGCTGTTCCATTTAGAGTCAACTGAATTAAGTGGCCAATAAATGAAACATGGAGTTCAGTAATACATTTTTAGTAGTAAATTTAACTTTGGCACCTTGGTTTCAGCAGAAGCAAAGAAAGGTCTGTGACACTAAATGTTACCTCAAATGATACTGTTTTGCTGTTTGTATTTCTAAATTTATTTTGAGGTTGAATTACAAATGCTAAGAACAAGGAATGCATGCCTAGTGTTATGTAATGTGATAAAAATAATTTAAAATAAACACTTGGTGTTTTCTTTTTTCCTAAAAGGAGACATATGCTACTGATGTTTAAGAAACCCTGTCCTATGTGAGAAATGAGGGTTGAAATGAAGACATTTAGGGAACAGCTGGGAATGCTCCTGTATTGTTGCTTGGTACATTGGGTAGATAAATTCATTTATTTCCAATGAGAGCATCTCTCCTTGGCTACCCATAGTTTATCAGCCACTGTTTTCAGCATGAAGGATACGGAGATAAAAGCCATGGCCTGGCCATGGAAGAACATGGAGGTTTCACACTTCCAGTGACCGCAGTGTGCAACTCAGCCAGTATTTGCACCAGGATTTCATCCCTAGGTTGCTTTAGAAATCCCAGAGGATTAGAAGCGCAAGAGAATATTTTCATCGTTCTCTCTAAATCAGAGAAAAATGTTTACCTGCCAGTCACTATTTCCTTTATGATATTAAAAATACAAGAGGTGCTTGCCTAACACAGCCTTGAGGCAAGCTGAAATATTTACCAAGCCCTAACACTTTCTCCAATCTTGAGTATTCCTAGGCGGGTACTTGGGTAGCTGCGTACAGAAAATCCACTTCCTTCTCATTCACCCAGCAAAACTGAGGGCTTTGCTCAGATAAATGGACATTTGTCTCAAGAACAATACACTAATTCTCACGTAGTCATGTTTATGTTAAATAATACTTACAAAAATATTTATTAAAGTATTTGGATAAGCATTATTTTCCCTTTCTATTTTACTAAATGTGGGCTTCCATAAGCAGTTTTAATTACAGCAAAGGAAGAAGAGGGAAGAAAGAAGGAAAAAGAGGGGTAGGGAGAAAAGGGATGGAGACAGAGGGACGACATGGGGTGGGGAGATGAAGCATATTAGGCAAGAGATGCTCTTAAATCGACGTAGACATGCCTTAAAACTGTAATAATACACAATCTCCATCTTCACCTTTGTCTTTGGATTGGCAGAGGAAAGATGAGCAGTGATTTGCTTCATGCTATCACTTGAGACATTTTCTTGAAGGTCATAGTCAATCTTACCCCAGTTCTGCTACTTATCACTACTTTGCTCTGAACGTCTCTGTGTTCAGTCTCCTGAGGAGAAAAGTCTACATGAAAAAGGAATCTAACTCCCAGGAAGGATGAGAGGATTAAGAGTTACTGTATGTAAAGCACTTAGGCCACCACCTCGAACGCATGTGGTGAGCGCTAAATTTGTGTTTATTATTGTTCTATTATTTACTGAGTCTCCATTGCGAACAGAACACCATCCCGTGGCTGAGCTAACTAGAAAATTAGCAGTCAACACTGGCCCTCCAGGGACAAGACACGTGGCTTTGGAACCAACAGTGTGATGAAATGTTTTATAGGGTAGCTCTACTTGAACTAATTACCACCTACACCCATCTGTGCCATCTGGTTCCTTGCCAAAATCTTTTATGTTATTGTGTAGCTAGGGGCATATTCTTTCAGAGGTTTGATTTCAAGTAGTTATCCATAGGCTTACTTGAAGAGTGACTGCATCAGAATATCCTGGGAACTTACGAAAAATGTGCTTTCCTAGGTACCACCCCCCAGTGAATATAGATCTTGAATCTCTGAAGATTGCACAAAAAAAGTGTCATTCATGTGCATATTACTCATCCTGGGATACAGAGACTGCAGCATAATGGAAAGCATTCCAATTTACATTCTAAAAAACACCCCAAACAGACATTAACATTATTTAACTGGAAAGGAAAAGATTCCCTGTCATTGTATGACTCACAGGCCACTGCCTGGCCCACGTATCAAGAGGCAGCAGCTTTTAGTGAAAGCTCTGCAGCCAGACAGGTTGGGTTAAGTCTGGTTCCTCCACGTAACAGCTGTGTGAACTTGGGTGAGCCTCAGACGTCTCTTATGTAGAAGAGCTATTATAATCAGGGCTTATCTCATCTGTTGTGAAAATTAAGTACAGTAGATGTAAAATACTTGAAACATTACCTGGCACATAGTATACACTCCATAAATGTTATCATTATTAATGTCAGGAATTATTGTTACTCTGAATCCATAACATACAGTCTTGAGTGTTTGAGAATGAAGGAATTTCCCCCTCTCCTATTTATATTCTCAGTAACTCGTTAAATTAGAAGTCTTTCTTTTACTGAAAGTAAGCTTTCAAAAAAAAAAAAAAAGTTAACATGGAAAACACCACTTCAGTAGCTCAGGAATTAATGCCGTGAATGTTCTTTTAATCTGGCATGTCTTAATGTGACACAAGGAGAGATAATTGCTTAGCAAGTACTAAGCATTTATTGTGGGCAGTTTCAAAAAGTCCAAAGAAAAACGTGTTTATAGGGGTGAAGGAAGAGGCAAAAATCAATGCAAATGCAAAGAAATGAACAAATCACCCTGTAAAATGAATTCCATTTTCTCCACGTAAATTTGTAATAAAAAAAGAAAAGGAAACAAAATAATTTGTTTGCTAAAAGTATACACAGAATCCTACTCATCTCTGCCTAATAGATTCTAAAGAGTTCACAAATACTCTTTGTTAATATAGAAAATTCCTAAGTTAGTCTCTGCCTAAGTTAACTAAAGTGAATCAGAAATCGGGATACTTCTGTGAGGTTACACACTGAAATGCTCCTTCACAAACGCCCTCTACACTCAGGCACATAAATTATTAATGTGTATTATGGTTGTTAAGGGCAATGTATGGAGATTTATCCAGATTCCAAAATCCCAAATAAAGGTTAATGGCTAAAAATGAAAGAAAAAGAAGGAAGGAGAAAACTATATTGGTTTGGGGAGAGTTGATGCATTTCTACTATATCAGCATTGATTTTAAAGATCAGAATGACATACAGACTGATGAATAATTCAGATTTCATTTATTAATCCACTGACCTTACACATGACTTCATAAAAATGAAAATAATGTTATTCTCCTGCTTCATCTTCCATAGAATGAAATATGCGTATGTAGCTGGGCAGAATTTTTTTGATGTAGCCTGCTCCAGCACAATGTACACACATACATATTTGCATGTCATACGTTTGGAAGAAATGTTGCGATAAACAATTTCAATAACACCTATTAAGGGGATCATTTTGCCCCCTACTGGCAGCTGACTTAGGTCTGTAAAAAAGGCAGTGCTGCTTATCATGTAACAAGTGGTTACCTGGCAACTAGAAACTAGACAACGTAACAACACAGTTTTGTGTCCTCAGTCTAGGATTGACACAAAGGGAGTTGCCATCGATGCATCCACGGGACTACATCCTAGAAGATAATGAGTTTTCTCCCATGGCCTCTTATCTCTGTTCTAAGTATTTAAAGCCATCACATTAAATGTTCTTGCTTTGGAAATGGAGTAGTGGGTGACGCTATTAATCAAAATTGAGATTCCAGGAAATGGACCATATTTGTTGGAGATAAGATTAGATGAGATCACTCTTTGAACAGGTTAGGTTTGAGACATCTTTGGGGCACAAATCAGAAGATTATTAGGAAGTTGGAAAGTTTGCTGTTGTGGGGGGAATATACAGAGGATGCAAAAAAATGTATACACATTTTAAGAAAGGAAACCTATTAAAACTGTAATACTCGATATATACCAACAACAAAAGGTGAATATAAGTCACATTTGACTTCTGCAATGACAAGAGGTGCTCAAGGTGGTTACCATCAGCGTCCAGACACTTCTGATTACGGCGAACTACTGCTTGAGCAACGCTGACCAAAGTGTCCACTTGTATACATTTTTTGGCACCGCCGGTATTAACTGTCCATATTGTTCCAGCCATTCATTTGAAAGTCACTCATCTATAGTAATGTTAGGTGATCTGTTATTTCCTTTACTGGTAGGTACTGCCTAAGCATCTTCTTTGGGTTAGCTCCACTTAGCATAAGTATTTTCCACACAGTATTAAAACTGAGGTTTTGGCTATCACCCTATACAGATACAAAATACCAAAGGCATTTGTAATATAAAGTTTCCTGTAAGGCTTTCAAAAATAGGTGTGTGAAAAACATATATAAGATTCTTGGTTTAAGAGACTTCTTACCTCTATTTATAGTTCTATAAAAGGGCCGAGAGTGGAAATTACAAAAGAATTATATATGATGCTCTTTTTGGAGAGGGTGGTATTCTGGTCTCTACTGACCCCCAGTGAGTGGGAGGTTTTGATTTACAACTTGAGTTGACACTTTAATACATGTCTCCTACAGTTTTGCAGATCAATGAACTATTAATCAGGAGACTGACCTGATAAGCTAGTGATAGAAGACTAGAAGATTATGACTTACAAATAACTACACTCCCAGAATTTGTTGAAACAAAGGATCCATGAGTGTTTCCTGAGGGGGAGACATGGCCTATAGACACAGAAGAAAGAAAGCTGGTGGTGGGTTTGTGTCATAGCCACAGGGCACGTATGATAAAATCCATGTCAACAGAGGGATATAAAAGGTATCCCCAGATCCTAAGGGAATAAAGGAGGAGTAAGCAAGAAGCGAAGATGATTTTTATCTCCCCCCAAAAGGCAATACAGATGATAATTCTTACAAGATAAAGGTCGTGCCTGTGGTACACGTCGAATCCAAACAGTGTCAAAACTAGATTGCTACCACTGTACCAGTCTAATAACTACGTTCCAGCACACCGTACCTCATTACCCTCCCAGCTTTCACCCCAAAGGAGTCAAAATCTTGAATCATAAGATGGGTAAGGAGAGGTAGAATGGTGAACTAAAAGAAAGTATCTGATATCTTTCCCCAATAGCAGGTGTCTCATTTGCAAGAGGCCCAAGACAGGAGAAAACAGAGAAAGCCTCAATCTTACATCACATTTGGGGTTTATGTTATAACATGGGAGAGAACATTGTAATTAGGGGATTGGGAATTTTTTCTGCAACTTAAAGTTACTGTACACCTTTGTGTTTCCTAAAAGTGAATAGAGAAGCCTGCCCAAATTTTTATTTCAGGGTCAGTGGTAAAACTTGCCCCTAGTGAGCAGATGTAAAGGAACAATGGAAGACCAAATAAATGGCTTTATGATTGTATCCCATGAACAATGCTTGTGCAATGTCCCTGTTACCATGACAACCTCCTAACATGATCAGAAGTCAGAGGACTTTTGAGTAATCCAGTGCACTGCCCACCCCATGCCATATCTTCTAGTCTAGCTTTTCTGATGTATCCAGCCTCTGCCCACATACATCAAATGATACAAGATGAGTATTTTTCAAGTGTTCCCTTTCCATTTTTATCAGTTCTAATTTTGAAAAAAAAAATTCTGTAGTGAATTTAAATCTACTTCCTTGAACCTTCTATCATGTTGCCCTAATTCTGCCTTTTCTACTTACAGTAAATTAAGTGCCTCTTTCTTATGATAGCTCTTAGGGCTCTTGAAAAGAGCCATCATTATACATTTTTTTTCTGCAGCTTGCTATTTTCCACACAAAACAATTTCAGTTTTCCCTGATCTTGCTTAATTCTTTTCACTACCTCCTCAGACAAATATCTACAGGTTAAGAAGCATTCCACCTCTCCCTAAGAAGTTTGAACACTGATAGCAACTATCAGAGATAATAGTATTTTCATAATAAGGTATATTTTCAATATACTTCCCAAATATGAGCTTATTGATAAAGTGGTGAATCTTTGGAGTTAATAGTCACATATTTGACTTATTTATGAGAGCTGATGGCCTCTCCACCTTTTCTTCTGTTTCTGTGTGGGACTTCCTACTGTAATGTTCTTGGCCTCTTGCCCATCCCTTCCTTACTCATGCATCCCCAGAGGATGTGGGTTGCCAAGTTCATCAGTAACAGCCATTACTCCACTTTTTATAATAATTGATTAACAGGTCATAAACAATGGGGATGAAGTCTCTTCCTTCCGTGCCCAGTACCAAGAGGAGACTGATTTGGAGAAACCAAAATTTTCCCTCGGGTAACCTGTCTCAAGTAGACTGTCAATGGGGCAGGGAATGGGGCAACAGTAGGTGGGGAGAAGAAAGAAACTGGAAAGAACATTTTCACGGTCATTTTCTAAGTTACATTCTCCAGACAGAATTAACTGTGATACTTTCATCAAATTTTATCAATCAGTGGAAAAGAACAAATGGACATAATTTATCAGCCCCCAAAATCCCAATATTTGGTCCTTTGATTTGGTACTGTACGTTGGAAGAATAGATCATGAATTACATTTGGAGAGTGCTTAAGGACTTAGGCTTCAGTAAGCTTGGGCCATGTGAGATTTTGAGACTGACAGACCACAGTAGCTAACTGACTATCATATTCCCCTGAAAATAAGACCTAGCCGGACAATCAGACCTAGTCTTTTGGAGCAAGCATTAATGTAAGACTCAGTCTTATATAAGACTGGGTCTTATAGTAAAATGAGACCGGGTCTTATATTAATGTTTGCTCCAAAAGATGCATTAGAGCTGATTGTCTGGCTAGGTCTTATTTTGGGGGAAACACAGTAGTATTTATAAGCTGAAGTTATTTTCAGTGGGGCGGAGTGCTTAGAAAATTAAAGCTAATAAGGCATTAATGTGTGGCACTCAGCAACTGACCTTGAAATATACAGGTACAGCTTTTATTTAGGCAGGCACAGCTGAGACAGATTTAATTATATGGAAAACAGGCTTTGTCTAGACAGGCTTTTTAAGCAATGGAAGAAAAACAACTTTTTACGGTTTTGTTTCTCAGCGTGATTTTCAGACAAGGAGACCAGGACTGCAAAGGCAGTTGAGATCTGAGTACCATAAAGCACTAACAAGACTAGCTTCAAACTGTTCGTGGCAGACCTAGATGCAGAATGCCATATCCACTGTCCCGAAGTCCCTCCTACTGAGAGAAAGTAGAATAAATAATACATGGGCAAGAATGAATGTCATAGTTTAATCTCTTTGGTCTTTTAAGGCAAAAATTCCAAGAAAACTTGATAGACTGGGAATCCAAATTCAATGAGCACCTTACTTTTTGAACTTTTATTTCTCTCTGGAAAATGTATAGGAAGAATGAATTTATATTAAAATCTGGGCACCTCTCTATGGTTGGCCTTAAGTTAGGATTACATCTTAATGTTGGCATAAACTCATTGTAAAGCCTATGTTGACTACTTGTCGGGGAATTTTGCAGTGATTGGTGAAGAGGGAATAAATTTTCATTCTTGAATGTAGTGAGGTCTTGCTGTGACTTAATCAATATGCTTTCTAACCCATTTCTGAGATTTCTGGAGGCAAAATTCACACCAATAACCAGCAGTTCAAGGAGGAGCCTCATGGGAACAATTGTTAATATTGGGGGAGACACCCCATGCAAATGGCAGTAGGATTTACACAGGCTTAATATTTCAGGCAAAAGGGTTAAGGGAACCAAGAGCTATTAGGTTAGTGCAAAAGTAATTGTGGTTTTTGCAATTATTTTTAACCTTTTAAACCACAGTTACTTTAGCACCAACCTAATAAGAATGTGAGAAATATCTTGAGGGAAGACCACTTATCTCCCCATTCCTCAAGTTTCCATGTGGAGTCACCTCACTGAAACAACACTCCTGACCACTTTCCACTTCTTTCTTATCCTTTCACACCAGAGGAGTAAGGTACCTGGTTGGTGAAAGATAGCGATGGGTCCACCTTTCTCATTTTCTAAGATTTAATCTACTAAAAGGCCAACACATCAATGATTTGGTCTCTTTTATTCCTCCTCTGTCTAGGACTATGAGAAAGTGACACTGGATAAATTTATCTTCTCTTTACTATCAATACTTCTGTTATGGGGGCTGTTTCTACAGGTAGAGCGGGAGTAGAAAGGGAGAGAGGATTGGTAATATCATCTGATCCTTACACTGAAGTCACAATGAGGGCGAAACAAACAAAAAAGAGAAAATGTGTCCTCACCAGACCTGCAGTACAAGACATGATAAAGGGAGTTCTTTAGACAGAAAAAAAAATGAACCCCAGGGGAAAACATGAAAATTCAGGAAGAATTAAAAAGCATTGAAAATGGTAACCACATGGGATTAGTCAAAATGTATCAAATCAAAGTATTACAATATATTTAATATGTATAATTAAAATATCTAACACAAACTGTGAGTAGTAAGTGGTAAATGAAAATAAAGTGTGTCAGGATCCTAATATCAAGGAAGTGGTCAAAGCAATCATTTTCGTTAGACTGAAATAATCTAGGACGCTTTTTATAATCTCCAGATTAACCAGCAAAATATTAGGAAAATGGCAAAACCAAAAGTATTGCTTAGAAATTAGTCAAGGAGTAAAATAGATTGCTAAAAACAGTTCAATAAAATTTAAAAAAAGAGAAAAGGCAAGAAAGGACAAAAAAGGGAACATAAAACAAGTGGGCTAACTAGAGATAAATAGTAAGATGGTAGGAACAATAAACACATACTATTAATATAAGTAAACTAAATAAAGCAAAAGTATATTATTATTAGAATGGATAAAAAAAGTAAAATCTTATTGCATGCTACTTATGAGAAAACCACTTTAAATAATACAAATAAGATGAATATCAAAGGACACAGGATTAACCAATAATAAACTTGTGTAGCTATTGTAGTATCAAACAAACAGCTTTGAGCCAATGATATAAAGGAAGACATGTCCCAATGATAAAGAGGAATGGCAGACCAGCAAAGTATTTTCAATAGCATCAAATAAATACATAGGAATAGATCCAACAAGATATTCAGAAGACTTCTTCAGTGAAAAATCTAAAATATTATTGAAAGGAATTAAAGAAAATCTAAATAAATAGAGGAATGTATGCTGCCATGGGTTAGAAGGCTCGTTATTATAAAGATACCAACTCTCCCCATATTGATTGGTAGGTCCAATGCAAACCCAATCAGAATCCCTGAAAAGTTTTTTTTTGTAGACATTGACAAATTGATTCTGAAATTTACATGGAAAATATAGGGCCCAAAATAGCCACCATGATGTTGAAAAAGAACAAAGCTGTAAGATTTATCCAAATATCAAGTCTTATTATAAAGTGACAGCAATTTAGATAGTATGCTCTTGCTAAATGGAGATAAAAATAGACCAATAGAACAGAACAGACACACATTACACAGAAGAGGCAGTGTTGAAACAGACCCACATATATATGGTACTCTTATTTATAACACAGATGATGCTACATCGCAGTGGTGAAAAGGTGGTTTTTTAATCAGTGGTTCTGGGTCAGTTGGTTATCCATATACTGAAAACTATATCTACCTTCACACTATACACAGATATCAATTCCAGATGAATTATAGCTCTAACTGAAGAAAAACCATAAAAAATTTAAATAAAATATTTTTAGGAATGCGTGTAGACTAAGGTTACTTCATAAGGACACAAAACACTATAAAAGGGAAAATTATAAATTGGACTACAATTAAAAATTTGAAGTTTTGTTTTAATACACCGTTAAGAGAATCAAAATCACACTGCAAAGTAGGAGAGAATATTTGTAAGACATAGTGACAAAGGACTAGTATTCAAAAATACATAGGGTTCCTATAAATCAGTTAAAACAATGGCTGAAATATGCAAAAGATTTCACAAAAGAGTATCTCTAAATGGCAACAGTGCTAAATATGATTATTTGTAAGGGGAAAATCAAAACAAACCACAAACACCCAAACAATCATGGCCAATTGATTTTTAACAAGGGTGCCAAAACAATTCATTGGGGAAAGAAGGGTCTTTTCAATAAATGGTGCTGAAACAACTGGATATCCACATGGAAAAGAATAAAGTTGGAATCTTGCCTCACACTGTATGCAAAAATTAGCTCAAAATGGATCAAAGACCTAAATGGAAGAGTTAAAAGTATAAAATTTTTAGACAAAAACACAGTTGTAAATCTTTGTGACCTTGGATTAGGCAGTGGTTTCTTAGATATGACACCAACAGTATAAGGAACAAAACTGAAGTTTGATAAATTAGATTCCATCAAAATTATCAATGTTTGTGCCCAAAGGATACTATATCAAGTAAGTTAAAAGACAACTAACAAAATGGGAGAAAATATTTGCAAATCATATATCCAATATAGGTTTAGTACACAGAATGTATAAATAACTATTACAACTCAATAAAAAGACAAATAGCTCAATTAATAAACAAGCAAAGGATTTCTATAGACATTTCTCCAAAGAACATAAACAAAAGTGGAATCACATGAGAAGATATTCAACAGCATTCCAGTAGGAAAATATGAAAATCAGGACCTCAATGCAATACCACTTCATACCAAGTAGGATGGCTATGATTTAAAAAGGAAAATAAGAATTAGTGAGGATTTAAGAAATTAGAACCATCATATATTGATGGGGAGAATGTAAAATAGTGTAGCCATTTTGGAAAATAGTTTGGCAGTTCCTCGAAAAAGTTAAACATAACATTACGACCCAGTGATTTCTCTCCTAAGTATATACTCAAGAGAACTGAAAATATATGTCTGCGCAAAAACTTGTATATGAATGTGTATTCATAATAACCCAAAGTGGAAACAAATCAAATTTCCATCAACTAATAAATGGATAACAAATGTAGTACATCCACACAATGAAATATTATTCATTCATAAAAAGGAAGAAGTTCTGATTCATACTACAACATAGAAGAACCTTGAAAACATTATGCGAAATGCAAGAAGCCAGACACAAAGGCCATAAATTAATGATTCTATTAGGTTGGTGCAAAAGTAATTGTGGTTTAAAAGGTTAAAAAATAAGTGCAAAAACTGCAGTTATATTCGCACCAACCTAATATTTACACAAAATGTGTAGAATAAGAAAGTCAGTCAGAAAGCAGATTAGCATTTCCAGGGCCTGGGGATAGAGGGAAATTGGGAATAACTGCTAAGAGGTATGGGGTTTCCTTCTGGGGTGATGAAAATGTCCTGGAATTCGATAATGGTGATGGTTACACAACATTTTGAATATACTGAAAAAAAGCACTGACTTATACTTAAAGGGTGAATATAACGGTATTTGAATTATATTTCAGTTTTAAATATATAAAACATAACCACAATCAATGCCAGAACACACCAATCAACATAACTATAATTAAAAGTTCTAACTACCAAATGTTGCTAAAAATGTGTAACAACCAAACCTCTCATACACTTCTGGTGGAAGTGTTCATCGTAACCATCGCATTGAAAACTCTAGCTGATTCAACTAAAGCTGAAAGTATGCATAACCAAATGATCCTGCAATTTCCTCTCTCGGTACGTATGCTACAAAAATCTGTAAACATGTGCACACAATTCACATAATGTGTGTTGCAAGAATGTTTGTATCAGCAGTATTCATAATATGTCCCAACTGGAAACAAGCTAAGTGTCTATCACCAGTAGACTGGATTGAAAAATCACTCTACAAAGCAATGAAGGTAAACAAACTGTTGTTATATGCAACAACATGGACGAAGCTCACAAACATGAGCCATGCACAAAAGAATACCAACTATATGAGTCTTTTAATATAAACTCGAGAAATAGGTAACATTCACCTAATGTTTTAGAAGTCGTGCTCTTAGGGGCATGTGATAATGAGAAAGGTGCAACATGAGAGACCCTCTGACGTTCTGGCAATAATCTCCTTTTTGATCTGGGTGCTGGTGACAAGGGTGGGTGAACTTTATGAATATCATTGAGATATATTTATGTGTGAGCTTATTGGTATGTATATATACAGCAATTTACAAAGGTTATGTTAAAAATAAACAATAGCGTTAAGAAAGAAAATCATGTATATATGAATATCTAATATATGTTACAACTAGCATTTCAAATCACTTGATATTTTTGGACTGGAGATGACAACAGTAGGACTTTAATGGAGAAATCCACAGAAGACTTCTCTCCAAATTGTAAAACAATCTAATAATCTACTCTTGTATTAATTGATAATTAGTTTCAAATGTTTATAAGAATATTGGCCATATTTTCCCATTTGATTCTTTCATTGCCATGATCATGATATTTCATATCACTGGCCTTCTGCTACAAAACTAGCAAGTCTCCAAAAAGTAAATGAGAATAAAGAAACTTGAATTTTCTTAGTGAATCTATGCTGGTCCTTGGGGATTACCTTACTCTTTTCTAGGTTTTCTTGATACAGCTTAGAATATTAAGAAGGACTGAAATCAAGGTTATTTGCCTATAATTTTAAGAATCTATATTACCTTATTTGTAAAATTGGAATTTATTCCTCTCCAGTTTTGTGGGTATTTCCATGATTTCTCAAATAGTAATAATCAGGATGATTCTATGTCAATTTATATACATGTAAAAGAATTTAAAATTTCATCTAATTCCAGTCTTCATATTCAGCTACTACTCCTGATCATTCCTGCTTAGAAGTAAAATAAATAATTTTGATATTTGTAATATTACAAGCTGTACATACCCTTATGGAGATTAAAAAAAGTCTTTTTATTAGCTACTAAATATTTTGTGCTTGTAAGAGTCCACAGCATTTTTCAAGACTGAATTCAATTCTAACTCTCCGCCTTCACATTAAAGCCTACATAAACTGCTCCATATAAATAGTTATTAAATATTTTATTAGAGCTTTTAATTTTACTATCCTCTCAGTAACTTATTGCCCTGCTTACAAACCTTATGGTCAAGAAATTCTTCCCAAGAGCTAATATGAATTTTCCACTCTGTGTTTCCTGCCATTCTAAAAGACTTGTTAAATCATCCCTACCTACCCCCGACCCCGCCAGTTCTTCTCGAACAAACACAATTCCTTTATGTTATCCCTTCTATTTCTAAAACATTAGCTAGTGTAAGCTGCTGTAAATGAGCACAGCATATATGCTAAGATCATCAGTGTAGAATTAGAAAGCTGGGTTCAACCTCTTATAATGCCTATAATCTTAATTCAATGACTTAACTTCTGTCAGCCTCAGCCTCTTATCTAATAAATAGAAATAATAGTTACTCCATCAGGTTATTGTAAAGATTATATGATACACAATATGAGGTAAGCCAATGCTTGCTTGTACTAAAAGCTCAACAGTGACTTAATTATTATTGTAGTGGTTGTTGGTATCAAGTCAAAGAAATGGCAGATCAAAAAGGGAGGGCAGGGCAAAGTATTTGAATGACACGTGGTTGAAAAATTCCAGAATCAGTGCTTTGGATCCACAGCACTTAGAGTCACTCGACGGCCAGAGCTGCAGGGGTATGACACCATCAGCTTTAATGGCACAGGACCCCAAATATGTTCTTTATCGCCACCCCACATTCAACTTTGAGGACAGAGCACTATATTGCTCCAACATGATTCAGGATATTTAGAACTGCTGCATCAATGAGCCAAGAACAGGAGTCCACAGATAGCCACCACAAGCGATCCATGCCAATGTATGAAGCTAATTCAGGAAAGGGACACTGGGCAGACACGCCTCCTCGTTCTGTCTTCTATTACAATAGCTACTACCACTCTTACCACTTCTCCCACTATGGCTATTGCTGCTACTGCTGCATCTCCTTTTATTATTATTAGCAAGCCACTCTAGCACTTCACCTAGAAACAATGAGAAAGTGGAGAGTAAACACAACAAAAATCCTCACCCTACAAATCATGCCAAGTTGGAAATTGTCACTGCCCCTTGTGATACCAGAGGCTAAGAGTAAAAACCATATTAAAAGATACTTAGAGGAATTTAAGTTCATTAATTTAAGGAAGACATATTCCTATCCACAGATATAGAGTGAGGATAACTTTGAGGAATCCCTCAGTAAACATGACTAATAATGCATAACATGATAAACTGCTTGCAGAGACTTTGTTATGGCCTTGAATTTGCACGTTATTTTTGACTTTACCTAGCAGGCTCTAAACATTACATATTATTTCTGCCCTTATCTGGCACGGTATTACAAATATGTGTTTCCAAAATGAGATTCAATTAAATTTAAATTATCCAATTTTGATTAATCTCTTTATTTAAATCATTATTTGCTTAAGTAAATTGCCATGGTTATTGCAGTTTTTTGGGTATATATTGCTAAACACATTTAGGCAATATCTATCTGAATAAATATTGCTAAATATTGTAAATAAATATTTACATGAATAAATAATTATAAGGTATCATTATAATTAGGAAATATGAAATTAATATGATTGATCTAGTATTGTCTTTTCTATTTCCACTAATTGAAGGGCAACTTGCTGGTGCACTAAAGGAAAAAGAAACCAAGTTTAAAAAGATATCAAAAAAACAAGGACTATGAATATATTCATTTTGATGGCTTAAAATTATTAAGGGCAGCAGAAAAATAGAAGGAAAAAAGAGTTAGCAAGTGGATAAGGAATTATTCACAGCTGAAGATATATGTATGTATTGGTGTGATGGAAAAAGCATTGACTTTGAAGTTGAACAACCTGCGGTAGAATCCTAGCTTTCTGCCATGTGAGAATTCATGAACCAATTCCAAAATGTGAGCTGAGCTTCTTTACTTGGGGAATGGGCACCAACAGAACCTACTTCAAGTTACTACCCTGAGAAGACAATGCATCGACTACTACCAGGGTCTAGCATGGAGCAGAGCACACGATGCATTGTTATGTCACTTCTTTCTCAAAAGGAAAGTGGAAGCCAACTTCTCTTGCAATGGACTAGGTCAAATACATACAATTTAAGCCTTACAGAGAAGCACAAAACTTAAGTCGTGTTAAAATAGTACTTAAATTTGTTATTCAAAAATGTCAGGCATAACATCTCCTTTGATTCCACAATGAGAACGCAAATTAGGCAAAGCATAGACAATAGTTTAGTGGTTACCAGAGGGTAAGGGGGTAGAGGGTAGATGAGGGTAAACGGGGTCTAATATATGGTGATGGAAGGAGAACTGACTCTGGGTGGTGAACACACAATGTGGTATATAGATGATGTATTATAGAATTGTACACTTGAAACCGATGTAATTTTACTAACCACTCTCACTCCAATAAACTTCAATAATAATAAAAAAAAGACAGATTAGTCAAGAGATTTGCTGAAGGCCAAATGGAAGTCTGTGATCAAGTCAGAGCAAAAGTCCAGGTCTCCTGACTGTTAGCTACATGCTAAAGTGCACTTTTTGCCTCAGCTCCAGGTGGCATCTATTCCAGGGTTTTGGGAGCTTGCCATATGTTAGCCCTCCTACCTGTACTGGAATATCAGAGTGGCAGAAAACACAAGTATGTAGAAAACCAAGGATATTCACTGTGTTCAGAGCAGAACACATGTGTTGCTTGTGTAAAATACAAAATTAAAACTAAGCAAAATGAATGAACTGCATACCGAGTAAAGGAAACGCAATGGGAAATTTACTTCAGTTTCAGAAGGAAAAAAGAAATTCTGGATATGGAGGAAAAAATCTCAAAAAACAGGGGTGTAGCTTACCTTGCCAATACAGCATGGGCTAATCACCTCTCTATTCTGATGCCGTAATTACCAACCCATCCTATCCAGTCTCCATAGCTGAGTTACAAATAAAGAAGCCAATAGAGGACTCAGGGTATGTTCTAATTGAAACCATACAAAAAGGGGGAATAAAGAAATAAAAACCTAGGCAATTCCCCCCCCCCCCAATATTTATGGAAATCATGCTGCCAATCTACTGAAGAAAAAAATAAAAAAGGATTATTGTGAGGTGAAAAGAATCAGGATGAGGATGAAAGAAAAATAAGCCCAGAAAAGAAAGGCCTTTCACAGGATTTGTACTGCACATGTGCACTTATTTTATTCAGAAGAGTGTTGCTACAAGCCCAGCAGGGGTAAACTATTATTTATCTCTGGTTATTAGCCAAGCCTAAATTGTGTAACAAAAATAACAAAAGATTTTCTTTACATCTAATTAGACATAAAGACTAGAACAATGTTCTTGTGAAAGGATGCTTTTAAGATGCTTTTTTGGAATTGAAATAGTAACAACATTTGTTTTGTGTGGTAAACAGAAGCCTTTTGGCAGTGCAGTTGCTTTCATTTTGAAACTGCCAAGAATTATTTGCTTATCTATGGAATTTCAACTACTTTCCCTGCCTGTGAGTCATATGGATGCTAATCTAGAATAAACAGGGCTGCATGGGAGAACACTAGGACTTACAGAGGCCGTCAGGCAACTCTAACACACACACACACACACACACACACACACACACACACACTGGTATTCACAGGACTTTACTAGGAGCAGAGGGTGGAAGAAGAAAAGAAGACAGAAGAATGTAAAGGAAGAGAAAAAGACACAGAAGTATTACCCAAAAAAGCAAAAAATAAATGAGGGGAGGGAAGGACATGAGAGAAAAGAAGGAAGAGCAATGTCAGAGGATAACAATTCCTAGAGGCAAAATTCCTAGAGGGAAATGTGTCAAAATTTTTAGAAAAGGAGGAAGGAAAAGGGAGAAATGGGAGAGGGTTGGGTAGACATCAATGACAGAGAAAGTAAAGGGAATAATAGGAAATAGGGGAAAAGCTTGGAAAGACATTGCGAAACAAGAATAGCCTACTATAATTTGGAAGGGACTGCGGAGTTGTCTAAGTGATGATGGTATTTGACAATTTGATATGTATTTACAGTTGTTTCCAGCTCTCTATGATTACTATATAGGATTATCCAGATTTTCTGGGGTTTATCACCACAGGTGTGTAGGATTAACAGCCTGATGAAGTAAAGAATTATTCTTCAAACTGTGCTTAGGCTTGTATAACAGTCTTCCCCAGTTCCCTCAGCATGGTACATAAAATGCAATAAGCAGGGGAAATATAGGGTGTGTGTGTATGCGTGTGTATACATTTATCTATCAATATCTAAAATCATTCGATGTAGGCCTGAAATGCACAAAAGTACTAGGTTCAGAGAAATTCATTAAATTATTGAACATTATTTAGTACCTACTATGTGTCAGATACTGAGAATTCAGTGAAGAAAAAAAAAATATAGACACAGCCTCTGCCTTATAGAGCTGAAAGTCCAGCATACGAAGTGTGCGGTAAACGGTATGTCAGAGGAGAACGGAGCTCTAGGGAGCATGTAACCAGAGACCCAGCTCAGTCCATGTGGAAAATAATGTCTGAGTTGAAACCTTAAACATGATTGAAAACTAACCAAGTAAAAACGGAAAGCAAGCGAGGGGTGTTGCAAGGAAACAGAAAGGGAAGGTTCAAGACAGAAGGAAAAACAACAAAAGAATGGTCTTTTGGCTTTATACTAAGTCTCCATGCCTGTGAGTGCAATATGCGATGAAAGCATTGAGGTAGGATGTTGGTGGGGAAAGCAGAGCCACGGTGTGAAGCGACCTACACATTTGCTGTAGATTTGGGACTTTATAATCAGGGCAATGAAAAAGCTTATGGAAAGTTGTTCAGCAAGGATTAACACTACAAATTTTCTAAATATCACTGCAAAGTGGCTGAGAAGCGGGAAAGACCGGTGTGTCAACAAGATCAGTTAAGAAGTTGTTACAGTAGCCCATATAATAGAAGATGGTGGTCTGGATCAACATCGTAGCAGTGAGGTGAGAGAAGGATCTGGATTGTCAAGACATGCACTTGTAGAATCCATGGGATTTGTAGACTAGATTTGGAGAGATCAAAGTGATGCCTAGAGTCAGTCTGTATGGCTCGGTAAATGGTGTAGGTTTTCATTAGTCTAGAAGTAAGGGATCAAAAAGAACTGCAAGTCACAAGGAATGTCAAACTTCTTGATACCAAGAGGCATGAGACCTTAGAAACAGTTTTGTTCAGTGAACTGAATGGTCCTGTGTCTTCTGAGTTGCACCTTATACAGACACATACTCATTAAACAAATTCAATAAAGATTTATTGCATGACTGACTGAATCCAAGAATGGATGTGAGGGAATAAACAAATGAATAAATACATGAGTGACTCAAGGAGTGAGTAAATGGATGAGAAAACTATCATGGAAAGGAGACAAGGAACACATGAGAATATTTTTTTCCTCATCAACAAAGGTGATAAAGGTTACACTCAAAATGGAGTCAGTCTTCAGTTTCAGGAATCTAGTACTCAAGATGCTAACTGCAGAGCAAAAATAATTTCTGCAACAGAAACCATACTGAGGCCTGATGATGCTTCATTTAAGATGCAAACAAGTTTGCATACTTTATAAGTATTGATTTTTCCAAGGAAGATGAACAGTTATAAATAATGGCATCCTCTTTAATGCTTTAAAAGAAGCCCGACTTAGGCTTCAGACTCTGTCATAATGAGTGTCTACTTCTATCTTACTACAGCCTTGGATGAATGCATGCTTATTTAATGAACATGTAAGTATGATTTGCTAGACAAATAAGGTAGCAAAATGGTTTCATTTTACCCCTAGCCTCAGAGCTCTCCGTAAGGTTTCAGATCAAAACAGTGAAAATAAGCAGAAGGATCTAATGAGAACTAATTCTTAACTTGCTCCACTTTACCTTCTCTTTGACCACACGTATTTGCTCATACACATAACTGGGAGCGGAGAAGTGGGCACCAGCTGGTGTCTGTCAGGTGATCAGGTTATTAGCTGAACGAGCTCTTCCAGCCTTAGGTGGTGCTTTCAGTGCAATTTAGGAAAACTCACTTCTCAGCTCAATTGTCAGCATATTTAATAATTCAGAATGGAGGCAGCTCTAGTGCTAAAAGGTAGGATGCTTTAGCTAACAGCAATATCAACATGGAAAGTGAGAACTTTGAAATCTGTCAGAAAAGGATAAAATCTTAGGAGCTCACTCTGGAACATCTGGCTATGAGTCAAAAGCAGAACAAACACCATTGTTCTTATGCAGAAACTATCCTGTTAATTCTATGTGGGAAGTGATTTTTTATTAATAATGCTAAACTTCCGTTTTCTGTTGTTCAAAACCCCCAGAGATTAATAGAAAATTTAGTTTTTAAATTATTATGTATTGGAGAAAACATTCAAAACATGAGAACATAGAAAGGATTTACTCCTTATTTCATTGTGATAAGCCATTTAACCTTTACAAATCATTTTCTCCTCATCTTTAAATGGGAATAAAATTTTTATCTTTTGGGACTATTGAAAAGATTAAATGACTTAGTGCGTGTGAACATTTAACAAATGTGGTACTAACACTGACCTATATGAAATGTGCCATAAAGGCTCATATAACATTATTTCAAACAGGCTGAGCTATGGGAAACAGGCCAGAAACACTTTTTCTTTCAACCAGTTCCTTCAGACATGCCCTATGGGATTTATTTTTGTGTCCCAGACAACACCTTGAATGATTCCTTCAGCTTTGTGGTGACTTTCCTTTATGAGGAAAAAAAAAAAAAAAAATCACGCTTTGGTAACTGAGAATTCACTTTCAGGTGTTACGTAGACATTTCTAGTCTGAACCAAAGCTGCAGTTTCATACCCAGTTCAGTCTATCCTCACATCAGTTTTTATATGACCCAGGCTTAGAAATCTCTGTGGGAAAGATGAGCGTTTACTTTCCTTTGTTCTTTCACTTTTTCTTCCTTCCCCCTTTTATTTGTTCCTTCTTTTTCTCTCCGAATCTGCTAGGTCTTCTCCCTCCTCTATTGTATTGGTACTCAGGCAGAGGCATGGGGGTGGGGAACAAGGCAAAGGGCTGTTGTACTCTGACCATTGGTTTCCTCAGGGTGGCCAATGGCTGAGTGCTTTTCTGTACCGCCCATTCCCAAATCTTTCATAGGCCATGCAGTGAGTTGCCTCTCATACAGTTTCCTCAAGCAAGCGAAACAACATCCAGCTGACTTCTTACAACACCACATGGCTACCATCTCCTGCTACCAGCAGATACTTCTGTAGCTTCAGACTTTTAGGGACTCCTTGCCAGGGCAGGCTATCCTCACAGGTATGGTTCCATCCACATATCTTGAGCCCAGTAACCTTCTGAGGAGCTCAGAAAACCAAAAGTTGAAGGTTCCTTCTGCTTCTGACGCCCTCCTCCCTTGGCCTGTTATCACAGACCACTCTACTCAGTTTTCCAACTTCAGAATTCTCCAGGCAGGAGGCAAGCACCAGTTTCTTCATTCATATACACTCCGAAACTCTCAGAATGCGTGTCAAACACTTCCAAGAACTCGCCTCATTGCCCTTGTCCTGTGTCAGAATAAAGTGAGTGTTCTAGTCTCTGCAGCTCAGCAGACATCCAGCGAGGGTGTGAGATGCCATGTTCCCATTTTGCAACTACTTTCAAATCCCTGAGGGATTCTACAGAATCCCTAACTTGACTTGAAGGTAGAAGAGAGAAGAAAAACAAAAATACTTTATCCCTCATTAAACTATTACAAAAAAATCAACTTTAACCCTAAACCTATAATCCCTTAATCTTACAAATTTTTTTTCTTATCTTCTGACTCTATAGGTTAAATAGTGAGTGAGAGAAGAAGGACCTTCTTAAATTCCAGAGGAGGTTTCTCAACCCAGCATTATTAACACTATGGATAAGATCTTTTTTGTTTGAGAAAACAGGGACTATACATTGTAGAATATTTAACAGCATCCCTGTCCTACTCCCACTAGATGCCAGAAGCTTCCCTTCCCCTGAAGGCCTAACAACCAAATATATCTCCAGACACTCCCAAATAACCTATGGGAGGCAAATCACCCCCAGTTGAGAACCACTGCGCTAGAGGAGAGGTAACAAGTGGCAGCTTGATGCTCTCTTTAGAATCTGAAGGTGGTTTTATTTGCAGCAGTTCTTAGCTTTGAGGTTTTACCTGAAATTTTGAGACAATAGAAAAAGTCCATGTCATTATACTAGTTCCTCACCCAAGACCTCCATTAATTTAGTTGGCATTCACTAAATAAATATCTATGTTCGGTTATGTAGCAGACACTGTCACAGGCAATGAGTAGGACAAATCCTACCCTCTGGGAGCTTACAGGTTGGTGATACTAGACACATACAAGCAATATAATCAAAGTGGTCATTGAAGAAGATTATGGGGCATCACTGTGTATGTTGAAAACGAAGGTACATTTTGGAGCCAGGAAGACCAGTTAGGAGTCAGTTGCCATAATTAAATAAAAAATTGTTTTTAAGAGTGTAATGATCTTGCTATGACTCCTGGGAATGAAGAGGAAAGAGTAAAACTGAGAACGAATTTTTAAAAATGATGGAATTTTGTGAGTGGTTGGATAGATGAAATAAGAGATAACTATTTTTTTTTGGTTTGCTTAATAGATTATCACAGTCGTCTTATCACTAGAAGATATGGGATTATTGGGATTAAAAAAAACAAAACACAAAAACTGTTAGGCAGATGATTGTGGGAAAAGCCATCATGAGTTGGGTTTTGGATATTTATATGTGGTAAGTTTGACTTAAGAATGCACTAGTTAAGGCTATTCTGTAACAGAAATCAAGGTAAGGGCTTATGAAGAAAAGATACACGATCTTCACCTCATTTCTCTCTGAAATTGTTAAGATACACATGCACAAGTGGATTGGTTGATCTCAATTATATTTTGAGAAAAATAGCTTGTTACCAACTCAAATTCTCAAAGTAACATCCAAACCATCCAAAAATAAAACACAAAATTTAAACTGCCTCTGGTGATTACCTAAGTAAAACCAGCCTAAAGAAAGAAAGAAAACCTTTTATCTTCACAGATAGGAGACATAAATCTTCACAGGCCCTTAAGATGGCAGATATTTTTAAAATAAAGTCTAATTAGAAATGTAAGAAGCATTTCTTCTAAATAACACAGCAATTGGACAGCACTTGTTAAAATAATCAGGTTCCAAAGATAGTGTAAAAATATAACTCAAGTGGTCATAGGATTGCTTAGCTAAAAAAAAAAAAAAATTAATGGGACTAAAATTTAAACTATTTCTTCTTCCTCCCATTTCTCCCCTTGTTCAACTGCATTTTCTCAATTTCAGATCAGGAAGTTTCAATTGAGGAAACTTTCGTTTTTTGGAAAGGAACCTATTAACCCCATAATCCTTTCACCCTCTGCCAACCACTTAACAGCTCTGATATTAGTTCCTTCATTCTTTATTTCTCTTGCTTCTGTTCACGTGTATAAGAACATTTTTAGTAGTCTTGGGTTCAGATCTCAAGTATACCTTATAAGGTTTCTATGTAAACTCAGGCAAGTCCTTCTCTAAGATTTCATTTCTTTAAAGTAGAGAGAACATTTTCTTTGCATGGTGGTTACGTTAATTAAATGAATTAATTAAAGAGGCACATATCATGAAAGTACAGAATTCCATTTAGTTGTTTGTCCCCTTCCCTTTTCCTTCTACTAAGTGATTTAATAATAGGAGATACGAAAGGCACGATACACCTACTATGTATCTGCCATCATATATGTTAAAACAATAAGGGTAAGAAAAAGATAAATTTCTTTTTGTGAGCACTACAATCTGAGCAATGTAAAACCAACAAAACAATAAAAAATAAATATGAATAGAAAAGAAATGTAAGAATACACACAGTTATTAACAGTGATTATTTTGGATGGTACAAAATGAATACCCTTTTCATTGCTCTGTTTTCCAATCTTTGTATAATTAATATTTAATTTCCTAATGAAAAACGTAAATAAACCTCATGGAAAAAGAAAAGAAACTTTCTAGAGAAAAAGAAATTCCAGTGTTCTCATTAATGAAAGCACAGTTTACTGGATGAAGTAGTAACTCAGAGAAATAGTCTTCACACAAAATAAGATAACATTCTTTTATGTTCCTCCATGAACTGTTGTCCTGCCTACATTACAAGTAAAACACCTCCCACTGGTGTCCATGGAATATACGCTCAGACTCCATTTGCAGCTGTGACTTTGGGCTTTTTAAAATAAAAAATAAGGTATAGTTCACATGACTTTAGCTATTATCATAACAGCATTAGCTAATTAGGTTTTTTTAATAAGTCATTTATCCTTAGAGAGATGAATAACTAAATAGTATGGTATTTATATAAGTTAGACATGTTCTTTTTTCTAGCAAAAATACAGAATAAATATCGGTAGTTCAGACTACATATTCACCACTCTCCAGCTCAGTTTTGCCTTTTTCTATTGATTTGGTAAGCGTGCCTCAAAGTGTTCCTTACATATTGCAGCAGTGGAAGACTAATCCACATACCACATTGCAATTTTATTTCAGAATCACATAAACCCTCCTTAAACCATTGCCTCTCTCCCCTGCCACCCTCAGCAGTAACCTTCAAAGGGAAAAGGAAGACTTCGACCAAGAACTCTCTTCTTTCTCATTCTATCGCAGTTAGTCATTTTACACATCTATTTTCCTTATAACAATGTGCTCTCCTTTAAGACAAGGGGGAAGTGTCGATCTTTTTGGATTGCTCAATCAGATACTGGAACATAGGACATGTTCAATCATAAATACTTGAATGAATTAATAAATGTTTGAAATGGAAGAAATCTTAAAGCTCATACAGCCCTAACTTCCACTGACTTTTAGTACACTTTCCATAGCGTAGCCAACAAATGGTCTGTCAGACTTCCTTTGGCTCTTATTATCCCATGACAGGACACTCAGGACTGTCATTCTTTTTACCTGGTTTCAGAATCAGTCCATCCTAAGCCTTCTTTGAATTGAAATGTGTCATTTGTTGATTATTTTTCACTAGGGCCTCTTATTTTCTTGCCTCCTGTTTTCTTAAATGGAACATATCACACTAGTGCAGCTCTTTCTAAATACTCTTCCAGATGATAATTCTAAACAGCACCACTTTGAACATATCTCAGTCCCATTTACACTGGTTTCAACTGCCCACAGGCAATGTCCAAACCACTTGGTCTGCAAATCAGGAAGCAATTGCCAGTTCCAATCCCCATGCCTTACCACTTATTAATTTATTATATGTTTATTGTACATCTACTCCATTCTTGACACTATGCTGGATCCTTGAGAGTAAGAAATAGTTTTGACCTGCCTGGAGCACAGAGCCCAGAGGCCAACATGCAACAATATTTTAGACTAGTGATCTTCCTGGCTTCACTTTTAACTGAGAAATCCAGTAGGTAGGAGGTTACCAATGTAAGCATGAGACAGATACTCCCTCATATGAAGAATTTATACTCTGGCTATTGAGAAGAGGGAAAATAATGATACCAGCCCAATGACAGTCCCAGCTTTCATGTGAGTGGCAATTCTGGACTCTGGTTCAAGGTAAGAGGCTGAAGAGGAACAAAAAGTGCCTCACAGATAAGACTTCCACTTCGGGCCATCATAAAGTAAGCGGTTCTGGACAGTAGTTAGTCCAGGATTATGACCCCTGAGAGCAGGAAAAGAGACAAAATGAGGCCCCTGTCAGGCTTTACGCCTGGAGGCACTTTCCAGACTGCTGTGCAGGGACAGGTATCCCAAACAGAGCACTGTGGCCTTACTGAATTAAGGAGACGGAGATGAATGTTTGGAGAAGCTGAGTGGCAAGAATTTGCAGGGCAAAGTACCAGAGAGGAAAGAGCTCCAGATACCTGCATAGAGATCTTCTTGAGTCTTTGGCTGAATATTACGCTGTGCTTATATAAGGTCAAGTTCCAGGAGGCGGGAAAGGAAAAAATCACTGGAGAGATATGAGCTGAACAATTCTAAGAACTCACATAGGGCTGAGAGATATTATAGCTCTGACTATCCAAAGTAATGATAATTTGTCGAAAACTAAGACATTTGATAGAAACTCCAGAAGGTCCCATCTTAACATTGAAGAAGATGAGGCCTAGATGACACGCCACTGTAAAAACACCAGAAGAAAGCTTTCAAAAAGCTTCAAAATGATCAAGCTGAGCCATTATTTAGCTTCCAGACAAACAAATTGCAACACTCTTTAAAAGAAGAAAACAATTTTGAGAAAATCAACAATGTGAGATTCATAATGTATTTGTAAACAACAAATAACATTAAATAACTAAATAACATTAAGACTTCTGTTTATACCCGTGAATGAGTAACTGCTACAGGAATGTCCTCCCACAATGAATAACTATAAACTGTAAACAAATATATGAAACAACTGTTTTTCAGGATTGCCAGATAAAATATAGGATGCAGGTTAAATTTGAATTTCAGACAAACAATTTTAATATTGGTATGTCCCAGGCAACATTTGAGACATATATTGATACTAAGAAAGTATCTGTTGTTTATCTGAAATTCAAATTTAGCTACTTGCCATGTATTTTTATTTGCTAAATTTAGCCAATTCTATACACATTGGAAAACACTCACAGGACTCTGGCTATTGAGAAGAGGGAAAATAATGATACCAGCCCAATGACAGCCCCAGCTTTCATGTGAGTGGCAGTTCTGGACTCTGGTTCAGGGTAAGGGAACCCAAACAGACCACAGAAAATCTGAACCAAAGAGAACCTGCAGACAAAAACTGGAATACAGGGAGGCCCAGATGGCCAAACTTTACAGGACAGAGCATCTCAAGGCAAGAGCTATGTGGAAACAGAACTCTACAAACCCAGTATCCATTAAAGTCCTTGACAGTGACTGCTTTGGACAGAATTTCATGAGGCAGGGAAAACAACTGTTGAAAACAGAAAAATAATCAAGGGACTACAAGCCAAACAATTCCTACAGCTCACACGTGACCAGATTTTCTACCAGCCAGAGTGGAAAGATCCCAGTAAGTATGTGGGATTTTAGTAAAGACTCCAGAAGGATGAAGTGTCTGTAGTAAATTCTACTTTAGATGTACCACAGAAAGATAAACTACAAGCCTAAAAAGACTCAAACTCATAAACAAGTAACTTAAATGCTGGCCAAACCAACACTGAATACTGCATAATTTACTACTCAGCAATTTAAAATTAATAATCTCAAGCATCCAATCAAATGTTCTTAGACTTGAAAGAAACAGGAAAATTATCTGTTACCAGGAGAAAAAGCAGTCAATAGAAAGAGACTAAAAAAATGAGAGATGATACAATTAGCAGGCAAGAGTTCTAAAAGGCTGTTGTATATATGCTCAATCTGCCGAAGGCTGTACCATTAATATGGCGAGGTGAGAAATGGAAGATATACAGAGGGCTCCAAAAAAATGTATACACATTTTAAGAAAGGAAAACTATTAAAATTGTAATACTCAATATATACTGATAACAAAAGATGAATACAAGTCACGTTTGACTTCTGCAATTACAAGAGGGGCTCAGTAGTTACCATCAGCGTCCAGACACTTCTGATTATGGCAAACTGCTACTTGAGCAACGCTGACCAAAGTGTCCACTTGTATACATTTTTTGGCATCCCAGGTATTTTAAAAGAACCACATGGAACATCCAGAGCTGAAAAATACAATGCCTGAAAAAAATTCCTGGATATGCTTAACAACAAATTAAATGCAAGAATAGAATTTAAAGATTGATGAATTTGAAGACTTAGCAATAGAAAATATCCAAACATAGCCACAGAGAAAAAAAAAAGAATGAAAAATAGAGATTCAATAACATATGTGACAATATCAAGCAATCTAACATATAATTGGATTCCCAGGAGAAAAGTTATGGGCTTACAGGAAAAAAACAAAAAAATTGAAGAATTTATGACTAAAATTGTCCAAACTTAATTTAAAAATCTAAATCCGTAGACCCAAGAAGATCAACAAACCCCAAAGAGGAGAACCACAGAGAAAACCACATTTAGGAATATTATGATCAAATTGCTGAATATTAGTGATAATAAAAAGTATTAAAATCAGCCAGAGGAAAAAAGAACACAGTAAATTGGGAAAAATAGATAAGAATGTCTCCTGATTTCTTGTTAGCAAAATAAAAACCTAAGACCATTGTTTTTATTGGTCTTAGCAACAACTTGAACATGCTGAGAGGGAAAACAAACCTGTCAACTTAGAATTCCATATCCAGAAAAAAAAAATCCTTCACAAATATCGGTAACCAGTTTTTCAGAACTACAAAAGGTCACAGAATTCACCAAGCAAAGTTGTAACATGAAATATATTCAAGTTCAAAGAATCTTATACGCATATAAACTCAATTCTACACAAAGGAATGAAGAGCACCAAAATGGTAAATATATGGCTAAATATAAACAATGTCTTTCATATTTTATCTTTTAAGAAAAGATTAATTGGGAGGTAGGACTACCAAAATGGTAGAATATCATATTCTCTCCCCGATAAGCAATGATAAAACTGAGTAAAATTGTCTAAAACAATAACTTCAGGGCTCTGGAAATCAGCCACAGGCATACAATAAATTTAGAAGTGTTTATTCAAGAAAAGCTACTGAATTTTGGGTAAGAACAAAGGGATGTTGTCGTGTTTTAGCCTGGGGACGCTATCACACAGTCCGTCCCTGGCCTCATCAGAATGGTAATTCTACTACAAGAGGGTAAGCTTGAAAAATAGAGGCATTGCTGCCAGAGGGGGCTGACTTGATTTCTAAGTAGACTGTGGAAAAACAACATACCCCTGGACAGAGTTGGTAGTCAAATGAGAAGGTTATGTCACACCTAATCTGAAATTATAATCTTGATTGTGGCAAGCAACAGACCAGCTAAGTAGACAGAAATACAACAGGGAGATCCATGGAATGAGAAAGACATACAGTGGTACCTTGGTTTCGAACATAATCCACGAGCTCTGAAACATTAGAAAACAGCCAACAGCTAGGCCTCAGGATCTTGCACTCAGGGGAAGCCGTGTGACATATTCGACTTCTGAGTCGTGTTCAAAAACTGAAGCATTGACTTCCAGTTTACGGCATTTATAAACCAAAATGTTCATCAACAGAGATGTTCGAAAACCGAGGTACTACTGTAGTAGGCTCTGAGGAGCTCCCACATACTTTGGTGGTCCGAAAAACTGTGTGCATTTACAATGTTGTGTACAGGATTAAGAGAGAGTGGAGGGGGACCGAGCCAGCTACAAATCCCCTGGATGAGCACGAAACTATGCGCTTGCACAGAAGAGACATCAGAAAGAAGAAAGTAAAAAATGGGTCACATTTATAAACTGCCTGAATTTTGAATGCATGCCCCAATCCAAACCCATATCCATAGGCAAAGGACAGAATCCTTACTGACTCAATGTATTTGAGTACAACCTCTGGCTGATCACTAAGTTATGCTAATGAAGGGATTGCTCCCCACTTCCCCAGGAAGCTGGGATTAAAAATAAAAACAAGATTTGTTTTTCTAATCTGAGTACAGACATCAGTGGCCACACACCATCACACATCATGGAGGAGAGCATGTCCACAGAATTAGTGCACACAAGTCACTAAACAAACACACAAATATCAGTAAAAACAACCCTGGGAGGATTCAGATACATAGTTGCTGGAATATATTATCTAAAATGTGCAGCTTTCAGCAAAAAATTGTAAGACATACATAGAAGTAGGAAATATGACTATACTTGGGAAAAGAGCAATCCATGGAAACTGACTCTGAGGGGACACAGATGTTGGAGTTAGTCGACTTCAGAGGAGCAATCAATATGTTCAAGGAACTAAAAAAAAAGAAAGCCACATACAAAGAATTAAGGGGAAGTCTGACAACAGTTATCTGATAAATAGAGAATATCAACAGAGATACGTTGTTTCCCCGAAAATAAGACCTAGCCAGGCAATCAGCTCTAATGAGTCTTTTGGAGCAAAAATTAATGTAACTAAAATAAGACCGGGTATAATATAATGTAACGTAATGCAATATAATGTAATGTAATATAATAAATATAATATAATACCTGGTGTTATTTTACCGTAAGACCAGGTCTTATATTAATTTTTGCTCCAAAAGACGCATTAGAGCTGATGGTCCTGCTAGTAGGCTCTTATTTTCGGGGAAACAGTATAAATTACTAGGAAGACCCAAAATACACAGTATAGTCTACATTTATTTGACCCTCCTCAATGTCTTTATCAGTGTTTTGTATTTTTTCCACACAGATTCTATATGGTAATGGTTTTTGTTGTTGTTGTGTTTTGTAATAGTGAAAATCCTCTTCAGATTTCTTTCAGTTAGAAAATAACAAGTAGGCCTTTCATAAAAATGACAAGTAGGCCTTTCATAAAAATGAAGTGGTATAATTCAAACTTTTGGAAAGAAGGGGATAGTCCTCATATTTCAGTTTACGAAAGCTTTCATAGGAACATTCTACTTTTGGAGAACAGGGGAATGCTGTACTTTATTTTTTGGAATTATTATAAATGCCATTTTTTAAAAGTCTCAAATTCCATATGTTAATTGTCAGTGTATGGGTCATAGATGACTTCTGTACATTGATCTTGTATCCTCTGACCTTGCTAAACTTTATGAGTTTCAGAAGTTGTTGATAGATTCTTTGGGATTTTCCATATTCAACTAATATTATCTGAGCATTTCACTTTCATTTTTAATGTATAGTTTGGCTGAATGTAGAATTCTTGGTTTACCTTTTCTTTCAGCTCTTGAATGTTATCCCATTACCTTTTGAACTTAATAGTTTCTGGTGAGAAGTCAACTGTTGGTCATATTGTTTTTCTTTCTGTAATGTGATGAGTTGTTTTTCTCTTGCTGTTTTCAAGATGTTTCTGTTGTCTTTGGCTTTGAATAATTTGACTACAGTGTTTCTAGTTATGAACTTTCTTCTGTCTCTCCTATTTCAAGTTTGCTGAGCTTCTTAGGAGTCTAAATTAATGTTTTTCTTCAAATTTAGGATGTTTTTAGCTATTAGTTTTTCTTTCACTTTCTCTTTATCCTCTTCTGGGAGTCCTTTATGGTTTCCCATAGATGTCTGAGGCTCTGCTGCTTTTTCATTTTTTCTTTTGTTTAATTTTTGTTTTTCTTCCAGTTTGCTGATTTTTTTTCTCCTACCATCTCAAATCGGATGCTGACTCCCCTAGTAAATTTTTCATTTCAGTTATATATTTATTTTATCTCCAAATTTTCCATTTGACTTTTTTTAATAATTTATATCTGTATTGATAATTGTAATTTACTACATTAATAGAAAAAATATCAAAAATAATCCTTTCAACAGACACACACAAAAAAAATCCAATACAAGTTCAGGAAAAAAAAAACTGTAAACAAACTATTATAAATAGAATATAAGGGATTTTCCTCAACCTGATAAAGAACATCTATGAGGAATCTACAGCTAATATATCTAATGTGAAAGATTAAATATTTTCCCCTAAGACTGGGAAGAAGGATATTCACTCTCATCATTCTATTCAACTTTATATTGGAGATCCTCACCAGTGTAATAACGCAATATAAATGAATTAGAGGAATACAGATTAGAAAGAAAAACCACCTTTATCAGTAAGCAATATGACCCTGTATTTAGGAAACACAAAGGAATACACAGTAAAACAAAAAACAAAAAAACAAAAACAAAAAACAAAAAAACATGAAAACTAATATATTAGTTCAGCAAAGTCAAAAGAGCCAAGATAAAAATAGAAACATCAATTAAATTTCTATACATCATCAATGAAACAACCACATATGAAATTAAGAAAACAATTTCATTCATACAACTCAAAAAGTGTAAAGAATACTTATGATTAAATTTAATAAAAGAAGTGTAATTCCAATACTCTGAAACTACAAGATGTTGCTGAGAGAAATGAAAGAAGATATAAATAAATGGAGAAGCGTTCTATGTTCATGTTCAATATTGCTAAGATAGCAATTCTCAAATTAATCTACAGAGTCAAAGTAATCTCTATCAAAACATCAGCAGGCTTTTTTGCAGTAATTGACAAGCTGTTCCTAAAATTTGTATTGAAATGCAAAGGACTGAACATAGCTAAAACAATTTTTGAATAAAAAATAAAGTTGGAGGAATTATACTTCCAATTTGAAAACTTACTATAAATACACAGTAATCCAAATAGTGTGGCGCTGGCACAAAAAAAAAGCAAAAAAAAAAAGCTATATATAAATTATAGGAAAATAATTGGAAGCCCAGAAGTAAATCCTTACATTTATAGTTAATTGATCTGTACCAAAGGTGCCAGGGCAATTCAATGAGTGAAAAAATAGTCTTTTCAACAAATAGTGTTGAGAGAATTGGATATCCACACATAAAAAGATGAATTTAGATCCTTACCTCATACTATACACAAAAATTAACCCAAAATGGATAATATACCAAAATGTAAGAGCTGAAACTATTAAACTTGTAAAAGAATACATAGGAAAGATATCCTCATGACCTTTGTTTAGGCAAAGAGTTCTTACATAGAATACCCAGAGCAAGATCCATGAAAGAAAAAAAAAAAAAGATAAACTGGATATCATCAAATTGAAGCTTTTATGCTTTAACAAATGCTATTAAGGAAATTAAAAAATAAGCCACAGACTGGGAGAAAAAAGTTGCAAATAAATATACTTAACAAACACCTTGTATCCATAATATACAAGAAACCCTTACAACTCAATAATAAAAAGAGAAGCAACACAATAAAAAATGGAAAATAAAAGAGTTAAACAGACATTTTATCAAAAAAATATATAGACATTACCGATGAGGTCCTCCCACTTTTATAAGCTTGAATGTAACACCCCTTAAGGCTCTCTTCCTCTTCAAATACTAATAGTATATTTATTTTCCATATCATACATTTAGCACTTATTGTCCATCATGTGTTGCTACCTGTCCTTATATATGCATACCTGGACTACTCAAATGGTCTGTAAATTTGGAAAGATTACTAAACAGAATGTTGTAAGTCTTTGAGGAAGCAGAGTCTACTATAGTACATTGCACAGAGTAGCTATTAAATTATGATGATTAGGGAATCAGAAGACTGCAAGAGACCTAAAATACAGCTTCCTTAATGAAAGATTGTAAAAATCTCTTAAACTCATACCTATCTTTTTCCCTTCATATCTATAACGAGGAAGTTTTCAGAGCTTACTTTACCAGCTCTTAGCGGTAAGAACTCTCACTTTGGAATAGCATTACACACAGTTGGTCTAGTACTTTTAAGTTTTATTCCAGTTAATGTGTATATCCCTTTTGTAAAATAGCAGTTTAATTTGAGCATTCAAACAAGGTTAACAATAAACTTCAAATTCTATTGTACCATGAGACTACCTTCATTAAATGCACAGAGCCTTGAGAAATACTAGACAAGAGCTAGATATTCTTTAAGTCCAATATCTCGAAGATAGTATGACATCTTAGGAATTCTACTATTAGTATGCTTAGGCGTGTAGTCTATCAAATTAATAATTGTTTATCAGTGTGATCATTTTCAAATCCATTGTTATTTTTTTAATCAAACAGCAAAAGACACTGCCTCCCTGAACCAAGTACAAATACAAAGTAAATAACTAATCATTAATTATGTATGACATTATATACCAATTATTTGTGAAGAAGCATTGGAGTGTTATGAATAAAATCTCATTAGTTTTCTCAAATTTTCCACAAGCTGGAGAGGTAGACATTTTTATCTCTATATTTAAATATTTAACACATTGCTATATTAATAAAAACCATAGACTCCTTTCTATTTTACAAACACATTTACATTTATCATTCTACTTGCCCTTTTGTGAAACACATACTGTTATCATCATCTTTTTTCAAATGAGAAAACTTAGGTTTAATCACTTCCCAAGACCTTTGTAATCATTAACAAATGCTAATCTTGACCTCTGAGGAAGGGCCCGTGATATGAAGCATCACCTTAATAGAGAAAATACTTGGAGTGCCTGGTTTAGGATTAGGAAATGGGACAGTAGGAGCAGAAAGGGAACCTCGAGGGACCAAGACCAAGGGTTATTATCAACTGCAATGCAGTGAAGCGCCAACATTTGTTTTGCTATGGCGACCTTTAATCCAGGGTCTTCCCATCAAAAGTTGAACCTATGTGTTTAATCCTTAACATACCATTCTGGAGTAGGACAAGAAGAGTATGAGTAAAATAGCAATGTTGTCTCAAATAGTCATTGACTAGAGGGCCATAGAGCAAGGTTTATAGCTTTCAAGCTTTCTAAAACTCTGTTCCTCTAGGTAGCTAACACTATGTTCATATTTACCAGTAAGAGGTCAAAAGGCTGCTGTCATGCACACTGTGCCTCCTGGTGGCAGATATGAACAGATGGTACAGAATGCACCTGGAACATGCAGCTAGGGTTGCACCAGTCACTAGTGACTTGCATATCTGTCAATATGAGTCAGCTCCACAGTAAGCTCCCTAGCATTGCTGTTGTACTATAACACAGTGCTATATTAAATATTTATATTGGAATATTAGTAGGTTAGGCCACAGACAATTATTGTAGCTTAAAAAACAGCAAGAAAGAATAAAAAAATCTGACAACATGATATATTTTGGCAACAAAACAGCCTCTAGTTGTGCAAGATCCACAAGAACCATTGTCCAAGGAAGACGAGGAAGGTAGTAGAGAAACTAAATAAACAACTCTAAGTAACTGTGAAATCAGATTAATCACAATTTCCTAATCTGTAAAATAGGAACACTATTGCTATCTACTGAATTCATTTAAAACATTTGGTACATGTACACGCAGAAAAAAAAAGAAAAAAAAAAGATTGGAATGATTAAAAGGCCAAGGTCTGGGTTTGAGCTTCAGCTGTGCCACTTATTGTCATATTATGATTTTTATGAATCTCAAATTTCTCATGTGAAAAGTGGAGCTAGCCATGTTACATGCCTGAGTTATCCCATTTTTTTTTTGAGAAGCAACTGAGATAATGTTGGCCAAAGAACTTTATGTATAATAATAAAATATTTTAAACTGTAGAATTATAAGAATTTAAACTGTATCTGATGGGATTTCTCACACTCAACCAAAACACTAGGCTTACTTACTCCTTTTTCCACCACCATCCTCACACCACAACAGGTGCCATCCCTGTTACCACCATTTTAGAGAAGGATATCCTATTTCCCTTAAATTAACTCTTTCATTGAGTTAAACGATTTCAAGTTTCTTTTTCAAAATGTGTCAAAAATCCACAAAACATAAAAAGTTGATATTTTGTCTATTTTATGCATTTAATAACATTTTGAGCTGCTCTGTACATAAATGACATTTTTATTTTAAACCTTTGTTATGTGGTAATAAGTTTACCATTATACTGAGTTTTAGCAAAAAAATACTCAAAACATACTAAGTCGCATCAATTAGATATAAGTATAGATAAATTAGAATCTAATGGCATTGATGACAAAAAATTTATTACAAAATGTTACACAATATGGCATACAAAACATCTTTGTTGTTGATAGTTCAAGCCACAGGAAAACATATCAAACGTCTCAGCAAAAGAGTTAAGGACAGAAATCCACCTCCACAAGGTCAAAATGGAGGAGCTGGGAATCAGCGACAACGTGTATATTAAAGGATTGACTTTGAATTAATTATTTCCCACACACTGTACTGCATTCTTAACATTCAACCAGATGACAACTACCCCTTTATCTATATTCTTGTGCACTTTTGGCGTTTACCACATATATCAAATGTGGAAGCACAATAGATTTGTAAATGGGTGAATATATTTCATGGGATTTTGTGGAGTACTGTCTAACTACATAGTAACATTACTATCTCTGAGAACTTCATCCAAATGTTTATAACATGGTTTGGAGTCACAGTTAGCAATCAAGGGTGAGGGAACACTCATTTGTTCTTTTTCTCCAAATTACTTGTAAAGTGCCCATTGTGTTATGTATTTAGTTACTTACTAAATACTCATTGATGACTCAAAGCATGATTCCTGCCTTACAGATTTAATGGTCTAGTGGGAGAAAGATAATAAGAAATGAAGCAGGCGAGTTAGTGTATGCATTGGCCAGAATGGGTTAGTTTATTCTATGATAATGAGCAATCCCAAATTCTTTACCACATCATAGCAGCAAAGCTTACCCCTCCCCACCCCCCGCCCCAGGCAATTTGCTCAATGCAAGTCTGCACACCTTTGTCACTCAGGAGCTCAGGCTGACAGAAGCTTTATCTTAACATGTGCTTCCTACCCTCTCCACGGCAATGGGAAATGAGTGTGGCAAACCCCACAGTGGTCTTACAGTTTCTGCTCCTAAATTGTTCATATCCCTCTTACTTATGTTTCTTGTGCAAAGCAAGTCACATGGCCATACTTAAATTCAGAAAGAGTTCAGGCCCACAATGAGTTCAGACGGAAGAAACTCAGAAGTAATAATGATTACCACAGTATAAAATTTCAAATGAACAGGATCTGGAGAAAGAGACTACAGGAGTTGCAATGCGATGTCTGAAAATTCTCTTGAGACATAAACAGATGAGACGACTTAACCCAATTGTGAGCAGAAGAGAGAACTCCTGTTGGAATAAACATTCTGAGGCTGGCAAGAGCTAGACAACTCCAAGGAACAGAAAAGGAGTCAGCGTGATTGAAGCATGGTGGGTGAGGAAGGGACTAGAAAGAAGGGCTGGGATGAGATCCTTTAGGGCTTCATATGCCACAGTTAGGAGTGTGAAGCCAAGGAGGGCTTTAAGTTAGTAGGGAATGACAGCATCTGATTTATGGGTGCCGTATGGAAGGTAACATGCCGGTCAAGAGTGGGAGCTATAATGGCACAGCATTATTAAAAGGAAGAAAACCCACTAGCAGTACAGAAAGAAAAGAAAATGTCCAGATATATTTTGGTGGTAGAAACAATAGGACATTCAGAGAGAGTGGCTGTCAGAGTTAAGGAAAGGCATGACTCAAGAATGATTCCTAAGTTACTGATCTGAGCTATTGTGTGGGAGGTGGTATTTAACAAAGCTGATTAAGGTAGGAAAAGGATGGGTTTTGTTTGATTATTGTTTTGTTTGTTCATCTTTTTTTTTTTTTTTGGTTGGCTGACTGGTTGGTTAGCAAGAGTCACTGCATGAAAGTTTAACAAAGTTAATTTTAGGAAAGCTGTGAGACATTCAGATGCAGATCAAGCAGGAAGTTAAATATTCAAGACTAGAGTCCATAGGAGACATCCTGGCCAGTTGTATATATTTGGAAGTGGTCAGGATATATGGGGTAATTAAAACCAAGGAAATAGAGATATCTCACCTTGAGAATTAATTTAAGAAAGAGAAGAGGACTCAGGAAAGAATCTCGGACAGCTCCAGTATCTAGAGGTCAGTAGAGGAAGAGCTGGCAGAAGAATCTGAAGCGTGGCCAGGGACAAAATAATAACAATGTCTTGTCATTGGATCCAAGGGCAGACAGTGCTTTATTATGGAAGGAATGATAGCAACTGTATCAAATACTCCTGGAAAGTCAAATCAGATTAGGAGAGAAACAATAGCAGTGAGTTTATTCATTCATTTATCCATTCTGTGCGGAACAATTCTATCTGATTACTTCACTTTTTTCATCTGACCAGTATTTATTCTGTGCCTACTGTGGATCAAAAACTGTTCTGGTGACTCAGAATATGGTGGCAGATAAGACAGCCATGGTTTCTGCCTCCTTGAAGCATGTATTCTGTTGGGGTGTACAGATAATAAACAAGTAGGTGAATAAACGAGATAATTTCTAAGAGTGCAAGTGCTGTGAAGAAAGGCAAATGTTCCAGAGTAATATTAGGCCAGCTGATTTAGGTCCAAGAATAAACAAGGGACATCAAAATGCCTTGTAGCATTTCATTATAAACAAAATCTGTTTCTTCCTGATTTGGATGATAGCAAATATGATTTGGTTTAAAACTTCAAAAACAATGTGAGCAGAGACAATAATGTGAGTTATGGTCATTAACTGGAAGGAAAGGTAACGCTTGTAATAATCACAGCACCGGGGTGTGAGCTCTGTGAGGAAAACGATGTAGGCGTTGGAGGGCAGCGCAAAGCTCCTAGCAAAGCTGTCTAGATACTGCTAACTCCATAGGCTGTTTCCACCATATCCCAAGAACTGGGGGCTTTTTCAGATTGATGTTAACATATTTTCTATCAAACATTTTTCTAAGAGCAGCAAATATATTTTCTGTGTCATCTATAGTTTTGCTCCATATAATTAAGATGTGTGACAACTGTCTATATGTATGTGTTCCAAGAAGGCAGTCTGCAAGGCAATGCAAGAAAGAAAATGTTGTTTGTTTTATACTCTGACCATCCATCCCCTTCCTTGTAAATTAGCTGTTTCTGCCCCTGCGACAGAGAATGCTATTCAGTTCAGAGGGGGAGGGAGATGTGACAGTTGAAGTAGCTTATGCTTTCTCCTTTGGTGGAGCAAGCTTGCAAAACTTCCAATGACTACCAGTCATGAGCATGTTTTCCAGAAACCTCGAGCTATGTAAGAGCATTTCTTGCAGGATGAAGCTAGTTTTACTGGAGCCGTCTATACCATAGCAAGGTGTAGGAGAGACAGCAGAGCTATTTTAGGAAGACTACACTAGACAACTACTTGAAAGCTGCTGGGGTTTGAATTCAGATCTGTTCCAATTAAAATTATTTCCCCTATTTTCTTCAGAATTGGACAATTATGAACTTCTCTGCAATTTAGCCTCAAGCTATTTGGGGTCTTTAATTTCCTTCATTTACTAAACATAGCTAACTGTGATAACCTGTACTGCCTTATCACCTCTGATGATTTTCACCTTCCTGAGTAGATAATTAAAGTTTAAGCCATTTTAGTGATCTATTTTTGCCTATAAGGTAGAATACAAACTGTATAATTGCTGCCGAGATGTTAAGAAACACCCAGTCTTTGTAGGCAAGAACTGAACACTGAAAAGTGCCACGAGCTCAGAAGGAGAATGTGAATGGGGACTTGTTAGGATAAACATGCGCCAATAAATGTGAAAGTCATTGATTCCTCTTGTCTCTCTCCTCAGAATTGTCCTCCATACCACTACCTCTTGAGTAACAATGTTGGCTGGGGGCTATTTAAGTAAGGCTAATTTAGGAAGTGATTTCTGTGACCTATCTATGTCTGCAATCTAACACATATGACTTTAAAATAATCTTAAATTATTCTATTGCCCGGCTTCCATGAGGACAGTCATCATAATTTTTTTCAAGTTCCAGAAAAACCCAATTGGTCTTTTTCTTTATTAAGTTATCCCAGAAACACAAAGGAATGTGAACAATGATTTAAATCTTAGTACTAGATACTGGAAGTTTCCCATTTCACTTAAGACCAAATCTGCATGTCCCTGTGAGGGAAATATGAAAGGAGTGAAATTTGTCATCAGTGTTCCTTTTTTCCATTTCCCTATATTTGACAGCTCAGAACCATGAACACATGCTGTCATCCTATCCCAACTGTGAGAAAAACATAGCCTAGGATTATTTTATGTCTCACTCGTGTAGATCTAAGTCACCACGTAGTGGGGATCATCAACGCAGCAAAATACCAGTGGAAGAAGGAGACAAAAACCACTACTAAACAACAGAGGTTATTCCTATTTGTTTTATAGCCCACTAGTGACTTACAGTGTAAACTTCAAGCAAGGTGAGAAGGGTACCTCATCTCCGCGGCAGAACACTTATGAGCATAGTAAGAGTCCAAACAAATGATTTACAATTTCTGAGTTGGGAGTAAGACCAACAAGCCAGATGCCTCTTAACAAATCTTCATCTATGTTATCTCAAAATTACCTATTTGAATTGATCAATATGCTACAGAGTAGTTATGATAAAATTTTAAACAATTTGATCAATATTTACAGTTCTCTAACATCATGGATAAGTTCATATGATCAACAAGGAGTTAATAGTATTTCACTGCTCACTGCTCTAAAATACCTCCTTTATACTACCTGAATGTCTCTTTCCCTCTTCTCAGGTGTGAAATTCTACCAAATCAAGATTCATTTGGGTTAACAAGCCCATTCTGAAAGGTAAATAACTCTAAGAGAATTAGTTTAACAATTAAGTCCTTTATGGAGAGTGTACTGGCTGCCTTAAATTACTTCCCTCCTAAACTTTAGTTGAGATATCCCAAGAGTAATGAGTATTTTAATAGCAGAGAGTTAGAAAACAGAAGAGCAATTTTGGAATATGAGGAGAAGGGCTTTACGTAAAGACATGCTTAGGTTAGACTTAAAAATGGGGAGTTAGAGCAGCCAGAGGCATGAGGAAAGTAAAGAGAGGAGTAAAGAAAGAGAAGCATGAAGGCCCTATACACAAAGGATAAATACTTCAAAAATCTGTCCTGGACTAGGCATGCTCCCAGTTTTCAGTGTAATATTGCCTTTTGACTATTCGGATATGAGAAGATAACAGTATGACAGTTTACACCAAAAAATAAAAGTCAAAAGCAGCCTCAATGTCCTCACGCTCCACAGAAACAGACACACCATCTCAAAAGTCATTAATTACCGGTATGTGATTTTAAAAAATCTCCATATGTCTTTATATTCTACAATTTGATAACACCTATAAGGAATAAACACATTTTCTGATATGTTTTCAATAGCTTTACTGATTTACTTATTTTTTGTAAGTCAAAAGACATATGAGTTTATGGAGGTGGGTTGTCAGATGTGGGAGTCAGATGTGGGGCAGTGTCTTAATTCACTGTCTCATGCTTACATTGCTCAGACCATTATTCTAGTCAGCCAAGGCCAGAAATGAATATATTTTCACTCAAAAACAAACCATCTTTTCTTGAATATTCCAGAGGTCTGACAGGCCTCCAGAGAAGTTGTACATTGAATATAGGGAGGCTTAAAAAAAGCAGTTTTTACCAGACTCAAGAGTCAAATGAAGACATTTTAACTCTATTACTTACTCTGCAGCTCAAATACATTTTGTCAAGAGATTATTTGTAGTTGTGAACACCAAATAGATTATCTGTAAACCGCCTGTGGCGAAAGTCGCTTTAAGAATCACAAACCTAGCTGGAGGGAGCAGTGTGGTGATTCTCAACAGCTCGGTGACTCAGTGGGCTGAGAGGACTCCAGGGATTTCTGTTTTCATACAGCTCTGCCTCACAGCCTTGCCACGTAACCATGGGCAGCATTTACCCTGTTTCAGCTGCACTCTCCTCCATAGTTTGTGAGTTAATTCAGCAGCCCTTGGGAGGAAAAACTAATTTAAATGATTTATAAACAAAAGGTTTTCTAGAGTACAGTTAATAATAAATAAGAAGGCTTTAAGCCCTTGCGAGCACAAGTAAATCAGTTCTCAAGTACTTATCCTATTCTATCACCAGCAATCATCTGACAGACTTTACAAAATGCTCACATCAGTTGTCAGACCAAGGCTTCCAGCCCTGCATAGCTGTAATATCTGAGGATTTTAAAATTAGCACCTGAGTCCATATCTCAAGTCTACTAAACCAGTAAGGTCTGGAATTACATTTTTTGTTTGTTTGTTTGTTTGTTTTTGTTTAAGGGCTGCCTGACTGTGGTCACTTAGTGGTTTCATGAACAATAGACCCTAAGCCAATGGGAGCCAGACCCACAGATGACTCACACCAAGTGAGATCTAAGAACAGTTTCAAAGCTGATGTTCCAGGCCGGAGGCATGAATTCCCATTAGTGTACTGGGTGAGCCCTGGAAACACATCTGAAAGGCAATATAGCCTTCTTCATGTATGCCCAATACAGCAGACTCACCTTTCAACCCACTCACTTTCTCTGTCTCAGCCCTAATCTACGTCAGTCCTTCCATCTACCTTCACATGTCCCCAACTTGGGTGCTGGGACAATTGCTACTTCTAATATCCCCATCTTTTCAATGTCCATCACTCTGAAAGAGAAACAAGCTGAGGAAAAAACAGCAGCATTCTGTGGCTGTTATGGCCTACCTAGTTTACTCCATTCAGATCCAGAATCTTGATTTCAATCCTCTGCCCCAATTCCCATCTATATCAGTAACAGAGGTGTGGTTGTTGCTATTGTTTACCTTATTGTTGTTTGTAACTAGGACTTTATGAAAATGATAAAAGAATTTGTTAAAAAATGCCTTACCTACACCATGGAGTGAACACTATATGCTATTCATTGGATAGCTAACTTGAGCAAACTCACATGCAATTATTATAGCGGGAGGCCTGGAATATACATCAGTTTCTCTCCACTAAAAGGTTACTGAAAACCCTTTGCCAGGGTGTTAAAAAGTAGTTTTAGTTCTAATCCAGCATAGTTTTGTCTCCTTGCAACACGCAGGCCCTGCTAAATCTCTTTTGTGGGTCCCATGCTGTGTTTATTCATACCAGCTGAGGCTGAAAAAAATGCTTTCTTTTATCACAATACTTATTCATAATCTATGAAACCTGCTCAGAGTTAAATTTAAGTACTAGCTTTAATAATTGTATTTCTAGGGAGCCTTTGCTTCTGTCAACATTCTCTGAAGAATATATTCCACTGACTGGTCCTCATATTGTTTCCTTGATGCTGTAATTCGTCTCCCATATCTGAGTGCCCCAAGCAGTTGGTGTTGGGTGTGAGTTCTTCACGTTGTTGTAATGGGAACCACCATCAATTGTAATCCCGTTAACAGAGGAAAAAATAGCTTCCAGAATGGGATTACAAACAAAAAAACAAACAAAACAAAAAAAAAAAAAAAAAGGAAAAAGAAGAAAAAGAACTTGCTTCTGCAACTCTGAAGTCAACTCACAGTATAAATAGGGATGAGTTGAGACAACAAAAACATAAAAGGGGAGAGAGTAAAGGTCTGAACCTGCGAAGGGGAATGGAGGATTAGAAGCATGCTGAAGAAAAAGGACTACTGTAAATATGTACATTAATGTAATGGTAACCACTCACAAAAAAAGAAAATCCAGAACTGAAATATATAACACACAAAAAGAAGAAACAGAGAGAAAAATCACACTGAAATAACAAACCAAAAATGTACTCATCCGCTTTCTGGAAATATGGGCAATGTGATTTCATCTCTATGCCACAATTAATATCCATTCTAATTCTCCTTCTGGCTAGCTCCAACAATAAAATAAATTCTTCAGCTTCTCCCTGAAAGGAACTTGTCCATGCAGCCAGCACCCCAACTTTTGTGGCTGCCATCCAAGGGACAAGCCCTCAGATCCTAGCTCTGACAGCCAATAGGGCTCAGCATTCACACATCTCACAGATCCACATTAAACAAAAACGCAGTTTTCAAACGGGTGTACAAATACGTCATGCACCTTCTCTTCCCTTGGCTCAGCACAGAGGCCTATCCACTCTAGGTAACCTCACCTGTGAATTTTTTGTAACCATCAGACTTGGGTGGATTAGATTATTGCTCACTCCTACTATGTTTAGCTGTTGATTTTCCAGTTCCTGCCCGAATTTGTTCCTTCCTTGAGGGAGATCAGTGCATGGAAATTAAGGACTTTTAGAAATAGTCCAGATCACTCACAATTAAAAGCAGCTTTTACCCAAACTTCGTACATGCTTACCTACTCAAGATTTCTTTAAGTATATCTTTCTGTCTGACCCAGGATGTTATACCATTTCCTCATCTTTCTTTAACCCTTGAGGTTATTGTTTGCTCTCCAGTAGAACAAGACTTTCCCCCCCAACATCTATCTCTATGGTTTTAGGTCAAAACCACTGACATCACAGCTGCCTCCCCTCACAAGCCAGTGTTGCCTCGGTTCTCAGCAATTCCAGCATCCCTGAGGCTTGCCCCTGGAGACTTGATTCATCCTTCTTGCTTCAAATCAAAACTGCAAAAGTTGTAATTTCCTTACATTCCTAAAGCTTAGCTCTAGCCCTGGGAAATTCCTACGTCTTTCCTTTCTCTAGCATTAAACTCATTAAAAATATCTTAGTTTTCCTATCCTTCCTTCAACATTTGCTGGAACTAGAAAGGAAAGTAGTCTGGACAGTGCCCAGAAAAAGAACACAAGGGGGGACATTTATAAACATGTCCTTACCTCATTCAGAGTATACCCTCAAGAGCTAGCAAGCCTGGTTTGGTGTTTTGGGTCCAATTGTATTGCTTGAGAACCCCAAGATACCATGTCTTTAAGGTTCCTGCTATTTGGATTATACCACTTATTCTGGTTCTTTCCATTCCAGTTTACCAAGCAATCTGATTATAGGCTGCCTTCCTACATAGCCTTTCCCACACCAAGCAGCTTAGCTGACAGAAGTGTACCAATATGCGTGGAAGCTGAATTTCTCATTATAAATTTATGCATTACTCCAGTTTGTTCATTACTTTCATATGAGTCTGGTTAGTGTAGCTTATCTTCTGGGACAGCTCTCTTCTAAAAAACTATAAACATTCATGTTACTGGACATAAATTTTTTTGGCCCCAATCTCAGACTTTTAGAGACTCATAAAGATGTATGGTAACTAGGGTTAAATGCTCAATTCAGTTATATTCCTGGGAATTCCTTAACTTACAGCTGGGCACCTGGGTTTTTTATGTCTTATTTTCTACTTTAATCACCACAAAATTATACACACACCCAGACAAATGATTTTTCTATTAATTCATTGATCTTATGAATGAAAATGTCTTTGAGTCATTAATTTTCAATTTTCTGTTTAAGACTAGTATTGGCATATTTAAAGGTAAGTCCTGAGTTGTTTTACTTTGTCAGTTGTTTGATAAATTTGCAAAAGTCTTGGTTTCTTCACAAAGTCTAACATGTCCCCCAAATTTTAAGCAAAAACTCTTCTGAGGAGTACATTAACAGTTTATTAAGGAAAACTCAGTGCAATGTTTCCAACTAGCAAGCATAATATATTTCTAATTATCTGTTCTTTTTAAAAATTTCCTGTCTTTCAGATTATTGTTTAAAAACAATTTTTCTTCAAGACATCACCAATTAAGTGAGAGTGACCTACCTCAGCAGGCGTCCTTACATTGGACTTTTCTTTCTTAGCTGTGGATTTCTCCCGCCCCTGCTCTCCACCCTCAATCCTACTTCATTTGTTGATTTCTACACAGAGTCTTTGGGTAACCTTGAGCCATCAACATTCTAACTGTGTCTTTTAAGAATTGTCAAATAGGGGATTGTTGTGCTTGTATAATTCATGTTTGACTTTTTCAGTCTTGGTTTTATTTTTAAATACGTCCTTCTCCCTCCTCCCTGTTCTCATCACACCAATCGTCTCAGTGGGAAGAGGCAGAGATAGGGGTCTGAATTATGAACGTATGTTTCCAGAGAAATAGCTACAGATATTGCACCATGCCTGATTCACTTTCTCTGTGGACACATCTCTCTCCCCCATCCCTCCCCACAACACACACAATGAAAGCTGAAGAGTATTGGAGAAGTCCGTGAAGGTAGCCCCATCCACATTTGGCTTTTAAGAAGACTGTTTTTGCTGCTTTTGTGTCAACTACATTAAAGTTCTCTCAAGTTGTCCCTCGGTAGACTTCTAATGCATTCTCCAGTCTGCAGCCAGAGTGATCTTTTCTAAAATGCAACTTAGTGCTTGCAATACGATGACAATTCAAATCCTTTCTGACTCCCCTTTCTACACAAAGTGAAATTCTGAGACAAGTAGACAAGTTCTTCCATGTCTGGACTTTTCCTTTCTCTGGGCCCCTTCTTTTGACTGGAGCTTCTCTCTGAGTCTGTTTATTAAATATATCCAATCTCTAACAAGCTACCAAGTTCCCAAATGGTCCTGTGTCCTTGCACATGCTGTTCCCTCTGAGTGCAATTCTCTTCCCCCCATTCCACCCTGAAAATTATTCATTTTTTCAAAGCATATTTTGTGGTACTTCCTCTGCAGAATGCTTTCCTGAATCTATAGCCACCACAGTCCTTAATTTATTCCCCTGATCTGCTTTATAGAGACTTATCAGGATCCCTATAACTCTTTATTGTGTTCATTACTTACATTTTATCTCTCTTTATAAGTCTCTATGTATAAATGTTTTCAGATTTTTTTTGGTAGATAACCAGGAGAGCGATTGCTGGGTCATATGGTAATTCTATTCGTAATTTTTTGAGGAACCTCCACACTGCCTTCCATAACGGCTGCACCAGTCTGCATTCCCACCAACAGTGTATGAGGGTTCCTTTTTCTCCACAGCCTCTCCAACATTTGTTACTATTTGTCTTGTTGATGATAGCCATTCTGACTGGGGTGAGGTGATATCTCATTGTGGTTTTGATTTGCATTTCTCTGATGATTAGTGATGTTGAGCATTTTCGCATATGTCTATTTGCCATTTGTATGTCCTCTTTGGAGAAATGTCTCTTCAGGTCCTTTGCCTATTTTTCAATTGTGTTGTTTGTTTTTTTGTTGTTGAGTTGCATGAGTTCCTTGTATATTCTGGACATTAGCCCCTTATCGGAGGCACTATTTGCAAAAATCTTCTCCCATTCAGTTGGTGGTCTCTTTATTTTGTCAATGGTTTCTTTTGCTGTGCAGAAGCTTTTAAGTTTCATATAGTCCCATTCGTTTATTTTAGCTTTTACTTTCCTTGCCTTTGGAGTCAAATTCATAAAATGCTCTTTGAACCCAAGGTTCATAAGTTTAGTACCTATGTTTTCTTCTATGCAGTTTATTGTGTCAGGTCTTATGCTTAAGTCTTTGCTCCATTTTGAATTAATTTTGGTACATGGTGACAGATAGCAGTCTAGTTTCATTCTTTTGCACGTGGCTATCCAATTCTCTCAGCACCATTTATTGAAGAGGCTGTCTTTCCTCCATTGTATGTTTTTTGCTTCTTTGTCAAAAATTATCTGTCCATATTTATGTGGTTTTATTTCTGGGTTCCCAATTCTATTCCATTGGTCTATGTGTCTGTTTTTCTGCCAATACCATGCTGTTTTGATTATTGTAGCCCTGTAGTACAAGCTAAAGTCGGGGAGTGTGATACCTCCAGTATTGTTCTTTTTTCTTAAGATTGCTTTGGCTATTCGGGGTCTTTTGTGGTTCCAAACAAATCTGATGATGTTTTGTTCTATTTCTTTAAAAAATGCCATTGGGATTTTGATGGGGATTGCATTGAATCTGTATATTGCTTTGGGTAATATGGCCATTTTAACTATGTTGATTCTTCCAATCCATGAGCCCGGAATGTCTTTCCATTTCTTTGTGTCTTCTTCAATTTCTTTAAAAAATATCTTATAGTTTTCAGCATATAGGTCCTTCACATCCTTGGTTAAGTTTATTCCTAGGTATTTTATTCTTTTTGCTGCAATTACAAAAGGAATTGTTTTTTGTATTTCTTTTTCTGAGATTTCATTGTTAGTATATAGGAATGCAATGGACTTTTGTACGTTGATTTTGTAGCCAGCAACTTTACTGTATTCGTTGATTGTTTCTAATAGCTTTTTGGTGGAGTCTTTAGGGTTTTCTATATATAGCATCATGTCATCTGCAAAGAGTGACAATTTAACTTCTTCATTCCCAATTTGGATGCCTTTTATTTATTTCTCTTGCCTGATTGCTCCAGCAAAGACTTCCAACACGATGTTGAAAAGCAGAGGTGACAGGGGACAGCCCTGTCGTGTTCCTGAACATAGAGCAAAGGGCTTCAGTTTTTCACCATTAATTATGAGATTAGCTGAGGGCTTGTCATATATGGCCTTTATTATGTTAAGGTATTTTCCTTCTATACCTATTTTATTAAGTGTTTTAATCATAAATGGATGTTGTATCTTGTCAAATGCTTTTTCTGCATCAATTGATATAATCATATGATTTGTGTCCTTTATTTTGTTTATGTGATGTGTCACATTGATGGATTTGCAGATGTTGAACCATCCTTGTGCCCCGGGGATGAACCCCACTTGGTCGTGATGAATAATCTTTTTAATGCATTGTTGTATTCGATTTGCTAGAATTTTGTTTAGGATTTTTGCATCTGTATTCATCAGAGATATTGGTCTGTAGTTTTCTTTTTTTGTGTTGTCCTTACCAGGTTTTGGTATCAGGGTAATGTTGGCCTCATAAAATGAATTACGGAGTACTGTCTCTTCTTCAATTTTTTGGACGAATTTGAGCAGGATTGGTATTAGATCATCTTTGAAGGTTTGGTAGAATTCACTAGTGAAGCCAACTGGTCCCGGACTTTTGCTTTTGGGAAGGTTTTGGATGACTGATTCAATTTCCTTACTGGTGATCGGTCTGTTTAGATTTTCCAGTTCTTCATGGTTCAGCCTAGGAAGGCTATATGTGTCTAAGAACTTGTCCATTTCTTCTAAGTTATTGAATTTGGTGGCATATAGTCCTTCATAGTATTGTTGGATGATCCTTTGTATTTCTGTGGTGTCCGTGATAACTTCCCCTTTTTCATTTCTGATTTTGTTAATTAGTGTCTTCTTTCTTTTTATCTTAGTGAGTCTAGCCAAGGGTTTGTCAATTTTGTTAATCTTTTCAAAGAACCAGCTCTTTGTCACATTAATTTTTTCTATTGTCTTTTTGTTCTCTATTTCATTTAGTTCTGCTCTGATTTTTGTTATTTCCTTTCTTCTGCTGACCTTGGGTTTCACTTGTTCTTCTTTTTCTTGTTCTTTAAGGTGTAACATGGGGTTATTTATTTGGGATTTTTCTTGTTTCTTGAGATAGGCCTGTAATGATATAAATTTCCCTCTTAAAACTGCTTTCGCTGCATCCCAAAAATTTTGGTAGGATGTATTTTCATTGTCCTTTGTTTCTATGTATCTTTTGATCTCTCCTCTATTTTTTTCTTTGACCCAGTCATTCCTTAAAAGTATGTTGTTTAATCTCCATGTATTTGGTTTTTTTCCTGCTTTCTTTTTGCAGTTGATACCCAGTTTTAAAGCCTTGTGATCAGAGAATATATTTGGTATGATTTCAATCTTCTTAAATTTGCTGAGGCTGATTTTATGTCCCAATATATGGTCTATCCTTGAGAATATTCCATGTACACTAGAAAAGAATGTATAGTCTGATATTTTAGGATGAAGTGCTCTATATTTGTCAATTATGTCCAATACATCTAATGTGTCATTTAGGGCTGCTATTTCATTATTTATTTTCTGTTTGGCTGATCTATCCATAGCTGCCAATCTTTATAAGTCTCTATGCTCCTTGAGGGATCCATAGATGTATGTAAGTCATATTTTACCCAGAATGCATGATAGATCATTGGATACAGACTCTGCTCCATGAATTTATGTTTGCTAATATTATCCAATGAGGCAAATATCATTCCACCAATCCACAAGCATGAATTTGGAATTTATTTCAGAGCAATGCAGAATTTTTCTAACCTTTGTTCAATGCCTTCAGTGATCGAAAGCATTCATTAGCACAGAAATTAGCAGAGATTATGAATATGGTCAAGCAGCAAAGTGCACCCAAGTGGTCTAGGCGACCCACATCCAATAATAACCCTGTGTTTTCACCGGTGGAGCAGGTGACACAGTACAGTCAACATACTAAGAGATATAACTCCTCTCTCGGGTCCTCGCTTCCAAGATGACCAAGAAACGAAGGAACAATGGTCGTGCCATAAAGGGCCGCGGCCACATGAAGCCCATTCGTTGCACCAGCTGTGCCTGATGCCTCCCCAAGCACAAGGCCATTAACAAGTTCGTCGTTGGAAACATAGTAGAGGCTGCAGCCGTTAGGGACATTTCCGAAGCGAGTATCTTCAACGCCTATGTACTTCCCAAGCTGTATGTGAAATTACATTACTGTGTGAGTTGTGCCATTCACAGCAAGGTAGTCAGGAATCATTCCTATGAAGCCCAGAAGGACCGAACACCCCCACCTCGATTTAGACCTGTGGGTGCTGCCTCACGACCTCCACCAAAGCCCATGTAAGGAGCTAAGTCCTTAAGGACTGAAGAAATATTCTCTGGGTGAAAAAATAAAATGGAAATTATACTTTAAAAAAAAAAAGAGAATCACTCATGTACACACACACAAACACACATGCCTGCTTTCTAGGCTCTGGGATCAGATTTATCTATAAGTTGACATCAAAGTCTCAAGTATTCAAGGCATAATATCTATCAAAGCAGAGTTCCTGAATTTAACTTAAACAGTCTCAACTAGCAAAGGGATATTTGCCTGGAAAATTCCAAATAACAAAAATTTCAACAGTCTTGACTCTGTGTGTGTGTGTGTGTGTGTGTGTGTGTGTGTGTGTGTGGTGTGTGGAGGGGGTGGGGGGGTCTTGATATACAAAGGATCAAGAATAATATGTTACTTTTGGGAACTTCCTTCAAGTGGTCAGAAACCATGAAAATTTACCCCAAATTATCTTTTGTATTGCCCCAATCTCAGCTACATTCAAGCTTGACTATAACCTTTTAAAAACCTGTTCTTATTTTCTTTGAAATTACTGAGTGATTTTCAGGAGCAAATACAGTGCAGTTTCTGTCTTTGACTCCCATAGATTTAGTAGTGCTCTTGCATCTTATATTAAATATACATTTATTGACAAAATACATGAAATATCTCATTACCACTTTCTGTTCCATAAATATAGATGAGCAGTGTCATAGATATTTATTTCCCTAAGAGTAATGTAGACAGACGCTCTGATCAAAACTTAAAACTGGAAGAGAATACCAAAAAAGGACAAAAGAAGCTAAATTAGAACACATTTTCTTCTTTGCTATTTCAAATGTCTTAAAATATCAGAATTCCACGAGTAGTATTTCATGAGTAGTTCATATCCCTTTGAGGGTTATTAAATTATTTAAGCTTTCCTTGTATTCATGGCATTTTACTCCCAAATGGGGTATTGTCAGAATGTTTTCTTCTCTTCCTTCTTTTCATTATTAAAAACTGTCTCAGATGCAAATTAATACTAACTTGTTGCAAAACATATTTTTCTACCTATTTTAAATTATTAGGAGACCTTAAGTATAAGGTAATTGAGTAAATAAAATTAGCTATCACCATATAATAAAGGTATGTTTTTCCAATTATCAAATGGAATATATCCCAGCATCAGAAACTATTTACAAAAGAATTCCCATCCAATGTAAATATAAATATGTAAATGAATTATATAGTTTAAAGGGCCTATCGTGAAAACAGGTAATTTTCTACATGTATTTCAAATAAGAAGGAACTTAATATAGGGAATTAATGCTCACAGACTGATGGAAGGGCTGGGGGAAAGAGTTTGGGGGAGGAAACGCTGGGTTTTAGGAAATTAGGGAACTGTAGACATTTAAGGAAATCTCCACTAATGAACTCAACTGACCAGCTCTGAGGCAGAGATGTACAATCTGCCCACAGTTGCCAGGTAATAAAAATGGCCTCTCTTCCAACTTCCAAATATGCAACTGCCTCATTGGCAGAATCTAACCCAGAATCCTATTAGCCAAGGGCTTATTACTATTAAAAGCCAAAAGGCCAGAAACAAATGCTAACCTTTCTTTTGAGCAAGTCTGGAAAATGTTGCTTTAAAAATACCATCTTTATTTATTTATTTTTTAATGTACAGATGTGGTGGTTACTTTTTTGTTTTTTTTGTGGCTTCAAATTCTTTGACCCTTCTCCCATTGAGGTTGGTTCCATGTCCTCTTCCTCCCCTAGAATCTTAAGGTCCTTATGGCTGCTCTGAAGATAGAGTATTGCAGAAGTGAAGATATGAAACTTGTGGCGCTGGGCCAGAAAGACCATGGAACTTCTGCCTGGCTTTCTTGGCATGCTTGGTCTCAAGACTCTCCCTCTTAGCACCCAACTATAATGCTGAGAGAAACTGAAGAGACATTCTCAGCCGAGCCCAGTTTTGAGTTCCCCCAGCTCAGGTATCAGATGTGCAAGGACCCAAGCCTCCAGGTATTTGTTCCCACTGTATTACTCACCCCCAGTGATATGAAGCCTGAGCTATTGTAGAGCAGACACAAGCCATTAGTTGTAGTATTTTCTCTGATCCACGGAATTTGTGAGCATGACAGAGTAGTTGTATTACCCTATTCAGTGGTTTATTACTCAGCAATAGTTATTTAAACAACTTCTGAAAAGATGAGAGATAAGAAAAAATAATGAAATGGATGGAGACTTACAGATGGTGAATTCAACTTGAGAATGCAAATTTGAAAGGTGCCCCAGTAGCCTAACAGGTGTGGTTTATGCACAAAGCAATGCAATTAGGCTGACAATCATCTGTTATAAATCTGTAATATTTATCTTCCTCCGTTGTATTCCTTCTCCAGTTATATAATCTTAAGTCTGGGGCCTGAAACCTCAAAGGGCACAGGTCTGGTAGGTCTGCGTCTTCTTTACCCATTCTCATATTATCACCCAAATTACACAATTGTAGTGCAATTTGGGTCTTTAAGAAGTTACAATTTTCAAAGGTACTGCAAAATTTTTACCACATTAATTAATTCTCATCCACACACTCCCAGAGGAAAATAAGGAACAAAAATTCCAATTACTGAATCCACTTGCTAAGAAAACTGAGTTCCCTGCAAGTGGAGCCTCATATATTTTTCTAAACCTTTCCTTTGAGTTTGGAAATTCACAGTTATAGAACATTCTTATGGCAAAGTTCCTCTTCTGTTGCTTCCTCTCACTTTTTATCCAGATGTTCTCTTTGATTTTTATCTTTTTGTGCCTTTTGCTCTGCTATCATGAGTGACAGTTATTATAAGCTTTTATGTGGTATTGTATGTTCTTGAGCCCCTCAGGGATTAGATCTATTTCATTATTCTGTTCTGCACTCATTACCACCCCGTTCTTCATGTTTGAGTGTCCAGGGTGTATAAAACCATAGTTTGGTCCTGTGGCAAGTGATAAAAGTACTGGAAGACATAGTTCTTTCCTGCAAGGTACTTACTTTCTGATGGAGATAGAATACATAAAATAGCATGAACTTTTTAAAAATGGCAATTGTGTTTTTTTTAAACAATTTTTTGTTTTAAATTGGGGAACAGTGTGTTTTTCCAGGACACATCAGCTCCATGTAAAGTTGTTTTCAATTTAGTTGTGTGGGGCGCAGCTCAACTCCAAGTCAACTCATTGTTTTCAATCTAGTTGTGGAGGGCGCAGCTCACTGGCCTATGTGGGAATTGCACCGGCGACGTTGGTGTTATGAGCACTGCCCTCCAACCACTGAGCAACCGGCCGACCAAAATCTCCTTTAATTTTGAAACAATAAGAATAGTTTTATAGTTTGACTATGCTTGGCTGCAGGACATAGTGGAACCTCTGTGGTTTCAACGACTGGTCCAAAGAGGACTGAGTTTGAGTTCCCCATTTCTTTCTCTCTCTTCACTTACTGAACAACTAATGAATGCCAAGTAGTATGCTACTCAGTTTGCAGTTTTATTTAACTGACTCCATGCTTGGATTGCCCCTCACAATGTTAGGCAATGATCCAATAGAACAAACCAAGATAACACATTTGAGGGTTTGTTCAAAGCACGGGAGGAGAGGTGGTTCAAAGGCAACCGACTGTTGGGCGGCCGTGCCATACTTTCAGGTGATCAATCCATTAAAAGCAGGATTTTAGTCAAGTCTTTCATATACTGGCCACCTACCATGGAATAGAGACTCTGTTAAACCTGGAGATAAAAAATGCTTAAGCCATAGGCCTCTGCCTACAAAGACTGTAGTATCTCGGGGGAAAGATTCATAAGGTCAGGTGGAGGCACAAAGGACAGAGAGGTCTAACCCCAGTAGGAGGGTAAACAGGTGAGGCAGGGATACAAAGTACCCAATGACCCAAGCCACGGGGTTATAGTTTAGGATAACAGCTCCACTGCCCAAAAGTGAACTACCCCATTTGAAACCCAAACGGATCCTGATACAAACAACATGGATGAACATATAAACTGTTATGTTTAACAAAATAAGAAAGACACAAATGAGTGCATGTTATATGATTCCATTCCAAAACAGGTAAAACTAAACTATGGTGAAAGAAGTCATAACAGTAGTTGCTTCTTCAGAGTACTGACTGAAAAGAAGCATAATGGAATTTTCCAGGGTGATGAAATATTTTATATCTTGTTTGAGTGTTGGTTACAAGACAGGATACATTTGTCAAAACTCATTAAATCATGAACTCAAGATCTCCTCAACCTTTTAGTCTGCTTTATGCTTGGCTTCTCAGCCTCTCAGCCCTGGGCTCTTACACGTCAGTACAATTCTTCAACGGTAAGGATGGCAACGAATATTTGATTCATCACAATGCACTTCCCTGCTCTCCAGTAACTGGGCCCTTCACGTCCTGAAGGACAGGATAGCTCAGCAATACCTACAAACAACTCATTTTGCATTATTATTATTATCATCAGTTATATTCTACTGTTTCTATTTTGTATTATGAAGATACAAGCTAGTCCAACCTATCCAGAAAGGGAGGTCTAAAATAGATTTTTTAAAAAGAAACTGTGTTTTGCCAACTGAGGAGCCATATGGAAAAAGTAAAATGAAATCTGCTCTTCACACTATACACCTGTATGAATACCAAGGGGATCAGTGTAAGAAACCGCATAGTAGAAAAAAACATGGATGGACTCCTTTATAAGCTAGGGGTAAAACTTCTCTCTGATTCAAAATCAAAAAGTGATATAGGAACCAACTTGATAAATTTGACTAAATAAAAATTAGAAACAAAATTTTTGTGTTATAAAACACAATATACAGAGTTAAAAAAAAAAAAAAAAGAACTTTCTCTGCATGCTGATAGCACTCCCCCAAACATGGTGAATATTCCTAAAACCTAGGGGGCTTTCTATAAAGTGTGTGGCAAGCACCAACCCCACAAAGTGACACAGTACAAGAAAGGCAACGATTCTTTGTATGCCTAGAAAGAGTCATGGTGACAACAAGCAGAATGATTATGGTGAGCAGACTAAGGAAATTTCCTGGGAAAAAGCTAAAACTACAAAGCAGATTGTGCTGAGACTTAAATATGGTTAGCCCAACAGCAGTTCTACAAGAATGCTGGCTATTAAGAGATGCAAACATTTTGAATTGGGAGGAGATACGAGGAGAAAGGGCCAAGTGGTCCAGTTCTAAGCTCCATCTTTTGCTTCATTATAAAGACAACAAAATCCTGACGTTATATTCATTTCAAAAAATAAAAAATGGTAAACTGAAAAAAATGTTTACAACTTGTAGAGTTTTGATACCCCTAATATTTAAAGCACTCCTCATAATTAAGAAGAAACAATCAAGTATCAAATACAAAACAATGGCAAAAGATATGAAGAGAAAGCACAGAAAAAGAAATCAGGGTGTGTGTGTGTGTGTGTGTGTGTGTGTGTGTGTGTGTGTGTGTGTGTGTGTAAGTAATGCTCAGTTCTCATTCATAATTAGGCAAATGAAGATTTTAAACTCTATTCTGTAGACTTAATTTTAGTACTAGTATTAGTATTTTTATTTTAAAACTATTATAGGATGTTGCAGGATAGAGTATTTGTGTTAATGTCAGTGAGAACAAGGATTTTTGGTTTGAGAGAAAAAAGTTCAAGAAGTGAAAATCTCTATATCTTAAAATTGAGTTAGAAATATTAATGTAAAAGGACTTTATCTGTCTTGTTTTGAAAACACATATTGACAAGTTCTCTCTACTAAAAAGACCTGCAAGCAATGGCAAGTCAGAGCAATGAGTGCCCTTAGACTCCAGATGGTGTCTCCAATTTCCATTCCCCACTGAAAGGAAGAAAGTTCTTTGGGAAAAGGCTGAAACCAAGTCCACCATCGATCATACCCTTTTGACCTAGTGGATGAGTGGCACTTTTTTTTTTTTTTTTTTTACATAGAATAATTATAGCTAACAAATGTGAGAGGAATGTAGAATCAGAAACTCACTATTTTGCAAGATCTAACCAAAAATGTTTTCAAACAATTGTCATGAACATACATTAAACGATGAGTTGAAGTGATCAATAACCATTCAGCATTACCAAACATTAGAAATCAGATGTTATTTGCCTCCAGATGTCAATATGAAGTACAAAGTATCATCTATGAGGTTTAGAAAAAAATTTAATGTGATCCAATCATGCTTTTAAATGTACATTATTTCTGAAATAATGTAGAACATGCAGGAGCAAGTAAAATTATGTCACAAGAAACAAATCCAGAATATAGAAGATTCTACAGGACAACTGGGCAAATTTCTTCAGCAAGTTGATGGCATGTGAGGAAAAAAGGAAAGACTGTTCTAGGCTAATATTTAAGAAGATGTGTAAAAGACAGCAATGGCATGCAATCGATGAATGGACCTTATATGAGAAAATCAACTCTAAAACATATTTTTGACACCATTGAAGAAATTCTAACATGGACTGGGTATTCTAAGTTATTAGAGAATTATTGTTAATTTTGTTAGGCGTATTAATGGTATTTTGGTTATGTGAAAAAATATCTGTTCAAAAATTAACATATACAGAAGTGAATTAAAATTACACGATATGGGATGGACCCAGAGGGTACTATGCTAAGTGAAACAAGTTAGACTGAGAAAGACAAATGCCATATGATCTCCCTTATATGTGGAATCTAAAGAACAAAATATGGCATTTGTCTTTTACCATTTGCAACAACATGGATGGACCTAGAGAACATTATGTTAAGTGAAATAAGTCAGAAAGAGAAAGACAAATACCATATGATCTCACTTATATGCGGAATCTAAAGAAAAGAATAAGTGAATGAACTAATCAGAAACAGTTTTGGAAACATGGAGGAAAAACAGAGGGTTGCTAGAGGGGCAGGGGGGTGGGGATAAGGGGAAGGTGAGAGGTTTTGGGAACGTACAGAGGGATAGTGGATGGGGGAAGGGGGGTTCACACAGTGTGAGGATATAAATGATAAACGTCTAAGTTTTGCTTTGTCTTGTGCACCTGAAACTAATTTAAAAAATAAATAAATAAATAAAAATTAAAAAAAAAAAAAAAGAAACAACTCAAGCTCAGGATAGTGAAAGTCAAACTTTATGTTATAAATATTCCAAAGGATAGTGTAAACAAGGTGATGTGGCATCAACTACAAGAAGATTTTATATATATATATCCTCAGTATTATCTGTAGTGTCAGAGTGCATAATAGTACTGGCATCACAAGCTGTGTTACCATTTAATCCTTTTTTCCCCCTTTTGGTTGCTGCTTCTATTATGTTATTGCAGAAAAATTAAAAAGTGAGATGTTCCATCAGCAAGAGGTAAAAAAAAAAAAAAAAAAAGAATAAATTGGTAGTTGCAAAACAGTCACAGGGATGTAAAGTAGAATGCACAGAGAATATAATCAGTAATGTTGCAACAACTATGTATAATGCCAGGTGGGTACAAGATAAATGGGGGAGAATCA